>NC_134155.1:5925000-6557500 GCF_033958435.1 Carettochelys insculpta
TTGGATTGTGTATTTTTTAAGCCCTGATAGTTAGGTCTTTTCAAGCTGTGAATTCTTATCTAGACAGTATGTTAACATATGCTAGTAAATGGCACTGACATAGTCTGCAAATGAGGGATAGAAATGCCTCTCTCTGGGTGCGTCTACACTAGCCAACTACTTCGAAGTAGCCAGCACAATGTCAAAATTGCATGCGTCACATCTACACGCACCGTGTGCAATTTTGACGTTGAAATCGACGTTAGGCAGCTAGACATCAAAATCACTATTCCCATCCGAAGTTGGGAATAGCGCCCTACTTCGACGTTGAACATCGAAGTAGGGTGTGTGTAGATGATCCGTGTCCCGCTACTTCGAAATAGTGGGGTCCGCCATGGCGGCCATCAGTTGAGGGGTTGAGAGACACTCTGTCCAGCCCCTGCAGGGCTCTATGGTCACCGTGCGCAGCAGCCCTTAGCCCAGGGCTTCTGGCTGCTGCTGCTGCTGCTGCAGCTGGGGGTCCATGCTGCATGCACAGGGTCTGCAACCGGTTGTCAGCTCTGTGAATCACGTGCTGTGCAGGCCGAGTGTGTCTGGGAGGGGCCCTTTAAGGGAGCGGCTTGGGGCTTTGCTGGCCCCTTATTTTGATGGGGAGCACTTGCGTGTGTGGACGCTCCACATTTCCTTCCAGGGCAGCACCTTTCGACAATCTCCGTTGCTACTTCGACGTTGAATGTCGACGGCGCCAGCCCTGGAGGACGTGTAGACAATACACATCGAAGTAGCCTATTTCGATGTTCTTACATCGAAATAGGCTACTTCGATGTAGTGTGCTAGTGTAGATGTAGCTTCTCTGTTGTAGGGTGCAGGGGGTTTGCCACTTCTGGGTTTTACTGCACTGGGATTTAGGACTGTGTTTTGAGAAGCTGGGCTGTTGAAAGTCTTGACCTAGAAACCAAAGAGTCATAGACCAGAAGCAGGCCTGCCACTGGGAGAGCAGCCAGCAACTGCATAGGGGCCTGGTGTTTCACAACAGCGGCCGCTGTGAGCTCCAGACCCCTTTGATATACTGAAGGCGCGTCACTCTGCTGTTCCATGCAGTTTCTGAGGGCTGGAGGGGGCAGCCAGTGCCATACACCAGGCCATGCTAAGGGCTGACTGCCTCTGGCCCTGCCCTTTCAAGGCTCCACCCCTTCCAGGAGCATGGAGCCACCCCACCTTGCCCCAGGCCCACAGTAGCTGTCAGCCATGCTGACCAGAGGAGACCATCTAATCTGACCTCCTGCATGCCACAGGCTATAGTATGTCAACATCTGACTTCAGTAGCAGAGAGAATTATTTTTTATCATGCAACCTGTTACAAAATTGTTTCACCTCACTCTTCTTTATGTCTGCTTCATAATGGGCTTCCCTTCCCTTAGCTTAGAAAAACGCCTGGCCCACTTTCTCTGTAGGTAATGGCCTTGGTACACTGAAGCTAATAGGGGGTTGGAAAAGCTTTCCATGTGAGAGGTGAATGAGATCAAGCAATTAGTGGCTCCAGCAGAGGAGAGATTTTAGTTGTATCTGCAGCTGTTTTGATGGCTGCAAAGCTGGTGAAAAGCTTTGATTCCCAGATCCCCAGATTGCATGGCCAATTAATTTTCTCTTGTATCAGTGAGGGCTCCTGTTCTACAGATGACTTTTATATTGTGTTACTTCAAATGATTCCCTTTCTAATGTATTGGTGATGTGGATAATATTATATAAATAGGGCTATTAAGAAAAGAATTTCTTATATTAAGCATTGCAGAAACCAGTATTCATAACTTTCAATGACAGTTTTAAGTCCAGCCTGGCTCAGCTCCCACTCTTTGTGATATAAACAAAAGGGATGTTCTCTTCTTAACATTCATTCGTATTGATTGGTGACTAGTACTACATGCAGAGATGGGGTGTCTTGCAGTTTTCATTTGAAATTATAGAGGTCCACTCTCAAGTAGTTTAGGGCCAAAATTGTAAGTATAGTGCCTTTGAAATTTTGATCTGATGGAGAACATCTCCAAACACAGGACGAGGTCCACAATGGTATTTAACAATCACAAGCCGTCCTGTAGTACCTTAGAGACTAACAGATTTATTAGGTCATGAGCAAGATCATATAAGGAAGTGGACCTTACCCACAAAAGTTCATGACCTAATAAATTTGTTAGTCTTGAAGGTACTACAGGACCACTTGTTATTTTTGAAACTACAGACTAACAGGGCAACCCCTCTCAGACTAATGGTATTTAGGTTCCTAATTTCCATTGAAACACATGAAAATTGGGAGGTTAATTTTCTTTGTGGAGCTGGATGTCAGTTCTTTTGGTGTTTGTACAGAATCACTTCTGCAATTTTTTAAAACATCAACACTACTGTTTATGTAGGGCATACAATTTTTTTCCTCAGTGGAGCATCATCACATCAAATCTACGAGGCTTTAATGTATGGGGGCTCACTAGCACCACACATTCATGGCTGTAGAGAAAGTGGGCCATTCTGGCTATGTCTACTCTACATAGCTTTTTCGACAGAAGCCCTTCCAGAAGAGCTCGTCTGAAAAAACTACTTTTGAAAGAGTACATCCACAGACAAAAAAACAGATCAAAAGAATGATCTGATCTTTCAAAAGTGAGCGTCCACACAGTCCCCGCTCTTTTGAAAGAACAGGCCAGGGACTGAAAAATCTGGTGCCATGAGGACCGCTCTTTTGCAAGAAGGGCCTGCGGAGCATCTACACACATTTGCTTTGGAAAGAAGCTTTTGAAAAAAGGCACTCTTCCTGAAAAGGGAAAGGAAGAGCAATTTTGAAAGGCGGGCCACATTCTTTTGATTTACTTTCAAAAGAACACTTTTTTTGTGTAGATGCTCCATGGGATCTTTTGAAAGAGCCCCCTTCTTTCGAAAAATCTTTTGAAAGGACTTGCTAGTGTAGAAGCAGCCTGTATGGCTGTATATGTATAATGAAGTCACCGGTTGAGACTCCATGGTCAAGTTTAAGTTCTCTTTTTCACTTAAAAAGATTCAGCTTCTCCAAATTTACAGCAGGTAGTCATACAGAATTAATTTTCTGAAAATGTACAAGTAAATCTATTAATTAGTTTAACTTAAAATTAATTAATTAATTAATTATAAATTGGATCCTTTAAGGAATTGAACACCTATGTCAGCCTTTTTCTTTATCTAGAATTATCTTAATAACAAAATGATACAGACTCTTTAAACTTCCCGGCTACGTCTACACGTGCAGCCAACATCGAAATAGCTTATTTCAATGTTGCGACATCGAAATAGTCTATTTCGATGAATAACGTCTACACGTCCTCCAGGGCCGGCAACGTCGATGTTCAACTTCGACGTTGCTCAGCCCAACATCGAAATAGGCGCAGCGAGGGAACGTCTACACGTCAAAGCAGCACACATCGAAATAGGGATGCCAGGAACAGCTGCAGACAGGGTCACAGGGCGGACTCAACAGCCAGCCGCTCCCTTAAAGGGCCCCTCCCAGACACAGTTGCACTAAACAACACAAGATACACAGAGCTGACAACTGGTTGCAGACCCTGTGCCTGCAGCATAGATCCCCAGCTGCCGCAGAAGCAGCCAGAAGCCCTGGGCTAAGGGCTGCTGCCCACGGTGACCATAGAGCCCCGCAGGGGCTGGAGAGAGAGCATCTCTCAACCCCCCAGCTGATGGCCGCCATGGAGGACCCAGCAATTTCGATGTTGTGGGACGCGGATCGTCTACACGGTCCCTACTTCGACGTTGAACGTCGAAGTAGGGCGCTATTCCTATCCCCTCATGAGGTTAGCGACTTCGACGTCTCGCCGCCTAACGTCGAAGTTAACTTCGAAATAGCGCCCGACGCGTGTAGACGCGACGGGCGCTATTTCGAAGTTGGTGCCGCTACTTCGAAGTAGCGTGCACGTGTAGACGCAGCTCCCATGTACTGTAGTTAAAACTCACTGTGCATAAAATCTTGCAGTTAGGCTATATTTGTAGAAATTAGGCTGTAATAATGTTTCTTGGATGCATTTCCTTAATTTGTTTGGATTTCTTTTAAATGAAATCTCAACTTTGAATTTCTTATGTGTATAATGTTTGGCTTTGGAATACTGCAATATCCTGCCCATGTGTTTCACCCTTAAGTTACTAATTGGTATGCTCAGTCTAAACATAGTTATTTTCTGTGTGTGTGTAAGTGAGAGATAGATAGATTAGATATACATTTTCCCAAAAATGTTCGATGCCTTCAGGACTGATAGCGACCACATCTTCTCCATTAGTCTTTGGCAAGGATACAGGAGTGGAGACATTTATTATATTTCTCATTCTACTCCTCAGCAGCAGGTGGCCCAGTGAAAGTCTATCCAGGCAACCAGGCTCGAGTAACAGGTGTACATAGTGTTTGCTTAATCCTAATGTATCTAACGAAGGAGCACTTGGATTGATAGCACCAGCATCTGTCACCAAGAGACAAGGCTCCACTAATTAACTGATAATCGGAGCTTCCTTTTTTTTTTCCCCCAGCACAAGGGATGGTTGAAAGGGAAGAGTGAACAAAGGCTATTAGGGCTGGGTACCTGCTCAAGCAGCACAAAGATCAATTTACCATTCTGTGATGATTATTGCATGTCCTATCATGATTTCCTCCCCCTGACAGACATATATGAGGCAGAGACCAGCACTTGCCAAATGCAAAAGCTGAGGTGGAGCTGACATTACTCCAAGGACCATACACTCTTCCAGCTGTTTTATGGCTATTGAACAAGTGTGAATAACATTGACAAACAAGGCAAGAAGTTCCTGGTCCAAACCCATTGAGTTCAATGTGAGACATTTAATTGACTTCCCTGGGCTGTGGATCATGCCCTAAACTGGCATTTGTTCATTAAGAAATTGGATCCTTAAAGGTGCTGGCTGCCATAATCTTCAGATGCTGTAATTCAGGAGTGGGTGCTATATCATTTTTTTCTGTTTCCTGTATTAAAGAACAGTCTCCTCCATACTCAGACTTGTCAAGCACTTTTTGACCACAGGTGAAGATCTAACTCATGTTCTCCGCTTGGGTAGCCAGTGTTCCCTTTCTTAAGCACACCTTAAAAATACAAAGAAATATTCCTTTGAAACTTTTTTCATCCCATCAAAGCCTCTTCTCCCATTTTTGAGTCTTTTCTCTGACCCCTGGCTGCTGTGACAATAAACGGTACTCAACAACACAATCCCAATACCCGTCCCTTTGGCTTCCCAGCTGTGAGAAATTACATCAAACTAATTGCCCACAAAGTAGCCAGACCTGCATTTCCTGTTGATGAGTAATTTGGTTTTGTTAGATTAGGACAAGCAGGTTACTAGCCCAGCTGCTTTGAAAGGTTCCAACCTCAGTGAAAATGACTAGCACATTCCCATAACGTAAGAACTAGTGGGGTGAACACCAAATGAAATTAATGGGTAGCAGGGTTAAAAAAAAGGTAGGCTTGCGGAACTTCTTGCCAGAGGATGTTGTGAAGACCAGGACTTGAACAGAGTTCAAAATAGAGCTAGATAAATTCATGGAGGTTAGGTCTGTCAGTGGCTATTAGCCAGGATAGGTAGGAATGATATCCCTAGCCTCTCTTTGTGAAAGGCTGGAAATGAGTGACAGGGGAAGGATCACTCAATGATTGCCTATTCTGTTGACTCCCTCTGGGGCATCTGGCATTGGCCATTGTTGGAAGACAGGACACAGGGCTAGATGGACCTTTGGGCTGGCCCAGTATGGCCATTCTTATGGTCACACCATGAAGAGGATTAGCATGGGGCTGTGTGGGGGAGCAGCTGAGAGTTATATTTGGCCCCTACTAACAAACCTTATGAAAAATCTTTGTGAGGGTCTGGTGGAGGCAATGAGGGGAGGTGGACTGGGAGATAATAATGACTGTTTGGGGAAAAGGGTCTTTGTGTCATAGAGACCTTCTGGGGAGCTGGCAACTCTCATGGGTACTAACATTCTGCAACCCCTCTCACAGTAACTAAAACCATTTTAGCCACTTATTGTCATGGGCTATTTGCCAGGCTGTGAATATTCATCAAAGTATAGTTCTATATTATGGGACTCATCAGCATTAGCCTACAGGGAGATGAGACAGAAGAAGGGATGTACAAAGTGATTGACGCTAGGGCTTGATCTACACTAGGAAAGTAAGTCAGTTTCTGATATGCAGCTCTAGCTATGGCAACTGCACAACTAGGATTGACTTATCTGAAATCAACTTACCTGGCTATCCTCACTGAGAAAGGTCAATGGGAGAGTTTCTCATGCCGATTTCCCTTACACCTCAGAATAGTAAGGAATATAGGGGTTGACTGCAGACTCCTGATAGGTTGATTTCACACATCCCTACCAGGTGCATGAAATCAAACCTTAGAAGATCAATCCTGAGTGGGTTGCTCTTCCGGGTAATGTAGACATGGCCTTACATCTTTCCATAACGTGTTGGCCTTGCAATGGAAGCCTGTACGACAGTACTCTCCAAAAGGTCTCTTTAGGGACAATCTGAGTGCATGCCACAGGGTATAGAAGAAATTATCCCTCTCTCTATATTTGTATAAAAAAATGATCATCATGTCAGTCTGCCACCGTGGGAGTGGATGCGGGGAGGAGGGAGTGAGAGGGGCTAGGGCAGGGTGGGGAGGCCCTGGGGAAGGCTGGGGCTGGCCATGTGGTTACCCAGCCTCCTTGCAGGCTGTGCTCCATTCTCTCACTCATGTACTACAGATTCAGCTCTGTAATGTACACTGATGCTAGTGACAGTTACACATGTAATGTATCCCCCTGTGTGACAAAAGGAGAATGGGATCCTACTGTCCAAGCCTCCTACACAGTGTGTACTTGTCATTTTCACAGTTTATTTGTATTAAGTCAGAATGAATAGCTCAGATCCTCAGCCTGGGGATCTGGCCAAATGATTTTCTCCTTTTCTCAGGCAGCTTACATGCTATTGCTGTAGTCTGCGGCTCTTCAGAAGCAAAGGGATTTTTCCCCTGTTTTGATCCATCCCTCAATTCCTCTGTTATGCTTATAAACTGAGTGGTTGAGCTAACAATTAACCTTTAATTTCACTTTCAATCTCTTCTCACCCACTTAGGATTTCCTACTGATGGATAAACACTGAAGCAAAGCCAGAGACATTCAGGAGCCAGATTCTCCTTTTACTTACAAGGCTTCTACACCACTCTCTTTTTTCGCATTACTCCTCATTCTCACTGGAATCCATGAAAGGCGAATCAAGTCCATTGATTCTGTAACACAGTCCTGGTCTATTGATTTGATTTTGTTTATAACAAATAATTAGTACAGACTGAATCCTTTTGCCTTTTCTATGGAGAAGAGACGGCTCTTCTCTGCGCCATTACTGAATAGCTGCCTTTGAATGGGCTCAGTGATAATTTTTTGTAATTTACCTAAATCAACAGTTTGTCTTCTATACCAATGCCTAGGTCTAATGGGTTGTCCCTTAATTATTGCTGGTATGTTCCACTGTGCCTAGGTACTGAAAGGCTACTGATTCTTCTAATTATTCATGTTGTTGCTCTTGTTGATGTGTTATAGACTTTAACTCCCATTCAAACCCAGCTAGATTTAGGCTCCTGGCTTGTTTGAGCACATTTGGAAAATCCCGCTTAGCCACTTGTTGAAAACAGGACTTAAGCCTCTAAGTCACTTAGGGACTTTTGTATCTTTCAGCTTTGGAGCCTGAATATGAGACAAACTGCCCTCCCTCACGAACTTAGTTCACCCCAACTTCAGTGGAAACACACAGAGTGCAGTATGCTGAGCCTCACAGGACTGGTCTCATCAAATGCTTTCAGGGTAGTTATTGTTTGTGGGTCTGAGCAGTGCACAGATCTCTACTCTAATTTCTTGTGTTGGGGCATGATTCTAAAATGTGATTGTAGATTCCAATTTCTTCCAAGTGAGGAATGTTCAGGGTTTTGGTTGGATCTTGGTGTGGAGGTTAGACCCAGACTTCCCCAAAGCTGAGGGGTAGTTCTGTTCTAGTGCTTTCATTTGGACCCATCTATTTAATCATAGCTATCAGACCCTCAGAATCCATCCTCTCCACACCTGAGATTGATAGCCCTGGGATCTTGCTGCGTGTGCAGTGAGCTGACATTAATTTTTCACTTTTGGCCAACTACTGCAGGTATTCTGCATCCTGGTTTCTTAACTTAAACTAAATCCCGGAACTAGATCAGGTTAAATTCTTTAGAAAAACACTCTCTAGAAGAACTTGGCTGGTGGAGAATTAAAGCATTTACAGTAGACTCTTTCATATCCAGCAGCCCTGGGACTGGGAGGTTGCCAGATATTCAAATGTTCTGGATAATAGAGAGGTTTACCTAGCAATGCATAACACTAAAGAAAAGCGAGATTAGCTATTAAGAAACAAACAAAAATGTACGCAGAGTACTTTATTTCCCAACAACAGTATTACTGTATGCTGAAAACTTATACTGCATTTACTTTATTTATTTGTATTTACTTTCACCACACTATACTTATGGAAAACGTAACTAAAACTTACTTATGGTTAAAATGCCGGCTAATTGAGAGTTCCAGATAATAGAATGCTGGATAAGAGTAAGAGTTTAGTGGATGTTAATATGTTACTTGTCTTCTATCAAGAAAAGGCTGAAAATGTATTTGAACTAATCATGTGAAATCAGATTAATAGATTTATAATGGAGATTCGGGCCAAAGTGATGGCAGCACATGGAATCTGGCAACCCACTGGGGGAAGCTGGAGAGGCATTCCTACCTGCCCAGATGATCCAGAAGGATTAGTAAATGCATCTTGATATAACAATAACATCTTTTGGCTATAGCTGTGGGCTTTAGAGGGGTCAGAACTAGTCATTCCTTCAGGCTATATGTGGAGGAATTTATAAGAATGGTAAAAGTCACACATGGGAATTGTTCTGTTTTAATGTCATCTCTCTGGTGGAATATCACAGAGACGTCATGGTTGTGAGGGTGGGGGGAGCTTGGCAAGGCCATCACTAGGTGTGCCTTTAACATCTTCTGTAACTACTCACCACTCAAGTAGTTTCAGCTGTCATGGCCTCTACATTATTTCATTGCCCATTTGCAAGTATGTGTTCAGAGCTATATAAGAACCCAATTGCTTACGTCCGTGTTGTGTGCGTTTGCTTTCTTGCTGTGTGTTAATTCCATCCTGTAGAAGAGAGAAGTTCAGAGGCTCCTTAAGAGGAAATAATGCATAAAGGCAAAATTGTTAACACTCAGTTCACCCTCAAACTCCGATCAACAGCCTGATAATATTAAAAGGGCAGTGTCAAGTCAAATTTAGACAGTGGTTGGAGAAGCTTGATTCTACCCATTCTTACTCTCACATGTAGTCCTTATGCACATGAGGTGACCAGTTAGGAAAAGGACTTCAACAAAGTATCTTAGGGGAATTAAGCCCTGAGTTTTACAAACTCAAAAAAACAGGCAGACAATTAAAGCTTTCCATGGTCTGTTTTTTTCCAGATGCCTTTACAATACAAATATTCCCCACATCCTCCTCTCAAGGTGCTTGTGCTCCGAACTTTACAGCATTGTGCCTAGAGCAAATTATGAGGGAAACTTTTGCTGAGATCAAAGCAAGAAGTCAGACAGCCCCAGTACACAGCACAATAAGAGTCTGCACTGCTATATTCACTGTTATTAGTGCTATTTCACTATGTTCTTGATGAGAATTTGTCTGAGGAGAAAGGAAAGAGAGAACATTTAAAGCAAAGTTTTCCTAATTGTTTGGACGGGATTTTGGTCACAGGATGGGTCGCTGGGGTGAGGATAGGGCATGGGGACTGTAGTGCTGATTTCACATGGCCCTGCATCTTGTGTACTCAGTTACACCTGTACAAAATGAGATTAAAATGCTACCAGATCAGGAAGGAAGCTTCTTTTGATCACTTTGCATGGGTGTAAATGTCTGCTGCTGGGCAAAGAAGTACCAGATCCTCTGTAGATTCATGCAAGGGACATGAATGATGTTAATAACTGAGGCGGCAAAGTGTAGGGGTTAGAACAAGGGCACACATGTCAACAGATGTGGATTATATTCCTAGTTTTGCTACAGTCTCTCTATGGCCTCAGGCAAGTCACTTCACCACTCTTTGTTTCTTATAAAATGATGGGGTCTAAACTAGCTGTTATTGCTCAAGAAAGAGATCATGGAGTCAGTGTGGATAGTTCTCTGAAAACATCCACTCAGTGTGCAGCAGCAGCCACAAAAATTAAGAGAATGGTGGGAATCATTAAAGAAGAGATAGCTACTAAGGCAGAGAATATCTTATTGCTTCTATACAAATTGATGTTATGCCCACATCTTGATTACTGTACACGGATGTGGTCACTTCATCTCAAAAAAGATATCTTCGAATTGAAGAAGTTTAAAAAAAGGGCATTTAAAATGAATAGGGGTACAGAATGGCTTCCTTATGAGAAGAGATTTATAGTACAGTACTGGGACTTTTCATCTTGGAAAAAGAGCTACTAAGTGGGGATATGATAGAGCTAGAATAATTCACAGAGGATGAGTCCATCAATGGCTTTTAGCCAGGATGGGCAGGGATGGTGTCCCTCACCTGTTTTCTGGAAGCTGGGAATGGATGACAGAGTATGAATCATTTAACGATTATATGTTCTGTTCATTCCCTCTGGGACACCTGGTATTGGCAACAGCTGTAAGACATGATACAGGTTGACCCTCTCTAGTCCAGCACTCTCTCATCCAGCAACATCCGTCATTTGGCATGATTTTAGTTAGCCAGATGTACACTTATCATGGGTGTGGCCAAATTTCCAGTGGTCCCATAAAGTTTGTTTACAGCTACTAGCCCTGGGTCTCAGTGCTCTGTGCTGTTATTTATCTCCAATTTATTCTTAAATGTCTTCTAAGATCCCAGTAAGCAGAGGAAGTGTCAATCATGCTTCTAGACAATATTGACTCCCATCCTCCAGCAAATTCTCTTGTTTGTCACCAGTCAGGTCCCCAGGGTGCGGGACTAGAGGGATTCAACCTTTACTGGGCTAGTTGGACATTTGATCTGACCCACTATGTCCATTCTTTTGTTCTTAAATTTCCCTAGGAAGATAATATACTCTGCCTCTCAGGCACAGAAGGTGTTTTGGAAAAGCCAAGTATTAACATAACGACAGAAGATTTCAATGAAAGTTTCCATTCTAGACTCAAACAAGGCTCTGTGTTGCAAGGGAAACCAGATGCAGTAAACCTTTCTAAACCATTATTTTTGCCAAAAGAATTTGGCCTGATTTTCAATTACGTTAAAGCCCTTCACACGGCTTTAGATCTAAAAGTAATGTATGCATTTCAAGGTCCTTTTTGCTCTCACAGCAGTGTAAAAGAATCACGTCTATCATTATCAAAGTGCTGTGCTTGGAAATATCTGTGCAGCAAAATGTTTACCTTCCTAGTAACCAAATATTCTGTACCATGTGGCTACTTCTTCCAAAAGTTTAATTGTGAAAGGAAGTGTCCAACTTGGAGCTCATGTTTTGTTGGATTAGGATTGAGAATACGGGGCTACACTGGTTCCCCTTTCACTAAAGGAAGGGTGGAACCTGAGTAACTATCCTGGTGTTGAAAGTCTGTCTCCATAGCAAGTGCTATACTCAGAGTTCCCAGAGCTGAAGCAGCTTCAGAAAAAGAGAGTTTCAGACTGTGACAACTATCTCTTCCTTAGGCAAAATCAATTTGATGCAGGAAATTGTAGCAGTCACAGTGACTACCTTTTAATGATCTGGCTGGAGGATGAAGAAATGTTCTAATATCTTTTTCCTTAAAGGGAACCTCTCTCATACATTTATATTTTAGGAAGGTTTTTGTGAGCTTTTTTCTCTCCAAATTCACGTGGATTGAAGTGCCCTATGAATTGTCATCGTTTATAAATCTGTACTCTGATTCAGTTGAGGAAACTGCTCTGTATATTGACATGTATTCTTTCCTCAGACAGAGGAGCTAATATAATACCTGATATCACACCCAGCTCAGTTCTCAACCAAAGGTATTGCAACATCTTAGGTTTTGCTTAGCTGTACCCCATAGTCACTCAGAATTGCATGGAAAGAGCAGGGATAAAGCATAGATCATCATGCTCCAAAAGGACTGGCTCTTACCACTTGTGCTGCTGGAGAATCTCCTTTACTTCTCAGTAGTATAGGGGCTATGACATTCACTTGAATTGTTCTATCTCATCCAATAAAGGTCAGTGCAACATAACACAGGCCAGCTCATTACAACATTACTCTCCAGCTAGCTGTTCTAATTTGGCAGTGGTTTTATAGTCTCCATTGTTTAAAGGAGTTTTGTTATACCTTAGTTATCTTGATTATAATACATTGTATCTGTGGGATCTGTCTCATCAAAGCATTTAATGCAGGAGTGGGGAATAATTTTCACAGAAGGGCCACTCCATGAATTTTGGTACTGGTCACAGGCTGGCTCTGGCCCTCACTGGAAGGAGCAGGGCATGGGGAAGAAAGATTGGGGCTGGGGGCTACAGAGAGACAAAGAGAATGTGTGAGTATGAAAGAGAAACACTTTGTGTGTGAGAGATAGACTTTGTGACACAAATTGAGTGTGTGCTGCAGTGTATATATGACAGTGATTGTGTGTGTGGTACAGACTGGCTATGTGTGACAGTGACACAGAGTGTGCATGTTGGCTGCTGCTGGGTATGCTTCTAAGATACCCTCTGTCTCTTTAAGGGAACTCTCATCAGCTCTGCACTCTAGAGTCATTTACCATCCATGCTTTAGACTGAAGCAGCTTTGCTGTGTCTCCCGCTCTCCACTCCCTGCTCTGCAGAGATGGGGCACTAGGGCAGGGGAACACCCTGACTTCAGCACTATCCTCTCCCCTCCAGCTCTGCACAGTTAGCAGGAGAATCCTAGGAACAGCTCAGCTGCAGTGGGAAAGGGGGTGGGGGGGTGGGGGGGAGGGCCAGCTGAAAACATGCTGCTGGCTCTGGTTGTGCACACTCTGCCCATCAGCTGGGTGGGCTGGAGAAAAATGCTCAGTGTGGTGGATCTGGCCCCTGGGGTTGATTTTGCCCACCCCTGTCTTAGTGGGTACTGAAAGTAAGTCCTGAGAAGATAGTTATTAAGGCTGTAGTGAGAAGACTGCTCCACTCCAATCAGAAAGGGTTAAAGCAGGCTCAAGGACACCCACATAGAGCCCTGGCCAACCAAAGTGAAGCTTGTAGGGAGCCAATGAGAGGGCAGCTTGAGGAGCAGCCCTGTTATAAGGAGCTGCTGAGCAAGGTAGCGGTTAGGTGGGTTCTGAGTGGTGAAGGTGTAGGCCTGGTTCTCAAGAGGCAGCACTTTGGAGTGAGCCCTGCTGGGCAGGCTCAGGGGAGTGGCAGAAAGGCCCCTGCTTAACATTTTCCAGGCTGTGGTCTTTGTACAAGGCCAGGTGGGTACAAGGCTCATGGGGAAGTGGCTCAGGGAGCAGGTAAGGGAGAGTGAAGAGGGAACAGGACAAGGCTGTGTTGGAGTGTTCCTGGGCTGGACCCAGAGAAGTGGATGGGCTGGGTCAGTGACTTGCCCCTTACACCACACCCTGCCACCAGGGAGAGTGGCTTCTATGGAGCAGGGTTTGCCCCTGAGGCAAGAAGCTAGACTTGGGGCTGCAGTTAAGTTTGGGTCTACAGCCACCACAGTGGAAGGTGTGAGACTGAGGCCTGCTGATACCACTTCCCTCAGAAAGAGATGAGAGAATTGAGTCAGGAGCAGGGGGAAGTGGGGTCCTGAGAGCAGTGGAGGTCCAGAGCCAGAGGGTGGGGACCCCGAACAGGACCGAGCAACAGTGAGAGAGACATCAGCAGAGGGTGCTGCAGCGGTGAGTCAAACCTGGTTACAGAGGTGACTGGAAATCAAAGCACAGGCAGGAGCAGTGACCTGCTCAAGGGCATGGAATGACCCATGGAACCTAGGAGCCCTACTCGTACCCCTGGCAAGTAGATGATATTCCCATTCTGTGACTAAAGTAGGTATATGAGACTTGGAATGAAATCACTTAATTACTTTCTGATATGAGGGTGAAAGGGGAGATGTGCCCCCTGGGGTCTGTAGTGGGTGTGTGCTGCTCTTATCTTTGCTAGTTTCACAGCGGAACAAGCTGTGTTTTGAACCTTAAAAATGCTCCTTTCCAAGATTTCAGGTCATCTCTTTCCTGTGCAATGCACAGTAATATCACTGTCAGAGTACATTAAGAACAGGTGGGGCCCTGGGATAACAGTCACAACTGCCCCCCCGATATATTAAAATACTAATGTAATGTCGTTATGCTTAAAAATCTATTCATGCTTATCATTACTCATGATCCATAAGAAAATTACACTTCAATTTATTTTAATATAAGAATGTGATACATTTCTTTTTGTTCCATTAAAGCGAGTTGTTTAAACACAATGGAGTTATGGAGCCTTAGGCCCCTCCCACCTGGGGGCCCTGGGTCAACTGCTCCTTTTGCCCTTATGTTAATCCACCACTGATCCGCAGACAACATTCTGGCTTAAGGTCTGTAGCCTTTATGTAGCTTCAGGGAGGTGTGGTGGTTCAACTCAGATCACCTCAGGGTTGAGGACTGTCAGTTTTTTCATAAAGCAGAAACACAGCTTGAGGAAAACAACAGAGGAAAATTCGAGTGGCAGCAAGAAGTATAGCTAGTGATTTAAAATTGATACATGCACCCGCCAGCTGACTTGCTGCTCCCGCCCCTGTCTACAGTGCAGCATACACCTGATCTCCTGGGGCCTTGCGCACACCCTGACTGCTAAAACAGCAGGAGCAGCTAGAGATCTAGGTGCTAGCTGTTATGAGAAGTGTCACTCTCTACTATTATGCACACATCTGAAGGCTACAGGCTACTCAAGGGTCCTGCATTAAAATCCCTGACAACTGAGCAAAGGAGAGAAGTGTGGGCAGGCTCTAGATTTGAAACCTCTTTCTCCTTCCCCCCGCCACTAGTTATATTAGGGAGCAAGAAGGTAGGTTGCTTTCAAGACGCCAACTGCTGCTATATCTGTACTATGGGCACTACTGATACAAACACATGTTACCTGCCATTCCAACTGGCCAGAAATGGGGTTTTGTGACCAGTGTAAACTGTGATCACTTGATACCTGTGGAGATGCAGGTAAATATAGCAGTGGTGGCCCCCTGGGGACTAACCATGGTGGGCCACCACTTTTTTATTGCCCATCCCATCATAGAGTAACAGATCTATCTGGGTATAAGATTTTGTGGGTCAAAACCACTTTGTCAGATGCACAGAGTGGAAATCACAGGTGTAGGGAGATATATACATATACACTGGCACATCAAAAGAAGGCAGTTGCTGTTCAAGTGTAGGACCAGTGTTAAGCAGGCCAATTTCATCAGGATGGATGTGGCTCACTCCCAGCAGTTGATGGGGCGGTGTGAATACCAAGAGAGGGAAAACTGCCTTTATAGTAAGAGAACCATTGCATGTCCCTATTCAGTTCTAATTTGAGTGTGTGAAACTTGCAATTCTTTTTGAAGTCTGGTTTTGAAATTTTTTGTAAAAAGATGGTGACTAAGTGTCCGGGGGTTAACATTCTCCTACTGGTTTTTAAATGTTACCTTTCTTGATGTCTGTTTTGTCTGTTTATAGTTTGGCATCAAGAGTTATGTAAGTTAGGCATCAATATCCCTTTTCCCTTAGGATGGACTTTGTTAAAATGTATTGATAATGTTGTGTATATCCAATGAAATTCTTGAACAAATTAATAACTAACATCACTTGCTCCTGTATTTTCAAAGATTTTTGCAGGGTGTTTTTGCTGTAGAAACACCTACTAGTCAATGGAAGTTATAACTTAATTCCACAAGTCTCTGCAAATACAGCAGCCAGGGTTGGCAAAAGAATCAGGCCTATTCCCAGTACGATTAAAAGACTATTATGTGGTTCCATTAGAACTAATAGGAATTGCACACCTAAATCTGCTGTGCAAAGGTGGGTGAGTTCAGCTCATCTGTGTCAACAGCCAAAGGAAATTATTTAGATTAAGGACACTGTTTTCCTGGTTTGCCCAAGGAAATTGAGTCAGGATTTGATTTTAGTTGTTCTTTGTGAATGAATGGAAAGTGGGCTCTGCTGACTTAATATATGTTGCTGTCTCTAATCAGAGATGTCAATGCAACAGAACAATTACACTGTGCAGAGAAAGGTCACCATTCAGACTGGATATTTGCATTACGATCACCTGTGCATGCTACATTGCTGAAGAAATGGAGTATGTTCCTGATACTATTTAGTATTCCAAATATCCAATCTACAAGTAATTAAACCTACTAATAAACATGCATCATATGAAGGCATTTTGTAGCAAGGTCTTGCCAGTCTCCTTCCTATGCTTTGCAGAAGCTGAATGTAACAACAGTAGTGAGATTGAACTAGGAGCTTCTACAACAAATTCACAAGACTCTTCCTTTTGAGCAAAAGGAGGACTTGGAGCTGTTTATAGATGCTGAAGCCAGAAATAAGAGATGGCATGTGGGAATCCAATGTGCTACAGCAATATGTTATGAATAAGCAAGAGGCTTATTGGGCCAGTAGTCTGTAAACCTTTGAACACCAGGTCTCAGTGAAAGCCTTCATTTTGTTACCCAGGAATGCCTGCATCATGCTTCAAGGTAGTGTTCTGTTCTAAGAAACACTAGCTGTCAAACTTTATTGCTTATACAATGCATGGAGACATTTTATGGCATTTTAAACCTTAGGACTGTATACATTATGTCTGGCTCTGATTTTCTCCCCGCCCTGCATCCCTGAAGCTTCTGTCTTCTCTCTCAGGGTCTATCTACATCACTAGAATCCCTAAGTAAAGCTGCAGGCTGGTCATATAGGCAGCAGTGATGTGTGAACAATGTATTAGCAAGTACCTCTTGGTAAACAACTTAAGTTCACTTGGTGAGACACTTTTAGATTATGTTCTGAACACAGGTACAGAGCATATTGAGCACAGCATATGAAATATGTTTAATCTGAGCAGGCAGGTGTGGGGTGAAGAGCCTGTCGTAGGCATCAGGAGCAATAGTAGACTGAAAATATCTAACAATGATGCATTCAAGGCAAAGCTACTAGGAGTCACCAAATGAAATTAATGGGTAGCAGATTTAAAACTAACAGAAGGAAGTACTTCTTCACATAGCACATGGTAGGCCTGTGGAACTCCTTGGCAGAGGATGTTGTGAAGACCAGGACTTTAACAGGGTTCAAAAATAGAACTAGATAAATTCATGGAGGTTAGGTCCTTCAGTGGCTATTAGCCAGGATGGGTAGGAATGGTGTCCTTACCCTTTGTCAGAGGCTGGAAATGGATGACAGGAGAGGGATCACTCAATGACTACGTGTTCTTTTGACTCCCTCTCGGGCATCTGGCAGTGGCCACTGTTGGAAGATGGGATGCTAGATGGACCTTTGGTTATACTGGGTCAGGCCATTCTCATGTTCTTCTGCAAAGCCATTCTCTTCAGAGCAGTGACTGGCACAGATGACACAGCAGTACTGAGAGGGGTGACTCCATCAGAGATAGGAACATCATCCCTAATCTCCTTTGTTTCAGGCCAAGAACGTTTAAACGTCATTTTGGTCAAAGGTGCCCCTGTGAGTTGCCTCTTTGGCCAGTCACTAGTAAGAAGCCTGGAGGGCAGAGAGGTTGGGCAATTGAGGGGCTTTTCACATCTTGATGATCAGCTGATATCTAGGCCAGCTGTAAAGTAATCTAAAGCTATTACCGGCTGGTGGCTATTGTGTGATTGATGTGACTGAGTTCACCTGGTTCTCAGTGGACAGAATTGTCACTCACAAATGATGCTAATGGGTAGTGGCAGGAAAGAAGTGAGAGGGGCAGAGGACTGAAGAGGGATAGCAGGCTGAACAGCCCTATATATGATCCCTTCCTGATCAGGGTGATGCCAAGTCTTTGGGTGACCCAACACTGAGGAAACCCTCACTACCCCTGCCTACCTTCTAGGTGCAGCTCAACAGTTGACTTCAATTTCCAGGGCTCCCAGACTTTAATTAAAAATCAGGTTACATGAAATACATAACTTGTTTCATAGTGTCTATTTGATGTGGTTCCCTTTGTTCTTTAATTCATACATCTGCTAGACTTTGGACAATACAAAACCATGCATTTCACTCTGAGTTGCACCAGACTAAATGCTAGAAATGGAAAGACAGGCAACCCCATCGAAAGCATCACTCACCTGGTACAGAATTGTTTCCTTGCAGAATATTTTCTAGCAAGCTTTTTCCAGTCCAGTTTTAAATGTCTGACATACGATCTCACATCAACAATTTGCAAGAATGCTTTCACTCCTTAAATCCTAAATACCAAGCGGTCCTGTGGCACCTTAGGAAGCATTCCTATGAAATGTGTTAGTGTCTTTTTGTGAAGCTGCAGACCAACATTGATTTTGCTGATGTTGCCCTCCTTTCACACCAACATAAAAACATGGAAGAAAAGGTCACAACACTAGACTGGTCATTATCAAGGGAAAGACCAAGACCAAGACCATGAGGCTCATCCAGTCCAAAAACAGCACCATCACTCTGGGAAGGGATGGCCTGGAAAATGTGGAGCAGTTCACCTACTTGGGGAGTATTATGGGCAAAGATGGAGGAACAGACAAGGATATCGGTGCCAGAATAGAGAAAGCAACAGCTGCCTCCAAGACTCTGTCCCATATTGAGTTTACAAATAATACCTGTGAAGACAAAGCTGTAGATCTTCATCACAAGCGTGAAGAGCATGTGCTCTTGTATTCATGCAAGACCCGGAACACTAAAAAGTCTTCAAATCACAAGCTAGACATTCATAAACAGATGCCTGAGATACATCCTTCACATCAAATGGCAAGACTTTATCACAAATGAGGAGCTTTGGAACTGAGCAGAACCAGAACCACTTGACATTCAAATCAAGAGAAGAAAGTGGGGACAGCTAGGCCACATTCTCAGGAAACCATAATCCAGCATAGTCTGTCAGGCTCTCAAATGGACCCCGTAAGGAAAACGCAAAAGAGCAAGACCTCAGACAACATGGAGAAGATCTGCTGAGATTGAAGGACAAGGATGGGGTACTCCTGGAGTCAGCTAGAAGTTTTGTCCCAAGACAGGGTAAAGCGGAGGAGACTTGTAGATGACCTATGCTGCACTTGGAGTACAAAGGTTTAACGTAACACCAACATGGCTACCCCTCTGAGAAATTCTTAAAACCTAATTTAGTTATCAGTGGCATGGCTTAGATTTTCTTTTCCTCACCCCATCACTCCATTTTTAATTGGTGTTTATCTAGGTACTCCGGCAGCTCTGAGCAGTCCTAGAAAGAGGAAATGTGGACAATATACAGGTTGAACCTCTCCAGTCCGGAACTCTCTTGTTCAGCATTATCCTTAATCCAGTATGATTTTAGTTAGCTGGATGACAGTTTATCATGGGTGTGGCCAAGTTTCCCATGGTCCCATAAAATTTGCTTCCAGCTACCAGTCCTGGCTTTCAGTGTTCTGGGGTGTTATTTAGGTATAATTTACCCGTAACTGTCTTCTCAGAGTCCAGTAAGCATGGAAGTGTTGGTAATGGTGCTAGACAATATTGACCTCTTGTGGTCCAACAAAGTGTCTCATTTGGCACCAGTCAGGTCCCAAGGGTGCCAGATTAGAGAGGTTCAACCTGTAGTTTCTCCATTTCATTGTGTCTGTCTGCTCAGAAACTGCATCAGAAATTGTGAGTTGTTTGTCAAAATACCCAGGAACAAACTATTGAATGGGTAACGTACTAAACCTAGCTGTGGCTGAAAGGGTACCAAAACAAGGCAATAGTCTGTTTTGTGCACATCAGTAATATTACTGAGTATTTTCCCTGGGGTGTGTCTGCAGTTCTTCACCCTAATTCAGCTGGCTATGCCTATGTGGAAAAATGCTGAAGTGCATGCCCAACTCTAGGCAAGTGCCTCAAGTTAAATATGTGGCTAAGTACTTGGTGGAACATTATTAGTGTGGTGATTTATTGTTTGTGTTGTAGGAGCCCCAGTCATAGACCAGGACCTCATTGTGCTAGGTGCTGTACAAACACAAAACAAAAAGACAATATCAGTGCCAAGAAAATGGATTTATGCACTTTAGGTCTGATCTTACTGAGTTTTCCCATTGAATGAGCTTGAGCACTCTCTTTATTAAATGCTTGCTGAGCTTGCACCTTGTTAGGCTGGATTGCATACTGTCATCAATGGTAAACTTTTTTGTCTGAGCCAAGATGAACGAATGAATCACCCATCAGGGAAGTCTGGAAAGAAAAAGATAACCATACTCCTGAAGTTGTCAGTTACAAAACAATACTTTTAAAAGGAAAACTTCAGCTTTAAGCATAATTGAAGGACAGTTTTCTCAATCTTCTGTCACTAGTTCAGGAGTGAATATTGCCTGTCCTGTATTTTTGTCAAGTATCATTTTGGGAGAGTATTTCACAGCTGGGGGAAGGAAAGGATTCTTTCGCCTTGGTATAAATTTAAAAATAAAATCCATGGTGGCTGGGTTTAAGCTACTCAGGGTTGATTTATGTTCCTGTGGAGACAGACTAGCAGAAGAAGTATGGTGAAGCAGTCAAAACTTCAGGAAAAACTGAATTTATCATATGGGTATCACCACCACATATGTGGTAGGCAGCTCTGAGAACCCATATATTATGGTAGCAATGCGGATCGCTTTGATGAAAGAGATTATATCAAAATGCACACTGCTGCCGTAATGCAATCACATACCTACGCGCGCTCTCTAAATCCAACTGAAGCACACAGTAATCGTAACACAGTAATAGTCACATCCTACCGTGAAGACTTTGCAACTTAAAGAAAACAAGATGCAATAAATATGTTGAGCTCCAGGACCCCACTTCTGCTGTGTCGTAGAGGAGTTATTGCTGGTTCCAAGTGCTCAAAAACCATGAGTCTTTGTATTTGCCTTCTGGGTGTAACTGGGTCCAGTTTTCAAGCTCTTGCCCACAACTGAGGGCCAGAGACTGACTTTAGGTGAGAAACTGTTGGTTTCATTTAATCACATGACTCTAGGACTGGGGGGCAGCGCTCCAAGATTTTGGTCAGTAGTCAAGGGCTGCACTTTCCTATGGAGGGGGTTGTGGGCTCTGAGAGGGAGGCTGGATGCAGAAAAGAGCTTGAGGTAGGGGGCTGGGGTACAGGAGACTATGTGGGCTTAGAGAGGGAGTTTGGGTGAAGGGGGGGTTGTGACCCGGGGCAGGAGATTGAGGTGAAGGGTCTGGGAGGCATATGGGTGCAGGAGAGGATTCTGTCATGGGGGAGGGGCATATAAGGGGATGACGGGTCTGGGATGCATTTGGGATTTGGGAGGGAGTTGGGGTGCAAGAAGCAGGCTTTGGCTGGGTGGCACTTATCTAAACAGCTCTTGGACAGCAGTATTCTCTCAGACTTCGTGCCTGCCAGCAACCCCAGCCCACTAGCTGTTCCATGTGGCTCTCTGTGCTGTGGGGGAGGGCTTTGCCTATTGCCCCAGCAAAATTGGTTCCCATTGGTCAATTTCTGGCCAATAGGAGTTGGGAGATTGGGGCAGGGGCAGCATGAGAAACTTTTTCCAATGCAGTGCTCAGCATGCTTTTTTGAGTGGTGTTGCTTCCTGCTGTAGGGACAGGCTGGATTAAAAGCCTTGGTGGGCTGGATCTGGCTCACAGGCCATATACTGCCTGCCCCTCCTCTAGAAGCTGGACTATTAAGCAAAATGCTGGAGACTCTTAAAGTCACGAGCTAGAAACTCTGCAAAGGTGCAACTCAGATTTCATTTGCATAAGTGAGGTATGAGACTGTTTCTGGATCATTGCTATTTTGAGTAAAATTCAAAAGTTGTCTGAGTGTGAAAGGAGTTTGCCCTGGTCTAACTTACATTCTCTCCATTCCCCATCTTGGTCATTTCTGCCCTCAGGTGGGTACAGGATTGTACATGTGTGTGTGAGTGCGGAATTAAGCCCAGTTACATGAGAATATTATAGCTCTTGGCTCTCATATAATTTTAAATACAGATCGCCAAAAATTTCACAAAGGAGATCAGTTATACACATTTTACAGATGGAAAAACTGAGGCACAGAGCAATGTGTCCAAGATGCCCAAGTATTCCAGTGATAGAACCCAGTGCTCCTTAACCACAGTCACATGCCTTGTCCACTGGACCACACTATTTTATTGAGCTGCAACTTAATCATGCATTGATAAACACTGCTGAGCTTTGGCCCCCAGCTGGGTAAATATTAGGTTGGGTGGAACCTGATTCTAGTCAGTTACTTAGCAAATGGCATGAGATGTAAACAATATAACTGCTACTTTATAAAATATTTGCTTACCTCCCTCGTTTCTCTTGGTATTAAAAGCACATTTAAAGAAGACTGGTTCAGAAATCAGCAGTTATATATATATATTTTTTTTTTTTTTTGTAGTCTTCTAATGAGGGAGATGCAAGTTGGATAGATATGTAACCATTACAGGTCCAGAAGCGGCATTATAGTGAAGGCAGATTTCACTTGGTTTAGGGGCATAAATGACTGAGTTGGAAGACCAAGAGGAATGGCAATACATGTGATTGTAATAACTATATATATATTGCAATCTCACCCTAACCGGAATTAGGCTTGCCACATTTATACTGAGACATTCGTAGTAAGATGGGATTGTAATAAGTCTAGAGATTGCAATCACCTCCATTGCCACTTAATTTGGTATGGTTGCCCCTTTACTTATGTGCACTGTATCTTTTTCTCCCCAAAAACTGGGAATTAATTTAACTTCAGCTCTATATACAGTATTTCTATAACCACCTAACACAAAACTGGGTACAATTTAACATGTTACTATTTTCATGGTTTGGGGAGGAAAAGAAAAGCCTCAGCCTTTGGAGCAAATTGTTATAAAAATATTACTCAAAGCTTTTTAAACACTTATGCAAGAACCACAGCTTTTTTTTCTAGTCTTTAACAGGTCCCTTTATGTCCCCAGGGCAGGTAAGGAGTCACTGTTGCTTTAACAAGGGCTTCTTTGCCCTGGCTGAAGAGTGAAATCTAAATTTAAAGAACAGAAAGTTGTTGCAGATCTCATTCAGAGCCCTTCTGTTTCAGCAAAGCCTGAACCCAGCCACTCTGGCTGGTGTGAAACAGAAGTCACTTTTAGGGAAGCCAGCAACAGGAAAGGGAAATGCTGTATCTGTAAGTAGAGTTCTCTGAAGGTGGCATCTTTTTTTTTTTAAGGTCTCTTGGGCCTCATGGTTTCATGTGAGAGTCCCTAAAGCAACATAACATGCTGAGATGTTAGGATTCGAAAAAAAAAAAATCCTTCCACTGGGGAGGTTGGTACATGTCCCTCTGTCAAAGAACTGGGGCAAATACCTGAAAACCAGCTTTAAGCCAATATCCATGCAGATTCATTTTTGCAGCATTCACAGTGTTCCCCTTTGTGTTGGCTTTCTGCTATGTTCTGCCCAGCAAGCTGCACAAGGGAGGTGATTCAGTCAAGTGGACTGGATTGGGAGTCAGATGACATGCATTGCACTCCTGCCCCTGTGATTGTCCTAGTGTGTGAGCAACTCATGTCTGTGCCTCTGTTTTCCCCTTCTACCTGTTGTCTGTAAACTGTCAGCACTTCAAGTGGAAGGAGGAGATTATCTCTAACTGGCTATGCCTACACTTGCCCCCTTCTTAGAAGGGGGCATGGCAATCAGGGTGATGGGAGATTACTAATGAAGTGCAGCAATGCATATGCAGTACTTCATTAAGCAAATTCTCCCCCGCAGCAACTTCGAAGTGTCAAACTTCAGAGTGCCAGCATGCTGTGTAGCCGCAGACTAAACCATAAGAAGACACTTTGTAGATAACAGCATGGACAAATTAATAAGTCTAGGGACTGGTGGTTCTAATGGTAGTGTTTATGCCTAACCTCGTAACCTTGGGCACTAGAGCTCAGGGGAGTGATCTCTATATAGAGTATAGACCCCTCCTATATGCACACAAGGAAGAGCACTGTCTGTTGGAAAACATCGACATACAACCCTCTTTGGGTGTTAGGATGCTTCTGGTGAGGGTCCTTGTGGGTGGATTAGAGGAGAAATCAACAGGGCTCCAGCAAAAGCTCTGAGAATAAGTTAGGAATGAAAAATAAAAGAATGACTTTAGATGCAAAATGTGCTCCTTCTGTAGCCTGGGAACAAGGATGGGGGAAGAAGTGAAGAAAAGATACGTAAAGTTTTGTTTCATGGACTTCAAATCAGGCTGAAATGCTAGATGTCTGGTGTGGTATCCAGTACACAAGGCAGAAGTGTTCTACTGAATAAAACAAAAGCCTGAGGCAGAACTGTGTAATTGGTACCTTTATCCTCTTCTATGCAAATGGCCTGATCCCAAGCCCACCGAAGGCAGTGGAAGGACTCCAGCTGATTACCCTTGGCTTTAGTTCAGATGCTGAAATCAGTGTGCCCAAGTCTTTGCTCATTGACACTGCTGTAAATTATGGGCTTCAGTGGAATTGCTCTTGCTTAGGGAAAGGAGAATAAGGAATGTGACTCTCCTAAAGAATGAGGAGTCTCAGTAGATTTTTGTCTCAGTTCTGACATTTATTTGCTGTGACTCTCAGGCATCACACCAAATGTACCTAATCTACTAAGAACCATTGCACGAGCCAGAGTAACCAGGTTGATGGAATTGCATTGTGTAATGAAGTTCCCTGATCTGATTCAGACCTGCAAATCCACAAATCTCAGGGCCGACCTTGTGGATGGTGGTAGGTGGGGCCAGGCCTGGCCTTTGGGTATCAGTGAAGAGTTTGTGCCGGACTGTTTGGCTGTGGCCACACTTGGCCAAAACTTTGAAATGGACATGCAAATGGCCATTTTGAAAATTACTAATGAGGCACTGAATTGAATATCAGCATCTCATTAGCATTAGGACACTTCTGGCTGTGGCACTTTGAAAGTGGCTACACGGGGGTCCTTTTGAAAAGCAGTAAGGGGATTCCTCCCCAAGAGGAATAAGGGGATTTCGAAAGGTGTGGGGTCCTTTTGAAAAAGACCCCCAAGTAGCCGTGCTGAGCCGAGCCACGAGGGTTCAAAAGCGCCGCGGCCGGAAGTGTCCTAATGCTAATGAGGTGCTGAATATTCAATTCAACGCCTCATTAGTAATCTTCGAAATGGCCATTTCCATGGCCATTTTGAAGTTTTGGCCAAGTGTGGCCACAGCCTTTGTGTCCGTCATGGCAACATGGGCAAAGAGATGGCAACACTGCTTTTGAATATAATTTAACAATTTGCACAAAGGCAAACCACTTTGTGCTCAGGATTTGGCAATGACCACATATGGAGTACTTCCAGCCATATCACATCTGCCAGAAAGAGGGTCCAGGTTCCTAACCAATACAAAAAGTGCAGGTAATTCATGGGTGTGATCCATGCTGAACTTTCTTAGTGCAGAGACATTTTTGCATTCATGAGAAAGACACAAACTTCGTGCAGGCATCAGCCAGACCTTTTTGTCAAAACTTCTGGTTTGCTTCAACCACTTGAACTCTTACAGAATGGAAAGATGAACTCAACAGTGCTCTCCATGGTACTTATCCCCACATGCACCAAGGGGTCTGGTGGCCCAGCTCCAAAGTTTGGAACTTAATCTTCTGCCATGAGATATTCAACCCCACAGTGAGGAAAGG
Source organism: Carettochelys insculpta (assembly GCF_033958435.1). NCBI lineage: Eukaryota > Metazoa > Chordata > Testudines > Carettochelyidae > Carettochelys > Carettochelys insculpta. The sequence continues at coordinate 5,950,808 of NC_134155.1, forward strand.
CTTGGAGTCCCAGGAGAGTGGGTGTGAAATTAACTGACTTCTGCCCATATGCAAGTTAAAAGTGGCAAGGAGACTGCTATAGCACAAAACTAGCTAGGTCAGGTAGACAGGCGTTTTGCTGGTGAGAGACCTAATTGGCTAGCTCTGCAATCTGCTATTATGTCTTCTGGTTATTTCCCAAAAATGACAGGCAACTAATCAATTCCTCTATTAAGATGTGTAGGACCCTCAACTTTTATTGACCGTATGGGAATAGAGCAGTAAGAGAATAGGTGTATTTAAAGAACCCTTCTAAAGAGTGGCTTAGGAAAACAGCAGTATACTACATGAACCCTTCTGCTTTTTCTTTGAAAGCCTGGATTGCCCCAGATGCTAATGGCAACTCTGCTGTACTGGACAGATGATGATATAAAGACTGCAATGTCATCAGTGCTGGAATACTGATGTCTCTCTGCAAGTAGGACTTGGATTCAGGCCTTTTAGCAGCAAAGCACACATCTCTCCCTTTTCAGCTAATAGAGTTAGTATCAGTGGGTAACAGCTGCAGTGTCAACCATGCACTCAAAGAGGATATACTTCAGAACAGTGCTCCCAATAGTAGGGCCCTTCTAGATTCACGGCCATGAAAATCACATCATGGACTGTGAAATCTGGACTCCCCTGTGAGATTGATCTTCTGTGTATCTTTACCCTATACTATTCAGATTTCACAAGGGAGACCAGCGTTTCTCAGACTGGGAGTTCTGACCCAAAAGGGTACCGCATGGGGAAGTGTTGTTATTTTAGGCGGGGGGGTGGGTTTTGCAATATTGCCACTCTTACTTCTGTGCTGCTGCCTGCAGTGCTGGGCAGCTGGAAACTGGTTGTGGCTGGCCAAGGGCCTACCTTTGAAGGCAGGGGTACAGAAAGAAGCATGACAAAACCATGCTCCCCCCAATAAACTTGCAACATGTCCCTGCCCCCGAGCCTTCTTTTGGGTCATGGTCCCTACAGTTATAATATTGTGAAATTTCAGATTTAAACATCAGAAATAATCAGATTTATTATTTCTAACATCTGATGACCTTGAAGTTGACCAAAATGACCTGTGAATTTGGTACACTCATTAGAAAACAATGTCGTTAGATTCCTGTATCTCAGACGTGCACAGCTGCATATGACTGATTATGATCACACAGAAGCAACAGATTGCATTTTTTATACTGCTTAGTAGAGTGCATCTAGAGAACACTTTCATTTCCTTTCCCCAAAAGAGTGAGTTTGGGGGACTGATACTATTACCAAAGATTTGGGCTTTTAATTTCTCCTCGCCTCTCCTTAATATTTCCCAATGCTCTCAACACAAAGAGGAAAAACAGGACTAGAAATATTTTGTCCCCCTGCAATTGTTTCCAGAAGCATTTCCATAAATCTTTTTACTGCTTTGTAAGTGACATGTACAGCTTGTAATAAATGAGCTGCAGCATGTATCATGAGGAGTTTAGACACTGGTAACTTAGAATTCACCATGCAGTCCCTGCTTTTTGACTGATAGGTCTGAGCTGAGTACTGTCATCCTACTGTGTACCCCAGAACATTATCCCTAATGTGCCAGACAGCAATAGCAGAATTGCCAAATTATTCAGAGAAATTAGATCCCCCATAAGGGTCATGTTTTTGCACAGTAGCATGTTATTGCAACATCAATTACATAAAGTAACTAGTGACTATTACCGTAGATTTCTGTGTCCTGTTCTATCTGAGCTACAGACAAATAGTTCCTTTCAATAAATACACTTGCAGGGATTAAATTTAACTTTTGGGGTATGTTTTCACTCTGGGGAAGATTGATGCTGCTGCGGTTGATCTTCCGGAGTTCCATTTAGCGCACCTGGTAGGGATATGCTAAATCAACCTCACAGGGCAGCCTCGTCGGTACCAGTACTCCTGCCCCTCAGTAGTAGTAGTAGTTGGTGTAGACCTGCCCTTGTAAATTAAGGGTAATTCACGCTAATCAATCATTTCCTTCCCTATAAAGATAAAGGGCAATGTTGTTAAGTCTTTTATTAAAAACATTCAACTCATAATCTTGGCCACGTATTTTACATAATCATATCGGATCATATTTTTCTCCCACTACCTGAGGACATTGTGTGCAATGAGATAATAGTCTCTCTAGGTTGTAAACATCATGATACAGAACAGGGGCCTGATGGTACAACCCTTCCTCTCACAAATCATGCTCTCATAATGAAAGAAAATATTGCAGTGAATAAAAACTACTCTCAAGAAACCCCTTTATTGTTTTCAAGGGTTTGATCCTGCAAGGTGCTCCAAGGGGACAACTCATGTCCAATATTATGCATGTGTTTAGCAGTTCTGCTGGCCGGGGGCAGGTTGCCTGGCAGCTTGCAAGAAACAAGTCCCTCATGGCTGCTTATGTGACTGTACCAATCACCTGGATTATACTTATATGGGGAATATAATGGTAAATCATGATAATTGTAGGCTGTAGCTATTGTTATTTGAAAAGAATTTATTTCCTATTGGAATTATTGGAGAGGGTCCCTAGGAACTGCAGTTCCTGATTTTTCTCGTCAGGTACGGTAACAGTAGAAACAGGGCAAGCTCTTTTACAGGTCAGCATGCCTTGACCTGGATAATGGAGTTACACCAGCGAGAGATTTGGTCCAATAACTGGAGGGATGGATTACACTGTGTCCTCTAATTTTTATCCACCCAGAGGCAGAATGAATTTTGTTATGTGCACCACAGCATGTGTGGATGTGCACCACCAATAGAAACACATGCTCACTGTGGCTGGCTGTGGGCACTTTGCTAATTACCTGGGGAGCACCTGAGTCTCTCCTGGGTGGCTGCTGGAGTTGGAAGCTATGGGTCTCCGGACATCTCTTTTCTGTGCTAAGGAGTGAAATTCAAACCTGTGCAGAGGAGCAAACCAAAACCCTAAAAACTGTTTAAATCCAAATGAATGCAATTGTGCTTCAATAGGACATAGGCCTTGTGTGTTTAAATTGCATTCAGTGATGGCTCTCAACCAGGCTGCCTTGGAGTAGGGAACACAAATCACCACTGTCAACCCCTACAATTGGAAATCCTCCATCTGACCCCCAAAAAATCATGGGTCTGGCTTAAAAATCGTTAGATTAAAAAAACCCATAAATTTGGAGTTCTTGTTTGCTTTCTGGTTTCTGCAACTTTCATGTGCACAGGAAAGCTTGGAAGTGTGATGCAAGTGCAGCCATGGAGATTTGAAACATACTACAGGTTGCACTTCCTAAAACCAGCATTCTCTGGTCTGGCAATATTCCTCATCTGGTAGGACCAGGGATGCTCCTGGACCAGAGAGCTGAGACAAGAGGGCGACTAGCTGGCAGCCCTGTGAGGGATGTGGTGGGGGGAGAAGGAGAGAGAGTCAGCAATACTGGGACTGGAGGCAGTGTCCCCTCGCAGTCCACATGGCCAGAGCACTGGGGCTGGGGAGCCAGCTGTGGTGATGGGCCTTGGACAGAGGGCCAGTGGGAGGTGGCCAGGGATGGGGTCTTTAATCTCCCTGCTCTGGCAAAATCCTTTGTTCAGGACCACTGAAGTCCCAAGGGTGCCAGACCAGGGAGGTATAAGCTGTAGATGTTAAAAATGAAAGTGGAAATTCTCAGGAAATGCCATGGCTCCAGGAGCTGGGGCCTGAAGAGAAACACCATATAACACAAGACTTGCGCTTTGATCAGGAGAATTAGCGAAATAGAAAAACAGACCACAGCTGCAAAGTTTAGATTCCATGGCAGCCTGGTTACAGAACACTGCTGCTTGGACACATGCATGTGTCCACGCTGCAGCTGAGGTTTGGATTTGGTCCCATTTGCAGTACCAAGTAGGCTTTTCTGCCTATGTCACAAGAAGATCCCCAGTTCACTGAGATGCAGGATTGTGCCCCACAGTCTCTATGGTGCTTGTGGTTCTCTTGCTATGTCAGAGGAATCAGCTGACCAAAGAGAGGTGCCCCCTTCTTTTGTCAGCCTTTAGTCTTGCATTTACACAGGAAGCTCATTGCTCTGCCTCTGAAATCCCACATGGGCTGGGGGAGACTCTGTGGTAGGACATTTAGGGGATGTTTGCCACCCTGTGTAGGGAAGCAGAATTATTATCTCTTTTCCTAAAGCCTGCCCATCCCTTTTGGCAACAAGAAGACTTTTTTTGTCAGGATTGAAGTGAGCTGAAAGCTAATCCTCAGGATTTTGGGAAGATCCCTGAGATTTAGCATTTTATGGTCATACTTTATTTTTAGCTTTACTTTTTTATTTTTAGCTGCTCCTTGTATAAACTCGGCATCTACCCAAAGTCTCCTCCCACTGCAGCTCCTCTTACCCTTTGCAGGATGCATAAAGAAATGGTGAGTTCTTGCTTGGTGTCTAGTAAAATACCAGATGCTTTATCCTTGTGAAGATCAGGACAGACTGCAGAGTGTTTGTTGCATTAGCTGAAAGATAGCCACAATGAATTCTGCTTTTGGCAGGTTATTGGGCTTTTCAAGCACTAATATCTAGGGTTCTTTCCTTTGGTGGTTCTCCCCATTAGCACAGGGAGGTCCTATTCATGACATGAGCCCCAGAGTGCTGTGTACTATATAAACACAAAGAACCTGTCCCAAAGCACTTCCCATCTAAACAGACAAAAGATGAGAGAAAGGAAATATTAGTAGCCCTGTGGTTATATATAGGAAAGGAACTAAGGCCCAGAGAAATTCACTAACTGACTGAAAGTCCAGTGGGACATCTATGGCAGAGCTCAAAATTTAACTCAGTGCCGTAATCCTAAAACAGTCGTCCTTCTCTAGCCTCAAATATGCAGTATTGCTGTAGCTCCAAAAGGTGAGTCCTCCCAGTCTTTATTTTCAATCACCCCTAAAAGCATCTGCTCTCAGATTGCTGCCGAATGCAAAGAAAAGACACGGAGCAAATTCTGTTCTCTGTTATTCCAGTTTAAAAACATAGTAATTCCACTGTTATTGGCTGTTATTTTGGATTTACTCTGGTATAAAGGAGATCCAAGTGGCTGTTCTTTCTCTATGGCAGGGATTCCCAGCCTATGGGTCAGGGCCCATACATGGGTCATGATGGGATTTTTTTCTAAGGGTCACCAGCTGGGTTCTTAAGGAGCCATTTGCAGCCACCTGGCTTCTCCTCAGCTCCCAGTCTCTGCCCTGCGGTACTGAAATGGAACTCAATTGAATTGGTTTGACAGCCACCAGGAGGGCTCCTGCCCTGAAACTAATTAAACTGAGTCCCATCTAAGCCTGCAGGGCAGGGAACTGTCCTGCTGCAATTGCTGGGGAGAGGGTTGGGGGAAGCTGGGCAGAAGAGGAGGCGGCCCAATGAAGGAGCAGCAGCTTGGAACTCCCCCTGTGACATAGGTGGGGAAGCTGGGGGAGGCTAAGACAGTTTTAAGCCTGTGGAAAAGGGGGCTGACAGCCGGTTAGGACTCTGCACCCCATCTGGCTCCCACTGCGTTGCTGCAGGGCCCCCCACCCCTCACCTGGGATCCTGTGGCTGGTGCTGCCAGCCAGGGATAAGCACCCCAGCTGGCTTCAAGCTGCAGGGCTGCGGGAGTTCCCTCTCTCTGACTCCCCGGGCAGGGATCTCACAGCTGTTATTGCCAGCCAGGTCTCTGCACTCCAGCTGGCTTCCAGCTGCAGGGCTGCCAGGGTCCCCATCCGCAGCCCCAGTTTTTGGAAAGCATATGCAGGACAGACAGCCCTGGCTGGGAATCCTGGGGCAGTGGGGGTGGGGGTGCTACCTGTCCCGCATAAGTTTTTAAAAAATCTGGCAACCCTCGCTGAGAGAGGTTTAAGCCAGGGGGACAGCAGGTGGAGGACTACGTTTTTCCCAGGGGAGAACCTCCTCTTCTCCCCTTTGCTTCCGATTTTGAATTGCCTTGGGCACAAGATCTTCCTGAATTGTCAAAATGGATCCCCTTCTCATAAAGGTTAGGAACTGCTGCTCTGTGATGTTTGAATGTATAAACCTAGTAGTTCTATAAGTTACATCTTTCAAAGAAATTTTGCTATATCATGTCTCTGCCTCCCTTATTAGCATTTAATTAGATAGAAAAGCTTTCTATAAACACAAAGGCCCTAATTCTCTCCCCATTGCTGGAGTTGCTTTACTGAAGTTAATTAGGGCTGAATTGAAGTAAGGAGAATTAGACCCAAGAGAGTCATAGCTCTGTTGGCCAAATAAACCTATACACAGAGCTGGAATTGTAACTTGCTTTGAAAAATTAGCACCTGGTTCCCTAAAGCTACGCATTAAAAGGTGGGCATGGTGGACATGGAAAGTCAGGTACACATCCAGCATATCGGTAACTGTAGAGTACTCCCAAATAGGTTAAATGAATTAAATAAGCTGAGAATTGTCCCTGAACGTAATGAAAAAAATGTCAAATGTGTTTATGGCTGATTTGGTGAATTTCTTTATCTGATGCTTCATGCCCTGGGTGCAGATATTTAGAGTTCACATGGGTCCCACTCACATCTGTAGCAAGACAGGAAATATAGGAGGCGGAGCTCTGAGCTTGTTGAGAGAGCGGCTGCTTGACAAATCAGATGTTTCTCACCCGGCTCCTGAGAGGGAGGTGGCCACGGAGACTGGCCGGACTTGTTGGTGAGCAGCCCCAGAGGAACTCCCTGACCTGCTGTTTGACCGCTATCCTGGAGACATTGAAGTGCCTAAACTCTCTGGCGGATTGGCAGGGACCTAGGTACCTAAGGAGGGAAGATAGGAAGTAGCCTGGGGGAAGCCAAGCCTAGTGGGGTTGCAGCTCTGCCCGAGCCTACATCAGGGTGTTGCAGTCTAGATCCCCTCTAACTAGCAGCTAGTGGGAGGCAGTGGAGTGGGGGGGATCCCCTCCCCCTGCCACAGAGTGGCAGTCTACCACTCCTTGGGCTTCCACCCAGACTGCTTGTTTGCTCAGCTCCCGCTAAAAGAAGCTGAGCCCTGTTGGCCCTCAGGCCTTGCCCTGAGCCAGGGCTGGCCTAAGTACATACTCTTTGTTTCCTCAGCCCTGCTGAGAGGTGCTGAGCCCTGTACCCACTCAACCTGGGTTGGCTCATGTACTGGTAGTTTCCTCAGCCTTGCTGAGGGGAGCTGAGCCCTATAATGGCTGCTGCCCTGCCCTGACCCAGGGGCAGGTATATACTTACTGACTGGTTGGTTGCTTGGTCATACTTAGAGGAGCTGAGCCCTGAAATAACTGTTGCTCTGCCTTGAACTAGGCCTACTGTCTATTTGTTTGCTCTGACTCTGCTGAAGGGAACTGAGACCTAAGTAACTGTGGTCTTGCTCTGAATGAAGGACTGTCCCAGAGGCTGACAAGTGAGGTGTTGTGGTCTTCCTCCACTGCAGGGTGGGTGAACCCCAGCAAACACCTCTCCAGGCCTGTTCTGTTCATTCCTGCTGAAGTGCCTCTCCTTCACCACTGCTGGGACATGGGATACTGGGCTAGATGGACTAGTTCTGACCCAGTATGGCCATTCTTATATCTGAGTGACACCAGCCTGTGATGATAATTCCTAGTGCTGCTTTCTTTTGGACTTCCTTTTCAGGAGTCCCGATGCGCTTGCGAAATCACTAGTGAGATACACCTCATTCCTGCCATGAGATCAGGAAATAATATTATCCCTGTTGTATAGTGTGGGCAGAGAAGTGAGGGGCTTTCCAAACCCAAAGAGCAACCACATTCCTTCTGCCTCTGACTCCTGCCCTTAACCCCAGACCATTCTTCCTCCCAGGTCTGGTGTATGGAGGGAGAGGGGAGTTAGAACACGCCCCCTCCCCGCATGGTGTGGTTTCTCTGCTGTGGTCCCCTGAACAGTGAAATTGGGATTAAGCCCTGTCACATTCCAGTAGTGAGGTACAGAAGTGTGCACAGGCTCCATAGGAAATAGGCTAAAACTGAGTTAATTCCAGAAAACAAATCAGGAAGCACAACCACAAAATACCCCAGGAAGGAAGGAATGGCCATTAGCCACCAGACAGCTAGATGCTTGGAGCTGGATTTTCATTTACTCAAAGGCCTCTTTTACGCTGTTCTGGGTTTTATGTCCATTTTATGGCCCCTTTACAAAGCCAGAGCAGTCTAAAGGAGCTTTGTTCCTACACTCAGTCTTTGTGTCAGGGTGTAAAGTGGGCGCAGGGTGCAGATAAGGCAGCCTCCCTTTAACTTTACTCTTCAGATGCTCCATTGGCTGCAGTCCAGAGGGAATGTGACCTTGTCCATCTTGCATGTACTTAGTTGAATGTGGATTAGTAAGCTCTGCAAACCTACGGTGAGGATCATCGGAGTGTTCTGTTCCAGGAATGAATTGTTCCCACAAAGAAGCATTAGCAGTGTAATAATAACTCCCAGGTACATTTGCTATTAAATTACTTTATATGGAAACTCTGTATGCCCCGGCACAGAAATTAATAGGTGCTAAGGCATACCCAGATGACTTGTTAATGGAAACCTTGCTTATTTTCCAGGTAATATATAGGAGTTAAATCAAATTTAAATCAAGATTTATGGCTGAGGCCATTTTAATGCTGAATTAGCCCCTGTTAAATGTAGCTTCTTAAAATAATACAGTAAACTCTTTCACATCCGGCAGCCCTGAGACCAGGAGGTTGCCAGATATTCAAATATTGTGGATAATACGGAGGTATACCTAACAATGCATAACACTAAAGAAAAACAAGATTAGATATTAAGAAATACAAAAAAGTATGCAGATTGCTTTAATTACTAACAGTAGTATTGTACACTGTAAACTTTGACTGTATTTGCTGTATTTATTTGTATTTACTTTCACTGTACTGTACTTATGGGAAACGTAACTAATATTTACTTATAGTTAAAATGCCGGTTATTTGAGAGTTCCAGATAACAGAATCCGGATGTCAAAGAGTTTACTGTAGTTCTAGTTCCAAGGACATTCAGGTTGGGTCTGTGCTGCTTACCCCTTTAATGAAAGGAATCGTCTGGCAATAGCGTTAAGCGCGCCAGGCCAGTTCACCACTGGTGTAACACCACAGAGTTGAGTAACAATCTCGGCCAAGTATTTTACATCCTATGGCTGTGCTGTGGCTGATGCAAAGCAGCCATCAAAGCTGGTGTGTCTGGCTGTGGGAGGACCAGCCCTTGTGTTCTTTCTCAGCAGCATGGATCTGACACGGTGACTCTTATGCCACTGCTGTGGCTGCTGGAATAGTTGACGTGGTCAGGAAGAAAGGAGACTGGGTGTTCCTTCCTTATGCCTTCAGCACTCAGCAGTGCAGGAGAGCGGGGTTCTGTTCTCAGCTCCTTAGCTGACCTGCAGCACGGCCTTGGGCTAAGCACTTCCCCTCTTTGGCTATGTCTACACTAGGCAAAGTAAGTGGACCACAGATAGGTTGGTTCTAGCTATGCACAGGACAGTTTGGGGAATCTGCCCCAGATCTTGCATGTTGGGGGGCCCTGGGGCAGCTGCCCCAACCATCCTATGGAAAGGATGGTCCCCCATATTGAGCTTAGACCTCAGCGCCCAGAATGGCCTGGGAAATTACTGTCAGGGAGGCTAGCACAGGTGGGGGACCTCCAGGACTCCCCACAGTGGCAGATGTGGAGTGATGCAGCAGCCTGCTATACTCTGCCGCTCATTTCTCAGTTGGGTTGCTCTGCTTCTTGCAGCTTCCGCCACTGCAGTGAGTGCAGGAGGAGTGCCCCCATTGTCCTGCACCAGACCACCCAGTAATACACTGGTTTGTGTTGCTTGGGGTAGGTGAGCATGAGGGAAGGGGTGCAATGGGGTGGGAGAGGGTGGAGCTGGAAGAGGCAGGGGTGGGGTGGAACAGGGGTGGAGCTTGGGGAAGGGAGGGCAGAGCAGGAGCAGGAAGAGGTGTGGGGAGTGGGATCTGGGGTGGAGGGGGTTGTCATGGGCCCTGCACTCCTCTAGGAACAGCCTGGACCCCAGCGCAGTTCAGTTGCTCTTGGTATACCACCACTACTAAAGTCGGCTCTTTTGAGCTGTAGACAACTGTCCAAAGAGACATGAGGAGACAGGAGCTGCGTCTACACGTGCACGCTACTTCGAAGTAGCGGCACCAACTTCGACGTTAGGCGGCGAGACGTCGAAGTCGCTAACCTCATGAGGAGATAGGAATAGCGCCCTACTTCGACGTTCAACGTCGAAGTAGGGACCGTGTAGACGATCCACGTCCCGCAACGTCGAAATTGCTGGGTCCTCCATGGCGGCCATCAGCTGGGGGGTTGAGAGATGCTCTCTCTCCAGCCCCTGCGGGGCTCTATGGTCACCGTGGGCAGCAGCCCTTAGCCCAGGGCTTCTGGCTGCTTCTGCGGCAGCTGGGGATCTATGCTGCAGGCACAGGGTCTGCAACCAGTTGTCAGCTCTGTGTATCTTGTGTTGTTTAGTGCAACTGTGTCTGGGAGGGGCCCTTTAAGGGAGCGGCTGGCTGTTGAGTCCGCCCTGTGACCCTGTCTGCAGCTGTGCCTGGCATCCCTATTTCGATGTGTGCTACTTTGACGTGTAGACGTTCCCTCGCTGCACCTATTTCGATGTTGGGCTGAGCAACGTCGAAGTTGAACATCGACGTTGCTGGCCCTGGAGGACGTGTAGACGTTATTCATCGAAATAGACTATTTCGATGTTGGCTGCACGTGTAGACGTAGCCAGGCATAGCTGGCCTTGAAATAGGGGAGGACTCATGATGCTTTTGTGCCCCCATCCTGCACTGCATCATATTTTCCTTAACAGACACCAAGGATCCAAGCCAAAGTATTGGTACTGTTTTGTCCCGAATATCAGTCAAATCAGAAATGTATTGCCACTTTCTCCTCTGTTTGCACATAGGAGTGGATTGCTATAAACATACACATTGTTTACCTATGAAAACACAGGTCAGCTTAGCCCTTTAAATTGTTCATATAGCCCTGATTTTACCTATTGCATTTGCCCCATGCTATGTTTTTCTGTGGTTATTTGTGATTTTTTTGACAATGGACCTAAATTTTAATAAGAGTCCTGAGCAGGGGTAGCTTATTAAATTAAACCTGTAAATAAAATGACCCTTATAAAAATAATAATACAGAAAGGAAAATCCATTCAAGACAACTGTTCCCAGATGTCAGAATATGATTCCCACTTTGGAAGAGCAAAAGACTGGGTAATAAAAATATGAATTTCACACTCCAAGATGAAAGAACAGATCATTTAGCCCATTTATCTTTTTAATTGCAACACGTGCAGTCACACAAATAGCAATGTGCTTGTTTGACCTACTTATAGCCTGCCCGTGACAGGGCTTTGTGGAGAGCTCTCTGAAATTGACAGAAAGGCTTCAGGTAAACTGCAACAGGCTTTGTATCAGTCCCACAGGTTGCATTAGCCTGTACTGTAAATTTAAGGGCATTCCACAATAGGAGAGTTTACACAGGTGGGGTTTAAAAGATACTCATCTAAATTCTATTCCCAAATCTGTCACTGACTGGCAAGTCATTATATCTGTCCCTCAGTTTCTCTACTTGTGTAATGAGGGTGAGGGGTCTCACCCACCTTCTGTAAAGCATACAGACCCTGAATTTTAAAGGCATTTAGGTATTGATGTGAAGCACCTGATGAAATTTAGGCTCCTGAGTGCCTAAATCACTCTTGAAAATGAGATTCACATTGCCAAGCAATGTTGAATACAGCAATGACCAAAATACCTTTAAAAATCTGGCCCCAGAGACTTCCAAAGGGGAATCACTGCTAGTGCTAAATACTGTAAGAAGTGGATGAGGGATTACAGGTGTTTCCTGGGCTCTGTTTCTGAAAGCTGGGACCAAATTTATAACTCCCCCATCTTGGTGCAAATGGTAGAGCTGGTAAATTCAGAGAACATCTTGTGCACTTGCTGGATATACTGATCAGAGAACACCCTCTGGGCACATTGCACATCATGGGGCAGAGTCTTGTAGTGTCATCCACATCCATTTAAAGTGGTAAATCCAATGCTACTATATCCATATAGGTATAGACTTCTGTGTACAGGTTGAACCTCTCTGGTTCAGCACCCTCAGGACCTGACCGATGCCATATGAGAAAATTTGCCAGACCAGGGGAGGTCAATATTGCCTGGCACATTACCAACACTTCCACTGCTTACTGGGCTCTTAGAAGACATTTAGGGGTAAATTACAGCTAAATAGCAGCACAGAACATGGAGAACCAGGACTGGGGGCTGGAAGCAAACGTTGTGAGACCACAGGAAACTTGGCCACACCCAAGATAAGTGGTTGTCTGGCTAACTAAAATCATGCCAGGTGACAGATGTTGCTGGATGAGACAGTTCTGGATTAGAGAAGTTCAACCTGTACTCCCTTTGCACTGTGGTGAGTGACTCACCAAGGCAATGGTGAAATCAGGCCTAGGTCTTTGGGAGTTGAGAGCACCCATAAGACCCACTGAGCACTGTGGACCAGGATTCACTGTGAAACATACAACCCCAATAATGCAGAAGTCTGTTGCAGCAGTAAATGGGTTTGGGTATTTTAATTTCTGCACACCATACCTTCTCCCAGGAGTTTCCTTTCCTGGTCATGAAAAGAAAGATTTCTGATATGGATGAAGCAAGGAACGCTGCCAGCAGGTGCTTCACAAACACTAGCATAGCAGTTAAAGTGTTCAAGCCAGCACCCACGTTTAAACAGCCAACGCTTCATCTAGATCGGTCATTCTGATACAGAGGGTGAATTTCATGCTAGACACATGTAGTTCCTGTCTGTCTTGCAATGTTTGGCAGGGAAGCAGTGACATTTCTCAGGGAGCAGGAAGGCTGTGTACATATTCAAGTAACTGGGTTTGTTTGTTGTGTTTTGTTGTTTGTAAAAATTCTGCTGATCTCTACTGACATCTTCTTTCATCTGCCTTTGGTCTAACGGCTGTTACAGCACCATAAACTGGGAACAAACAAGAAAGGTTAATATTTAATTAGAGATTTTATTCTCAGTCTGTTCTCTCCTTTGGTTGACAGAAACTTTGCAAGGTGCTCATTCTAAAAGCAGATGACAGGGAACTAGTGATATTATATATACAAGAGAAATGTAGGTTTAGAGTCATGAAACGCACACAGAGCTGCTTTTGTGGATGTCAGTACATTGTCAGTAGCTGAAGTCTCTGTGAGGCTTTGTTGTGGCAGCAACAGCTTGCTTGCAAATGCAAATACTTCCCCTGCAGCATAAGATTCTACACAAAAGAAGTAAACATTACATATGAAAACTGCATGTTGCCTGGTGAAATAGATCAGACAAAATAAAAAAAATTCAAATTAAGATGTAAATGCTAAATTAGCTTGGAGCACAGAGTTGTACAGAGATCTTAATTAAATCACTAGACTAGATTCAGTAATGAGCCCAAATTCCATTTAATTAATTCAATATTGCTCCTTTAAAAAAAAAGAAACAAACAAATATGGTCTAATCAATATCAGACACAACCCAGATTCTGTCATAAATTATATTGATTCCATGGAATTGGACAGACATTCAATGAGGGCAAAATTTAGCCCTAGATGTGTGTTCCACAGCAGCGTAAATCCAAAGAGCAGAGCTTAAAAGAATATTCTTCATGGTCACAGGATTCTTTGGGATCTAAATGAAACAAGATTCCATTTACACAGTGGATTGATATGAGTCTCACATTTAAGAATAGGGAGGAAACTAATATGTTTTTCTCGTATTTGAGTAAATGCCAAATACCACCTTTCTGCATTTTGTCGAATTGAAAGATTTCAGGTGGAAGGATGGAGGGGTGAGACTTGGCAAAATGTAGCCAGATTTATTTTAGCTGTGGTCTCCAATCCACTTTTTTTAAACAATACTTCCTAAGATCCTTTGGCAATTGTTAGTTGCCCTGGTGGAGAGCTGTTTTAGAGAAATACACTCTGAGTTTAAGCAGTGTTTGAATAGTTGCAGACAACCAAATGGGCCCAATTTCAGTGGAATCCACAGATGTGGGTACATTTGTACCTCTCCATCTGCACTTGCCTTCACCATGTTTGCTCATACACCTGCCACATGTGATAACGTGCATCCTGATGCACAAAACCTTCCTCCAGCAACATATTTAAGTACAGTGCCGCCTTTGTTTTTTTTTTAAAAGAAAGGAGCCAGTACTCAGCTGGCTCCCTAGCTCCCCTTCCCCTGCCCGGCCAATCCCACAGCTGGGGCTGCCGGGTGGCAAGTACCGGCACCAAAAAAGCACTGCTTAAGTATGTGCCAAAATGGGAAATGGAGTAAGATCTAATAAGAACGGCCTGTCTATCTCTGACATCTGAATCTATTATTTTAGGTACCTGGCTCACTTTTTCAACCCTTGATAGCCTAACACATCCGAATACCTGAACACTAGACCTACCCATAACCAACTGAAATACTTCTCCAGTTCAGATATTTGCTGTGCTGTGGCTCACGGTTCAACTGTCACTTCACAGATTTATACTCCCAAGAGGAGCCTGAGGAATTAAGGTTCCAGTTCAGCAAAGCGCTCCAGCATGTCCTTAACTTCCATTTATGTGAGTGGGGACCGGTGTTCTCTGTAAGCTGAATGCTCGAGCAGGGGAGATTCAGGTGCTGCCCAGCTGATTAGCAGAGTACCCACGGTGCCCACAGTAGGCAACATGTGTTTCTGTTGGTGGTGGACATCCATACATGCCTTGGTGCATGTAACAAATTATTCTGCCCATAGATGGAAAAAATTAGAGGCAACACTGGTGGGGACTTAAAGTTGCCAAATCAGAGCCATGGGAGTTAAATTCCATCCAGCATTTTATTTTTTCTGCTAAAAGAAGAATGATTCCTTTGATGTGTCATTTTTATTTTCTGTGCGTGCTTGTTAATATAACTCTTCTTTCCTTTGCTTTACTCAGAGGGCAAAGTGGGAGGAGATGCAATGGGATAAGAGGAAGGAATGCCTTCCAGAGGAACAGCCACCAGAGATGAAAGCCTGGGCAGCCATCCTACTCTGCCACCTGTTCTTTCTCTTCCCTTTTTTCACTCCAGGGTAGGCTATAAAGGGAAGGCAGATTGCTCCTCATACAAGGATCTGAAGAGAAGGAAGCCATTTAGCTTGGCAAGGCCAATGCATTCTCCTGCCACCTTCCACACTTTAACTCTCATAAATTATTAAGACTTTGCTGGATTCATGTCTGTTTACTCTCAGCTGTGCAGTGTAGTTGACTCCAATCTCTGTTGCTGCTACCACTGAATACTAATCCTGCCCTTCACTAACGCCTTCAGTGAAAGGGTCCCAAAGTGCCCTACAAACAAAGGCTCATGACAAATAAGTGCATGTGATAAATAAGCATGCTCCCCATTTCACAGAAAGAGGAATTCAATTGAAATTGAATGACTTGTGCAAGTTGGCTTGCAAGTCAGCAGCAGGGCTAGAACTCAGCTTGAAATCCTCAGCTGCATTAACCTCATGACCACACACTCTTCCTCTGGTATAAATTCCTGCCCACATTGCTGACTACTTTACCAGGTTCTCAGACAGCACAGGTAAACACACCCAGTGCAGAACTCACTGCAACTCTGAAAAGACTGAAGTGGAGAAGTGTCACTAGAGTTAGTCACGTGACCTAGTCACCTCTCCTCAGGGAAAGACCAGCAAGGTTTGCTCCCTTTTTGGAAGCAGGCTTTGTGGGAAAATCAGAACATATCATTCACCAATCATAATACCAGTTGTCTTGTCTGAGATGTCCTTTGTCTCATGACCGTTGCATAATACAGGAACAATGCTGTCGTCAGTGTTTGAGAGGAGTGGCTGTACGTTGATCTTTAAAGCCAAACAAGTCTAGTTCAGCTGATAATGCAGCTGTATGATTGGCACTTCTCTGACCGGCACATGGTATGAAAATCTCTCTGTTATACCCATGTAAAAGGGTGTGGTTAAGCTTAACAATGATCCTCTGTAGTCTGATGTGAACAGGGTAAAGATTTGCAGTTGAGTTAACAGGAAATAATTGATTGGCACCCAGCATGCAAGTCACTTAACCTCTGGGGGATGCAGCTCTCACTCATTGTTTGAAATCCACATGTTCTATTGATGTTGATTATAATTAATTTTCCAGCCTTTCCCATGTGCAATTCTTAGCTGAACCAGAAGATGAACTCTGAGTTGAGTTGCTGGGATGAAGCAAAAGCATGACTCTGGCTTGCACAGAAGAAATTGTAATAATACTTGGCCCTTTAATAGAACCTTTTGAGATCTGAAAGCGCCTTTCAAGCAGTAATTAATGAAGGCCTGTAGCCCACACCCTGATGAGATAGCAAAGAACGAGCAACATTTGCAGGTATCTCCAGTTTGGCTACCTCTAGGTTGTATTGTTTCCAAAATCCAATGATACTAGAGCTGGTTCTAGGGTGAAACTGCTACACTTTTAACTGGCTGTTTTTAATTTATGTGGCGGCTGTTGGAGTTGCCTTTGGATGCCTCTAAGCGGGTGAGGAAGGAGTAGAATGCACAGTTCTATATGAGTACACTGCGGGTGTGGGTGTGGGGTAGAGCTGGGTGAGAGAGACAGGAATGAGAAGGATTGAGGTGCATAGGGATGGAATGGCAGGGCTGCTGAGTAAAGGAATTGGATAATCCTGGAAAAGCAGTGATGTAATGGACATTGCTGGGTCATTTAATCAATTCTCTATGGCTGTAATGAAAGAACTGAGCGTGACTCACAAAACCAGGCAAAGCCTTTCATCCTGGAATCTGTGAATTAAGTGTGTTGAGAAAGATAATACCCTTCTGTGATAAGACCTGTGGCTCAAGAATCAGACAGATCAGCCATCAACGGGCTCAAAAATAGGAGGGCGACATGAAGATGTCTTATGCGTTACTGAGTGACTGGCAAGACAACTTAGGGTGGTGTGTGGTTTCTCCATCAGTAGAAATCCTTGAATCAAGGTTGTCTGCTTTTCTCAAAGGCACATGCTCTCGTTCAACTGCAGCTATTGGACTAGAAGGAGGAGGTAATTCTGGGATGTCCTCTGGCTGTGACTCATGTTTGAGACCAAGGTCCCCTTCCATCCATGCACAAACCAGTCTGGCCTGGGTCAGCAAGCACCCATGATCCAGGCCCACTTGGGGGGGTGGGGTCAGGGTCAGAGGTTGTGACCCATTGCAATTTGGATTCAAATCCTGTCATTCTGCTGTGTGGATGCAGCACAAACTGCAAACCTGAATGAGTAGAGGCTGCATAGTAGAGTATGGCATCTTACCATGGCTGTGAGACAGAGGTCCAGCATTGTAACCCCAGGCTTACAATGCAGCATGCACACTTAACCTCAGGCTTGGAAACAGCAGGTGATAGTCACATCTCCTAGAGCTGGAAGGGACCTTGAGAGGTCATCTAGTCCAGTTCCCTGCCCTCTTGGCAGGGCCAAGTACCATCACTGGCATGCATTTTGTCTCAATCCCTAAATGGCCTCCTCAAGGATTCAACTCACAACCCTGGGTTTAGCAGGCTGATGCTCAAACCACTGAGCTATCAAAGCCCCCTTATGAGGCATGGTCCAAGGTCATGGATATTTAGATTATTAGTAGAGTCAGGATTCAAACCTGGCTCCTCAAGTCCTCAGCACAGGCCACGAGTCAGTAGCCTAGAGAACCTCACCACTGCAAGGCCTCAAGGTACATGTGCCCAGGTCCTGGGATTACAATGCAGTATAGATATAGTTAAAGAAACACAACACAAACCCCCTTAGAATAAAGAGTGAATCATGTTTTGCAGGCTTGTTAGATGGATGTTCAGCCCCCTTGGGTTTGATGTGGTATAAAGATGGATTTCTTGATTAAACTGTAATGTGTGGTATAATTAAGGAAATCATCCAGGTTCAGAAAGTCATTTAGATACTCTTAATTGTATTGTGGGGAAGGAGCTCTCTTGCAGCAAGAAGTGAACACAATAACGACTGCATTGAATTAGGAGTCTTCTATCACTCTCAGACCACGCATGCAGTTGCAGCTGATGTCAATGAGCAATGCAGGTGCAGATCACCATGAGCATCTGGTCCCTTGAGTACAGTGCAGTTCACACTGTGGGTGTCTCATTCCCAACCTTGCTGTGGGCCTAAGCAGTTACAGCTCCAATGATGCAGCTAGAATTTGCCCTATTAACACACATTGAGAGACATTCTCTGCTCTGCCAGGATTGCATTCTGTAGACTACACTGACAAAGGCCAGGAGGAAAAAGAGGCGGGTGGAGTGAAGAAGGGACTACCCTGGAGTCACCCAGCTGATTAATGGCAGCATTAGGAACAGAACTAAGATCCTGTAAGTCTCAGTCCAATGTCCTCCTTTAGCCATTTATTAAATCCTTCAGTAAGGAAAGATTTTCAGTTTAAAGTGTTCCATTGCACACAGTAGTGCTGCTTTGATAGAAGAAGCCCATTTGGTGTGTTGTTTTTGCTTTGCTTCCATGAGACGCTCCACTTACCTGCAGCATTCCACCAGCACCTCCATGTCATAGAGAGTTCAATATTTCTATGTAACACCTCCTGCCCAAAAGTTTTTACCTAGATCAAATGAATTGTTCCACTATTCTTGTTCTCAGCTGCATTTGTTTTGTTATTGGTGACGTTAAAAGATAAGATGCCAGGTTGCCTTTGAGGATGTCAGAGTGAATATGGAAATCTAAAGTTCACTCCTGAAATTAGTGTCTGCATCACAAATTGTTTTTATTTATGAAACGTTAATTGCACAGTAAATTGTAGAGCTGTCAAATTAGGTTAGGAGAAAAGATCCATTCACGTTAGACGGAGGAAATCACATTTCTAGACAGAAGGAATTAATTTAGGAAAAATCAGTAAGTCAGAAAAAGAGCCTGTGCTGGTTTGAATCATTAACAAGTTTATCTGATCTCTATGGTGGTAGTTTTTCCTTAAAGATTAAGGCACGCAAATGAAATTGCTGATGTACAGGTGCTTTAGGACATGTATTTTAAAGGAACATGGCCCCACATTTAAGTTTTTGAAAGAGAGGAAAAGTTTTACAAAACCTAATATTAATTTTGTATTAAAAGAGTAAATGTAATTTGCGGGAGGGTATACTATATTCATCCTCCGTGTTAAAAAAAAAAAAAAAAGAAAAAAAATCAGTCTCAGGCCTGACTATATGTGAGGTTTTTAAAAAATAACAATTTAGTTCTTTGCCTTCTGGTTTTGAGGTTTAGGTTTCCATTTTGAAGCTCTTGTCTGATACACGAGGAATAAAAACTTTATAAAAATAGTAACAGAGAGGAAGCTGTGCTAGTCTATACACTATCAAAACAAAAAGCAGTCAAGTAGCACTTTAAAGACTAGCAAAATAGTTTATTAGGTGAGCTTTTGTGGGACAGACCCACTTCTTCAGACCATAGCCAGACCAGAACAGACTATGGTCCGGCTATGGTGTGAAGAAGTGGGTCTGTCCCACAAAAGCTCACCTAATAAACTATTTTGCTAGTCTTTAAAGTGCTACTTGACTGCTTTTTGTTTTTATATAAATAGAAGTTGAGATTTTAATAAAATCACATTACTCTGGGAACTGAAGTTTTAAGACATGATCAAATTGGGAGCTGGCAACAGTGTTTGTTGGGTTTGAATAAGGTCACTGAATCCTTGCTTTTATTGCAAAACTGAACACAACCTTAGCTATGTAACTGTGATAGATTGTTTACATTATATAAATGTTTCTGTGATGCTTAAAAAATTAAAACCAGAAAGGCTTTTTTGTTGCTGTGGG
Source organism: Carettochelys insculpta (assembly GCF_033958435.1). NCBI lineage: Eukaryota > Metazoa > Chordata > Testudines > Carettochelyidae > Carettochelys > Carettochelys insculpta. Next base: position 5,970,595 of record NC_134155.1, read on the forward strand.
ATTCCAACCAAAATGCTGAAATATTTTCCTATGATGGATTCACCCCTTTGCAGAGCAGCCAGCTCATGGCTTATGCACACGTAGGTCTCACTTAAGCCCTCAAAAAAGCTTAGGTGCAAGTTAAATAATGTGTGGGAGTTGTGCAGACCTTTTGAATAAAGTGGAATTTACCTCAGCGCATTAAACCAGAAAGTGAAACTGGCCAGTTGTTTTTTTTTTTAAACACTAAACTAACAGGATAAATGGCAAAGAGGAATTTAGTTTTATAATCAAATGTGGTATTAGTGACCGAAGTAAACAGTGGTTTTTTCAAAGTGCCTGAGTGTTTTCAGCTTACAGCACTTATGTAACCGCTGAACGATCTTGGCTAAGACCTCCTAAATTCACAGTGCAAAGCAACAATTCTTCCCTCGCAGCCCCCTTGTTAGATCTCTCTAGTCTTCCACTACATCTCTAGGTCTAGATCTAGAGCTCTAAAGTTGCTACCTCTTTGAAGGGTTGTGGTGTCCAAAATTTAAACTTCCATGGATTTGGCTACAGCTTGATTGTCTCTCTCATCTTGATTCATGAACCAAATTTATCCCATTTTGTCACCTGCAGGGTGCAGGATACCACCACTGTATAAATTTACTGGGCTGCAGAGCAACACAGGCACACTTGTCTTTATTAGTTGGCTAAGATCAAAGGCATGCATCACAAGTAATGGGAAGGCATAAATTGCCTACATTCCTTGCCCCCTGGCACGTCTGGGGCCATGACTGGGGAGCTGGGCTGTGGAAGGGGAGGGGCCTCAGGGTGAGAGGGACGGGGCTGAGGCTTGCCTTTTCTCATGCGTGCCTTCACTCACCGCCCATGATCAGATGTCACTCTAACATCTAACATGTCCTCTGTGGAGGGATTCTATCCTGTCCACGAAGACATACTACAACTTATAGCTTAACAGATCTCCTCCACATCCAGACACTATGAGCTTTAATTCTCTTATTTGTAGTCATAATCATGTCCATGTATTTACTACCTTCCACCCAAGAAGCATCCAGAGTATAAGGTAAATCCTGCTCAGATAGATACCCAGGGCTGTTGTTGGAGAGGGGGTGTAAAGGATGCAGTTGCTCCAGAGCCTGGTGATTTAAAAGGGGCCGGGTTTCAGGGCTGAAACCACTACTACTGCAGCAGCAGCAGCAGTGAGAGCCCTCAACCTTTAAGTCACCACAGGACCCCACACATCATGGTCTGGGTGGTGCTGAGAGCTGGCAAGGGTAAGGTAGCCCCTAGCCCTGACCCTTGTGCCCAAGACCCTGCCCCTTCTGGGGGGGCGGCAGAGCCAACACCCCACATTGCCAAGAGCTCAATGGTGTCTATCACCGGCACTATATATATCCCATATACACCCCATGATTCGAACAGTTGCTGTATGAGACTAGGACTAGGACCAGAGATAATTTGTGCCACCACTGTAATGCCACTGCTGTTGGTGCAGCCCAGCAGTAACGGCTATGCATTTTTTTACAGTTATTTTTTTAAAAGGGGGAATGGAGACTAATTTATTCAACTGAACCAAGGGGGTAAGTTGTATATCAAGTTCCTGGGAAAATGGCATTGATGTTGCGTCTCCTTTGGTCAGGCTCAGTTTGATATTTTTTAGATCAGTTTGGAATGATGGGCCTGGCTGGTGGCCCATCAAAGGAAAGGCTGTTCGGGTCTGTAATGAGGGCCATTCACCTCCTGAGTGCTTCCTCCCTTGCATCTGTTCCTGAAGGACTATTCCTGCTTCTGTAGCCCCCCTTGTAAGTTGCTGACAGGTCTTCACTGGCTCAGTTGGCTGTCTAAGTCACACAGTCAAAAGGGATGAATCCCGTCCAGGATAGCAAAAATCCAACAATCTGCCCTCACCAGGCTCTTCAGTGCTTGCTCTGGACCTTTTAAATCCATCCCTTTGCTGAGGTGTCTAAACAAGCCTTGTCCCGCTTCGTGAAGCATAGGCCATTGGGACAGTGAAGGAACCCAGACCTGCCTGGGTTACAACGCAAGGACCCTGTAAATGGCAGCCACATACTGCTTCCTTCACTGTTGATTCATACACTGAATCTTTTCCCACATGATCCCTTTCCTTTCACTCATTACTTTAGGTCTAAAGTTCTCAGGTCCTCTTGTCCCCGGGTCCAGGAGATGGAGCCTGTTGATCGTCTGTGTCCAGAGAGGGGCACCCATCCTCACTTCTCTGGTCCCAGAAAGGAGCTGACCTACTCAGGCCCTGCAGCTCCTTTACTTCTAAATGAATTAATTGTAGCTGGGCAGAATTTGTAAACTGCAGATTTTACTGGGAAACCATGTGACAGGATTCCTGGCCCTTTAAAGGAAGCTGATCCCAGGCCTGCCTGTGGCTAATCAGCTGCCTCTCAGCTGATCTTGTGAGGCCTTGGATTCTGTGATAGCTTGGAGATCACCTGGTCTGGATTGAGCCCATCAGGTATTTCACTTGAGAGTGAGACTGGCTGGAGAAAGAAGCCAGTTTATATGTGACTCTTGGAAGGATGGCCGATCCAATGTAACCCTGGGAGGGCAAGGGAACAGAGAGGCTCACTTTGACTCCTGGGCAGAAGGCTTGTAGAGTATAATCCTGTAGGTAGGCCCCTGCAAAGGACCCAAGTTCAGAGGCAAAGTGCTTGAGTGACCTGATGTATTTGTGGTAAGCCGTTTTGTTGTAAAGAAATTAAACTGAGGCAAATAGAGACTGCTAGAGCATTGTCTTCAGTGCATGGGCCAGTGAGCTAAACCACAAGCTTACACTGGCGTTGACTTACCAGCCTGACTCTTGCAAAGGTTCTTTTGCAAATGTTTAGTTTACTGACATCACTACGTACACCCACGATCTGTGCCAATAGATCTCTTTCCTTCCGCTGTCACAAACAGCATCCTAACGACAGACCTGCAGAGGCTCTCTGCAGCCAATATACTTGAAAAGAGAGGGCACAAGCTGATTGTAAGTCTGTCAAGAGCAATCTGCGGCCTATCTTGCTAGATTGTTTGTGGTCTGCAAGACATTTTGCTGACCCTAACTGTCTGCAGCAGGGCTGACAGCCACCACATGCCCAGAGGCAAGCGGGGAGGGGGACCTGGCTCCTCTCCCCAAAAGCGGCGGTGCCAAGGGCAGAATGGGTAGGGCTTAAGGCAGTCAGGCCTTCCACTTCCCACAGCTCTCATGGGTTGGGAACAGATGACAGCAGCTACTGTGGATGGTCAATGTCAGCAGAATGTCTCACGGCCTGCAGTCAGATTACCCTGAGGTGCTGCATGTGGCCAGGGGGCTGCAAGTTATCCAGCAATGCTGTAAGTGCTCATATACCCAGAGTGATGGTTGCAACTTGCTCTCTTGATTTACCTCTGTTCATTGTCTATCTGTATCTTGGAGTAAGGTGATCTGCCTTCCAAGCCCTTTTCCTTACTTCTGATGATGACAATAATTCTTCAGTGTAAGTGAGGAGGAAGAAAGCCCTTAATGGTTTAAAGAGCTACAGAGTAAAATTTAGCCTACCATGACTAGTTGCTAAGAAACTATAGTTGCAAGGAGGGTTTTAGGTTTGTAAAAGCCAGTAAATTCCAGATGCTGCTGGCTAAGCCAATTTAAATACTCATTGGGCATCTAAATGCTTTGAAGATCTGGGCCTACATTTCTGTTGTTCGATCAAACTCTTCCTTCAGTAACACCAAAGGACCCCAAATATGCAGAATCTCCCTAATGTATGGAGGAGAGGAAAAAATTTTAGTGTGGGGCTTCTTTCTCTCCTATGTAGTTTTTATCAGTTTAGTTTTGTCATGTGCTTATGGCTGTTGTTTCTGAGCACCTTACATCAGTTCATTAGTCACTGTGACTATGCATTTGGTCTGTGTTGTGGGTTCATGTTGCCCTGAGAGGGATAGACGTGTGTACAGTGGAGTATCATGGTTGGTAGTTTTTTGGGTTTTTTTTTTTTTGTTTTCCATGTAGATGTTGCTCTGTGTTGAAAGGGCAGGTCACTGAAGGCTCTTTTGCACTCAGAGTGGAAAGTGGTGGTGAGGCTTGTGAGATCCCTGAGTTTCCCAGGCATGCACTTCTTCCCCCAGAGGCACAAGTCCAAAGCAGTTCCAGTCTCCTTACTCCAATCCTGATTCTCATCTTACTGACATGGGCGTCAAGCAGGAGTAACTCCACAAAAGTCAGGGGGTTTGCACGTGGTATAAAAATGGTGTAAGTCAGGAATCAAGCCTTTTGTGTTTTCCTGGCTATTTAAGCTAAGGTTCTGTGCTTAAAGACAGCAGCGATGAGTGCTGAACCAGAGCTCGATACCAGAGGGTGCTGAGCACCAAGGCCCTGGTACTAGTAAAGCACTAAAATAAATGCTTACCTTTAAGCTGCTTGCATGCTTAAAGTTCAGCTGGTGCTTAAGTACTGTACTGGTGCTGGAGTAATTTGTGGGGGTGGAGCCTGAGCACCCTTGAACCAAACTGTAGACATTGTATGTTTAGCATTGTCAAGGGTCACACTCACCACATAGGGCTTCCTGCTGGTTGCTCAGGGAATTAGTTTGCGCTCCTCAGCAGGGTGCCTCCCTCCAGCTGGTGTGTTGCCCACCGCCACTCCCTGCTCAACCTTGTGCTCTCCACGGGCCCTGCATCGCTCGCCAGATCGCCAGGTTCTCTTTGGGATGCTGCCCTTCAGCAGTGCCCACTGTAGCCCCTTGTCCCCTTTTGGGGGTCTCGGCAGTCCTTGCTGAGGGTGTCCATCAATGTGGCCAGCTGGAGCTGTATAGCCCCCACCTCAGGAGTAAGCCGTGGCCCATATTGTCCAGATTTGGTGTGGCTCGGTGCGGCACGAGAGGGGGGAGAAAAGAACTAAGGCCTGCCTGCTATGCTGAGTCCTGGCCCAGGGAACCGCTGGTGGCAGCCTGTCCTGCCCTCCTCCTCTTTGCCTTGACTACCTCTCACCCCTTGGCTACTTTTCCTGTGACCTCTTGCACTTTCTGGACTCTGTTGAGGCCAGCAGCTTGGTAGGTAGTAAGCTGGAGCCTCTCCCTAGCTCCTCTCAGCCTGCCTAGGAATACTATCTTGATATGCTTGTTCTTATTGGGAGCTGGTCCTACATCATCTCTGGTCAAGATCTAGCTCACCTCAGCTCTGCTGGAGCAGCTCCTTATATGCAGGGCTGCTCCAGCAAGCTGCTCTCTGACTGGCTCCCCTCAAAAGCCATTCATCCATTGGCTGAGGTGCTGCACAAGCTCCTTCCAGCCTCCCTTAACCCCTTCCTTAATAAATATGCAGATCCTTGTTTAACCATCCTGACTTCTCTTCTCACATCTAAGCTAATTAAGGATCAGGACATTTATTATTAAAACATGTACCCTGAGCCTGAATGAAGTAATTTCAAATGGCCATGAATAAGGGAAGGAAGAATTGGCAGTGGATGGAATTTTAAAAGTTGGAAGGGTTAATGATTCAGAGTGGTGCTGGGAAAACTTGGGCGTAGATCCCACCCTTTGTTAATGAGATCTCTGCGTGTGTGACACCCACATGCTGTGTTTGGAAAATTGACCTTTGCTCTCCCAAGAGCATTGGGTTTTACAGCTTAGTAAAATATGTGCCTGAAGAAACATCTGTTTCACAGATCAACTCTAAGGTACACAGATCTATGTCTGGGCCTGGACTCAACAGCCTTCACCCTCTTTGGGATCAGTCTTATTACATGACAGTAGTAATGATTGTTATGGACTCTCAGGGTCAGTCTGCTTGGAGGATTTTCCATTCCTTCCCAGCAGGTTTTGATTTGATTGATTTATTGTGTGTATTGGACTCAGCCTGTAAAAATATCCATTTATAATAAAAGGAAACTTTTGTGGCTTTCCAGAATATAGAGAGCATGTTTTAAGTCCTGTGGTGAGCCTTTATTGTAGTTTAGCCATGTAACCCCCTTGGCAGACTTACTTTAGACAATACAATGGTGCAGGGATTATTGATGGAACAGTCACAGAGAGGAACTTGCATGTTTTGTTAGAGATTTTGTACTCCATAAGTGAAAATGTGGGACTAGCTAACTTGTGCCTATCAGCGCAAGGGACTGCCCAGTAAAATGCATACTGCAGCATATCCCGTGTTGCCTGTTGAACCATGTTAAATAGACTCCCAGATGTGCATTGAAGATCTGTGTATAGATCAGTTGCTTTGAGCTTAGTCCAAAAGGAGAACTAATACACTGTATGGGAGTGGCTGAAAATTGGGATAATCCTAAAACATGATGGGACAAATTCTGTGGGAAAGCTCCACTGGGTTTAAAGCTCTTCCCCCAATTTTCAGATCCACAGAGAATTGGATCAGTTGTTTCTGGAGACACAGGGATGCAGCATGGCAAAAGAAGGGGAGGAAAAGAGAAGATTTGGAAAACTGCTTCAAAATTGCCTTAAAGCATTGGATAAAGCTTACCTACAATGTCTTTTATTTATAAGAGCAACTTCTTTACATTGTGAATGCCACAGGCATTCTCACTCTCAAATTAATGGTGCCTATCCTCTGACATGAAGCGAAATTGCTAGGCCCCGAGAAAGGAAATCATCCTGTACCTCTAGATATGAAAATAATTTAGTGCAAATAAAGACTGGGCTAAATTACGCTCTGTCATTTTGTGGGTGATAAGGCAGAGTAACTTCTTTGACTTCACTAGTGTTGATGTGGATTACGCTGGTGTAAACATCAGCAGAATTTGATCTATTGTGCCTGATTGTCCTCCCACATCCAGGTAGAAGGCCAATGACTTTGATGGAATTACTCCTCATTTGCACCTGTATCAGCGAGAAGAGTTTTGGACCCATTTTCTTTACAGCAAACGCAGTGCTTCAGGGGTCATGGATCTGATAGTGGGCCTGATTCTGATCTCACTTATAATGGTGTAAATCAGGAGCAATTCCATATAAGTTGATGGAGTTATACTGGTGTAAAACCAGTGTGAGTGGGATTGCAATTAGAGCTGCTGGTTTTTGTGCTTGTAACCATGTACTGTACATTTGGATCTGATATCATATTATCATATCTAAGATGTAAACTTGTGTTTGGGAGCATAATTTGGAGGAGCCCAACAGTCTGATCTTTACTCATGGAGAAGGATCAGGCCTTGCCATTTTTGGTACATCAGATTTATGTCATTTCAAGATCAGTTTTAAGCCATCACCTGCTCCCTACTAAATCTCCCGTTGATTGTGGTGGCTCAGCATGAAACTCCAAGGTTTTAATCCAAAGTGCACTGAAGTCAGTGCGAATCATTCCCATTGTTTTCATTGGCCTTTGGATCAGGCTGCTAATAAAGCAGGAATGCACTTTGACCAGACTGGACACAGGGATGGGGCAGGGGGTACTTCTGTAAGAGCTCTAATGCGTAAAGAGTAAAAGGAAACAGACATAGATTGGGTACAACAATTGAATTATGGTGTCTGATTGTTTCCACTGTCCCGAACGTGTAGACTTTTGGTGGCTGTAAACATGCTATCATGCTTTCCCAAATTGGAACGAGAGGTATTTTACTGCTTCAGACAGTTGTTCTGTTTGTGTTTGAGACACATTGTTTGGTTTGGTTTTAGAAAGCCAGAGGCCAAAAAGCTGCTGGCACAGTGCGCAGACACTGCTGACATTTATTGTTGGCAGCCTTGCTTCACTGCATCCACAAACAGCCTGAAACAATAGTTCTAGGAGGCCTGAATTGCCTCCAACTTATTTCTCTCAGGGCAAGACTGATAGTGGGGGGGGGGGGTGAGAGGGGCAAATGCCCCAGGGCCTGGTGATTCAAAAGGAGTCCAGGCTCCTGGCTGCTTTTAAATCACCACAGGGATGGCCAGTGACATGCTCCAGGCAGTGCTAATGGCTGGTAGGTAGGGGGTGCAGTGCACTCCAGGGAGTCCCGAGTGCTGGGTGCTCACAGCCCCACTCCTTCTGGAAGCATGGCACTGGACCCCCACCTCCACCTTGCCCAGAGGTCCAGCAATTCTGCCTCCCAGAACTAACAATAACAGTTATCAGAGAGGTATCCGTGTTTGTCTGTATCTTCAAGAACAAGCAGTCTGTGGCACCTTATAGACTAACAGATATTTTGGAGCATAAGCTTTCGTGGGCAAAGACCCGCTTTATCAGATGTGTGAGACTAATATTATCTCTTCCATGTTAGAAACATCCAGCCCTCAGAAACCTTGAATAGAGGGTTTCAGTAGGGTCTCAGGGGATTGCTTTATTTCACAGAAGAATGGTGAAATGGGTATTTTGTATCATTATCGCTCTACTGCATGCCAGTTAGAGAAGTGAAACTATCAACTGCTCTTCCATGCTGCCTGCCATGAGAGTGCAACGGTGACACATGGCGAATGATCCATACAGCCCCTGGTGACAGGTGCGACTGTGAAGGAGAAATGTTTTTGTAACGATCACAGCGGTGGAAGTGGGCAGAGTTGGTCAGGTGGTCCAATTAAACAGATATAATGGTCTTGTCCACCTTTTGGTTATTTGCAGTTTATTGTGGCCATTTTAGTCATAGGATAGCAGTGAGACAAAGTGGGTGAGGTAATATCTTTTGTTGGACCAACTTCTCTTTGTGGCAACTCAAAAGCTTGTCCTTTTCATCAACAGAAGTTGTTCCTTTAAATGACTTTTATCTAATGCACTTTGTCTCCTTTTAGCCTTTATATCTATTAATCTGCATGGTTCCAAACTCAGGAAAACAGTTATATTGTAGACAGCCTGGGCTAATGCTAGTGGCCTGGTGGGAGGGATAGCTCAGTGGTTTGAGCATCATCTTCCTAAACCCAGGGTTGAGAGCTCAGCCCTTGAGAGGGCCATTTAGGGATCTGGGGCAAATAGATTAAAAACAAAATCTATCAAGGTTAGTGATGGGGACTGGACTCAACCTCTAAAGGTCCCTTCCAGTTCTATGAGATAGGTGTAATCTCCATATATTAGACCTTGAATTCAGGAAAACCGGCAACTTTGCATTAGTCTCTCCCCAGATGCAGAGCTGTGTAGGCCTGGCAGATGCAGAGTAAGCCTTCCAGCAGCTCTTTCGATGAGGCTTTTTGTAGGAGACAAGGAGTCTGTGTGCTATCTGCAATTATAAAGAAACCATTTAAGTTCATGTATAATAGACGTGAAAGGACCTGATCTGGAAACCAGAGTGAAATCAACTTGGAACAATGGCAAAACTCATAACACAGAGGAGAAAGCCCTGCACTTTCCTGGTCTCTTATCGTAATGTATGCAGACTCAGTGGCTCCCATTGTACGAGATTTGAACACGAGTCAGCTCTGTTTGATAGTGAAAGGTACAAGAGTGACAGGTTCCTCATTTGATTCACACGAAAGATACATCACAGGCAGCTGCGATGCAAGGTTCGCCTATGACACACCTGTAGCATTGATCCCTGTTGTGATCTACAGCGACTAGGTTGAGAGGAGAAAGGGGAATTACTTCCTTGTCCTTTTGCTTGAGCCTGCTAAGGAGTGTGGCAATTACATGGTGGTTTTAGTGATGAGGACAGTGGGAACATAATTACCTGCAGCCCCTCCAAAAATCTCTGTGCATTTCACATCTCTGTAGAGCAGCTGTGACATGGTAACAACTGCAATTCCCACCAGCTGGGGCCCCAGTCAAACCAGTGACTGAGTGACTCTGAATTCAATTCCCAACAAGCTCCTCAACCATCTAACTTTTTCCTCCCCCTTGCCCTTCCAAGGTGCTATGCCTAAAGCATTTCAGATTGTCTGCAGCAAGCCTCTCCCACTGAGAAATGGGAAAATATATCTAAGACAAATGAAAAAAAAGCACATAAATTAAAAGTATCAGTTTTCATCAATTGCTAAATTGTATGGGAGTTTCACTATAAATTTCAAAGATAATTGTAGAAAATAGTAGATGAAATGAATTCAGTGCTCTGGCTTCAATTATCTGGCTTTTAAATATAAAAAAGTCATGTTCGTAAATAAATACGCTGCCTGCCTGGTTGTAAACTCCCGTCCTGGTCTCACAGTGGTAGGCTGAATCCCGGAGGTTTTTTTGCGCCAGTTACTAGAATTATCTTGCTGTCAGATGAATGTTGCAGCTCACTGACTCCCCTATTGTACTTCAACACTGAGTACAAAACATCACGGACAGTGTGATCTCCCACACCAGCATAGTTATAGAGACAAAGAACATCACAGAATCATAGGGCTGGAAGGGACCTCAGGAGGTCATCTAGTCCAGTCCCCTGCTTCAAGCAGGATCAACCCCCAGTAAGTCATCACAGCCAGGACCTTGTCCAGCTGGGACTTAAAAACCTCAAGGGATGGAGAATCCACCACCTCGCTAGGCAACGCATTGCAATGCTTCACCACCCTCCTGGTGAAGTAGTTTTTCCTAATATTTAACGTACACCTCTCCCTCTTCAACGTCAGACCGTTAGTCCTTGTTCTGCCATCTGACACCACTGAGAACAGTTTCTCACCCTTCTCTTTAGAGCTGCCCTTCAGGAAGTTGAAGGCTGCTATTAAATCACCCCTAAGTCTTCTCTTCTGTAAACTAAACAAGCCCATATCCCTCAGCCTCTCCTTATTGGTCTTGTGCTCCAGCCCCCTCACCATTTTTGTTGCCCTCCGCTGAACCTGCTCCAGCAAATCCACATCTTTTTTATACGGGGGGGCCCAAAACTGGACACAATATTCAAGACGTGGCCTCACCAGTGCCGAATAGAAGGGTATAATTACTTCTCTAGATCTGCTTGAAATGCTCCTCCAAATGCACCCTAGTATGCCGTTAGCCTTCTTGGCTACAAGGGCACACTGTTTACTCATGTCCAGCCTTTCATCCACCATAACCCCTAGGTCCCTTTCCATCATACTGTGGCTGAGTCAGTCGGTCCCTAGCCTGTAACAATGCTTGGGATTCTTCCGCCCCAGGTGCAGGACTCTACACTTCTTGTTGAACCTCATCAGATTTCTTTTGGCCCAGTCCTCCAATTTATCCAGGTCACTCTGGATTCTCTCTCTACCCTCCAACATATCTACCTCTCCCCCTAGTTTTGTGTCATCTGCAAACTTGCTGAAGTTGCAATCCAGTCCCTCATCCAGGTCATTAATAAAGATGATGAACAACACTAGCCCCAGAACCAAGCCTTGTGGCACTCCGCTTGAAACTGGTCACCATCCGGATATTGAGCCATTGACCAATACCCGTTGGGCCTGACCCTCAAGCCAGCTTTCTATCCATCTTATAGTTCAACGATCCAATCCATATTTCCTTAACTTATGGACAAGAATGTTGGGGGGGACTGTATCAAAAGCCTTGCTGAAGTCAAGGTATATCACATCCACTGAGTTCCCCATGTCCACAGAGTTGGTTACCTCGTCATAGAAGCTAATCAGATTGGTCCGGCAGGACTTGCCCCTGGTGAATCCACGTTGGCTACTTTTGATCACTTTCCCCTCTTCCAAGTGCTCCAAAATGGATTTCTTGAGGATTCCCTCCATTATTTTCCCAGGGACTGAGTTAAAGCTGACCGGTCTATAGTTCCCTGGATTGTCCTTCTTTCCTTTTTTAAAGATGGGCACTACGTTTGCCTTTTTCCAGTCATCCGGGATCTCTCCTGATCACCAAGAGTCTTCAAGGATAATGGCCAAAGGTTCAGCAATGACCTCTGCCAATTCCCTTAGTACCCTCGGGTGCATTAAATCCAGACCCATGGACTTGTGAACTACAGATGGCTGCCCTCCACCTTCCCATACTTCATTGTCTAGGACCATCATGTGGAAGTGGACATGGTCTGTGAAGACTGAGGCAAAAAAAGCATTGAGTACTTCAGCTTTTCCTGCATCATCTGTCACTAGGTTACCTCCCTCATCCAGTAACGGCCCCACACCTTCTCTGATAACCCGTTTATTGTTAAGATGCCTGTAGAAACCCTTCTTGTTACATGACGGATAAGGCCTCAGTTCTGCAAGGAGCTGAGCACTATCACCTGGAGATACTCCTGATTTGTGTTGGCCGTTGTGCTTCTTGGCCTAATTAAAAAAGGGGGGAAATCTTGATAAACACAAGTCAGTGTTATCGGTATATTGCAGTAGCAACAAAGGGTCCCAGTCACACACCCAGCATGCCGATGGCCTCCGTGGGTCCAGGGACAAGGTGTTGGGGAGATAGGCAGGGCCAATGGTGGAAGGGGTGGGGCTTTAGCCAGTGAGCAGCGGCACAGCAGGACAATGTTCCACAATGTTTAGAAGGGGCCTGGAGCTCCAGCCACTGACATTGCTATTGTAGTGGTGGCTGGTGCTCAGGGCCTCTTCAAAATGCTGGGCCCAGGGGCAATAGTCCCCTTTGCCACCTCCATTAGCGGGTTTGCACACACCAGCGTTCCAGATGGTGCACAAACACACAACAATAAGAAAGCCCCAGCCTCAAGGATATGAAATCCCTCACTGATAGATCACCCTTCAGTTCCTAAAGTACAAACATCTGCATCCCAAAAATCACCATCATGAGTGGCAACCACTGAGGGCCATGGAAACTGAAATCCCCTCTCCATAGCTAGCTGTGGACCCTTTAGCTGAGGGTTGAGGTTCCTTGCCAACGACGCATTTTGTTTGCTGTTGCCAGAGTCCACAGGTTTCCATCTGAATAGTTTATTTTGCCTACCAGTGTTACTAAAGAGACACATGTAAAGCAAAAGTATGAAGTGAGGTGTGTGCTGATTGTACATAACATGGACTGTGAGAGCCAGGTGCTCCTTCTGCATCCAGTCAAAGTGGTGCTATGGTTTAATTGGCGAACGCCGTGGATTCTAGCCATGCAAGTGCAGTTGGCAAAACTACTCTGTCCCAGAAGACTGCCTTGGATACAACACTCTCTTGTCCCACTGAACTGAAGGAAAGCCACTCTCTAGCCTGGGTTGTCTGTCACTGAATGAGAGTGATCATTGTGGGAAATGATGAAAGGAGGCTCTGCTGCAAAATGCTGCCTGGTGAAAAATCCCATCAACTGTAAACAGGCTAGTGGTAGCTGAAAAAGAGAAAATGTATTGTTGTTATGCTTCTGAACAGGATATAAAACTGAACTCTATTGAATCCCCGGTGTGTAGGCTAGTGATTTAAAAACCTCTGCACACCCAGTACAGAACAAAAGGATGAGTGCCGCTCCAAGGGGATGGAATACCAGCAATCAATAACTTCATTTTTAAGACATTATGAATCAATTACTGGAGCATATCCACTGTTGCATCTCAATTAAACATCTCAAAGTGCAGAGAAAGAGGGGGAAACTATTTCAGATGATTGTCAACAAAGCAATTCATCTTGGTGTTTTCTCCAAAAGAAAGCTATTTAAAGCTCATATTGAGTGATACCATTAGGCAAAGACAGAAAGAATTAAAATATTCAGTCCTGGAGGTTATCAGCTATACCAGAGGAGGAGGAGGAGGACTTGAAGGAGAATTTTTTCTAGTAAATAGCATTGTCACAGTTGGGAGAAAATATGGGTAGAGCCTAAGCATTTCAAAGAGATCTACATCAGGGACATCTGATCTTTGGCTAATGGTGAGCTTTGTTCACTGTTTGCTGGGAACCCACGGGTCACTCTGATGACCTGAACAGTCATTAGGTGTCTCCTATAGGATCCTATTGGCTCTTAGATTCAATAGTGTGAAGGCTATATTAGAACTACGTGCATATTGTTTCATTTCCCACAGTCATGTTGAGTGTTAATCAATAGCTTTGTGTCTCATGATAGCTTTAAATATGTCACTGGGTTCAAGGTGCCTTGTACTGAACACAGAACAGGCTGTTTAGTTATTTGCTAACTTGAATTGACACAGAAACCATTCCAACAAAGGCTAATGTTATCCCAAGTATGCTTGTCTTGGTGCTGAAAGGCCTGAGTCATGTCAAACACTCAGGCATGCCCAACCTTTAACTTCAGTCAGCACCTTTCAGGATTGGGTATCTGGTCTGTGTCAAATAGAGCAGAGTACAGTCAATGTCGTTTGAATATGGAAGTTCAGTCGTTCGGCCTTGATTCATCCATGTGTTCAAGTGCTTTGCAGATCTGGGGCTTTGGAGCAGTGGATGCTAGGATCTGCTGTTTTTCTGTTGATCCTTTATGAAACCTGTGGGTGCATCTCAGTTCTAAAAATCTGGCTCATCACAGCCTGTATTGTAAAGCACAGGTCTCCATGAGATCAAATGCAACGCCTAGGCTACGTTGGTCTAAGTAAGGACACAAGCCTCTTGAATAACACTCATTCATCAGTCACAACATTGGCAAGCCTCCTGCAAAAAAGGTGCATTTGTCCCAATCGTGCAAAAATATTGTTCATAGTACAAGTGAACCAGAGCATGGCCTTCTAAATCCAGACTGTGATGTCAAGAGACAGAAAATGATGAGAGAGAATGTAAGGGCCTAAGACTCTAACAGGAAATTAAATGAAGGCAGTAACCACCAAACTGAGAAAACTAAATGTAATTTTCAAAGGACTCTATTAATAATCGGCTCAGATCCTGCTGTACAGAATACCATAACTAAACAGCACATGATCAATACCTTAATGCACTTTACCACTTGTAGAACACTCTCTACTGGATCTCTCTCTGATTGTCTGCTTCAGTTTTGTTCCTGGTTTGCTTTAGGTGGCCTTCTAGACCAAGGGACGGATCCTGCTGTCCTTAGTGAGTTAATCAGTCTCCAGCAGCAAAGATTTCAACGTGGCTGTTTAACTGAGCAGCTCTAGATGTTCGTGTGGGAACCCCAAAGAGTCACATCTCAAACAAATGGCTAGTGTTCATCCAATCGTTAATTTCATATCGAAGGCAAAAGAGAAGCACCCACTGTTAGATGAGGATTTCCTACAAGAATAAGTCGACTATTTAAAAAAATTTAAAATGGCCAGATATTGAAAGGGGGAAGATGTTCTTCAAATACTTGAAAAGTTCTCTCTGTACGCCAGGCAATTTTACAGGCCTGTTATATGCAAAATCACAAAGCCATTGAGCATCTAGCCTGAAATCCTTACCTCCCTAGACAGCCATTGCAAAATGTGCCAGATACAAATCCTCAAGATAATGGTAATTGACAAGAAAATCATACTATATTATTCCTATGGGATATGTGTAGATGGACCAATGCAATAGCTCAGTTGTGCCACATCCCAGGAGCCTGACCTGAAAGAGCCTACAATCTAAGGGTTCGGTCCAAGATGTGAAAAGCACCTCCCAGCTGCTGTATACTTGAGAGGGAAGCAGGCACAGAGTACCATGTGAGAAAGGATGCTATAGAGACCAAACACAGTGTGACAGATGGTCCTTATAATAGGAATAATGAAATCTGTGGCTAAGATAAAGAGTTGGAGCTGAGTGAATAATGTAATTTTAATATAGTCTGGAGATTATCCTCACTGTAAAACCACAAGAGCCCCTAAGAATGAAAGGAAAGCAACTCCTCTCTAAACAAAGGCAGCACGTTTACTAAGTGCAGTTATAATAACAGGTTCCATTAAAAAATCATTAGCTTAACATTGTAAACTTGCTGTTTAACATAAAGGTGGGGTCCTTTACAGGTCCACGTTCACATTTTCTATTCCACATAGCACAAAATGTCTTAAATGTTTAATGGGTATGTTCTGTGCTAATGGGAACTGCCCTGTTGTCCTGCCAAATCCTGTTCACACTAAGTGGAAGAAAATAGATCTGCCCATACCCTCTTTATGTTCTTTCAAGTCAAAGGACAGGCACAGTGTTTTTTCTGATAGCACCATCTTTTGTTCCTTGGGGAAATTTAAAAACCTACTCAGGCTGGGTGTAAGAAGTTTTGTTCTACAGTAAACTCTTTCATATCCAGCAGCCCCAGGACCAAGGGGTTGCTGGATATTCAAATATTCTGGATAATAGAGAGGTATACCTAGCAATGCATAACAGTAAAGAAAAACGAGATTAGATATTAAGAATAAGACACAAACAAAAATGTATGCAGAGGACTTTACCAACAGCACTAGTATTGTACACTGTAAACTTAGACTGTATTTGCTGTATTTATTTGTATTTACTTTCACTTGCTTGTACTTCAGGAAAATGTCACTAAAATGTACTTATAGTTAAAATTCTGGTTATTTGAGAGGTCTGGATAATAGAATGCTGGATATGAAAGAGTTTACTGTAATATGGAATTTTCCACAAGCTCAGTCTAAGGGTATTTATTTGAAGGGCTTCTTCCTCTCTGACAAGACCAAATGTTTTCTGTGGATCTCTTCAAATGGTAAAAGAAATGCACAAAGTTATAGGACTATGGGCCCATCGGCATGTAGTGAACCAAACCTTATGCTGCTTATCCCCAGGGGTGCTAAGGGGTCATGCAAAAGAAGAAGAAGGAATGAGATACAACTGTTTGGCAAATCGTGGACAAAAATGAATGAGCTGCTATTCAGAAGGGGCCTACTGCTTCTTTTCACGACGATGCACAAAGCCTCCACTTGCTCATGACAAAGTCCTAGAGACTTTAGTCTCAGCTGTCTAGCTGTCAGATCAGCTCTGAACAAGGAGAACAACATCTCAAAACATGGTAGCTTGAGAGACAGCAGCTAAGATGCTGAACGAAAAAAGAGATGAAGAGGGCAATCAGTATGTGAAGGTTCCCAGCGTAAGGCAGGATTAGTGGAAAGACAATTGGCTGGCCATTAAAATTCATGAAGACACACAATTTAAGGCTCATGAATACCAGGGCTGCAATTATGTAGGGTCAGGGTTTTTTTTTTTCACGGCCACAGAGAGAAATTAAGTCATTAACAGGATGTGTGTGTGGCTGCCATGTGCTCTCCTTTTGTTGCTGGATGCTCAGACAGACCTATTAAGTGTTCAGGGTAACCCTGGGGAATTGGTCATGATGGTGTATAATTGCAACAAAGAGGGAAAGGGGAAGAGTGGGTTTTGACCTGACTACAGTCTCTCTGATGGAAAGTTGCAAATTAAAAGCAACAACATTGCTGAGAGTGAGGTTTTATTTTTACGTATTTTATTGAGAGAAAAAGCCAAGTCCAGAATATTATTGTCAGCCACCAACAATACTGTCTGTCCAGAGTATAGTATACAAGTCCCTCTTAAATGCTGCAGGTGTGACTAGTGATTAAGGCCCTGGACTGGGATTTGGGAAAGCTTAGGTCCCTGCTCTGCCAAAATTTTTCTCAGTGATCTTGGGAAAATTATTTAATCCATCTGTGCCTCAGTTTCCCATCTGTAAAATATGGGTAATTGCCTACTTCACAAGTGTAATGAGGATGCAATAATCAGTGGCCTTCAGGTGCTCACACATTATGGTGATAGGTGACATAGGGTATTCTTATATTAGATACACAGAACCCACATGAGCTTTCTTCTTGATTAAGATAAACCTAACAGTTCCTTCCAAATGAAGCCGAGGCAGGGAGAGGGTGGAAAAGAGGTAAGTGATCTTTTAATCACAATGTGCTGGGGGGGCTGTAGAAGCCACAGAATTTTGATCACCCATTCATGTCTCTTGAAAAAAAAGTTGCAATGTCTGTCATTCATCGATCATACTTCCCATTGTGATTTTAAAGCTCCTCTTCCACTTGTTGAACGAAGGGCTGCCAGGGTGCTGACTTGTCCTAGGTATGAAAAGGATATCTTAACAGGCTGCAGAGATGCTCAATCAAATGTCCAATGCAGGGAACTCTTGGATGCATGTCACAGGGATATCTGAAGGAGAATCACTGATTTTTTTTCATCTCCAAGTGGTGTCATTTGAGAGAGATCATGAACCAAAGTCAGAATGCGAACATAATTATGAGATATGAATGGATCAGTACATATTTCTGTCAAAAATTGGCAATATCCAGAGTGTTCTGAATACAATGAAGGCATGTTCCAATTGACAGAGTATGAGTCAGGCGGTTTTGAAGCATTTGCTGGGAGTTCTAGTTCGCAATATGTATTGGGTCCGATAAGATGGAAAGACAGGGACTAAAGAACTCACATACATTGGTGACAAGGGAGGTATAATTGTCTAATGAGAAATTTTGCTGTCATTTACACTGGTGTGACTCTGCAGTGGCACCACAGACATTCATTGACTTTCATCAGATTTACACAAGTAGAATTTGTCCCACTTGTAGTGAGGCAAGTCTGTCCTGCTAGTTGTTGAGGGAGATTTCTTTACCAGTGTCTTGCTGCCAGTTCTTCACACTTTAAAAGTGTCTCAATTTGTGCCACTCAGGCAAACTAAATAGCCCCTAAAGGGGGCACATAAGTGGCTTTTTGAATAAATCCATGCTCAGGCAGTCTCCCTGACTAATTTGTACCCAGAACACCCTGCCCTACAACTGTTCCTTGCTTCTCAGTCCATAGCGGGAAGTGGGAAAGAACAACGTATAAGTTACAGTAGACTTGAGGTCCTCTGATTTGCATCAGTGAACAAGCAGACCTCTGGCTCCTCAGAACATTGGCAGTGCAAAGATACTTGTGCCTACTCTTGTTCCTGCATCAAATACAATATTGGAGTATCTGAGAATTGGGCCCCAGGTTTTTGTATAGGCCAACAGAAGAGCTCTTTTATGAGGAGTGTTTCTTATCATTTTCCTGTTGGTGGGTATATGGTTAAGTCAGAGCTCTGGTGCAGTGGAGTGGGAATTGGAAGCTTAAACAAATTATTGATTCGTTGGCTCATTTGATAAAGAAATCAGAAGAAGGATGAGATCTGATTTGCTGGGATATCTTCGAAGTGTATGACCAGTTGAGGTGCAGGTCTGAAAAGTCCCTAATATCTTTGATTAGTGCAGGTATAGAAAAACTAGGATTTGAAGAGAACGTATTGTGCAGTGCTTAAAGTGGAATTCCGTAAGGATGATACAATTCTGAAATTATGTAGTTAGGGGATCTATGGTTGGGCAAGAGCTGCAGTGGAAAGAAGGGAACAGTCTATCTTTCAAGGAAAACTAGAGAGGACCTGTGGCTACTGACATTAACAAAGGCTTTAGGTTTTGAATCCACTCCACAAAATATGTCTCTAATCTAAAGGTATGCAAGCTGTGAGGGTTAAAAGAACCACTGAAGACCCTGTAAAATGTATCCAAGTGCACAGCATCTAACAAGGGTAATACTTAGAGCTCTGCAAAGCTGCAGATATCCATTTTATGTCCAGGGGTATCCACATCAGCAGATGTCAGTGAGTATATCTACAGTTCATTTTTGTGGATATGGTTGTAGATGCAGATACAAATTTTGTGTTTAGAACCCTGCAGCTTTGTGTATGTCCACTTTACAGCTGGGGGCATCCATATCCGTGGATGCCAATGCAGACATCTATGGCTCATTTTTGTGGATGCAGATACAAATTTGCTTTAATAAATTTGACTTTATTTATTTTATTTATTTATTTATGGAATGTAGATGTAGCCTGAGTCTCTTTGGCTTCAGGGAGTCTCAACACATAAGCACACTCAATACGAAGACTGAAGTAGAAGGCCAATCTGCAAAGGGAGACAGTATTTGGTAACTTCATAATGGGGTTTGGAAGCAAAATTTATCTGTCTGTAAATCACTTTAAATTGTTTGAAAGTTCAATAGAATGTCAAAGTATTATAAAATAAAATTGGTGCATCTTCTTCCAACTGTGATGCTCCTGAAAAAATTATCTAAATAATAATATTTGAAGCAACGGTCCTCAAGGTAGGCATGGATCTTTTGAGTACAATTGCTGACTCATAGCTAGTGATACATAGGATGGGCATTAACCTAATGGACATCAGAAAAAGGAAAACTATTGACTATCTGAAATGAGGATGGGTTAGGTAAAATACTGGCTTATGTTACATTTGTCTGCAACCAAATTAAAACTTGGGGATCTCTCTTCTTGTCAGCTCCCATGGAATTTCCAGACTCAGAGTGATTGTCTGTATCCACTTGTTCAGTGTAATTAATAGATGTGATTTTCTCCCCAGCCATTAAAGGATGCTGTGTTCATCATGGACCAGACCATCTTTTCCAGAGCAAGAAAAGAGAAATACCTCCAAGGAATTCAGATTTCATCTCCAGGAAGGTGGATGATAAAACAGGTTTGTGCTACTAATTGCTGAAACATTTCCTGTAGTCAACTATTTCTGCACTCACCAGAAATCAAAATACATTCACTGATGTATCTCCAGCACAGTTCAGCTGGGATAGGTGGCAGAATAGCATTGTGCCTTTCAGTGAGCTAACGTGTAGCCTATATCAGATCAAAACCTAGTCACTAGATCAAGAGCAATTTTTATTTTACTAGCAAACCTGAAAGCCAAAGTGCAACTCCACCTAGCACATGTATTAGCGTAGCAGCAATAAGGATGGAGATGTATTGTTTTTAATGGTTGGAACAGAGAATTGTAGCCAGGATTCCTGGATTCTCCCATCCCCTCCCCAGCTCTGCCAATTTGCTATCAGTGCAGACCTCTTAATCTGTGTCTGTTTTTCCCATCTGCAAAACTGAGATAATATCTCAAGGGGCTGTGGGGTGTAATTCATTAAAGATTAAGCAGCATGAGATTCTTGGTTCAAAGGCATGATATACTGCAAGGACAAAGTTCAAGACTTCCAAAGAGTTTGATTAAAACCAAACAAGCCATCCTTCCCTAAGAGCGGGGAAAACAATCACCTCGCCTGGTTCCATAAACAGTCAATGTGTAAAAGAGCCTACGCACAAAGTGTGAGTCATGTGTGATTAAAATAAAATCTGTTAGGAAGAAAAACCTTGTACATATGAATATCACTTAGTATATTACCATTGCTAAAAATGTGCGAAGAAAATGCAATGATGGGATGTTTGCAGTCCTGACTGGGGAACAGTAAAACAGTTAATTTGAATGCTATTAACTGAGTGAATTACTGGTAGCAACATAACACTAGCACATTATAAGGTAATAAATTAGATAGATATTCATAAAATGAAGTAATAAAATATTTTGTATTGTTATATCCCATACTGTACCCTTAGTGAAGAGAACAATATATTGATTATACTAATGTAGATGTAAAACTGAGTATGTTTTTCATGCTCCCAGATGAACATTAAAGTCATCTTGGGTCAGTTCTGTAGAAAATTTCAGGTAGATATGGAGGATTTATGGCTGTTAAGTCTCTAACAGTTCCACACCAATGAGTGATCTTTGATCACCAGAGTCTGAGGCTCATTATATAACTCTGTGTGTGTATTACTGGGCTGTTATGTCATCCAGTTAAATATCAATTCAGGATTGTGTGCCCAAATTCTCCAGATCTGTGTTAAGCATCTCCTTACTCGATTACTCTCTCTTAGAATGTGGGGTGGGAGACTGGTTAACAGACTGAAACGTAATGTGAGTACCAAGATGCATATCTTTATCTGATTTTTTTTTTGTGAATGCTTCGAAGGGCACAGTTTTAATCCCAACTTCATTTGTACATCCACCTAAAAATATGGACCTGTCTTTCATCCTGAGAAGCAAAACGGAAGTGTGATTTAGAGAGAGAGCTTCTCTAAATCTGTAACTCATCATGTTTTTCCCTCCACATAATATTTCCTGTCAAATACCTTGAAACAATGAAACTTGAAGGACAGTAATTCAATGATGGGCCTGTTTTCAACTGCCCTTTTTTTCTGCCTCTGTTAGAAACCCAGTATTGAGGGTCTGCAAGTTTCCACATTGTCCTCTTTCATTGTAGCTTCTGTGTTCTTTGTTGAATCATCCAGTCAAGAAGTAGATATGTGTTTAGTTTTAGCTTGGCATTATCAGTTAATGTTAAGTCTATGTCTGAGGTAAGCTTTTCTGATTCTGATTTCTTCATTAGCTTGTATAAAAGAGCACCGAGACAAGATGTTTTGGTATGGGTTGTCAGACAAAAGTAGTTTCTTTTGTACAAGGTGATCAGAGTGAATAGAGTTTCTGATTTCTGTTGCATCTGAGTCTAAAGCAGCTTATGGTCATGTGTGTTTCTTTCACCCAAAATTTTTAGGGTGAGCTGTTAATTCTTCAGAAACAGTAAGTTTGAGAATGTGCATCTACAGTCAATGTACAACACAGGTGCTCCAAAGTGATGGTAAATGGTGGTTCCGCTTCTAGTTCTGCATAAGGAGTTTAAGAACAGTTTGGCACAAGTTGCTCATAGTATGTTGCTTTTTGAAGCTGGGAAGTAGAGGGGAGAGGCAAAAGCAAGCTAGTAAATCAGAGAATCTGCTGTATTATAACCTAAGAGTCTGCTGTGCTGTACATTAATAGATGAAAATCAGTGAAAAGGTACAACACGGACAGAAGCTGAGGACAAAATATTTCTATTTTTCTAAGTAATTTATTGTCATGAAACCCTCACTCAAAGTTTGGCTCACTGGTACCAAGAGAAAGGCCAGATGTTTATAGCTATAGTGATTTCTATAAATATTTTATCTTCATATATAATTGAGAGATCAGTAGAACTTTATGTGGTGGCCTCAGACAGGTGGGACCATTTCCCATTATTACACCTTTTCAGGCAGCCTAATCAAAGAAGGAAAATTGCAAACCATTCCAAATGTAGGCATCTGTCCTCTGAGAAGGGAGGCCTTGTCTGAGAGAGCTGCTGCCATCAGTGGAATTGTGACAGTGGAATTGTTATCAAACATAAGAATATGAAACCTGCAAGCTGAATGGTATGTGAATGACTTGTCAACAGCTGATGAGCAGTTTATGTGCTATTGACTCATAGATGTCTTTGTCTTGCATACAAATGGTTCACGGTGCCAATGAACTGATTATAACAAGAGGGTATATATGTTGGGAGGTGTGCTTTGCAACTATTAACTAATTTGTCTTTGCAATTTCCTGTGAACTATATATATAGGTGATATAGGTAAATATCATCCCCATTGTTCAGTTGGCAATACTGAAGTAAAGATATGGATTGTCTTGTTTGTCTTGTCAGCTGAAGGTATAGGATTAGAACCTAGGAGTTTCTGGTTCCCAGTTCTGAGCTTATGTGATAAGAAAAAATTTACCATGTGGTACTCATCACTTATTTATCCCAGTGAGAGATGAAACATTCTGAATACACATAAAAAGGGTTCTTAAAGGCAGACTAAATCTAAGAATGGTACAATTTCTGCATATTCTTTCAACTTGCACTACCTTGATGAAAAAAGTGCCATTCAAAGCCTTGTCTTCAGCATTGTTTAATCCTTTGATTACTGATTTTACTGTTTAGAGATCATGGAATTTTTACTTTCAATGGAAGCAGTAATACTGCATTTATCTTTTATTTGGGGATGTGTTTTTTTTTCCTATAATCTTTAAATATACCTAGTTTGCCACCTTCTGGGCATTTGGGGATTTACACACCAGAATATCGGAAACAGAAAAATATCAGAGGGATAGCCAAATTACTCTGTATCTTCAAAAACAACAAGAAGTCCCGTGACACCTTATAGACTAACAGATATTTTGGAGCATAAGGTTTCGTGGGGAAAAATATACTCCAAAATATCTGGAAAACCAGAAGCATTCAGTTGAGGTTTGTCAGTCAAAATGAAAATGTCACAAACGTTTATTAAACAGTATTAAGCCAAAGGAGGCTTTTGATTTTGTTCAGATGATGTTTGTCATATTGTATATTTAATATCACTTTACAAGATAGTTAAGTCTGAAACTGGATAGTAGTAGTTCCAATTATGCTGTAACTTGTGACAATTTATTTTTCATAGGGAAAGATTTTCCTATTAAGGGGACCCTGGGTAATTTAAATACTCCCTGAACTTTTTTATTTAGTCAAAAAGTCATTTTGATCATGTTTTAAGCTGTTTCTTACAGGATTTGCTGCAAACATTGCAACCTTTGGGCTAATGGATGAGGACCGGTTAGTGAAACCAATTATGAAGCATGTATAAATTAAACTAAAGCAGTCTGCTATATTCACAATTTTTCAAACTAAGTGACCTGCTAAAACCACTGCCAGCAGTGACAACTTACATTATTTGGGGTTGAATTCCTGACTCAGTAAGTGACCCAGGTACAAGTGTCAACAACAGGGGAGAGCTTATTCACCCCAAACTTGCACAACTGTAACAGGCAGGTTTAAAGCACCACTTGCTTAGCCCCGTTGGGGTTTCACACACACTTGACCTTGGGGTACATAAGACTGACCTCGGGCACAGCAGGGCCGCTTAATGGGGCAGCTTTGCATGTCAAAGAGGAGCTGGGATCCCAGTGGGCCTGGGCCCCTCTCTACATGGCCTTGTGGCCCTATCCCCAAGCTGGGAGGGTTGAGGGGTTACAGAGGTCCTGAGAGGAGTCCTGGGCGGCGGGACCCCTCGGGCAGGGAACGCGGCTCGCAAAGAGCTGAGCCACTGGCAAGTCAGGCAGGCCTAGGGAGAAGGGGGCTGGGGTGGAGCTAGAAGATGAGACTGGCCTGAGAGGGGGCGTCGTCTGGGCAAAGGGGGCGTGATCTCAAAACGGACCCTCCGACGGATGCAACGTCATCAAACCGCGTCAGGGTCCTACTTCCGTGTTGCGTGGAGCGACTGGTCGGAGTGACGGAGAAGGTACCTGAGAGAAGATCGGGGAAGCTCCGCCCCCTAGGGGAGTTGTGGGAAGGGAAGACCCTGCGCCCTATGGATGCAGTGGTGTTGGACGGCCCTTCCCCTGTTGTACTCCCATGTCCCTGTTCCTGTGGGGGCTGTGTAGGGAGTGATGGGGGAGTCCGTTATGGCTTCTGCCCCGCCTCCTTTCTGCCCCTAGTTGTCGGGGGGCTGTGTGTCATGGCTCCTGCCCAGTTCCCTACCTCTATAGGTTACTGGAGGAGGCGAGGGGGACCCTGCCCAGCTCTCTTTCTCTCCGGTTTACTGGGGCTCGGGCTAGGATCGCTCCTGTCCGGCCCCTATCCTACATCTGGGTTCGGTGGGGCAGAGCTGTGTGCCATTGGTTAGTAGAGGGGGACCCTGCCCCATTCTCTCCCTCCTCTGGTTACTGGGGGGAAGGATGGAATGGTTCCTGTCCCACCTTCCCTGGTTACTGTCTGTGTTTGGGGGAGGACTGCAGCAATGGTCTCTGCTCTCCCCCTTCCTGTTAATGGAGAATGGCGAGCGGGGGTAAGGTATATTTTCACAGTGTACAAGTGAAACTGAGTTTTCCAGTACCCTGCCAGGGGCCATTTTATCCCTACAAATCCAGTGCTGTGGAGTTTGGTACTGGCAATAGGCATCCTCAGGGAAGAGTTGAGCGTGGCTTCTCCTAGGAGGCTCCCAGGTTTGTGCTTTAGCAGAGCCAAAAATTCCACCTTTGGGATCCTTCTTGGAAAATGTCCTGAGCTGATTTCATCTTCTACTTGCTCCTGAATCTCATCCTATTAGGATTGGTTTGAAAGAGGATCCATTTTTTTCCTGTTTAATTTGAATGTGAATTATAGAATGTTCACTGTGTATTGTGATACAAATATCAGATGTGCATGTAATTATAGCTTTGGGAGGTGTATTTATCTCTTTCTGCATCACAGGAGAGCTCTCAAACTATTGCATCAATGGAGAGAAAATGCAGCGGCTTGAAGGAAAAAGACCGAGGAAATTTAGACTTCAGAGCCCTTCCTATTCACAGATACAAGAAGAAACTAGTTCAGGCCATTAGAGACCATTCATTTCTCATTGTGACTGGAGAGACAGGATGTGGAAAAACTACCCAGCTCCCTAAGTATCTATATGAAGATGGTAACTATTTGTTTTCTCCTTAAGATGCTAGTTGTCCTGGTGAAGAGTAACTTATTAATATGTTCTTTAACGTAGAAGAAATTTTCTTGTCTCTCCTTTTTCTAGGAGGTCCACAAATGCTAGTCACTCTCCTCTCCAAAATTGTTAGCAAAATTGATTGGAGAAGATATATTTAAAAAAAAATCTTTATCATTCAGGTAATGTGTTTGAGGAGGGAGAGATATTAGTGAAGCCTTTAGAAATATATTAGCTATATCAACAGTTCACATACCACAAAAGTAATTCATTGATAAAGCAACTTTCTTGACTTATTTAGGCTTTGCAAAGCATGGGATGATTGGTGTGACTCAGCCACGCCGAGTAGCTACCATGTCTGTGGCTCAGAGGGTAGCTGAGGAGATGAACTTTTCACTGGGAAGCATAGTGGGATATCAGGTTCGCTTTGATGACTGCACCTCTGAGGTATGAGCTGAAGATTAATTTTTAAAGTTACATTAATCTGTTAATGGAGCAAAATAAATCATTGCGCTGTGGGCCCTGTAGCATATGAGGCAGGTCTCCCTTTTAAAAGAAGTGATTGCAAGTGGTTTCATTTTATACAGACCAGATGCAGCCCTTGAATTGCTGGTAAGTTGTCAGTATGACCTCTTTCGGGTGCCCCTAGGTAAAATAAAGCTACGTGTCTGTACCTTTTAGTGAGCCTGTCCTTAATCTATGTCAGTGGTTCCCAAACTATGTGCTGGTGGAAAACTGGTGTTCTGCGAGCTGTTGTAAAGTGTCCTGCCAGTGAAATTGATTAATGGCAGACTCTTCACCATTCTGAGGGGGGAAGAGTAAATGTTGGGATTCCATTTGCTCAGTTTTACAGTTTTGCTCACCTCTGGCTTAGTCCTATGGTAAACCACATCTCAACTTCCCACCCCGCCTTACCCTCCCCACCCCCTGTTCCTATGCACCTGTGTTCCCATGCAGCCGTGGCTCAAACTTCCCAGCCCTGTGTGCCTATGTCTGAACTCCCTGACCCTGTCTCAACAACCCCCAGCCCTGTGCAGCTGAGGCTCAACCCCCTGCCGGCCCCAGCTCAAACCTCCTGGCCCCATAAGCCAGTGGCTCAACCCCCTGGCCCTGGCTCAACTCCACCCCTACACCTCCTGCAGCCTAACCCACTCATCCATCACGTTAATGTTTGGTTTCATTATTATATGTTGAGTTGTGTTTACCATGCAATAATTATAATTAATATTATGAAATATTATCTGCTAGAAATGTTCCTCTAAGTCAGTATGATGTAAAAAGGATTAAGTGCTCTGTGGAGAGTGACATGATGTCTAAGTGTTCCATGACTGGAAAAAAGTTTGGGGACCGCTGTGGTCATTACGCATTACGTTAAATTACTCTGCTTCGGGGATTATTTTAAATCTAAAAGTGCTTTCTGTCTCCCAAGAGGTCTGTTTCAGGTACATTCCATATGTGCATTGTTGTGAGCCTCTGCTGGGGAAGCTGCCTTAGCAGTCTGAAATGTGCCTCAAATCAATTTTATATCAAGAACTCTGATTTTTTTTTTAAAATAAAAAGTGTGTGTGTGGTAGGTGGATTCTTGACTAGGGTTTTATAATTAGAATGGTTGTCATTAGGAGGTGATGCTGAAATTCCTCAGTTTAGAAAAGAACTGCACAGATTAGGATGAGCACTTAAGAAATGTTTTCAATAATGGACTGTGTATTTGTGAAGTGTTTCAGAAAACCTCGCAAGTGTATTTTGTAGCTGTGGCTTAGCACGTTAATTATAGCATGCAAGAACTCTCACTGTATCTTGAGGAGGCTAAATACTCAACTTCAGTCTGTAGTCACTCCTGATATGTTACTATGCATTATATGACTGTGTATAATGCAATCCATATGTAGGGCAAGAACTGAATGGATGATTAAATTATTCAGGGTACTGCAATCAAGTATATGACTGATGGCTGCTTACTGAGACAGATATTGGCAGACCACCATCTTAGCAAATACAGTGTCATTATCCTGGATGAAGCCCATGAGAGGAGCTTAAGCACAGTGAGTGTTACTTTGACATGCATCATTCAGTACCATGGAAAAGAAATGGTCTGTTCTGTTCTGTATAGGTTCTTATACTGCACTCATCACCTTACGGCATGAAGTGATGTGACTAACCTCTGTTGTGAGTTTGTCCTCCCGTTTGTTCCCCAAAGGGAGATGTATTTGCAGTTTTGTTTTGGTAGGTTGCAGTATTCCCTGTAAGATGTGTGCTTGTGTGGCTTGCAGGAGCAAGTCCATATGCTGCCCACTTGATTAGCAGGGTGCTCACAGCTATGAGTTTTTTTGTTTCTACCGATGGTGCACATTTGCACTTGCCTCAGCCCACGTAAAAAATCATTCTGCATGTGGGTGGAAAAAAAATCAGCCCATGGATGGGAAGATTAGAAGGAACATTAGTAGGTTGTTTTTTTCTTTTCTTTTTTATGAAAGAGAAGGCAAGATCACAGAAACACTCCTTGTGCTTGGAGTAGAAAGTGATGAGGCTTGTGATGGTCCTTAGTTCCTGGAGGACATAATTCTGTTTAGTTCAATTATAAGAGACTAAAGAGCTGATAACTCTGCCCTTTGAGAGCATCTTTCATTTAGGCTGTCCAAGTGATTTACATGCTAATTAAACCTCATGAACTTCCTGTGTGACTTATCACCATTTTATAGGAGCAATTGGAAGGTTTTAACTGAGCCCTAGAACAGGTAAGTGATTTATCTAGAACCTTTTACGGTGAGTTGGTATTGGGGCTTAAACTAGAACCCAGGAGTCCTGACTCTCTTTGTCCACTCGTCTAATAATTAACCATATTGTCCCTATTAGCAGCACCATCAAAATAGAGAAGATCTGTGTGGAAGAGGCTGTTTTTTTTCTTCTCTTTGAATGCCTGTAGATTTAGAGCTTGTCCATTTAAAGTTGTAGTTTTTCTGTTTGTTCAGTTAGGATCACTTTCTCCACGTGTGATCTACTTATTCCTTCCTTGGCCTACTGCACAATTCCCAGGGCCTTCTGGTTGGGGGAGTGAGGCTCTCCTCTCGCTAATCGTGTTCTCTGCCTCTCATGTATTCTTAAGACTTTGCCACAGCATGAACTGGCTTTCTTTTTACTGAATTTGCAGTATCTGACAGTGTAAAGCCCCATCATACTATACCTGTCACTTTAAGGTACAGTTTTGTTCAAAAACAACATTCATGCTGGAAAAAACTAACAGCTTGACTGCTCCTTGAAAGGTTTCACTACACAAGAAGGTGTGTGATTTTATTTTTTTTAACAACATGCTAGCTGAAACTATGCCATTGGCTACTCCTGCAGGTAGTCTGTAGCACAAGATGGCTTCTGTTTTCATTGTTACAGCCATGGTTATCAGTTTTGCAAAAAAATATAACTGTTCCATTGCTGTAAGTCCCAGTGTTCTATTAAGCTTTGTCATTAAGTCAAAGGCATTGAATCAAAGCGCACACACATTTTAAAGTCTCTCTCATGAGATGAGAACACAAGGGGAGAAGGGATGGATTCTTCTGACAGATTGTGGATCTTATTTCTTTCCACACCTCTCCCTACTTCAGTTTTTTGCATCTGTAGTTTTTTTTTGCATAATAACTGAGGAGAGACCACCTCTGCATGCAGCACAAGCAGGGAACTATTAACAAAGTGTTGGCACTGCTTTAAAAATGATTGCCTTTTTGCAGCTGAGGTGAGCATTAGGAATGAGAAATGAGGTGTGTTAGCTGTGTGAATTCAACCTGTGGAAACAAATGGTTTTCTTTACACCTACTAAACATTTGTTTCTAATATTTAAAGAGCAACCAGAATACTTACAAGAAGGAAAGGACCTTTTTGAGCACTTGTGCTCCCAACACACATTGTTTAATCTTGTTTTGTTTACCAATGTCTGCCCTTAAAATCACCCCTCCCCGTGAATTTCAGTGCAGTTTTTTGCCACGTGTTCAGGAGAGTTGAGCTGTGAAGATAAAACGACTCTTTCTTTCAGGACATTTTATTTGGCTTGCTGAAGAAACTGTTCCAGCAGAAGAAGCCATCCAAGAGAAGGAAACCTCTGAAAGTGGTGGTGATGTCAGCCACTCTGGAGGTAGACAAGCTTTCAGAGTTCTTTGGAGGCTGCAGAGTGGTTGACATTCCAGGAAGAAATTATCCTGTAAAGGAGATATTTTGCAGTATGCTTGGCCCACAGGATGCTGAAAGCTCTACCTATGTTATTCAGGTACTGCTTAATTTCCTTTGCCCATTTGCCATGTTCTCTCTGGCCAGGTCTACACTAGACCTGAAAGTCAATCTTAGATATACAATTCCAGCTATGACAGTTGAATAACTGGAATTGAAGTATCTTGGAACAACTCATCTGGCTGTCCTCACAGAGGGAGGGACAAACTCTGCAGTCAACCTCCCTCAGTCCTCATGATAATGAATACAGAGTTTGAGTCTCGAGCCCTGATAGTTTGATTTCATGTGTCCCCACAAGGTGTGCAAAATCAAACCCTGGTAGATTGACCCTCATAAGTATAGACGTACCCTCTGTTAGGTGTATGATAATGAGCTCTCAGAATATGGGCGTTCATCTCTGCATGAAGCACTAAACAATTCATTCAAGGCTGCTTTCTCAACCTTCCTAGTTTTTGTGGTGGAAAGAGGGAGGAGGGGCTTGATTTACACTGTCAGGTACAACCGCTGATGAAAGAAGCACTAATTCCAGCAGATAATCCTGTTAGTGTTGCTTGTTTCAGGCTGTAAAAGTGACCCTGGATATCCACTTGACTGAGTCAGCAGGAGACATCTTGGTTTTTCTGACTGGTGAGAATTGCTTTTTACTTGGGAAACTCTGCTATCCTGTGCCAAATGGTGGCATTACTAACAGAAAGAATTGTCTTACTACTGAATACCCAGAACAGTGGGCACTAGGGGTATTAGTTCTGCATCTAAGTGTATCATTGCACAACTGAACTCGGCCATGGACAGTGAATGTAGAGGAATTGGCTGTGGCAAACATATAATGACTTTAAAGATTGTGGATGTGATTTTTCAAAAGGGCCTAAGTGGCTTAGGATCACAAGTACCATTTAAAATCTATAGAACTTTGTTCCTAAGCTATTTAGGCACTTCCAAAAACTGCTTGGATAGCTTTTCCAACAGTGGTTATTATATACATCTAACATTGGCTCAGTTCCTGATAAGGCATTCCTAACCTAGTGGGTCAGGAGAAAGATGCCATAATTACTTCCCAACTTTATAAACCCAACCAAGAGTCTTTCCAGATTTGGATTGTGTGGTGGCGTTAATCACTAATAGTTATAAAGGTACAGAACAGCAAGATCAGAATCCAGTCCCCTCCCAAGGCAGGATAGACCTTTGAGAAAGGTGATATTCTATAATAAAGACTCAGCCAAAAAGTTGAAAATAAACCACATCATTATACATTCACCCTTCTGCCTTGTAAAAGATTCTGTATAGAAAGTTATGCAGCTTGCCTTACTAGGAAACAGGAGTATGGAATCTTTTTTAATGGGATGTGAGAAGA
This sequence comes from Carettochelys insculpta, assembly GCF_033958435.1. Lineage (NCBI taxonomy): Eukaryota > Metazoa > Chordata > Testudines > Carettochelyidae > Carettochelys > Carettochelys insculpta. The sequence goes on from NC_134155.1 coordinate 6,001,880, forward strand.
GGAAAGAAAATGTCTGGTGTGTCAGGTTCCTTCTTGTGTTTAGATTCCTTGTGAATCAGATCCTCTTCCCAGTTTTAGTGGGGCTTTAAACAAACCAAGTTATCTTGATTGACTCTTTCCAATGTGGGAGAGAAGATAAGCTCCAGGTTGTTTTTTCTGTGTTCGTGAAGAAGCATGAAACCGTAAATTCTTTATTTGTGCCATATAAGTGTTCCTCACTGTCTTCTGGAAGAGAGAACCTCCTTAAATAATCCCCATGGTAAAAACTCAGTCAATTTATAATTTAGACTGCTGAAATAATTAATAAAACTTGATACAAAATACATATATAAGCCATCAGTGTTACACAGAAAAAAGTCTAAACAGAAACCCTGGTTTGAAAAGACTGAAAATGACCAGGTAATGTTCCCTTACTTTGTCAATTTGCACTGGCATCTCCATGATATGTGTAAAAGACCACATTGTGTAGAGCTGTTGCAAACTAACAAGGTCAAAGTCTCACTAAATAGCTATATTTTTAAGTGCTTTTATATTTTGCTTTAGGTCAGGCTGAGATAGAAAGAACTTGTGACTTACTTTTCCAGAAAGCAGAATCTATTGATTACCGCTACGATGTGCAAGACTGCTCTGTTGAAGGTTTGCTTATCTTGCCATTGTATGGGTCGATGCCAACAGGTGAGGCTTACTGAATTAAACATGTTATGTTTAGTTCATGCAGATCTTAGCTGCAGTTAATTGTTATATGTGATATCTTGGTCAAATACCTTTATTTTTAGTGGAAACAACCCAGCCATTTGCGTACTTGTTTCAGAGTGCATTGTTGCAAGATGATTATAATCTGTCCTAGTCAGTTCTTGCGCAGGCACCTTGAATTAAAATCCATCTGCTGCTGGAAATGGCAGTGGTTTAGAAGACAATGCTCTTCTCTCCATATGTGTTCTGAATGACAACTTCAGCATGGAAAGTGAATGCTGTGTTGTTGAAAGTTCAGTCTTTTAGCTTGAATCCAAACCCGAAATTCTGACTCCTTGCTGTCATTCAAAATGTCATAGTGGTGTTCACAATGATTTCCTGGATCTGATGTCCTGACCATACTTCAGCACTAATAATGACATTCTGCCTCCTAAAATCCCCTTGCAGCCCAAAAGTAAAAGGTATTCTTTGTTTTTTCTAACAAAAAAGAAATTGTGTTCTGTACTGGTTCATAACACAGTTGGCAAAAAGTTGTTAGTTAGTTAGTCTGTTGATACATTTTATTTATGCCTTGTGTTTCTTATACTAAAAACTGTTTATAATTATTTTGTAATGCTGTTACATTCTTCTGCTCCCGGTAGGGAAAATTCTCATGCCATAACTAGAAGCCTGAGGATTCCCTTGTTATGAGTAGAATGTCATATATGCCCTAAGGATTCCTGGTTTTAGTTACTGTTCTTCCACCTGAGGACTGGATGGAATTCTTGTTAACTCTGCTCTTTAACTGGCTAATGGGAGTGTTGAGTACCAGAATGTCTCTTTCATTTTCAGACCAGGTATAAAGTATCATTTCAAAAGCGTCACATACAATGTGTGGCTAATGTCTGTTTTGGGGACTTTTTAATATGTTTGGTAGGTGTTACAAAGCAATTTGTCATACTTGCTCAGATATGGTGCTCCAATAAATCTTAATCAAAAGTTGTGATGGGGTTCAGGGGTCCCCTAGCACTGTACCCCATCCTCAGGCAGGAGTGACTCTCACTCAGCAGGTAGAACAGGAAGTTTATTAGTTGACAGAGGCACAGCTCAGCACAGAGATGTCAGTACAGCAGGCAGAGACAGTCATTCCAACTCATCCTGCTCGAGGGGTGCCCCATATGAGGTGTAGCTTCCGCCCAAGCCAGGCTGGCTGCGTTCCAACTCTCTCTTCCCCCAGCTTCTGACTGCCGCCTCCAATTCATACCCAGCTCAGCTCCTCCCTGCTCTTTGTTTAGGTCAGAGGTGTTCCCTGCCAGTTTAGGTTACAGCCCCGGGGTCATCCTTAGCCACTGTGAGCTGCTGTGCCCGTCTCTCACACGCACCCCCCAACTCCATCACAAAAGTTACCTTTTAAAAATGTGTTGCCAGTTAGATATGTGGCAATAAGTGTATACATACAAGAGAAGCTACAAAAAATGTGGTGTTACTCTACATAAGTGGTGTAATTACTGAACTGTCAGTCTGCAGTTTCATTGCCTGGTATGATACATGCTCGTTTTGAAGAGTTCACAAACAAAGGTTTTGTGACTCTTAAAGGCCAGAGAAGTGTTTTTCAGATGATCTTGAATGTCGTATTAATTGTGTGAGTGAAATTAAAAAGGAAAGTTAGATGCCCATCTCCCATCTGTGCCTTTAAAAATCTCCTAAATAAGACAGTGAACCAATCCAACTTGTCCTAACTTGCAGTAAAACGTCAACATACCTTAACTAATTTGGTGGGAAACTTATTGACCTCCATTTGGTTTGGTTTCTTAAACCTGATTGTTTCTTAACATGCTTTAAATCCTCCATAAACATTCCATTTAGAGCAGGCATCTTGCTTTGTTTCCTACCTTTGTATTTCTCTTGGCCAAGACTGCCAAAACAGTCTGCTCTTCAAAGCTCTTAAACTAGAGATTTTCCCAAGAAATAAACAATAAAGAGATGTCATTCCTGAACAGTACATTTGAGCTACTTTTAAAGCAGTATTAGTTTTGAAATTCCTCTCCTGGCTCACCTCCATTAATTTTCTGTCTTCAGTGGATAATCTTGTCCTTTTCAAGAGATGGAATTTGACTTTTGTGCACCTGGACATTACTTGATGGAATCTTTCTCTTTAGATCAGCAGAGAAGAATATTTTCACCTCCTCCTCCGGGCATCAGAAAATGTGTTGTAGCCACAAATGTTGCTGCAACATCTCTGACAGTTGATGGAATCAGGTAGCTATTTCTTAGCTCTGGTACAAGCTGTAACCAAGGGAGTAACCCAAAATTGCATTAAAATTGGGAAAACCTCATTCAGTTTCTGTTGGTGTGATCCTGCTGAATAATTACATTTCCTGTTGCAGTAAGTGACTCTTTTCTTTATGTAGATCATAAATATGTTTCTTAATGGCTATGTCTACACGAGCCAAAAACTTCAAAATGGCCATGCAAATGGCCATTTCAGAGTTTACTAATGAAGCGCTGAAATACATATTCAGCGCCTCATTAGCATGTGGGCGGCTGTGGCACTTTGAAATTGACGCGGCTTGTGCAGACGGGGCTCCTTTTCGAAAGGACCCCGGCTACTTCGAAATCCCCTTATTCCCATCTGCTCATAGGAATAAGGGAACTTCGAAGTAGCCGGGGTCCTTTCGAAAAGGAGCCCCGTCTGGACGAGCCGTGCGGTGGCAAGCCGCATCAATTTCGAAGTGCTGCAGCCTCCCGCATGCTAATGAGGCGCTGAATATGTATTTCAGCGCTTCATTAGTAAACTCTGAAATGGCCATTTTGCATGGCCATTTCGAAGTTTTTGGCTAGTGTAGACACGGCCAATCAGTTTAATAAATTGATGCATTTCCGTGGCTTGGGCACTCTTAAATAGGTGTAAGAGGTTTTTAAATACCAGTTTCTTATATTGAAACCAAACCCAGTACTTTGGTTCCATTATATCAGAGTAACTTCTGTGTAGACAAGCCTTTACATGAGGAATTTCCTCAAGGTCCATCCCATTGTTGTTTGGCAATTGGCCAGCAGAGTGCAACTATCTACTTCCACATTTGCAGACCAATCACATTCCATTTGGGCTCGAGATAAGGAGTCATTGCCTGAAGTAGGTCCCTCTTACTGCGTCTTTTACATTTTAATTTTTTTTCAGGTATGTAGTGGATAGTGGATTTGTGAAGCAATTAAATCATAACCCTAGGGTTGGCTTGGACATACTGGAAGTTGTTCCCATTTCAAAGTAAGTGCGAAAAAAGGTAATTTACTTCCTGGTTTGAGAAAAATCCTCAGATTGTCTTTGATTGTGTAGTAGCAGAGAGGGAGCTGTGCTAGTCTATATGTTATCAAAATGAAGCAGTCAGGTAGCACTTTAGACTAACAAAATAATTTATTAGGTGAAAGCTCACCTAATAAAATATTTTGTTCGTCTTTAAAGTGCTAGTTGACTGCTTCTTTGTTTTGATTGTGTAGTGTGACTGCAAATTTCCTGATATGAAGAAGTGAAGAGAGAGACTGGAGGCGCTGCAGCACAATTAGCTTTTCTTTGCAGCTTTGTCTGGTCAATATTTAGAAAACATCAGGGACAGTACGTAAAATATATGAGTGGAGCATGGTATTAGAATTCTAATCATAAGCAGTGAGGAAGAACTCACCTTGTGTTATATGTGATCCAGACAATGATTTATACATCATCTTTCCAACACTGAGCACAACTAATTCAAATAAGTTCAAGAAGTATTGCCCAACACCATTTTTTCATACTGTTACATTTTGCATATCAAAGTTCCTGTACAATATATTAAATCCTTCATCCAGGGGCACTCCAATTACTGTTCAGTTAATGAATGCTTCGCTGCTTTGATATCACAGTATTATTTTTCTGTCCTTATTTTTGGAGGAGTGAAGCAATGCAACGAGCAGGCCGTGCTGGCAGGACATCGTCTGGAAAATGCTACAGAGTATATAGCAAGGAATTCTGGGATCGGTGTATGCCTGATCACATGATACCAGAGATTAAGAGAACTAGTCTTACATCTGTGGTTTTGACCTTGAAGTGCCTTGCTGTACATGATGTCATAAGGTAACCCATGGGGAAGGGAATTGTAATCTCCCTGCTGAATGCTGGCACCAGATACTTTGGCCTACGGGGATCAAGAACAGGATTAAGTAGTTGAGCAAATGGGACAATTCCACATCATCACTTTCTGTCATTCTGCTAAAAATCTACAGCAATAGGCTTTAGATTTCTTTGAGATCTGTCAAAACTAGTTCCTGAAATAACAACAAACTTTTTTAGTGCTTTAAGGAAAGACTGTTAATGTTTGCATGCCTAAAAATTGACCCATATGGAATAACTGAGTTTAGGGATGTCCCATGTTCAGGGGTGTGTGTATGTGTGTGCAAATATAAATATCTGTGTATAGGCAGAAACAGCTCTTGGGATCTGGAAGCTATTTCCTCCATTAAAGAGACGTGTAATTATACATATATGTGCACACATGTTCCCCTTGGGTGATGACCTGTATTGAAAGATTCAAGAGTATTGTAAACACTTATGTAGCCTTAACAAACCACCGTGAGCCCAAGCAGTGGAATTTATTTTGCCTTTCTGTTTGTAGGTTTCCTTATTTAGACCGCCCTGAAGAGAGGCATATTTTAGAGGCTCTTAAGCAACTTTACCAGTGTGATGCTATTGACAGGTAAAAAGGGGAGAAACAGAAACGTCACTACTTAAAAGCTTTTAGTGACTAAATGTTGTATTGTTAAGAAGCAGCCATATAAGAGTGCTTCCCACAGCAGTAGAGAGCATGTTAGTTTGTCCATGAAATATTTTTCAGTCTGCATAGAATGCTCTGATTCAAGAGGTGAGGGCGCTAACTTGGGACTCAGGAGGTCTGGATTCAGTTTGTTGCTTTTCTTCAGATATCTCTTTGACCTTGGGCAAGTCACTTAGTTTCTCTGTACTTCATTTCTCTATCTGTCAAATGTGGGAAGGGGCTGTTGTGAGGCTAAATAGGCTAATGTGTGTGAGATATTCAGACACAACACTAATGGGGCCAATATAATACTGAAGAAAGAAGTACACGCACCTCTTATCATAAGCTTCTAAGAATTTTTCAAATTAATCCTGTATTCCTGGTGCACTCAAAACCCCCACTGGTAGCTTGCCCATGTCCTACCCAGTTTGCACTGAGGTAGAGTTTAGTCTAGAGGATCATCTCCTTGTATGGATTTGCAATAGCCAGTGGAGGCTCTCTTGGAGATGTCCAGGCTACTTGGATCTTGTACCTACGTTCTGGGATTACAGATTCTGTTCAATCTGAGGTGTGAATCTTTTCCTCCCAATAAGGAGAGGCCACGTGACAAGGCTGGGAGAGTTCTTGGTGCAATTTCCTCTTCCTCCAAACCTGACTTGTGCTGTCATAAAGGCAGCTTCTCTCGACTGTGAAGATCTGTTGCTTCCCATTGCTGCGATGTTGTCCGTGGAAAATGTTTTCATACGACCAGGTACAAAGTCCTGCTCTCCCAAAACAGATCATCGTAGGGAGTGGCTTCTACTCTGAACAGAATGTTTGCCAAGAGGTTATTGGTCAACACACAATGCTCAGTGTGAAGAGCTTGCCCTTACGCATTTTGTCTTTCACTTCACTGATTTTCTGTTCCTAATGTCATTTAATTATGTGAATCCACAGCTCATAACCAGCACATACTTCAGTCACCAGTGGGAAGCATTTTGGAATCTCCAGCAAAAGATACACAAGCTCTTATCACTTGAGCTAAAAGAGTGGCTCCATGAGCGGTCTGTGTGGTGTAAGCTTGCATGCTCAACTAGACCAGTCATTAGAGGCAGGCATGGCTGCATACACTAAAGAAGCACACAGTAAATTCTTTCATGTGCAGCAGCCCCAGGACCAGGAGGTTGCTGGGTATTCAAATATTCTGGATAATAGAGAGGTATACCTAGCAATACCTAACATTACAGAAAAACAAGGTTAGATATTAAGAAACAAAGATATATGTAGAGTCCTTATTTACCAGAATCAGTGGTATTGTGCACTGTAAATTTAGACTGTGTTTGCTGTACTTATTTGTATTTACTATAGTTATGGAAAATGAAACTAAAATTTACTTATGGTTAAAATGCCAGTTATTTGAGAGTTCTGGATGATAGAATGCTGGATATGGAAGAGTTCAGTGTATTACATAAATGCACTGTGTAGCAGCATGGGGAATATCACTGTTGAAAATGGGTAGTGCAATCCATAGGTTCAGATGTAGCATTGTAACAAAGAATAACCGAACAGCAGATGCTACCTGGATCCACTTTTGGTCAATCTGCAGTGAGAGATGAAGAGCTGGTTAGATTAAAAGAATGAACTCCCTCTAGAAGTGATCCCACTGGGGTGGGATTATTAGTGTGCAGGAAGCATGCACTACTGCTGCTGGTCCTGTGCCAATTCTGCAACTAAACAGAAGATTGAATTCAGCTGGGCTCCCTGGTCAGAATCTTTCACTAGCGCTGAGCTCACTCGCTTTGTGTAGCAATGTCTTGGGGAGACCTTTGTCCTTTCTGCTCATATTCATTGTCAGTGTTGGGTTATCTCTGTGATGTATTGACTTGTTCTTGTTGGGACAGGAGAATAAGACAGTTCAGACAGCTCACTTTTAAGGTGCTTAATATCAGAAGATTTTTGCTCTTGGATGGTACTGTGGGGTTCCTTTGGCAGTCTGGTCACATTTCCTTTTCAGCCTTTTCAACAAACCGGTGCCAGGCTCCAATCCCTGTTAATGAGTAGAGCCCTCAATCTGGAAAGAAGGAATCATGACAGGCTCAGATCCTGCAAACACTCATAAGCTTAAAATCACTAGCATATATGCTTACAGATAAGCATGTGAGTACTCTTGTTGACTTCAACAGACCTATATTTTTGAAATTATATACTTGGATCTGTGTGTGCTTCTGACCTAGGGAAGTGCAGCAGTATAGTACTTTGGCCTAAAGTAGCCCATATCTGTCTCTTTAATTGGAGGATCCTTCAAATAATTGGATTCTTACAGGCTCAAAATTTGAGGTCAAGTTTTGACAGGTTAAGTTTTGGCATTGCACATTCTTTGCAGTTACATAAAGATTCCTGTAGACTCATCGGTTGAACTTTATGCCAAACTATTGATTTCTTTTATCTATCCATCGCCATGTTATCTGAACCTCATGACCTAAATTGTGTTCAGGAGGGTGAAGGAAACTGTCTCCAAATTGCAGGAGCAGACCCTGTTTTTTCTCTCATCTAAAATCTGCTGCCCAGATGATCAGATCTTCTGCTTGATTTCTCGAAACTCTTTAATTCTGTTGCTTCTGTACATTTTCATATCATCAGTACCTACTAATCTTTCCCGAGGAAGGAATTCAGCACTGGCATGAAAGTTATATCTTTAGTGCTGTCTGCTGGTTGTAATCACAGCTTTAATAGCAGCTTCATGTTCTCAGAAGTGGGAGAGACAAAAGGGAGGGCAGGGGAGGAGGGGACTGAGTCTTAAAATAATTAAAATAAAGGGCTACGAATATCAGCTGCACCTTTAGAGAGATTATAGAAAACTAAGGTAGGAGTGACAAATGAAAACTGAATTTGTTAAAGTGAAATATAACTTGGTATTTCCTCAGGTGAGCTTCAGAAACAAAAGGAAGCAGAACTCCAGCACCAGGAGTTGTCATTACAGGCAGGAGGATGCAATGATTTTGCAACCCTTTTAAACATCTTTGAACAATGCAAATCAAGGTACAAACTCTATTTTTTCATACACATAAGATATTCACTGGGACGTCCATTGTTTATTTCTTCCCTAAAGTCTGTCTATAAGGACATGTGCTTATACCAAACTGTGGATCTTTGCATACTATGATGTATGTGCAGTACAAAGAATCTGCTCACTGAATTTACTAAACTTCTGAAGATGTATACTGCTGCCTTTTTACGACTACATAAAAAATAATAGCAACTTGCTGCTGTCCACTTTGGAAAGGCCTTGTTATAACACCAGTTTCTCTGTTCTAGCAAATCCCCTGCAGCATGGTGCCAGAAATACTGGGTCCACTTCAGAGCTTTAAAAACTGCTTTCAGTGTGGAAGCACAGCTTCAGGAAATAACTAGTAAGCTTAAACAGGTGAACAAACTTCCTTTTAATGCAAATTAATGGCATATGTCATGTATGAATGCCTGTTTAGATGTGTACTGCAATATGGAGTTTTCACTAGAGGGTTGCATCGTAGTCCCAGTCAGAACTAATCTGCTTAGGTTTTTATAACTACATACCCCATTGTAGCCTGTCCCCAAGTATGTGGGGTTGTGATAGCAATAGACAAAAGGAAGGCCATATACATAAAATAAAAAAACATATAAAATGGTTGACTGAGTGACCACAAGTGTTAAGCTGCTAAGGGGGAAAAGTCTGACCAATGTTCCTTTTAACAAAGACATTAATTGTTTTTGTGCAGCTGTCAGGCTTCCCAAGGGAGTGTTTTGATGGTCCCAGAAATGAAATACTCAGAAGATGTCTCTGCACAGGTTACTTCACCAATGTGGCTAGAAGGTAAGGAGTGGAATTTGGGGAATTATGTGGGAAAGATTTACTGCATTTGTTGTTATGGGATTATAAATAAAAAACTAATAGTCACAACAAGATGGTACTACAGCTAAATGAAGGGTCAGTATCATCTGTTACAGGAGGTGAGGAGGTGTTGGAGTGCAGAACAGGGAGCCAGGAGTTTTAATGTCCAGGAACAGCTCTGTAATTGACTCTGATAGTGATTTTTGGACAAATCACTTGACTTACTGGTGTCTCAGTCTCCATATCTTAAATGTGGGGGGCTAATAATTACCCACCTTGCAGGGGCATTGTGAGGCCTAGCTAATATTTGTAAAGGGATGTGCAGATGTCAGATTTATCATCTGTCAGTGAAATGGAAATCTAAAACCACATTTGTCTCTCAGCATCAATTGGAACTGAAGAGTTAATGTGGTGTGAACAAGAAATTCTAATCCTCATCTAGTTTTTACACTTATTTCTGGAAAGTTTGTTTTTTCTATGCCAAAACATTTTCTGTTATCGTGCTGCTATTGTGTTTAGATAGTGTTGTCTAACAATAGCTGAACATATGCCAGTGTATATAAATAGATTCCCTATGCTTTTAGATCTGCAGGCAGGACGTTCTGCACGATGGATGGACATGGTAGCATAGTCCATATTCATGCTTCCTCAGCAGTAAGTAACTTCTGCTAATAGATCTGTGGGTGTTATTTTGGTCTCCCCCCCGCCTTCAGATAAATGGAAAAATAAAGTAGGCTATGCAAACTGTTTCCCTGATGATTGGTTTGTTCCTGGTGTAAGAGAGAAACTAGCACACAACTTCAGTAGTGTAAGACACTAGCGTTATACCATATTATTTCTTAGGGAATTGCAGAATCATAAATCTGAACAATGTTTGGTTTGTGAAGGGAATATGATCTAGACAGTGTAACCCAGAACTGCAAAAGACAGAAGCTGGGAGTTCTGTCTCTGGTTCTCAGCAACTTTGCATAACTTTGGGCATCTCACTAATGTCTATACCTTGTTTTTTCCAATCTGCAACAAGGGGATAATATTAACCTACTTCACAGAATTTTTAAGGGGCTTAATCTATTCATGTGACTGAAGAACTTGGTGATACCCCTTTTGAAGATTCTCTAGAAATGAAAAAACATTTATAAATGTTACTGAAGGCAGCTGTAGGTTCTGAATTAGTCTGGGCAAATATTGGACATACCAGCATTCATAAGCAAAAGCTGTAGGAACATATTAAGGATTAAATGTAACTTCTCGAAAGGAAATGGGGAGAGGAAGATAAAAGGGATTAGTTCTTAACTCTTTGGTGGCAAGAATCTGAATTAGGATCTGTGCTTTTCTGCTGTCAATTTGCAGAGCACATTTATTTAAAGAACATCAAGCTACTAATCTGAAAAACGTGCATAACTTTACTTTTAGCTCCATGACCAGGAAACTCTACCTGAATGGATCATCTTCCATGATGTCCTGGTCACATCTAAAATTTATGTGAGGACAGTGTGTCCTATTCGCTATGAGTGGGTCAAAGACTTGTTGCCTAAGCTACATGAAATTGATGTATATGAACTGAGCAGTGTGGCACGAGAAGAGGTGACTGAGGAGGAAATAACCAAATGGAAAAACAAGGAAGACCTCAAACGACAGTCTGGTGAGTAGATTGGGCTTAGCTTTCCATAAACCCAGACCAGAATTTAACTCCTGCTCTATTCAGACATGTTAGGTGCAGTGTTCTCTGTAAGCTGGCCACTTGTGCGGCTGCCCAGGAGGTATGCAGATGCCACCCAGTTGATTTGCAGAGCGCTCACAGCTAGTTTTTTTGTTTCCATTGGTGGTGCACATGCCTTGGCGCACATAAGAAAAAAATATTCTGTGTATGGATGGGAAAATCAATGTGCATGGAAAACAGTAGTGGGAATATTGGTTGTGGGGATGAATGAATGAGAGATGACATGTACTGTATACTGGGTCTTGTAGCACTGAGGCTAGTGACTTCACTCTTTTTAACCTGGCCGCACCTCTTTTGATTTCTATCAGTAATATTAGTTTTGCGCTCTCCTGTAATGGGATGAAAAGTATTTTGAACACGAGCGTTTATTTTCTTAAGTTATTGTAGGTTTGGAAAGGGTATTTTTCCTCTACTGTAGAGTATAATTATTTCCTAATGTGATAGTGCCAGAAATTCCAAGAGCCATAATATTACAATTGAGGAAAGGAAAACAGATGTTGGGGAGAGAGAATCACAAATTGATTGTCAGCAAAATAACCTCCAGCAAATCTTAACGCTCGATGATTTAAAAATAATGGCTTGTTTTAATTAAACTGGTGCAAATTAACTGATTCAGCAGCTTGACATTGTTGCAGTTCTTTTGTCAGGGGCCTCAGTAGGGAAGCCACCTGCTCATAGGGCCCACTGACAGAAAGCTTCCCCTTCTGAACACTGATTTGAGAGGCACTGGCAGGACACTGTTAGGGAATGGTGAATAGTCGCTGCCTTTGCTGTACCTGTCCTATGGATAAATAGGTAACTTCAGTCTTAAAGTTACCATGTTTTACCATCAGCACTTTGGTTAATTAAGAGTCCTCCTTAAAAAAACAGAAATATGAATCAAAATAATTTAATGTCAAAGCAGATCATGTTTCTTCAATGCAATTTGGTAGGTGTGAAATCATCCACTGCTGTAACCTGAGACAGCTCAGTGGGAGCGAGAGAGTGTTTGAATTTCTAAGGGTGTGTCTGTACTTATTGCGAGTTTGACGTGCTCCGATCAAACCTCCAGAGTTCGATTTTGCTGCATCTGTGAAGACATGGCAAAATCGATTTCTCTGGGCTCAGCCATCAACCCTGGCAGTCCACACTATCGCATGGAATAAGGGATGTCAGCATGACCCTGAAGAGCCCTGATCTAAACCGGGGAACAAAGTTGATCCTGATATGTCAATTCTAGCTATGCCAACTGCATATCTGGGATTGACTTTGTTCCCTAGTGTAGACCAGGCCTAACAGAGAAGTCCTGGAAGAGGGGTTTTTTCACTTTCAAGAATATCCAGAAAATCACTTTTTTTTTTCTCAAAGCTTTTTGTATTTTTGGAAGTGGTAGCATAGAAAAATAACGAATGCATAAAGCTTGAGTTCCAAAGGCTTGGTTATCATAGAAGAGATATATATGGTCCAGATGTATGCTAGAGGTGATCGCAAGTGCAAATATTGACAAGCGGGTTGAGGTATGATTTTTCTAAAACGTTAAGTGTAGCAGGATATAATATATGTTTGTTTTTGAGATTTATTTTAAGTTTTCCATAGAAAAGATGTCTGTCTTTGCAAACAGTTCGTCTCTTCAGGAGGTTGTTGGATCATTCATTGGTATGGTAGAGAGCAGCCCTTGAAAAATTTGAGCTTCTGTTGGCTTTAGTTATCAACTAACCCCCCCCCGACACTGAAGTCAAGGGGTAGAAGTGGCTTTTGTGACAGAGAGCTGTAACCTCTTTTGCTTTTCTGCAGAAAGAAGCAAAGATGATTCTGCAAAGAAGATGGAGAAAAGGAATGATGATAAATCAATCCAGGAAGCCCGAGTGCGTTACCTCCAGAGAAAACAACAAAGAGCACAATGTGTAAATGTGATGCTGAAGGAGATGGACTAGAACAGTAATGAATACTTCAGCAAGGGCACTGGGTGCAACTGCTTGCTGATTGGCTTGAAGCATAACCCGTCAGCACCCGCTTCTGAAACAGTGAGAACTGACAAAAACTGCCAGTTCACTTGGACTTCGTCTGCATGGGGCACAAACCTGCTGCTCATGGCTGTTGTTATGACAAACAGTGGGGAAAGCTTTAATGGATTGAACTCTCATTGCCATGTATCATGGGCAGTAACTTATTCACCACAATTGTGGCTGCAAAGACTGTATTTGACAGCCTGTTCAGTGCAATACAATTGGAACTGACACTGGCTTTTAAACATGGGCATTGGATCAATGCAGGTTTTAGTAATATTTTCTTGAAAACTTTTTGAAATGGAATGTAACTGTGCAGGGTTATGTTTTAAAAATATGTATATTAGCTGCATTTCCTTCTGTAAACTGTTGGCTTGCAAGGCCTGTGATGTGATCATTTTATTGAATGTGTCTGTTTACCGTTTTTAAGTTGTAGAAGGCTACATGTGCACTTTTAATGATGGAATAATAAGAATCCAAATTAGAAAGGCTTATGTCACTTACCCATGCTCTGCCTCATGAAGGATTACTTACTCTGTATTTAGCTTTACCACACAGGCTGATTTTCTTTAGCATTCAGATGTCCTATTTGGATATTTTTTTTTTTTTAGCAAATACATATTTGCATACTTCAGGTCAAAGCGTGTCCTGTTTCTCATAGGTTAGTTGCCCTGCACTCTCATCATCCAGTTAGCAAAGAAACAGCAGTCTGTCCATTTCTCCTCTGCAGGTGGTTTACATCCCAAAATCCACCAATAGGCCACCACCACCTCAGAGCTGTCTGATCTAATGTTTGAAGCTTTTTTAAATGATAATGTTTTCTGAGCGGTATTTATAGGGTACAAAAGAGGCCGGCTGTTTTCTTGAGTCAAGAATAACGGTTGAAAGATTCTCCTTGATGCTGCTTACTTTATTATTTGTCCTCAATCTGTGTTTAGGCTTTGTGTAGGGCATTAGGAAGGAGTGCAGATTCCTGCTGATGTTAAAATTGATAAGAGAATTGTATGGCTATGTCTACACCAGAAATATCTGTTGACAGAAATTTCTGTCGAAGATATCATCTTCTGACAAAACTTCTGTCGACAGATCGCAGCCAGGCTCTTTCACGGATCGAAAGAGCGATCTGCTCTGTCCACAGAGAGTGACCAGACTGCCCAGCTGCGCTCTTGACACAATGGTCAACTGGAAGCACAGCAGACAGAGGGCTTCCCAGAACATCCAGACTGGGTTTCAAGTGACAGAATCTGTCAAAAGAGGTGTACTGCCTCGTGGGGGAGTGGCAGAAGGTTGTTGACAGAAGTGTCATATTCTGTCAATTTCCTGTCAACAGAATGCCTTGGGAATGTGGACACGCCCCAGGTTTTGTCAACAAAATGCCACATTTGTCGACAAAACTCTCTAGTGTAGACATAGCCTGTGTGTTTGCGCCTGTACACCCTTGCTTTTCTTCATGAGCACAATGGGGCTGGACTAAAAATCAAAACAGTCATTTGAAAATATATGCAACTTGGTTAGATATTGGAGTATGTGCATAAGTCACGTGCATGTGGCTGCAACCTTTATGCAACAGTTTGTAAGATAACCAAACCACGGTGCCTGAGGTCAGAGCTGAGGTGAATGGGACTAGCAGCTGTCTCTTTATTGACAATGTGAAAGAAATGTGATGGACAAGGTTTCACAAAACAGATGGCTTCCTCTTCTTATGGTAATCCTATAATGTATCTTTAAGGTGAAGTTGTTAAGGTAGTAAGTGCCAAAAGGAAGGGACCATATCTTCCTCTGTGTTATAGGAGCTGGGCTTACAGTTCGGTAGTGAACTTTGCATAAAACCACTACTGCAAGGAATCTCCTCCAAATATGGTAGTGTAATATTTACACTTCTGGGAGCTTGTACTTTTTGTGGCTTACCTGTGAAGGTAGTGTACAGCTGTGGTCACTTTTGCCCACCCTCTTTGCTAACTGGCTGAGAGATTTGGTATTATTATTTATGGTTATCAGTGCCTGGAAGCCTAGTCTGCTAGGTGTTGTACAGCCACAATGCAGACAGCCTCTCTTCCAAAGAGTTCTCATGAAAATCTAGACAGCTGCTTCAGATTCTCCATTCCACTCCTATAAAAATCAACAGCAAAACTCTGGTTGGTGTCACAGAGCAGCACCTGTTTCTCCTGTTCTATTTGAGGGGTGTGGGGACAGGGGCCAGGGCACACAGCTCTTCAGGTATTGTCACATGTATTGCTGTTAGTGTCAGTAAAGCACCACTTGGTTACAAGACCACAACACTACTGGCACAGTGCAACATGCAAGGCTATGGACAAGGAGCCTTCCCTGGCACCAATGAGCTTGGATGGCCACCCAGGAGAAATGCAAATGCTACTCAGCTGATTAGCAGAGCAGCCTCATCTGGCAGCATGTGTTTCATTGGTGGTGCTCATCTTCATATGCTTTGATGCACATAACAAGATTTATTGTTCACTGAAAGGAACATTGCCTGGCACTATGTTCTAAAGGGGTAGACTTGGTGCTGTTCATGGAAATTAATGCTTCCTAGTAATATTCTGTGGGATATTTTTAGTTCTTCAGACTAACACGAGGAAGTACTGTTTCAAAAACCTGCAGGATACGAATTTGGATGAGACTGCAGGGAAGCACTGGCCTGCCTAAAAAACATGTTTCGTGCACTCTCCTGCAATTTGCAATCAATATTACAATTCTGTATTTCTGGCAAGCCCTTCCAGTTTTAGAATACACTGTCCAAACAGAAAAAGCAGCATGATCCCTTCATCAACGAGCTTACAGGCTATCGAGTTTGCAGAGCCCTCCCTATGCTGCTCTACAATGCACAATGTTAACACTCTGGATTGTAAGAAGCTTAGCTAAGGCTACGTTACAGATATTAATGGTAATAACAGAAGCAAGAGCTAATGCCTGCAGATACGATGTAAGTCGCAATCATCTAACCCTTAACAGGGTGAGAGATTCAGTGCTGCCCACCACCTCTCTAATTCCTTTTGTGCATACCAGATGCAGAGGTGGTGGCAAAATTAATGCCTTTCTAGTTCCTACAGGGATGAGTGAATTAAAATATTCTTGGGTGAAATCACTGTAAGTAATACTGTCTGAGGCTCTTGCTTTGTTGTGTTTTACAGTGTGTTCAGATGGAAGAGCTTTTTGTTCACAGTGTTTACTTCAGGCTGCTTGTTAGCAGCCAGCACCCTCTCTTTTGCTAATTTTAGTCTCTTACTTGCTTTTGCAAGGGTCTGCAACCCAGTACCTTACTGTTTGAATGTTAATGCACTTGCAGTGTTCTTTTAGGTGATATCTGTACCACATACTGAGTCTGACATCTGTAGGAATAACATACACTCCTACTCAGGGCCCCTCTCCCTCCTGGTATATAGTTTATGTAGAGATTACCTTTGACTTAGTTTGCAGCAAGGAAGCATCCTTGAAATTAGCTTGACCTCAGTGTCCCAGATTTTGCATGCACAAAGTCCTGAACCAACTAGTTTCTTGTTATGGCAAAAGTGTTTGTTTAAAAAATAAAATTACGGAGGAGCTGTAATATCGCTCTAACTAAATACATCATAGGGTTATAATGAACATTATCTCTTGTTCAAGCCTGTTTAATCTAGTAAATTGTGCTGCAGTTCTGGTTTAAAAGTGCGTTTAAAGACAAATTATTCAAGAAAGTATCACTCCAACAAAAGCCAGTGGCATAAGCAAAATATGAATTAAATCTGCCATGGTGTCCTTAATTTACCCACTTTAACCAGTGCATTACAGCACACATGGGCCTTCATCAGAGGATTTTACATACCATATGTATTGTTATAGCTAAACAAATAGAGCAAATTAGCATTAAAGCTGTTAGAGCAGAGGCTCTAATAGCTTTAACTCAACATATCTTATGTTTTATGGAGTTAGGTTATAAGAGGATTCTTTAAAGCTCTCTCTGAGAAGCAAAAATATTGATTGGTCTGTGACATCCTAAGCAACTTGAGTATGCAGGTGCAATTTATTAAATAAGCATCTAAAACACATTACAGATTGCTGGCGTGGGCTCTCATGCATGACAAGGGAGAAACACTTGATTGCTAAAGAAAATGGGCTAGGTGCAGGTATGCCTCACAGGAACTGAAAGCGGCTTACGGACAGAGATTTTCAGATTCCTGGCAGGGATGCTAATATCATTACAAGGTTTGGCAGGGCTAGAATAGCAGCCACATGCTGCTTGAAGTAGTATAGGGAAAGAATGCCACAGAGGAAGAATCCTTCTCTTGAGATTGCCCCACACGGGACTTTTGTCTATATGGTTTTTTTTAATAAGGACTTTTTTATCTAAAGACATTGCAGGTGGTGAGCCTAGCAAAAGTCCCCTGGAAGCAGGGCTGGCCTAACTGTTACTGTATCATAACTGCTGTGAAAAAGATAAAATCTGGTCATTTATTTTGTGTTGAATTATGATGTGGGCTACAGGTCCCATGATGAATACAGGAGGGCTGTGTGTGATCAATGTGACACACCATGGCTATTCCTGAACTACAAAATACGTTTTTTTTCCTTATGAAAGTGGTTTCCCCCCCACCAACCACAATCCATGCTCTTCTCTCTCTATATGCTGTCTCATAGTTTCAGAAATAGAAAATGCCTTGGACATAACTGAGAGGTCGATTATCTGATAGACTATGAAACAATTTCCTTTTTGATGTTTACATTTTCTTGCAGAGCTGAAAGAGGTGTGCCCTCCACAGGGCTTCTCCTGGTCTTTGTATTCAAAGATTGACCTTTGCACTCGTCTCTCCTGGACGTGGATGCTGTTTGACCGTGAAATTTCAGTGACAAAAGACACAATCTGTTAACAGAGGGGGCTAGTATAAACACACTTTGATGACGCTTTGGGTGACTTGTGTGCGTTGATGTCATTTTCCTTGACAAAACCAAGTAGCGTAGACATAGTGTACACATAGCTTAAGCTCATGGGGTATTGATGTTCTTAGGCGTGTGACATCTATGCAGTCCCATAGGGCTAGATTCATGAAGGTACTGAAGTCCAACATTCAGCTACCACTTAGATTCTTAAAACTTCACTGGGATTCTTAAGACTGCTGTCTAACCCCATAACTACCTAACTTTCTACTGCTGGGCATGTATAAAGCTGGCTGAGTCTTGACACCGTTCCATATCTAGCCAGATGCTTAGAGCCTCAGCACAAGCTAACAACCTTTTGACCAGTGTGCCCTGTAACCTGAGCACTTGGGCGGCTTTCCAGAAGAGATTCAGGTGTCAATTAGCAAAGCGCCCACAGCCACCTGCAGTAGGTGGCACGTGTTCCTATTGGTGGCATACATCCACATATGTGTTGGTGCATATAACAAAGTTTATCCTGTCCATAGATGGAAAAAAAAAATAGCAGGAACCCTGCTTGTGACCCCAAGGTGGAATTGTCGAACTGGTTGTTTCCCTACCTCTCCTGGCACTGAGAGTGCACCTAGAGCCACAGGTTCTGCACAAAGGTAGTGGGAGAGGGTGTGTGTTTGGTCAATAACCTGGTAGTTGAGGCACTCCCTTGGGGTGGGGCCTATACAGGTTTGAATCCCTGCTCTGGCTGCTTATGCACTAGGCTTGGAACTCAAGTAATCTTCATCGCTGGTTATAGTGTTAGGTTCTTTCTCTGGATGGAAATTTACATATTTATACAAAACAAAAAAGCAGTCGTCGCACTTTAAAGACTAATAAATTATTTTGTTAGTCTTTAAAGTGCGACATGACTGCTTTGTTTTGTCGTGATACAGATTAACAAGGCTACTTCTCTGTTAATATTTATACAAAGTGGAACATGGAGAGTGTGTCCCCAGGATAGGGGAGAGACAAGTTCAAGCTTCTGCTCTACTTTAGAGAGAATAAGGATTTGAATCTGGGTCTCCTACTTCTCTTAGCCCTTAATGAAAAATGGATGACCAAGCTGACAAGCCTCTAACTCCAGAATAGGCTTCATGGATGAGAATCCCAAGCAGAAGGAGGCATCTTCCTTCAGCCCGCTCCTCAGTCAGCTGCTGAAGGCCTAGAACAATGGGAGTTAGGCACAAACAAACCTTTTGAGGAGCTTGGCCCAAGCTCCACATGCCTTTCATCTGCATTCCACTTCTGGCTAGTGGAGATGGCTCCTTGCTCAGCTTGTTGGCCTCTGGGAATCATGTTCATAGGTGCCTAATTCTTTCCATGCAACACAAGGGGAGCCTGTGTGCTTAACTCAGGACTGAATTCCACTAAGAGCAGGGCCCCTAGGAGGTAGGTGTTTTAATGTAGGAGAACATTGATGAATCTAGCCTAAAGGCTAGACCTCTGCTCACTGTACACCCAGAAGCCCTGACCTGCACTGACATAACATGACAAACACAATGAACTTGTTCTGGTGTCTAGCTTGCTTTTTCAGTTGGATTTATTTTTTTCTCAACCTCCTTACATTGCCATCAATATTTGGGAGGGCAGGAGGGAAGGGAGAGTTGAAGTGTGGTAGTCATCATTTGAGAAGTTTACAAGAGATAGGAAAGAGGAGTTGTGAATTATCATGTGCACAAGATGGGTACTAGTTGGTACTTTGCATGTTTTCTTTTATGTAGGGCTGCACAAGGGCTTACAACTAGTTCTGATTTTTGGACAGGGAAGCTGCTATATGGTCACTACAATATACCCAGTGTCCAGAACTAACACTCTGTGTATGTGTAGCAGTGGCAGTCGCCCAAGGATCTTAAAGTACTTTACACTCATTCATTAGCTAAATCTCATAACAATGCAGGGTTCATTATTACCAACGCCAAATGTTAAAAAAGAAGGAGTTAGCCCTTCTTAAAAATAGAAGAATGAAAATACAATTTTAGACTGTTTTTCTTTTAAAATTGCCTTTTGGATTCGAGCCTCCAGGATTAAGATGTTTCAAGGTTATTTTCCCTGCAACCATGAGGTGTGGAAATTAAAATTAAAAAAGAAAAAAATATTCTCATGCAATTACATGATTGCTTGAGCTGCAATTTTAGTACAAATATTAAATATTGCAAGTCTCATGATAAAATCGCAACACAATAAACTCTTTCATAGCTGGCATTCTATCATCTGGAATTCTCAAATAACCAGCATTTTAAGCATAAGTAAATTTTAGTTATGTTTTCCATAAGTACAGTATGGTGAAAGTAAATACAAATAAATACAGCAAATACTGTACTGATGATGGTAAATAAAGTACTCTGCATACATTTTTGTTTGTTTCTTAATATCTAAACTTGTTTTTCTTAGTATTATGCATTGCTAGGTATACCTCTTTGTTATCCAGAATACTTGAATATCTGGCAACCTCCCAGTCCTGGGGCTGTTGGATATGAAAGAGTTTATTGTAGTTTGTTAAACTGAACATTCTGGACTTCTGACTATTTGGGTCTTGTTTTTCCTTGAAGCTGCCACTTGTTGCATTGGGGGGTTACACTAGGAATGCAGTTTCTCTTCTGTGTTTGTTTTCAGGTGTATGAAAGGAGCCAAGCTCGGGTAGTTTGTTGGCCTGCAAACCATTATATATAGTCTCATTTTTAAATTGTGATTGACCTTTGCATAAAGGATTAAGGTGGGAAGGGTTAAATTTTGGGCAGGTAAGGGGAAACTACAGAGAGAGGCTGCAAAGATGATCAAGGGTTAGAACAGTTTTACATGAGCAGGAACTAAATAGATTAAGGCTATTCATCAGAAGAAACTAAATCAATTAAGGCTAGGAAAAAAGATGACTAAAGGGCAATATAACATCTACAAATCCAGAATGGTGTAGACAAAATGAACAGGGAAATCTTTACAAATAACAAGCAGTCCTGAGTTCACCCTTTTCCATGTTACACAAAGCACTGGTCATCAATGAAAATAATAATAATGATAATAATAATAATAATAACACAGCAAGTTTAATAGGAACAAGAAAAAGTACATTTTCACATAATGCTCAGTTAATCCCTGGACTTCAGTGCCATGTGCTGTTTTTTTTTTTATTTGTTTGTGTTTTTTAAATGTGCATAGGTATAATTGAATGCAAAGAAGAACTAGGTACATTCAGGGAGGAGAAGTTCAGTGATTAGACAAGATGGTCAGGGATACCACACCATGCCCAGAGTGACCTTAAACTTCTCACCATGGAAGGGAAAACAGGTGGTGCTTGCAAAATTTATACTGTTTTATATATTCTCCCTGAATTTCTGTTACTGGTCACTGTTTGGGACAGGATATGGTGCTAGCCAGTATGGTAACGCCTCCACTGGTATTGCCAATTAGCCTGATGGCTGGTGTTTTATTATGGAGATATGTGCTTATATGAGAATCTCAGTTTCCATTAAAAATATGTATATTGTTAACTCTCATGCCTGATTAAAAATCTTAAAAATATGAATCCTAAATGTTAAACATTCAGCAAATAAAGAATCCAAACTACTATTTTTTTTTAAATGCCCATTTTCAGCCTCTCTGATCTGGGGCCGGACTCACAGGTTTTGAACAACAGTTGGCATAGTACAGGGTTTTGCATAGGCCTGACTCATAGCAATAGTGTAGGGTTTTGCACAATATAGGATGATGTGGCTTCCTGTTGCCTTCAGATGCATATATGCTGCCCTTCCTAGGGTCTTCCTTAGGATGTATGGAACCCCATGCAGTACTACTAAACTAGTGCCCCTGTGCCTGATGGCAGCTGAAGTGGTGTGTGTGATTTTGTAGAGAAGTAATTTTATAATCTTCAATAAGACACCACTTAAGTATTTTTAAAGATTTTAAACTAAAGTCCTGTAGACTATCAATAAATTCAGAAACTGACAATATATACCTGTAGCAGAGAGGAAGCTGTATTAACCTGTATCTGCAAAAACAACAAGAAGTCCTGTGGCACTGTATAGTCTAACATATTTTGGAGCATAAGCTTTCACGGGTAAAGACCCACTTATTCACGTACCTGGGTTTGCCCTGTTAAATGGCTCTTTCACATGTGCAGTGTTGTGCTAAGAGATCAGACAGGCTTTTTCAGTTTCAAGTTCACAAGATCCTTTTGGGAGGACCAGAGCCACAGAAGAGGGATGAGAAGAGGCAGATGGGTGGATACTAAGAGTCTGTGGTGCCCCAAATGGGGGAGGGGGCGGTACACCGCTGCATATGGGTAAGGACAGCCTGGCTCTCTTCTACACTGCAGAGTAAAAATACACTGTCCAGGGAATTATTACAAGAAAGTCTTAAATTCCAGCTCATCTCACAAACTTCAGTGGCAGCGGGATCGTACCTCAGATATATCAGAGCCCCCTTATGAGGCACAGTCCAAGGTCATGGATGTTTAGAGTAGCAGTAGAACCAGGATTAGAACCAAGCTCTTGGAGTCCCCGGCGCCTGCCACAAGTCAGTAACCTAAAGAACCTGGCCATTGCAAGGTCTCGAGAAAGACCTGGAATGGGGCGCTGTGGTCACCGATGGTGGTATTCCCCAGCTCGGTGGTCACCTTGCTCTGTGGCTCCCCCACCACGTGAGCAGGGAACCCGCCTTGGAGCGCGGAACGGAAATGACGCCACAGCACCCCAGTCGCATGATGTGGCAGAAAAAAAAAAGGCCGGGGGAGGGATGAGTGATGAGTGAAATAGTTCCTTCCGCTAGAGGGATCCTTCCGCCGTCCCCATTGGACACTTCGGAGTCTCTTCACCGTCAACCTCAGGATTCTTCCGCCCGCCCGGCCCTGTTAATGCGGGGTCCCGGCAGGTGAGGAGGCGGTTGCTGTCTCAGTTTGTGTATCGCTCCGCTGGCGGGGGCCGTTTCCGGATCGAACGGCTCTCTCCCTTCCCGGCCAATTCCGCCATTGCGGCTCCGCGCCCCGGCCTCTCTTCATCCCAGCACCCCTGAGGAGACAGCCCCGGTGCGCTCTCGGGCTGGAGACCTGCCAGCCGCCGCCATGGCTCAGATTCTGCCCATCCGGTTCCAGGAGCATCTCCAGGTAAGCGGCTGAGGCGCTGAGCGACGGGGGCGCGGCGGGTGTGGGGAGGGCGGGGTATCCCATGGCTCAATTTCTCCTTGCGGGGTAGCGGTGGGAGCGGGAGGTGCCCAGTCTATGGGGCTTCCCCTGCTCCTGTCAAGGGAGGGACGTGCCTCCTCCCCCACGCCTCAGTACCTCGCGCCGCTGGCCGGCGCACCTGCCGCGAGAGGAGCGTGGGAGGGCTGCTGCCCGGGGACGCTGCTCACCTACCCCTGGCGAGCAGAGTCCGCCTTTCTTCTGGCACTGGCAACTCTGGGGCCCTTTCCCTGGAGCGTGTGTGGCATTACTACACAGCTGCTTGGACTGCCCCCTTGTGCGAGGACTGGCTGTCTTGGCGCACCGGGAGGCTGAATCTGCCCTGTGTCTTCTCTCCGCTCAGCCCTTTAGCGGGTGGGGGGCGAAGCACTCCCTGAAATAGGTTTCTCGCTGGCCCTCGTGTGTGGTTGTGTTTTTTATCATACTGTATGCGTTTCAGTGTCATAAAAACATCCTTAAGCACAGGCTGCCCCTTGGACTCTAAAGACGCCATAGAAACGGAGCAGTCAGTTTCCTCCTTACTTCGATTCTGTCCTCCTGTGAAGTGATGTACTTCAGCCTGTTGTGTGGGCGAGGCTGGGTCTAGGCCTAGGCCTACAGTAGTATCTGCTGGGCGGTGCAGTGTTGTGGGAGGAGTAAACTGAGAAACTGTGTGCCTTAGTTCCTCTTTCCAGTCTCTTGAAGCTAAAACCAAGTGAAAAGGCTAAAATCTTGTTTTGAAGGAGCGCTACAAAATGGATGCCATAATGCTGTTTTAACAGTAAACTTTGCTATGTACATCTTCTATCTAAATAGACAGTAATACAAGTGATCTTAATGTAGTGGTGATGGTTTGGTAAGGTTATTGCATTAGTGCATTAATCTTATTTCCATGCACTACAGTCTAACCCCAGGCCAGGAGAAATCCTGTAATTTGCAATGACATGGAAGTGACTGCAGTATATATCTGGCATTGTAGACCAATAAAATATATAGGCTATAGTTTTTTCCTTGTTAGTGAAATGTGTAAAATCATCTCTGATGGAAATCCAGCATCTGAAGTTACGCTTATAAAATAATAATAATGTGAAAGTGCTTAAAAAGTGGCCTTCAAATCTAGCAGGGTTAATGAATTTCATATTTTTCAAAACAAATTAAATGTGCTACAGCTAAAACATGATGCATGCTAATCCAATGAAGTTTAGCATGTGGGCTGATGCTGAAAACTCAGATTTAGTAATTTAAGGAAAAAAAGGCCATCAGGGAATCCTGTTGTAATAGAAGTCTGTCTTCACCCCGCAACACTTATTGTGCAGTGATTTGTCTTTATGATACAAAATTAAACTATTGAACAAAATGGCTTGGAGACTTGCCTTGTATGGTGCTCTTTCTCTTCCTGGTTACTCAGCTACCATCTTTGCTTTATTACTAGCTTTCTGAAGGTGGATTTATTTTTTTGTGTGTATGTATGTGTTGGGGAATCATCCTCCATAGCTGAGATGCTCCTTAAGTTGATAGCAGCTTGTATGCTCTAGTTGAGGGGTATAGGAAGATCCATGCCACTTAATTTGAAGCCTCTGAGGTCTGGTTTTGGCTGAGTACACATTTCCATTCTAGTTACCTTTTGAAAAGAACACTGTCAGCTGATGCCCTACCATTTAAAGAATTGTCTCCAGAGTCCTGTTTGGGATTTTAGTCACTTTCCTATGTGAAAATCATCTTACCCAGCAAAAAACACCAATGGGGAGCAATGAAACAGATTAGATAAAGTGCACTCACATTCCAAGTGAACAAGCTGAGAACTACTTTTGGTTTTTCTTCTTAAATCTATGGTGGGGGTGGGGGGGGAAATAACTTTGTCCATAAGGTTGACCTGGTTAAGTCAAAGTACCACTTGATGCTTGAGTGTCCCTTCAAGTTTTATGCTAACTTAAATTTCTTTGATAATAGAATTGTATTTCTAATAAGTGTGACAGTAAATGATTGCATTGGTTCAAACTCAATATATAGGAAGGACTAAACAAAAA
Source organism: Carettochelys insculpta (assembly GCF_033958435.1). NCBI lineage: Eukaryota > Metazoa > Chordata > Testudines > Carettochelyidae > Carettochelys > Carettochelys insculpta. Next base: position 6,026,960 of record NC_134155.1, read on the forward strand.
CCAATTGGAATAACTTTCTTGTATGTGCTAGCTATTTTAAGCTACTGTGGAAAATGGCCCTAAATCATATTTAAAAATTCAAGCTAGTCATGTGACCCACTATCATACTAATATGACAACATGAACAAGATTTCATTTAAGTAAGAACTCTTAACTGGGTTTCATGACAATATCCTACTCTGGAGTTGAACTAGTAACTCTATTTAAGGATGGGGTCGATCTTTAGACTATCTCATGATCTGACAGCTCCTATAATTCTTGTAAATTATATTTGTGCACTCACAGGAAATCATAGGACCGAGGCCAGGGGAAGCTCAGTGGAGGGGATGGCAGGGCTCAGAGTATACAGCGGGGCAGCTGACTTCCTCCTGGGGTGGAGGGAGGCAGCCCCATGTGTCCTGGCTGCTGACTTCTTCATGGGATTAACTTCCATACCTGTGCTTGCTACACATACATGTGTGACGCTTTAAAATGTATGGCGTACCTGCCTTCTGTGGTCTCTGGGACCATGGATCTAGCTAGAACAACCATCACCCAAATAACTAACAAAGTAGATTCAGCCATATCTAAAGATCAATGTGGTAAATGTTCAGATTGAGTCTCATTAAATAATCTCTAAAAAGTAAAATGGCCTTGTCTCATCCACACCAGAAAGCAGCCATTGATTACAATGGACTGCCTCAGAAGGCAAAGGAATAAGTGTGTCTTTTTTGGAAGCTAAACATCATTTGGAGGCTACTACACACAAACCAGACAATACACTATAAACTTGACTTTCTGGGAGTACATATTTCAAAATGAAGCTCTTGTTATGGATGCAAAAACTAATCAGTAAACAGCTTCCCATGTGTACGTTCTCAAACAGCTCAATGTTAATATCCATTGTTGAGACTGGATGTACCAGATGGCAAACACTAACTTAAGAGGTTTCCAAAGCCTAAGCATTTGTTTTACTAACTGCTTGAATGCCCAATGTGTTCAAGTGTAGAAACCAAAAGTCAAACATTGTTTTGTGTAGCAGTGGGTCTGTCCCACAAAAGCTCATCACCTAATAAATTATTTTCAGTCTAAGTGCTACTGGGCTGCTTTTAGAATACAGACTAACACACCTATCTCTGTCACTATTCAGCATGCAGCAGGATTCTTCCTAGCTCTGTCCCTGGAGCTCTTGTGGAGGGCCATCCAATTGTCTGCCCAATAGTGAAGTAAGGATACATTTTCTTTACAAATGAACTAATGTATGGTGTATATAGAGTAAACCACTGAAATAAGGCATAATGCTGAGTCAGTATAAATCCTAAGGCTTTCAATTGAGCAGGTTAAAAATCCTGTGTTCCTACACTGTTGCAACTATTGAAATCCTCCCCATCAAGCTGTTCCTGACTTTTTGACTAAAAGCTGTTTGTTTTTTTCTCTTTTGGAGACTATTTGTAATTAAAATCATGTGGATGATTGAACAAGCATTTGATAGCTAGGACCAAATCTTTCAGAAGAGGTCTGTACTCAAAATATTGTGCACATTAAATGAAGGTGAAGCCCTTTACTTCAACTCTGAAAATCTTGGTGCTAATGCTAGCTTAATGTGCAAAGAGTAATATTAATGCCTCCCTTCCCTAATCTGGATCTGTAGTAACTCCATAGCAGTAGGTTTACTAACAATGATGCTTTAAAACATCTCACAAAGGCTTGTGTATTGGGGTCACTTCCTCTCAGAGAAGACTGTCCCGAATAACAGCTCATACTAAATTTAAAAAATTTCTGCAATTACTGGGAGCATGTGTGTGTTCTCCTTTAGAACTAGTACTGTGATCTCAGAGCTGAAATAACTTCATGTGCATTTTAAAGTGTACAGCTTAACTTGTGTGCTCTTTAACTAAAAATACTTTAGAGGAATATTAAGCAAGGTACTTATGTTTGTTTTTAGATAATAAAATTGAGTCCTGAATTCTGAAGAGACAAAGGAACAGTGCTTTGTTTTTTGGTCTTTAGATCTTTCTGTACTGCAGCACCTGCCCACTGGTGTCTGGCAATTCATCGAAGCATGTTCTGACAGTAATTCTGTTTTCTAGCTGGGTCAGTGGTTTAGCAACCAGCAATAATTCAGTAGGAATTGGTCTTTAAATGACCCTGGTATTTATCGCTGATCAAATTGTGTTATGAACTTAGTGTGAATTTATACACAATTAGTAATACTGCAGACAGGGTATTTTACTGAGATTGAATTAGCATGATTCTACTATATATCAGCCTGCTTCTCTTAGTGTCAAGATTAATAGCTGCAGTAGCAAGACTTGTTTTCTAATGAAGTATTAGAAATATGCTGTATCTTAATCTAAAATCTAATTGTCAAAACTCTGCCTAGTCGTCTTTGCAGAGTAAAAACAAGTATAGTCAGTCTTCAAGTCATGTAGTCAGTGAGGTTTAACTGATCTAGAGTGGCTGCATGGAGAGGGAGATGTTAAATGTTTGTCCCCAACACACTGTCAGAATCGAGCAAAGTTTCCTTAAATGACCTGTGCCCTTGTTAGTAACTGCATCAGTTCCTCTCTGAAAACATATGCTGCCTACAAGGGAAAGTGAAATACTTAAACCTTTCTTGATGAATATTCCTTTACGTTACTAACCCAATATCTTAAATGGCTTGCTGGGATAATCGTATTAAGGCTGAAGTTTTGAGTACTAACAGTCCAATCTTGGAGGATGATTGACATCGTCATAATTTAAATATCTTATTCACAATTACTGGGCCCAAGAGACTTATGGTTAGTAAGTAGACTATTTTAACAAGCTTACTGTTCATTTTTATGTATGGAGTCCTTTTAAGCCATTGATCCAGCTACTGTCAAGTAATTTAACTGACTAGTTAAATGAGGACACTATAATATATTCTGTTGGTCTGGCTAATGGTTTGAGATAAATAGCAAGCTTAATAAGGAAAATGCAGAGTACTCCACGTTGAGAGGAACAGCATTTCATACAGAATGGGAAGAGGCTGTCTAGGAAGGAGTACTGCAGAAAGGGATCTAGGTGTCCTAGTGTACCTCAAGAAAGATGGGGAGAAATGGGAGAAGGCCTGCAGAAGCGGGGGAAGGATAGCTCAGTGGTTTGAGCATTGGCCCACTAAACCCAGGGTTGTGAGTTCAGTCCTTGAGGAGGCAATTTAGGGATTGGGGCAGATGTCAGGGGGAGGGTGCTTGGCCTTGCCAAGAGGGTAGGGGACTCAACTAGATGACCCCCTTAGGTTCCTTCCAGTTCTAGGACATGTTAGGTAATATATAAATTGAAGATACACAAGACTGATTAAAGGTATGGAGAACATGAGCTATGAGCAAAGATTGAAAGAACTGCACTTCTTTAGCTTAGAGAACAGAGGCCTTAGGGGACGTGATTGTGGTTTTCAGGTACCTAAAAGGTGGTTTCAAGGAGGAGGGAGGAACTATTCTCCTTGGCCTCCTGAGGATAGGATAAGAAGCAATGGGCTTAACCTGCAGCAAGAGAGGTTTAGGTTGGACATTAGGCAAAACACTGAAATAGATTGCCTAAGGAGGCCATGGGATCTCCATCACCAGAGAGATTTAAGAACATGCTAGATAGACATCCATTAGGGATGGTCAGATTGTTGGCTCATGCTGTGAGGGCAGGGGACTGGGTTTGAACTGTGTCACTTCCAGTTTTAGTGTTCAGTCTGTTGGCTGCAAAATGGAACAGACTCTTAAGATGTGGTATTTTAAAAACATAATTGGAACTGAAGATCCCTACCTAATAACTTTTGTAGTCACTTTCAAAATTATAACACTTGTCCCAAAAATCACTCAAAGCTGGCTTGGCTGTCCAACACTGGATTAGTATGAATCTTAACTTTATTTTTCCCCAAAATAAGTCAAATGACTAATTGAACATGGGGGGGGAGGGTTATTTTTCCCCCCCCCCCCCCGGCTTTCATTACTTCATCTGCTTCCAAAGCCACCTGCTGTACTTAGCACCAAAATCTAGAGCCTAAGTGCTGGCAAGCTTCTGCTGTGGTGCAATGAGTTGACAAATTTCAGAATGCCTGTTGGACAGTAAGCTTTGTATAGTCTAATCTCAATAGTGTAAACTGCTTTATAGTGGAGTGTAGCAAAACCCAATGTCCAGTAAGTCTTGCTTGCCAGCTGCATATCAGTGTGGATTCTTTCAGATGGGAAGTTGGGCAGTAGAGGTGCAAGTTTAGTTGTGTGTCTAGGTGCACTTATGTGAATTTCAAATGACCTATGCCTGTTGCTTATACTAAAGAAGCTGCATTTCAACAGCAGTTCATGTCCTTTTCTGTTCTTGCTATTGTGCTTTGCACAGTGATTCACTTCCACAACTTCAGTGACAATTGGTCTAGTAGCATGAGCTGGATCTTGACTTTCATTTCCCATTCTGTCACTTTATTTAGGATCTGAAGCTTGTAATCCTTGCCTGTGGACTTCAGGGAGCCTTGAAAGTGACAAGGATAGAGCTGAATCATGTAAATGGCTACTCCAGCTGTTACTACACTGTTAGAATCTAGCCTATAATGCTTTAAATATTTAGCTTTCTAGCTACTGCAACCTACTTTCTTGGGTATCTCATCCCAGTTCTTTGAGTCTTTACATGAATTAGTTTGAGGTCTGATTTGCAAAGTCAACGCCCAGATATCCCAGTGCAAGAGAATGTGGTAAGTCAAAGCTTTCTGTGAGTGCTCTTAAGACTTCAAAAATTGAGTCTTTATTAAATAACATGCTCAAATGCAGTTTTTAGTGCAGAAGCAGCAAATGCAACGTAGCACTGTTTAGCTATATGAATAAACCTTAAAACATGTAGGTCACAGTGGTGGGTTTGGAAAATGTGGCATTATGCTTTCATGCAAGTCAAAAGCAGTTTTACTGTGTAGTAATAGTATAGCATCAAACCCTTTTTAAAGCAAGAATAGCTCCAAAGCTATGATCTGGCTGATGCCCCTGTAGCTAGCTAAACATTCTGTAAGGTAAAAAGGGACCAGCTGAAACACTGACCTTGGGCAGTGCTAGTTAAGTCAGTGCCAGCACCAGTAATGCTTCCTTAATCATGCCCCCTGTATTTTCAGTGTTGTGGTTGAATTGATTGTGAATTGGCTGTATGAAACAGATTAACTAGGGTAACTGTTCCCTTAAGACTTAATAGTTTTCCTAACCTTCATAAAACACATGGTTAATCTTTCCATTTCCAGGGCTGTTTGGCTTCCTAGCCTTATAAATAAACTAGGTTTTGCTTTTATTTTGGGGGTGGGGGAGGAGATGAAGTTCTCAACTATAACAATAGCTTATATCCTGTTGTTCAGTAGTAAAGCTAGGAAATAGTGCATTTTCAGCTTTTTTATGCATGGGGAAGGGGATAAAGTTTGGTGATAGCTCAGCAAATTCTGTCATAAGACTTCCCAGGAAGGATGCAACAGTTACTGATGTCAGCAGGTTTATACATTAGCTATGCTAACAAGTGGGGTGTACTTTTTAAGGTAAATCACTCAAGATCTCTTGTACATGACAGTAAAGGCTGTCCTAGTACCTAAATGTGAAATACTACAGTGGTGGCTCTGCTTACAGTAGTGCTTTTAGATGAAGCCACAATCTAAATGGTTATGGTCCAAAGTGGGGCTGTCCCACAAAAGCTCACCTAATAATTTTGTTTGTAAAGTGCTGCTTTACTGCTTGCTTTTTTTTGGGTTCTAAAAATGAATGGTTTTAGATGCACCATGCGGTTTAGTTGAAGATGCCAACCTTCAGTTCTCGAATGGAAAACTTAAACTTCATTTCAGATTAGGCAACACCAACTGCTGTTCTGTAGCCAAACTTTCTGTGGCTAATGAAACGCTTCTTTTTTTGGTTTTATTGTCAGTTGCCAAGATATCCCTGTAAAGTTTAAGTTGTGAACTGCTTTTACCCTGTCCAACTTAATTTCTGAAGCTAGTAAATTTTAGGCTGAACTTTCTAATTCTTCACCATGGATGCCATAAAACAAACAGATTTGAGTCTGCCAATGTAGCAAGTAGTACTTAAATTCAGAAGCTGAAAAAATACTGAAAGTTACCCTTGCATTAAGTTAATGACTAAGAGGACACCAGTGGGAAGCATTTATCTGTCAACACTTTTTTTTTTTTGGTTTGGTTTTGTTTTGTTTTGCAACCGGAATTTTGTAATATTTTAAATACCCTTTCTCAGTTGCTGTAAGAATACTTTGTTCAGCTTCAGGGTCATCCCCCCCCCCCCCCCCCGCCATGCAGGTAAACGTACATGAAATCGCCAGAGTTGCTTATAACATTAGGTTAAGTTTCAGTGTGTATTATTGACAGGAATCTTTAACCACGAGGCAATTTAAGTACATTAGTCATTAATTGAATAAGCCACCATTTCCCAAACTGTTCTGTGGAATACTGGTGGTCTGCATGATATGAATAGTTCTGTGAAAATCTTGACAAGCAATAATTTTCCTTCTAAAATACGAAATTGTGCATCAAAATGCTAAGGCATTTGAGTAGTATCTAGATTGCAGATATACTTTATAACACATTCATGATAGCTTTTGTGACTCCTACCAAATCAGTGTTGATTTGGATTCTGTTAAGTTCATGTTCACAGAAATCATGTGATGTTGCACTTGATATGAGGATCCAACTAATGTAATCAGATTTGTGATCAAAAGATGCAAAAACACTGTTCCCATTAAACTGTCAAATGTTAGTTTTTACAGAAAACTACTGGAAAACTTTTTTCCAATCCTAGTTTTGCATCTTCTGAAATGTTTAAGCTTCAAAAAAAAACTTTATACAAAATAACACTAACCATTTTTTCAGCTGTTACATTGACTTACTGTGGGGTTGTAATTTAGTTAATACTTAGGATGGCTAGCAATAGTATAGTTGTCAGGACATTAGTTGTTCAGGTTATTTTTTTTGCTTGTAAAACAAGACTTCTAAACTTGTAAATCAACTCTGAGCATTATACCCAGCAATTTCTCAGTATGAAACCCTTCACTCACCCCCACCAGCATGTACATATTATGTCAACATATTCCAAGGCCAAAAGTGTTCTATGCCCAAATTTTTAGTTTGGGAAACACTGAAATAAGCTTTATATTGTAGATAAACATCAGTGTTAATGACCGGCAGGGGTTTAATATAAAGGGATAGTGTCACTGACATTGTTTTCTAATAGTAATAAAATTAACACCATTTGTATACCACAGGAGCTCTTGTAAATGTAAAACATTGTGTTTCACCAATAGAAGCAGATCCCAGAAGAAATTACCTCACCTGTCTTGTCTCACATGTCTTGTAATTTGGGTAGGCACTCTGCACCTACTAGCATGGATGCACAAGGTATACTGCATTGGAAACTGTCTTGAACTTAAACAAGTTCTGAATTGCAACTTTTTAAATCCTGATCTGTATTTTCACTGAAGATTTTTTAGCTTCTGTCCTAAGTAACTGAATATTTCTGACTGACTTGGGTAGGTACTCTGTCCCAGAGGCTGCTTTTTTTTTTTTTTTAAATGAAGAGATTCTTGGGTGCCTTTCATGCAGACCTGGCTTCTGTCTGCAGTCTTTTGTATAACTAGTTTATTTTGGTGTTTGCTCACACCCTGAGCAACACAATTTGTACCAACCTAACATGCACATGAGAGGGGATAGGGCAACAACCAGTGTAGAGCTTCTCTGGTCAACATAACCCTGTTTTGAGGAGGATTAATTGCACTGACAGGAGAAGCTGTCTTCACCTACAGTACTACACATGAAGACAAGGTGAGGTGAATTCAACTTTTTTCTTTTAATGAACCAACTTATTTTGGTGGAAGAACTTTGTAGCTCAAAAGTTCTTTAGATCAGTAGATGAAACTTTCAGATCAGCTTTCAGAAGCTGGTTGAGTAGATATCATCCATTCAGAGCCAAGTTCTACCCTAACTCATCCTTCAGATTAACAGTGGATTTTGCAGCAGTTAGGTCTCTTTTTACAGTATTTTTTGGATGAATGGAGAATTTTTGAAAGCCCTGGGATTCTGGGCTGACCCAAAACTAAACTTACCACAAACAGTACATGTGAGACACTCTCAGCCAAAGCATTTGTCCCTGGAACTGTTTCCTGACTCTGAGCTTAGAGCTATATGCAGTTTAACTGTGTGCTTAATCATGTCAGTCCCAGGATATTGGAAACAAGGTGGGTGAAGTAATATTTCATATTGGACCAACTTTTGGTGAGAGAAGCTTTTGAGTTTGCTATCTGAAGAACTAACTCAACCTTCTCACATATTCCACATCTGAGTTGAGAGCGGAAGTTGGTGGCATTGCCGAGCAATGTATTTTTTTTGCTAACTGTGGTCAGATTATGAATGCTGTTAATGTGGTAAACTCACTTGATGCCTAGCTAGCCTAGAAAAATCTCTTAAATCTAAAAGGCTATATCCTGGATACCAATTTATTAGGATTGCCTGGGGGGAAGCTTCAAATGACTGTCACCCTACCCAGGGCTAATCTGTCCTGTTTTTTGGCAGGATGGTCCCATACTTGAGACACCAAAAAGGCATCCCAACTTATTTTATAAAGGGGACAAATTGTCCCATATTTGCTGCACAGGCACAGCTGTCTGCCAGAGAGCATGTACTGTATGTCAGTATGTGCTCCCTGCAAGAGAGGGAGCCAGCAGTTTAGCTACTTTCCCTTCCCCAAGGCTTGGGAAGGGGAGTGACCCTGATGCTCTGCCCCTGCTGCTTACCTGGGGCTTGAGGAAGGGTGTAGGGAGCTCTGTGGCTTCTCTGACCTGGCTGCTTCCCTGAGGCTTGGGGGGCAGGGGTGCCCCCCATCCCATATGTGGCCCAGGGAGATAAGCTTAGCCTAGCCTTGGGTCATTGGTGCTTTGAAGCAAATTGAAGTGTTTGACTGGAGTTTGAGGTAGGTATAAGACTTTAGGAACTCTGGCAGAATCTGAAGGAGAAGGTGAGTTTGGTAAGTCTTACTGGCTAAGAGGATAGTGGCTTAGGCTGGGGAAGAGGTTGGTTCCTACATCTATAGACTAGTACAGCTGCTTCCAGTATAGATGTAAGATAATAACTTGTAGCTAAATTTCTGACAGTGTCCACTCCTAACTGATGTGAAGTAGGAAAGCAGAAGACTACATCTTGCACTTACAGTAGGATGGGCTTCGTTGCTTTCTGTAGGACACTTCTAGGATGGTAGTTGAGATGCCAAGCCATGAAAACCTGATTGGTTGTATGGCAGTAGCTTTCCACTGGACTTGAAAGGAGTTTATAGAAGATATTTACATATTCAGGGCTGCAGAGCTTGCAAATGGGAAAGTAAACAATGCACTTATTCCATTTTCCAAACTTGGTCCCCAGTGAGTTTAGAAACTCCTGCTTATGGGGTACCACTCTAGCTGTGGGGAGAAATTTTTTAGAAGTTCCAGTCTGAATAGACTGATGGTTTTCAGCATTCCACTGGCTATCAGAGAAACTTAGAAGTTGCACACCTTATCTTGGTTTCCCCACTGAGGAGTGAAGGGATTTCAATGTAGCACGGGCACTTCTAAATGTCCATAGCTACATGCAACCTGGCATTTCAGTTTTACACTTTGAAGTTGCTGCAGGGGGACATTTTTGATGAAGTGCTGCATATGTACTGCAGCACTTTGTTAACAATCTGACACCCTAATTACCATGCCCCCTTAATTCTGGTCTATAGACACAGCATCCCACTTTTTCCTCCCTTACTTGCCCATCAGATGGAAAGCAAGGCCCTGTGAACTCTGATGCAATAGGACCTGGAAAGCAAATTGACACTGAAGTGTGTTTCATGGAATCGCACCTCTTACTCAGTTGCATAACTATAATTTGAGTATGTACAACTTGTTGACTGACTTTAGCGAAAGGAATTTATTTTGGTATTGGCCAAACAGTTTACTACTTAGCTGGACCAGTACAGCTATCCACCCCATAGAATAGTCTGCTTACACATGTGGTGTGATGGAAGCTTGTTTGATTAATCAATCCACTTCATCTGCTTGGTAGGGCTAATGAATTTCTGGCTCTTCCCATTCACAGGGTGTAATTTGGACTCTGTCTTGCTTTCTCCCTTTACTATATCTACAGAACAATGCAGTAAGCACTAGAAGCTAAACAGCCCCTCCTTGGGGGTGAGGGAGGATGAAAACAATTATTGATGCCTAGCCATAGCAAAGTTTTCCCCCCCACCCCACACACACAAATACTGTGTTCACTGGGGTCATAGGACTGGTAGAATATTGAATTTTTGGAGGGTTGCAGCCATGTAGTTCAGGTGGCCCTGAGTGACCAGATGAGAGCAATCTGCATCTCTTAGCAGCTGTTATTTTTCAGGCTCTGTCTTTTTTGCATTGGCTTACACTTGACTCAAATTTACCAAGGCTATCAGCAACAATTAGGGCTAGATTAAAGTTTAAAACCTAAGCTAAGAGGCTAGAAAGCAACTCCTGCAAATACCCCCAAAGTAGAAAAATGTCCTGATTAGGTGAAGAGCTAGGATGGAGGAGGGAAGTAGTGTATCTTTGTGTTCTCTCAGACTTTCTAAAGGCTGAAACACAAAAGCAACATTTTGGCAAAGCAGGACTCTTTTGGGTGTTTTTTTTTTAAACCTACAAGTGTGAAGCTTTAAACAGATCCTGGAGCTGAATTAATGCAGGTGTTAAGAACATGGGGTTACATTACCTTTAAAAGGAGGTTCTCTTTTACTAAAAAAATGTAAGATGGAAAGTAGCTTGAGGATATTTATAGTCCTTGCTCTCTAGCTTTGTTTCTTGGGGTGGGGGGCGGGGAGGTAGGTTACATGAACTTCTCATGCAAAGTAAGGAAGAGAATCTTAAAGGAGGTGCATAACCAGCCCCTCTGTACAGCAAAGGAAAAAAGGGTATACATCAACTTTGCAGTCCCGGATTTTCTTTAAATTCATAATTGTTCCCTGTAGAACAGACTAACTTTGCATAAGTAGCTTTTTAAAGACCTCCAACATGTGGCCCACAGGCCAGAGTCTGGCCCTTAGAGCTGGTAGTGGTGCCATTTTTAAGCCAGCTGTGGAGCTCTGAGCTACATGTAGCTCTTCAAAGAGTCATTTGTGGCTCCCACCACTGCCACCTGACTCTTCTCTGGTTCCCAGTCCCTGCCCTGCTGTGCTGAAATGGAACTCAATTAAATTGATTTTAACAGCTGGCAGGAGAGAGCAGCTGTTAAATTGAGTCCCATTATTGCAGTGTGACAGAGTGGGGAACTGCCCCTGCTGTGCTGTGGGTGGGGTTAAGAAGGAAGTAGGAGGCTTGCAGGGAACCATGCTGAGGAGCAGACAGTGGCCTGGCAGCACCTCCAGCTCCTCCTGTAAGCTGAGTAAATCCTGGGTTTGGGGTGGCCAGGGGTTTGAGCATGGGGCTGGGGTGGGGGGGTGAGGAAGTGCAGCTTTGAGGCTATTTTTGTGTTTGGCCCCAGAACATGTAAATTGCTGTGTGGCCACTGATTGAGGTCAGCTGCCCATTCACTAGTCCATGCTAAATACCTTGAGATACTGGCACTCAAGTTTGTGTGTCTCATGTTAACATGACTACTGCCCGGACAGAAGTAGGGAAACTGCTTGTGTTGGGGTAGCAGCCTTCAGTCAGGATGCCACATCTGACAGGAGTGGTTTCCTGGCCCCAAGAAGTGGAGGGGAGCCGGTCAGCTCCCAGGCATCTACAAGCCCAGGAAAGCTGAGAACCAGGCTGCTGCCTGGCTCTTGTTTCCTCTCAACTTGCACAAAAATTCAGGTGTGCAACCTCTGCATAATTCAAGGGTTTACTTTAACTTCTTTCCTTTTTATTGGATTTGCTTTGCTCTGCTCTAACTCCTTCCTATCGGATTTATCCTGTCTCAGTTTTTTAATTGTAGACTACTTGCCTAGTGCTTAGTATATTTAAATAAGGCTGCTGGTCTTAAGACTTGAAAATCTGTCTTGCTCTGCAAAGACCAAGTTATTTCAGTAGACCCAAGCTTCCAGGAACAACTTCTTGTGGTGCTTGGACTAATCCCTGGTTTGAGGTCAGAAGTGGTACCAATTTCTGCCACAGTTCCAGAGTTGGCTGAGAAGAATGGCCGGTTTCACACTTCAGGGCAACTGTGCCTCTGTTCCCCTCACTGGCCTACCAAGGGTGTACACTCAGGAATCCAGGTTTTTTTATTCTCTGAAGAAAGGCAACACCTACCTTGTATCTCAAGACCAGGACACTCTTTTTCAAGCTGAAGTTCCATGTCCAAGTTGGCATCCCCAACAAGCTAGACTGATGAAACAGGTCTGTGCCTGCACTGTGCTTTTTCTTTCATGGCTGTGAATAGTTGCCAGCAGTTTTTCCCCATAGTTCTCTATAAGCAAGTATATGCCTGGTTTCAAGAAGTGTTCACTTCTTTTCTCCAAAAGAATATGTATGCTAGTAAGCTTAAGAGGTCAGTCCCCCTCAGTTCCCACATGGGCTCTAGTAACTGAGCCATTCAAATCTCAAGTGGGTTTTTAATGTGGCAATATTCATAACCACTTGAATTCTGAACTAGTGCACCTATGAATGTTAATCTTTTTTTTAAATACAGCTTGGGTCTTTTTGATCTTGAGACTCCAGGAACAGGTAATGTGCTGACAGTGCTCCTCTCATTAGGCTGTAGAATCAAAGTGATGGGTGGCTTTTTGGGGGAGAGGTGGGGGAAACCAATAAAAGGTTGGGAACTTGCATTTACATTCCCTTAGACTAGTGGTGTCTCTCTTTCTTAAGGCAACCATTGCCCACTGTCCCAGAAGTGTACGCTTGTCTGTCATACTTCAGCGAACTCTTGAAACGTTATACATTTTTGCATATCACACCCCACAAGACTAGACATTTACACTTAATCCAGAGCCAATTCATATTTTTCAATGAAAGTTCAAGTATATTTCAGGAAACTGCTTCATTTGTCACCATATGCCCATTGTACCAATCTGTAAAGTGGCTACGGATCAAACTATAGCAAACAGCAACTTTAAATGCATTTGATCCCTAGTTCTGTTGCAGGCAGTCTGCAAAAAACTAAGCAACACTTTTGGGGCAGAAGTAACTACTAATGACTGCAGTGAGATGGAAGTTGCCAGTTGGATAGTATCTTTTTAGTGAGATTTTTTCAAATAGACCTAGACTTTGAAACTCTATAGCTTAATTTGTGCAGGTATGAATGTACACATAGAAAAGCTGACTGTCACAGTTTTATGTTGGGAAAAATGTGGGCTACAGCTGATAGACTATTCATGTAAGAATTTCACAGGCAAATCTGATATCTTTAAAAGATGTTCAAAATTGAACAGCTTTTAGTCTTTTAGGTCAGAAGAAAATTATTTCTGCTACAAAGTGAACAAATATAAACCTGTATTTTAATAATGGGCCAGGTTAACGTAGAGAACCTAATACTAATATGGAAGGTGCTGCAAAACCCTTGGAGCTCACAATGGTCTTGTGAACAAAGAAGGAATTTCCTCCTTTGGGAAGTAATGATGGGTTGTTTTGGAAGGGGAAACATGAAGGAAGTGAGCTGCTGACTTAAATGGCTCTGCCTTGAAGCCAAATGTTTTGGGGGTAAGCCATGGGTTTAATGCCAATCCTGATCCACTAGATCAGAAGCTTTCAATCTTCCCAGACTACTGTATCCCTTGCAGGTGGCTGATTCATCTGTTATCCTAACTTTTTGGCCTCACTAACTGTTTTTTGGTAAGCATGTCACAGTGCAGTTACTGAAATAAACTCTTCTCATTTCCAAATTATTTGGACTGTAAATATTGTACTTTTGGTGTATAGCATCTAAACAAGTAATAAAATATTAGCTTGTATTGGCTCTGCTAGTGGTTATGTAGGTGAATTAATACATTCTGGAAGACAGCTAAATACTCCAAGGGTACAAGTCTCCCCTGTGAGAACCACTGTGCTAAATTATATGGATTATCTTTGTAAACATTGCTTTTGAGACATCTACCCTTCTAATGCAGCTCCCCTTTGGTTAGTTGCCTCTATGAACCCCTTTCACAGTGCTGTAGGAAAACTAAAATTGAACAAAATGGCCCTATATGATACACCCTCCTTATCAGTGCATGCAAGTGAAAACTGTAATGGGATTGCTAAGGTGGTGCCTTTTTTGTATTGCCTGTACTAACTATAACTGATAAGAGACTAGAAACCACCACTACTTCAATTTAACAAAGTTCCAGAATACTATTCAAAAAACACTTTGGTTTAAAGTCAAGAACCCTTTGAAGGAGCTGCCATATGTTTGAGCACTTCAATTCTCATTCAATTAGAATTACTACAAAAAAGTAGTCCAGTAGCACTTTATAAATTATCTTGTTAGTCTTTAAAGTGGTGAGCTTTTGTGGGACAGATCCACTTCAGACCATAGCAATAGGAGAACAGACTCAATATTTAAGGCATAAACTAAAAGTAGTTACTAAGGTGACAAATCAGAAAAATTATAATCAAGGTGGGCAAGTCAGAAGAGTGGTGGGGTGGGGGAGTCAAGAGTCAGATAAAACAAAGTATATAAAAGCCCTTATAATGGGCCATGTAATTGCCATCCCAGTTCAAACCATGTGTTAATGTGTCAAATTTGAATATAAAATATGCTTTGGTAACGATGCACTGTCTAATTGTAAACGAACACAAGGTATGACCTTCAAGTAGCAGAGTAAAAGGCCACTCAGACTGTAAATAACTGCAGTTGTATAGCTATGTCATTCAAAGATCAAGCTTTACAAAGCTTTAATATTCCCCCCAACATGCTCACGTGCACTCATGCATCTGACAAAGCAGTTCTTGCCCACGAAAGCTTCTGCTCCAGAATGTTAGTCTGTAAGGTGCCACAGGACTTCTTGTGTCCAAGAGAGGGGCTACTACTATTCCACCTTACCAGGGAAGGAACTGAGGTACAAGTTGTCATTTTGTCTTAAAAGCCATAGCATTTAAGAATAGGAGCTGAACTCGGTCTCAATACCATTATTCCAGTATCTTGATCTCCAGAAAAGTATCTGTACTCTGCACTTCAGTGGCTCAACTTTAGCTAACTTTAAATGCTTCAAGTGGTTAAAATTAAATGTGCTTCCTTCAAAGGCTTGAACTTTTTTCCTTGACTTCTAAAGTAAGCTTTAATCAAATTTCTTGAAGTAGATCAGACCTAAACAGGAAGGGGTGGCTGTATGGCTCAGTAAACACTTCATGCAGTGTTGGGTGCTCCACCCTTGCCCTTCTGGGAGGAGTGCTCTGCTTGATCCACTCCTGTCTATTTTATGCAGCCCTTGCTAAATATTTCATATTGTGGGAATCATTAAATGTAAGCTCACTCTAATACAGAAATGCCTAAGACAAGAGCACTGCATCTAATGTAAAGTTTATAGTTTAACACTAAAATTCAAAGTGTGGCTGTGGTGGTCTACCACAGAAGCTAAATACCCAGCCTGTTCTCTAGGAGCTTGGCTGGGGGGTGGGTGAAATATTGAATAAACATTAATCCATTTCAGGCAAAACTACACTTAAACATCAGAACAAAGAAATGACTTGGGTATAGACCACTTTGTCCAACACGTTGCTCTCAATGCTGTATTAAGCCATACACTAAATTCAGAGTGAATATTTTGGAAGGGGAGAGAACGACCAGAACTTACATGGAAGACACATTCTAGCTTGAGGGGAGATAACTACTCTAGCACTGAGTGCTGCTGCACTAAAAATACATGTGTAGCCATGGCATCATGATCAGCTCCTCCTAAGTACCTACTTGTGGTCTTGGATGGAATTTGTACTTGAGCAGCTATCCCCTCCTAAGAGTGATAGAGAATGCCTTGGCTAAGCCAGAAGTATGTCTCCTCCACCTGGAATCTTCACTTTAGCTCTCATGTGGACCTATGTTAAATAATTTTGTTCTTCTCTAGCTGATACCCTGTATACTCAAGATCAGACTAAAGCAGTCTCTAATATTTCAGGTTTAAGCTCTTTAACCTGTCTTAGATTAAAAGATAGAAGGCTTTCCTCCAGATGTACACCATGTGGAAGGTGTCCTGAGCGCCTCTGTATCATGCACTTCCTGACAATGACTGACTGTAGGGTGGGTGGGGAGCTGCAAAAGCTTCCTGAGAAGGCTTTTATGATTAGTCACTTAATAGAGTTGAGACTTTCATCTACCTGACTCTAAAAATCATTCTGTTTAATACACAATGTGAGTAAACTTTCTTGTCTGTCTGTCTGTCTGCTAGCTCCAGAATCTGGGGATCAATCCAGCGAACATTGGCTTCAGTACTCTGACTATGGAGTCAGATAAATTCATCTGCATAAGAGAGAAGGTAGGAGAACAAGCACAGGTGGTGATCATTGACATGAATGACCCCAGCAATCCCATTCGCAGACCTATTTCAGCTGACAGTGCTATCATGAATCCTGCTAGCAAAGTCATTGCATTAAAAGGTAAGAAAAGAGCATCCTCTATTTTAGCCCTGGTCATATGTGATAACTTTTTAAATTACCAGTTACTCAGGGGAAAATCCACTTGCAAGATAGAATTCATTTTCAAAGGTTAAACCAGATGTTGCACTGATCATTCTGGCTGTTGCTCTTAAACACCTTCAGGCTCCTCTTCCCAAATTTGTCTGGACAATCTGCATCCTTGCCTTAAGTATCCTCAGCTAAGCTGTCACTTTTAGACTTGTTGAATGAAATGCTGTTAATCTGCAGTAGGGTGTGATAACAACTTTGCTGTCTGCTTTTCATGTTCTTGTGTTGGTCCTCCCACATCAGTGATCAGGATTTTGTTTGCATTAGTCTCTGTTCTGCATCAATCTCAAGCTATGGAATACAAAGATAAATGTTTCAAATTCTGAGTTAATGGCCATTCTTCATGGAGTTAAAAAGGGCTTCAGGTGACCGCTTGCTAAACCTGATTACCCCCCAAAACATTGGGATTCCCTTTTTTTGGCGGGGGGGCAGGGGTAGAGTAAGATAAAGGATTGTAGGAGAGGGTAGAAGACGATGTGTTAAGTGAGTCAAACAAGGGGAGGAAAAAACAGGTGAATGTGTTTCAGATTTACCAGTTATAATTTTACTATGCAAGACACCTTAAATTCAAATGTGGCTTGAGAGATTTGTATCTTGTACTCTGAAGCAGAGCCTTCATTTACTGGATGTGCCCATTTTTTTAGGGAGGAAACTGAAGTGATTAGAAACTGCATAGATGGGTTTTAGACCAAGCTAGCTAATTCTTCTTAACTTGAAAATCCAATCTGAGGTTCAATTAAAATGGTAAAGGTATAATTCATCTATTGTCCTGTATTTTTTTTTTAAATCAAGTAATAGTTACAATGACTAATCTTTCTGATATTTACTGTTGTACTATTTTGTTTGCATCTCTAATGCTTTCTCTTGTGTATGCAGATGGTGAGTCCTCAATTTAGGTTGTACTAGTTTTTGTCCTGTTCTATGAAAAGAATACCAAAGGCTTACAAGCTTAGGCTTACAGTGCACATTACTGAACAATTGAGGGGTCAGAACAGACAAAGGCCATCATGCTTATCCCTAGAGAGCCTTTTCAGTGCTACTCTAAGGACTCTGGAATACTAGAGTATACTCCAAATTTAGGAAATTACTTTGGAAAAAATCTCTGCAGTTGCACTTGGCCTAAAGCGGTAAAATTGGGACCCTTGAGACTTTTTATAAACAGGATTGAGCCTTACAAGTAGAGTCCGGTGGCTTCCCTTGGTGTGCCTTGCATAGTTTTTTGGGATGGAAATAAAACTGGATTGTATACTTGTTACGTCCTTCGTTACAGAGCTAAAGAAAAAGTGCAAAACAAGATGTTGATTAGATATCTGTAGTATCTCTGACTCTTACTATAATCATCTGCAATTCAGATGCATCATTCTGTAATGTTTCCATCCTGGTATGCTTCCGAACATGGCTATGTTGCTAGTACTGACTGTCTACTAAAGATCTGTAGTAGACCTAGCTTTGAAAACAGGTCACACAAATTTGATGTCTAGGTTTTAATGGTGACCAGTGCGCAAAAAAAAAAAAAGCTTCTGTTAATGGAAATAACTTGAATTTTCTGTGTCTTACACTCTCCCAAGCTTAACTAGCTGAGCCAGAATTTGGTTTTTCTGGCATGTTTCTCAAAAAGCTTTTTAGCTTTGCCTTTAAAAGTAGCAGTGATTCCTCCTCATATGCTAATTGTAGAATGAATCTAAGCATTATTCCCATGGCAGAAGGAATGGCAGCATGGTTATTTGGGACACGTGTATTTACCCTTCCATGTAAAGAACAATATTTTGCCTTATCCTCTCAAGCTTGCATTCATCACCTTGTTCTAGTTTTCCCATCTCTCTCCATTCCCTATGTAGTTCCGGGTTGTGTGTGTTTTTTGTTTCTGAACTGTTGCAGATCCTCAGTTTAACCTGTTAGCTTACTAGCTTCTAAGCACTGTGGTTAATGAAATAGTAGGCTTTAAGTTTATTTATAATTCTTTGATGCTTCTGGTGTCATTTTGTTATATTTGAAACAGGTGTGAACAGTGTAAATTTTAGTGTACCTCTTTTTTCAGTTGAATCTGAGGTTTATGTACATTATAGTTAATGTAGCTGAAATTTTTTCATTCAGTTAAAAGCAGCTTTCAACATCTGTTCAAAAGTGGTTAAGTGGCAGCCAATTGAAGTCTTTGTTGATATAGCTATGTGCAGTAATAACAGATTTAGAAATGTCTGGCTTTATAGTTGAGCTGATCACTGAATATCACAGGCAAATACAGTACACAATGGTACCCTCCGAGGAAGGCTCGATTATAAGTATAACTTCATAATGCAGATGTCATGATATTTGAAGGTGAGAATTAACTCACTTATTCAGTTGAATTTGTCTCTTAGCTGGGAAAACACTTCAGATCTTTAACATTGAGATGAAGAGTAAAATGAAGGCTCATACTATGACGGACGATGTTACTTTCTGGAAATGGATTTCACTGAACACAGTTGCTCTTGTAACTGACAATGCTGTCTACCACTGGAGCATGGAGGGAGAATCTCAGCCTGTGAAAATGTTTGATCGGCACTCCAGTCTTGCAGGCTGCCAGATCATCAACTATCGTACAGATGCTAAGCAAAAATGGTTACTTCTAACTGGCATATCAGCACAGGTATCTAAATAGTTATTGATGAGGGAGCCAGTCTGGAAGGCTCAAAATGTGACTAGTACCTTTCAGTGTAACGTGTAATTTCCATCCTCTAATACTGTCCTCTTATTTGTACTGATCCAATTAATATTGGATTCTAGATGCTACAAAGCTATACTAAGGCCCAAGATTGTCCTAAGCTATCCTCAAGATTCTCTGCTTAATTTTGAACGGACTGTCTAGAGACTCTCTTCCTATGTGGGGGGTGGTAAGTGGTTTTTAAGATGGCCATTTCAGTTTCATCATATCACTCTCTGATGTGATGGAGTTAGCACAGAACTCAAATCTGATTAACAAAAGGCATGAACAAACTGACAGATGCTGACTTTTTCCCACAGCAATCTGCTAGAACATAAGGTAATAGTGTAGTGTGGAGGAAATACCTGCTACTGACCCTTCTTTACATTCTGTTTAGCAAAATCGTGTTGTGGGAGCCATGCAACTTTATTCTGTAGATAGAAAAGTGTCTCAGCCTATTGAGGGGCATGCAGCTAGTTTTGCCCAGTTCAAGATGGAAGGCAATGCTGAGGAATCAACTCTCTTCTGTTTTGCAGTAAGAGGTCAAGCTGGAGGCAAGGTAAGCACTGCTTCTTGAGTGCAGTCTGCCTCACTTATTTGTTTAACGTGAGATTGCAAAAAGCAACCCTAGAGAGGTGCAGCTGTATAATGCCTCTGTTTTTTGACTGACTGAGCCTGTTAAGTATTGGCCCTTTTTTTTTTTTTTTTCCCTTCTCCCCTCCCCCTTTTGTTTTGGAAGGAAATACTTCCTAGTGTAGGAATATTTGTCTGTCACCACTACACTCAAATGGCTTTTTGAGTGTACCTAAATCTTAAAACATCAGACCTGGCAGAATCATTGCAGAAGACTTAATTGCAGTAGAGTTTCAAAGGGTTATTAATGTTATGAATAAAGCATGAATGTCTGCTAAAGGTTTTCCAACTACCCAGAATTGAAACTAAAGTAAAAGCTCTGGTGCTTGACTTGGAAAATGGAGCTAAAACTTTGTTAGCAGGCATGGATCTTCCATCCCTGATGCTAGTAACTGCGCACTTTACTGTTTAATCCTAAAGGATTCCATTAGGAGCTAAACTTGGGTTCTCAAAACTATTTGGCACAGCAAATGAAAATTCATGATGAACTAGATTTAAAACAGTGCAGTTTAACTTTTCAGTAATGACTGAATTCTAGTTACTCTGCCATATTGGATATATGGAAATAACCTACCAGTTAAATGGCAGCAAAACCATCTAGCCAAGAATGGAGTCCTCCCACCCCCCAAAGCAATATTTGGGAAGACTGTTTATGCCCAGAGTGTTAAAGGAACTGATGGCCTCATGTATATGGGAAACACTTGTAGCTTAACTTCCTCTGAGTTAAGGAAGAGCTGTGTTCTAACTGTAGTACAGGCAGTTGACAGAGGGTTCTTGTGCACAGAGTTCTGTGCAAGGTAATGTAAGTGCTGTTTGCTGCCATGTGAGCCTCATCAGTTATCATGTTCTAATCTGACTTTGGTACCCAGTGAACTTGAGTGACCACCTAACTATGCACTATTTCAAGAAATATATCTAAGATCTCCTTTTTTGTACAGCTACATATCATTGAAGTTGGCACACCACCAACAGGGAACCAACCATTTCCCAAGAAGGCAGTGGATGTATTTTTTCCTCCAGAAGCACAGAATGACTTTCCTGTAGCAATGCAGGTATGACTGATGCCTACAACCAAAGAAAGAGTCAGTACTCTATCTTGTTACATTAACATTGTGTGGGTGGAATATCGATGTCCAAACATAGAAAATTTATAAAATTATTTTGATCTGCTTCACAAGCAGTTGAATTGCTGAATTTTTTCCCCTATCTAGATAATTTGTATATAAACCTAAATGACATGAAGTTAAAGCAGTTATTGTGCTGTTAAGTACACACTCTAGTGCTAGTCATTAAGGCAACAGTTACTTTAGATAATGAAACATATGCCCCTTCCTGCTAACCATTGTAACATTACAACAAGTGTGACTTCAGTGAGGATTTAAGTACACCAGTTCAGCTTCACTCTTGTCTTGCAGATTAGTGAAAAACATGATGTGGTGTTTCTGATAACAAAATATGGTTACATCCATTTGTATGATGTCGAAACTGGCACCTGCATCTACATGAATAGAATCAGTGGAGAAACGATATTTGTCACTGCACCACATGAAGCAACAGCTGGAATTATAGGGGTTAACAGAAAGGGACAAGTAAGTAAATACTAGTCTTAGACTGCATGGCTAGGACTGTCCTAGCAAGATTGAAGTGGAAGGGGGATGGGAACAAGTGGCAGGCACCATGATGCTTAAGTATTCTTTTTGTGTTCCTGTGAAAATACTCCACTTTTCTAAACTTGCAGTAGATAGACTAACTTAGCCATTTTAAGTAAAAGTACCAAACTCCTTCATGGAACAGTTCACAGGCTAGCCTCCTGAAGTTATACTAAGTGGTAACTGATCAGGGCTCATGAATGTTTAACTAGGATCAGTGTGTGTGTGTGTGTGTGTGTGTGGGGCAGGGGTGGGGGGCGGTTGTTTTTGGTTTTTTTGGCCATGTTTATCATTACTGATATACAAATGCCCTACTTCTCACTGGCCTGTCTAGGTCTGCTTTTAGCAGCTTACATTTGGGTGGGTGGGGGTGGACAAGAGTTCAACTTGACAGTGGCGGGGGGGGGGGGGGGGCGGTGTTTAAAAATTTGCACCATTATGCAGGCTGGAACTTGATGATTAGTGATGACTGGTGCTTCACATTTTGCAGTCTGATGGAAAAGCATAAAATGGTTGCCTATTAGACTAAAAATGTCATTGTTTCCAGTTGGTCTGTACAAAAACTGATTTAGTCTTGAACTTTTGTATTTAAAAAAAAAAATCTTTCTGGTGGAAGAATCCCTTCATTCCTCCTTGGTGAACCTTTTTATTTCCCCTGGTAGAGGTGTCATTCAGCACTTAAACTAGAAAGATGACCTGTACCAATAGTAACATGAGCAGCTGTCAGTGCTGTCCTAGAGAGTTCAGATCTTTTTTGTGTGTGTGTGTGTGTGTGTGTGGTTAAAAACTCTCAAATGATGATGAATTTCTGACCAAGGATTTGTTTGGAAGTTAGTATAAACCCTTTCAGTTCAAAGGGGTAGTGCTGCATACCTGCTATCTGGCACTAAATACTGAAACAGTCTAACGTATCGCTTGCTCTGTAGAATTGTTATGGAAATAAAGATGGAAGAGACTTGTTGAATAACTTAGTGCCCATCCCTTTTATCAGTAAAGAAATTGTTCCATGGTGCTTTTGATCAGACTGTAACACAAAGAAATGTGGTTTCCACTTCAGAGCTTGTCCTGGAGAAATAAGTTACTCCAGTGGCAAATACTTCCTGATAAAACTAAGCAGAAGAATAGTTAAGCTGTCTAACTCAATCTTACCTTGCAGAATGCATCTACTCTGAGCATCAAGTATTCATTATCCAATTGCAATCTGAAGACAAACTGATAGTAAATGTATGGTTTAACATCCAATTCAGGTTCTCTCTGTGTGTGTGGAAGAAGAGAATATTATTCCTTACATCACTAATGTGCTGCAAAATCCTGACCTGGCTTTGCGAATGGCTGTCCGCAACAATCTGGCAGGAGCAGAGGAACTCTTTGCCCGAAAATTCAATGCACTGTTTGCCCAGGGCAACTACTCAGAGGCAGCAAAAGTGGCAGCAAATGCACCAAAGGTATAAATTGTTGCAAAATGTGTTTTGTAGCTGGCAATAGAATTAAATGCATTCTTAACCTTTTTCAAGATAATATCTTCATGTGGGATGTGCACTGTATCTTAACTTTTTGCATTCAACATAGTACTCAATGACTAACTTAGTTTTCAGTGACGGCTGAATGCATCCTCTAACTCTTCTTAAGGGAATCCTGCGTACTCCAGATACCATACGCCGGTTCCAGAGTGTTCAAGCTCAGCCTGGTCAGACTTCACCCTTGCTCCAGTACTTTGGTATTCTGTTGGACCAGGGGCAGCTAAACAAATACGAATCCTTGGAACTCTGCAGGCCAGTGCTTCAGCAGGGACGCAAACAGCTTTTGGAGAAATGGTTAAAAGAGGATAAGGTAAAGCTACACTCTCTCTTCATAACTTTGGAGAAATCTCTGTCAGTGGCCTAGTCCTTACAGTAGTCCTGTATCCTGCACAAAAATCAGTGATGCAGCTTATGTGCATTGCTGTGTTTGTGGGGTACAGGCATAGCAAGTTTTTTCAGCATGTTCGTGAAGCTCTTACATTACTCTGCTACCAAATGACCACTGTCTCTTTCCCAAGTCACTGTGTGCCAAGTCAAGGCATGGGTGTATGTGTGAAGAATATAATCTTAGCCCTTTCAGAGACTTGCCTATTTCTGGAGTAACACTTACTTGGTGCTTGTCATGCTTAAAGTGACTAATCCCATGATATGGGCAGGGACGCTTCTCGGAGCCACTCCTTTATTAGCTGGAGGGAGTTGCCAATAGCAGATGATGCAAGCCTGTCCTTAAATACTGAACAAGTACACTCTTGCCCCCATGTAGAACAACCAGAACAAGAATTGTAATGTAGACCTGCTGGATCCTTGCCAGTTAGTCTTGAGTCTGGCCCGATCGACTGGAATTTTTATGTAAATTTCATTTAAAGTGCTGTTAAGAGCACTTTAAGGACAGCGAAATAAAATCTGAAGGCAACCTGGAAAATGATAGTTTTATGCTGAAGTAACAACACCAGGATAAGAGTGACCCTTAATCTTATTGTGGGTTGAGATTTAAGGAATGTAACCCATTGTATTGCTGCCACCACAGATGTAGGTTACTACTTGAAGTATTTTTTTGTAATGGTAAAAAAATTTGGGACTACAATCTCAAACTAGTATGCTTTTTCATAAAGCAATTTAAGTCTAGTTACTGGAAAAGACTTCAACGTTTTCTCATCTTGCTATATCTATGTAAGACCTAGCCCAGTACTGCAGCAGGAGTCCTCTTTAGACCTAGGATATGTAGATGTACTTTCATCCATCTACACTTAAAATGTGCTGCTCTTAACTATATTGTCTCTAAACAGTTGGAGTGTTCGGAGGAATTAGGAGATCTAGTGAAGTCTGTGGACCCTACATTGGCACTTAGTGTCTATCTAAGAGCTAATGTTCCTAACAAGGTCATTCAGTGTTTTGCTGAAACGGGACAAGTCCAGAAGATTGTTCTGTATGCTAAGAAGGTGAGGCTGTGCTAGCTACATTTAGATACCTTTTTTGCACTTGGAATTGCAAGCTTTATGTAGTTCTAGAGCACAAAAGAATTTAAGGGGAAATTATTTGTTAAACTAATTAAAGCACAATGTCTGAAATGTGGCTACTTTAGTACCATCTGTCATGGTTTTTTTTTCTTATAACCATGTGAATAGCTGTCTAAAGGTATTCTGAGGAAAATACTGCGTTCAAGACTATTGTTAATTAGTTGCAACTTTGCACTCTTTGGCCTACTACTTACTTAGTGCATGTGACTTGAGCTAAAACGTTTTGTGCTACTGACTGATATTGGGCAATATCTCCTTTGCCACAGATGGGTGGGGAAGAGCTTTTGAGATTGACTGAGGGTAGATTATTCATTTATAAGAAATGATTCTAGACACTTTGTAACTGCTGCTTGGCTCTGTCTGAGACTTCATTTCTTCTCCAAGCACTAACTTTCTCTTGTGGTTACCCTTAAAGGTTGGCTATACCCCAGACTGGATTTTCCTCCTAAGGAATGTAATGCGGATCAGCCCTGACCAGGGACAGCAGTTTGCTCAAATGCTCGTTCAGGATGAAGAACCTCTGGCAGATATCACACAAGTAATAACTTGAAGCTTTCAAATCTTAAATTTTTAAGCAAATAGGCAAGGATACACCTACTACTGTTAGCTGTAAGCTGAGCACTTGGGTAGCATCCAGGAGAGAATTGGGTACCACCAACTGATTAGCAGAGCACTCAGTTACCCACAGTGAGCATCTAGTGTTTCTATTGGTATTACACATCTGCAGATGCCTTGGTGCACAAAATTTATTCCACCCATCAGTTGGAAAAAACCTGGAGAGAATAGATGCCTACCACTCAAAGCTGTCTGTGCCTCTTCCAAACTTTCTATCACTGAAAAGCAATTTTAAATAGGTAAGCTAAGTGGTTTGGTTTTTTATTTTTCTGCAGTGTTTCCAAGGAAGTGATGTCAGGTACAAAGCTCTGCTTCTGAAGTTTTTGAAGGATAATACCAGACTTCCTCATCCTAATTAGGAGGCAGTCCTACTGTCTCAAGAACATAGAACAGCTCCCCTTGACTCACTGGGATAATAGTAAAATCCATCCAGATCTTGTGACTGCATCTACACATTCATATTTATAAGTGAACATTTAAGCTAAGGTAGTATTGCAGTTAAAAAAAATACTTTTGTTTTTGGCAGATCGTGGATGTTTTTATGGAGTACAACTTAATTCAGCAGTGTACTGCCTTCTTGCTGGATGCACTGAAGAATAACCGCCCTTCTGAAGGTCCCCTGCAAACACGTTTGCTTGAGATGAACCTCATGCATGCACCTCAGGTATGTCCTGTAGTCAAACTGACACAAACAGGGTTCTTTCTATCTCATTATCAGACTTCCATTACATAGGTATGAATGTTAGATTTTAGACATAGTTTTACAGTTTCAACTAATAGCTGGCTAGGTACACTAGTTTTTACTAAACTCCAATGTGAGCTTGCTTAGATGTAATATTCCAAAAGGTGGCTTTTTTGTTCCATGTTCTGCAGCTAGGATCTACAGCTTTCAAGTCTGACAGCTTAACTTATAGCACAGTAGAAGTTAACAACCCTTCCTTACCCCCTCTCCCCAAAAGGGAATCCAACCTGAATTGATCTCCAAAGTAAATGCCTAGGAACGTACCATTTAATCCTTGCTCTAATTCTAGTATCCTAAGTGATCTCTTTGGAATAGTCACAGGATCTTGTGTAGTTGAGTTAGACTTCGTTCTGATCTGGTAGTAGTAAGTTCTAAAATAATGAACTTTTACTGATAGTTCTAATGAACTTGTTCCAACCATCCATTTTACAGGTTGCAGATGCTATCTTGGGAAACCAGATGTTTACTCACTATGACCGGGCTCACATTGCTCAGCTGTGTGAAAAAGCTGGCCTGTTGCAGAGAGCATTGGAACACTTCACCGATTTGTATGATATCAAGCGTGCAGTAGTCCATACTCATCTCCTCAACCCTGAGGTACAGAATCCAAAAATCTTATAGCTTTGCCAAAATTACCTTCCAGGAGCTTAATGATCAAAAAGCAATATTAAGCTCCAAAATGAGGGCTTAAATATCTTACATGCAGAATCCTTTGTAATGATCTTCCTATTTTCTCTAGTGGCTGGTGAATTACTTTGGCTCCTTATCAGTAGAAGACTCTTTGGAGTGTCTACGTGCCATGCTTTCTGCTAACATTCGTCAAAACCTGCAGATTTGTGTTCAGGTAGCCTCAAAATACCATGAGCAGCTGTCAACGCAGTCGCTTATCGAGCTATTTGAGTCTTTTAAGAGCTTTGAAGGTAAGGTGCCATAGGAATACTTTGCTTCATAACTACATCACTTTTTGTTATGCATCTATTATATTGCAGATTTAATAACCTGTATGTGCAGGAGTGAGTCCGTTTGGTAATCTGATGGATTTCAAAATTTCACATGAAGGCTTGTCTGATCCTCTGAAAGGAACAGTTCTGGAAACTGATCTAAATGTGCTTTTTTTTTTTTTTTTTGGCTGCTTCAGCATCCAGTTGCACTCCTGCCATGAAACTTACTGAACTTTGAAAGTTGGTCTGTCCAGTATGTTGGTCGCGGAGGCTTTTCAGAAAGGATTTTTTAATACAAAAAGACCTGGGCGGGGGGGTGGGAAGTGGGTGCATACCCCCCTCATCCCTTACCACCAAAAAATACTTGAATTGTAGCTGTCAGCAACCCTTCTTAAACACTCTGCTCTCATTTTTAGAGCTTTAGTTCTGTACACAGGTTGAACCTCTCCAATCCAGAGTTCTGTCACTGGCAACATTATAATCTGGCATGATTAGTTAACTGAATGACCACTTAGTATGGGTGTTATCAAGCTTCCCATGGTCCCAAAAGCCTGTTTCCAGCCACCAGTCCTCGCTGTGTTCTGTAATGCTACAATAGGGTCTCAACATTCATGAGTGCCACATTCACAAATTCAGTTAATCAAGTGGTCTTGCTTCCCTGGGGCTCCAAGCACATGTGCCTCCCCCATGTTCATGGAAATAATAAATGTTTCAGCAGGGTTCCGAACACAAGCTTTTGGTAATGCTGCTGGAGGCAATACTGACTTCCCATGGTCTGGCAAAGTATCATTTTTGGTGCCAGTTAGGTCTTGATGGTGCCAGACTAAAGATGCAACCTGTACTGTCTCCTCTCCACACATTGTTGGCTAAGTTGAACCATTCCCAGTTTTATTTCAGTCCATTCTTAACTGAACTCTGGTTCATCTGTATAGGAGAATAGATGTTTTAAATAACTGTGTGGTACTGCAGATTTTCATTGAGAATTGGAACATGCAGCATGCCAATGGAGTGAAAGGAATAGATGGATACATTAGCCCTAGGAAAGTTTGTGGTTTTTTCTTAATTTTCCTTGTGTAGAGGGGAAACTGAACAGTCTCCTTTCATATTTTTCATTATAAAGCCTCAATTCAAACTCACCATGAAGCATTTGTCCTTCTGGGCACTTCTTTCAGTGGAAATCAGGAGTGCTTCTTCCAGAATGTTATCTGACACAGCAGTTTTTACTCATGTTAACTGTTAACACTTAATCCTATTTTTGTGTGGACTGGAACTAGTTCTGCTCCATTTCACATAAGGTAGCCATATTTCCCAAATCCTGGATACAGGACACCTGGAAAAAGCTTCCACAGCTTCAGAATTGTAGCAATAAGAACTATGATGTAGTATTGTCTTCCCCTGCTACTAGCCTCCAGGACCCAGCAGAGGAAGGAAGGACTCTGGCCTCCAGGCTGGGGAGGCAAGAGGGGCATCAGCCAGGGGAACAGTTGACCCCACATTATACCTCCAAATCAGGCAGGGGATAGAGAGAAGGGTGAGCATACTAGGGGGGGATAGAGGTTGGGTAGAGCGTACTGGGATTGTGGACTGCCTTGCAATTCCACTGATTTGGAGAACATCCCTGGTGCTGCCTCCACCCCCACCCCCCTGCCTTCGCTTGTGGGCTTAGCAAGCTTTCTCTGTATGGAGCACTGGGGAGTCTGCTTTTTCACTACTACTCTTGGTTTCAGCTGGGGGAAAGGGATGAGGATGATCAGGGCTTCTGTTCCACAGCTCCTGTCTTCAGCCCCTTTTTTAGGGTTACCAGGGCTTGGGCCTGCAGCTCTTGGCTTTGGGGTTGGGGTGGGGGGGGGGGGGGAGATGAGGAATGTTAGGGGTTGAGGTTTTGGCTCTGGGTTTCAGCCTCAGCATCCAGTGAACACCCCCTGCCTCAAATGACTTGCACACACCCATTGAGAACCCCTGCTTTAGTTTTCCTGGGGGGAAAGGGGTGACACCCTCAAAGCTGTCCCATGTCCTGCTTGACACTGACTTTCCACCCAGACTGGGACCACAATGTGCTCTCTGACCAGCCACCACCTGCCCACATTCACTAGGAGCAACACAAACAATAGCAAAGTCACAGAAGGGCAATAAAATCTCTCGTGCGTGTTTTCTCTAGGTCACTGAAGAGATTACTGAACTGCACTTGAGCTACAATGCCCCTTCTGTGGCTTCCCCTCCAGTTCAAATGTCTGCTTAGGCAGACAGCAACAAACTAGCCATGAGATGAGACTTGAGTGAAGTGGCACAATCAGCTATTTTTATTTGATATTAAGACAATAACAAATTTTTGTTTTCTTTAAGGTCTGTTTTATTTCTTGGGCTCTATTGTAAACTTCAGCCAGGACCCAGATGTGCACTTCAAATATATCCAAGCTGCATGCAAGACAGGGCAAATTAAAGAAGTGGAAAGAATCTGCAGAGAGAGCAATTGCTATGATCCAGAACGTGTTAAAAACTTCCTTAAGGTAGAGTCTGAATAGCATTGGAGTGTATTCTACTTTGCAGCAAGATTGCTTGCTACTATTTAGTGCTGTATCTTATGGCTAGGGGTGTGTGTGTGTGTATTTTAGTAAGACACTTCAGGTTGCACATGAAAGTCCAAAATGGAATTCTCAGTCTTTTACAGCTTCTAATATGAAGATCACCTGTAGCACAGGAAAGGTGAAGGAATGTGATTCCTCAGACCACATATGCAGGCCTAATTTGTATTGCAGGATACCGCTGAGCCAGTTCCTCCCCCAAATCAGAGGTGGACATGTTCAATTAAGCAATCTTAACTGGAGCATATGCTGGTTGGATTTAATAACACAGCTATGAATAGAAAGATGATTTAGAAGTCGCTTGTTTGGTTTGTTTTTCTTTTCCATGCTAATTAATGTTGTAATCTCAACCCATTGCTTCAATTTTATTACAACAGGATAGTTTTGTGAAAGGAACCATTTTAGAGAATTAGTAGTATCAATAACCTGAAATTAGTAGACCATATCTTCAGGTTTGAGGATGGAAAGATGTCGTCATGTAAAGTTTAAAAATTGGTAGCCAGTTATTTTGGTTTTTAGGACCATGTCTGCCAATCTGACCTAGCTAAGGTTGTTTCTAAACTGCCAGAGAATCACTCTTTATCTTGGGACATATCCTGCCTTCGCATTTTTGTTCGGGCTGTATAGCCATTTATCAGTGCTTGCCAGCAAAAGCCCATTAAATGGGGATAATGCACCTACTCAACACCTCACATCTGTTTGTACAGAAAAATCTTGTGTTAATGTTATCCAGAAAATAAGCAAAAGCTGCTATTAGGAGAAGGCTTTTGTATATAAACCAGCAGGTTTTTCCATCTACAAATAATCCTCAAATGGCTAGTTACTGTGTCAGTAAATTTCTGATAGAAGCTGTTATTTTTTGTGCTGTTCCTTGTGTCTGTGGAATGTGCAGGACATGTACCAGGTAAATCTCCCGGTATAGGGTTCCCTATATGTTAACTCCTTCAGTATCAGTTTGTATGTAGAACTACGTTCTGGGATGTGCAAGTTAAATAGCTTTCAGCTGCTCAGTCTAACAAGATTGGCTGGTTGGTCAGGGCACTCCTAAATGAAGGAGCTTAAACTCACTTTGTTTTGGCAATACCCTTTTGGGGCTTCATTCCCAAAGGTCTTTGGACATACAGGATGTGCTCTGACCCCTACAAGTCCATGATTCAACACTGCAGTAGTTGAGTAGATTCTTTAAGATGTGTGCAGAATTGCATCTCATTAAATTCATAAACGGTGGATTCCTTGGATATTGGAGACTTTTCAGTTTGAAGTGAGAAGAGCTCAAATGAGATACCTAGGGGTGTCACATGACGGACCACATCCTTAAAATTGTTTAGAATCCCTCTTGCCATCCCAGACTGTCTAATCCTGCATGTTTAACATCAGTGGCAGTTCACAAATGACTTATAGCTTAGGTTTGTAATATTCATTGTTCTGTGTTTGTAAACCTGTTTGTAGATGTGGGTGTGACAAGGACCTCTGACTGAAACTGCAGATAGCATTTTTCTTGGTGTGTTAAAAGGATATAAACCTTGACAATTCACAACATAGCCTCAACTGTGAACGGTAACATGCTGTTGGGTAAATTAGAAGCTAAAACAGCTGAGTTAACAGTTTACATTGATCTCTGATCATAGACTTGCCATACTTAACTCTACCACATTGAAACTGGAGAGAGTGAGTTTTTTATCTTCACTTTTTTCCCCCCCCATCTTCTTTGCAGGAAGCAAAACTGACTGACCAGTTGCCACTAATCATTGTATGTGATCGCTTTGACTTTGTCCATGATCTTGTGCTGTACCTGTATAGAAATAACCTCCAGAAGTATATTGAAATTTATGTACAAAAGGTAAGATCCAAATGGTCAGAGGGCCTTAAAAGCTTCTGTCCAAATGACTTAGTCTCATCCAGCTTCTCTTCATAAGGACTGTCATTGCTACAAATACATGCAATACCAGCTAACCCCACAAAAATTAATAATCTAAATCACACCCCCCCAAAAAAAAATCTTTGTTTACATGTGGAAAGGATGTTAACCATGTAACTTTCTTTGAGAGCTCAAATCAGAACGTGAGGTGGGCCTTCCCCATCTCAAGTTATAAAGAAATTTGATTATGCATCTGATCACCTTAGTGAAAAGGGAACCTTTTTCTGGGAACAAGGGTTCAACCCTAAACACTACCTGATTCTCATTTAAATTCCTTTTGTTTGCACAACACTTTTTTTCCTGTGCCTGAAAGCTAGTGGTTGCTCCTACATTTTTGGGGAATGGTAAGATGCCTTAAAACATCTTCTCTTCTCCCCCCCCCCCCCATTAGCCTTGTTGTCCAACATCTGAGAGAGCTGAAGTTCTTGCCAGTCTTCGCATTACTGAGGTAGATACAAGGACTTCAGCTTAGTCTTCAGTGGCTTGTTTGAGTCAGATTAGGAGAATTGAGGGTGAACCACATTTTATTTACATGTATGAGAATTTTTGGAATCTGAGAGGAGGAAAATAACTGGTGGGTAGGTACTCCAGTTTGTCACTAACAAAGCATTCTTGTTGCCCTAGGTGAACCCAAGCCGTCTGCCTGTTGTCATTGGAGGATTGCTTGATGTGGATTGTTCTGAAGATGTGATAAAAAACTTGATCCTCGTTGTAAGAGGCCAGTTCTCCACTGATGAGCTTGTTGCAGAAGTAGAAAAAAGAAACAGGTATTCAACTCCAAATAATCCTATGTGTACGTAGTTTTGAAATTGAAGCAAACGCTGCTGTTCCCTCAGACTTCAGTAACTTCTAATTTTTGGGCCCCATACTTTAGCAACAAACCTCTACAAAGCAGAAAAAGGTCAAGGCATTTATTAGGCTACTACTTTCTTTACAATGATTCACTTTTATAGAGGACTAATTTCCCCCTTAGCTTATCACACTACTAAAACAGTCTTACCTTGGGTTTGGTTTAGAATTGCCTTTGGCTTTGATACAGGAAGTGAGTTCACATTTCTGAATAGATTCATTTCGGGTTAAGATCTCATGTACAAGTCCAGTAGTGTCTTGTATGAAACAGAGGGGTTGAGGGTGCTAATGGGAAAGAATGAAAGTCAGTTGTAAACTTGGAGCTAAGTCTGGAGGCTTTGACTGGTGTTCTTGGTTTTTGGCATTCAACTAGATCACAGAAAGGGTAGGAGGATGAACTGGGAGTAATACCTTCTGTAAGAAACTGAGGAGCATAGTCACTGGTGTGGGTAACTCCTGAAAGCTTGTTAACAAAATTAATCTTCTGTTCTAGGCTAAAATTGCTCCTTCCTTGGTTAGAAGCAAGAATTCATGAGGGCTGTGAGGAGCCTGCTACTCATAATGCACTGGCCAAAATATACATAGACAGCAACAACAACCCAGAAAGATTTCTGCGTGAGAACCCCTACTATGACAGTCGTGTTGTTGGGAAGTATTGTGAGAAGAGAGACCCTCATTTGGCATGTGTGGCTTATGAGCGTGGGCAGTGTGACTTGGAGCTTATTAATGTGCGTATATCCAGTGAATTCAGGGAAAATGGGGTGGAATCACCCACAGAGTAAAAACTAATTCCCTGTTTGAAAGGGATTAATGCACTGCTGCAACAAACATCTGCTTGTGCAGCCAAAGTTACAAGTGGGAATAAACTGCATAAGTGTAACATGAAATTTCTTCATGTCTGATTTAATCTTAGCTAAGCTAAGATCTTCCAAGGAGTTCTATACTTAAACAGTGAAGCTACTTCCTCACTGTAGAAAGTCTGGAGTTTTCTGGCATGAATCTTAAAGGGAGCTTTGCTTGCTGCCAGACTAGCATCACATAATTAAAAATTCAATCATGGGTCTCCCCAGTCCCATGATCTGGAGATATTTAGAAACACTGACAAGCATTTTCTTGTATTTTTTTGTTTTAAACCATGGCTTAAACCAGAGGGGTGGGACTAGATGGCCTCCGAGTTCTATTCCACCCTTATTTCTCTGAAACAAGATTTGCTTAAACATTTCATACCATTTGACTATCAACCCTTTTTTCACTTAGGTATGCAACGAAAACTCTCTCTTCAAGAGCCTCTCACGTTACTTAGTTCGCCGTAAAGATCCTGAATTGTGGGGGAGCGTTCTGCTAGAAAGCAATCCTTACAGAAGACCACTTATTGACCAGGTATAGCCTCCATCAAATGTCTTACTGCTCTCTAACCTAATCACACAGCAAGCTGCTATTGAAGGTGAAGTATTTGCAACTTATCCATGGCTTGACTCTTCCACCTGTAGGTTGTGCAGACTGCATTGTCTGAGACACAGGACCCTGAAGAGGTATCTGTTACTGTAAAAGCTTTCATGACTGCTGATCTTCCCAATGAGCTCATTGAACTGCTGGAGAAAATAGTTCTTGACAACTCTGTGTTCAGTGAACACAGGTGAGTAAAAAGCTCTAAACTATACACTGGAAGCTACAATAGGCTTCACTGAAATGCCCTAGCTCTGGGCTAGGGCTTGCTGCAGTAAAAATTCCAGCAGTTTTAGGGAATGAACTTTAATTTTAGGTATCTGCCAGAGATCAGTCTTATGGCTTGGGGATGAGAGTTTAGGCTGGTGTAAGTCTGAGTTTTGAGTTTCATACAGTGTGTTTCTCTAACACTAGCTGGTGGTGAGCATTTAAAGTAACAGGCTCGGTAACAGTTGTCTGTTTCTGACTAGGAACCTGCAAAACCTCCTCATTCTCACAGCTATTAAAGCTGACCGTACTCGTGTCATGGAATATATCAACCGTCTGGATAATTATGATGCTCCAGATATAGCAAATATTGCTATCAGTAATGAGCTTTTTGAGGAGGCCTTTGCCATCTTCAGGAAATTTGATGTCAACACCTCAGCTGTGCAGGTATTCTACATTCTAATCCTTTCTCCAATCGGAATTTTTAAGGCCTTGAGATGACATAAAAGCCTAAATGGTGGAGTGCTGGCTCTGCTTGGGCTACTGTTGATAGTCCACTTCAAGAAATTATGGGCTCTCCTTTTGAAAGTTGTTCAGACCAGTCACCTCACTATTGCTTCCTAGTTTAGTCTCCCAGCTGCTGCTTAGCTTTGATTTTATACAAGCCTTGAGTGTTTGTTTGAAAGTTTAAATGGCTGAGTTTAGACTTAAGCATTCTTAAGCTCTCTTCAAAGTTCCTTGCAGAAGGTGGGAGAGAAGTAAGTAGCTCTTGAGAGATACTGAGCACTAGCAAGGCTCTGGCTGTCCAAAAAAAGCAACAAAACTTTTACTCTCGTGGTCCATAGAAGAAAATCAGGCTAATGTGAATGCAACACATTAGTCTTCTGGGAAATCAAAGACTGTTTTCTGTACTCAGGATGACTGATACTACCATTTCCTCAGGTATTGATTGAACACATTGGAAATTTGGATCGGGCATATGAATTTGCTGAACGTTGCAATGAACCTGCTGTGTGGAGTCAGCTTGCTAAAGCTCAGCTTCAGAAAGGGATGGTGAAGGAAGCAATTGATTCTTACATCAAAGCAGATGATCCTTCTTCCTACATGGAAGTTGTTCAAGCTGCCAATGCTAGTGGTAAGTGACAGTTTTCATTCTTAATGCTGAGAACTGGAAATAACCCCTTTTAGGAAAGGGGAAAACCATGAGCTCAGACCATGGTGGCCACTCACAATGCCAGACTGTCTTGCTTTGGTCCTGGCTACAGTACTGCTTGCTGGCTGCAGAAATATTGTAAGTCAACTTCCAGTCCTGTTAATAATCTCAAATGATTGATAACTCTGTCATGAGGGATTACCATTTTTAATTGGAAGCTTCTTCACCCAGGGAACTGGGAAGAGCTGGTGAAATACCTACAGATGGCACGCAAAAAAGCCCGGGAGTCCTATGTGGAGACAGAACTCATTTTTGCTCTCGCTAAAACGAATCGTCTGGCTGAGCTGGAAGAATTTATCAATGGGCCTAATAATGCTCACATACAGCAAGTGAGTTTGTTTTTTCCTGCTTGATGGTGCTCTCTAGATATCATGAGGTGGGATATTTTTTGGGCTTCAGACTTGTCTGCTAGCTCTGGATATTACCTGCTCCTGGCTGTAACTTCCTGAGACTTTGGGATGGCTTTTTTTTTTTTCTCTTTTTAAAAGAGATGTCCTTTCTGAAAATCGGTTTGTCAGCTTAAAATTATTCTTGTGGCTTGACTAGAGGACTGTTCAAACTTTTAATTTAGGTTGGTGATCGCTGCTATGATGAGAAGATGTATGATGCTGCTAAGCTGTTGTATAACAACGTGTCTAACTTCGGCCGTTTGGCATCAACATTGGTTCATCTAGGCGAATACCAAGCGGCTGTTGATGGTGCTCGGAAAGCAAACAGTACTCGAACATGGAAAGAGGTAAACTTACTTTTGAGTTCATATCTCATCAGCTCAGAAGATCAAAGGAGACTGCCTCTGGGATCTTACTCATTTAGTGTTCCTTAAATCCTAATACACATGCTTGGATTCTCCAGCATGCAGTTGGGTAGAGCTGTGATTCACATTAAATTTAGTCTACAATTTGACTATCACCTGAATTCCAGGTTTGCTTTGCATGTGTGGATGGGAAAGAGTTCCGCCTAGCCCAGATGTGTGGACTTCATATTGTAGTGCATGCAGATGAATTGGAAGAACTCATCAACTATTACCAGGTAATGAAGACCTTTACTAGACACTCCTGATTCTAATGCTACTGACAGCATTATTGAAAACATAGCTATGCGACTGCTATTGTAACTGTTGTTGGATCACCTTTTTGCCTCAAATGTGGCATGCAGTCTTTTTTTATTCATGTAGTGTCTAGTACTTTCTACAGTTGGTCTTTTTTTTTTTTTTTTCTCCCCCCGCCCCGCCCCCAACTGCACCTGTCTCTCAAGGATCGCGGATACTTTGAAGAGCTGATAACTATGCTGGAAGCAGCATTGGGACTGGAGCGCGCCCACATGGGAATGTTTACAGAGCTGGCAATTCTCTATTCCAAATTCAAGCCTCAGAAGATGAGGGAGCACTTGGAACTATTCTGGTCCAGAGTTAACATTCCCAAGGTAAGTCTTGAAACAATACATGAAGTGCATTTAAGCAATTCTGGATAGCATGTAGAACAGCATATTGCATTAAAAATGGATTTCACTTAAACTTTCACACCTAGTAAACTGCATGATTTTAGTAATTATCAACACTAGAGCACATTAATCTTATGGATTTCAAAGCTGAAAGAGAGGCTGAAAGGTATTCATTGAAGGCCAGTGGTTTCCATCCTCTAGTCTGTTTATATGGGAGATCATAGTGGCCTCTGGCATTTTAGATTTTTTAATTTTCATTTAAATGCTTGCATATAGGTGCTAAGAGCTGCAGAACAAGCCCATCTTTGGGCAGAGCTGGTGTTCTTGTATGATAAATACGAAGAGTACGATAATGCCATCATCACAATGATGAATCACCCAACAGATGCCTGGAAAGAAGGACAATTCAAAGATATCATCACCAAGGTACCGCCTGATCTTCTGATGTGTGGGGTTTTTAAACTCAATATGATTCTGCAGGCTTTTTTTCCCCTACTTGATAGCCTCTAGTCAGGAGGACATTCTGGTTAAGACTGATAGTAGTTTCAGCACAACTTTTGTTTTCTACATGACTATGTTAAGCTTATCAGGGATCCTGGATCTGTGAAATGCCCAATAGACTTAATGTCTGAGACTGAGTGAGTGGATTACTATCTGAAGGTTTATATTTAATCAAATACCACAGAAAACTTGAGTACACCTGAGCAAATCTGAAATCTAAAGAATTTTTCCTAATGCTGGCAGGCTTGTTTCAGGTAATAAGAGTATTTTTATTTAAGATTTTTCTGGTTTTGTTACCTCCCCATGTAGAAACATTGTCTAGTTTTCTATACAAGTATGTAGTTAAAAACCAGGACCTTCTTATGTCTCTAGGTAGCCAATGTGGAGCTGTATTATAAAGCAATTCAGTTTTATTTGGAATTTAAGCCCTTGTTGCTCAACGATCTGCTGATGGTGCTGTCTCCCCGGCTGGATCATACTCGTGCTGTAAACTTCTTTAGTAAGGTAACTTTATTTCCTGTGATTGAGAAGTGGAGGTGAAGTATTTTGTTAAATTTTAAAGGTTTTTTGACTGACTGCAGTTGAGATGTAAAGAATGGCACAGATGCTTGTCATAGTTACATTGACAAGTTTAGTGTGCTATTTTGCTATATTCAGGATTTTCATATCAAAACTCCTTTTCTTGAAGGTTAAACAGCTTCCACTTGTTAAACCCTACTTGCGTTCAGTTCAAAATCACAACAACAAATCGGTGAATGAGTCTTTGAATAATCTCTTCATTATAGAAGAAGACTATCAGGTAGGCTTTAAAAACTGTCCTGGTTCCTTAAAACCTCTAGTGCATACTAACTGCTACTGATTTATGAATGGGTATAATGCTGTACCCACTAATTGCAATGACAAACTGCAGGATTATTTAAGATCTGAAAACAGACTCCAGAGCTTGAGCAAAGGAACTCTGGAAACGCTTGAAGTGCTATCTAAAACCTCAGTTGGCTGACCCTTCCTTCCGTCCTGGAACACAGTTGCACACTGGAGGTTTGAATGACTCATTCTGTTCCAATTCAGGCTCTTAGGACCTCTATAGATGCCTATGACAACTTTGACAACATCTCCCTTGCTCAGCGTTTGGAGAAGCACGAGCTCATTGAGTTCAGAAGAATTGCTGCTTATCTCTTTAAAGGCAACAATCGCTGGAAACAGAGTGTAGAACTTTGCAAGAAAGACAGACTATACAAGGTAACAGTCTAAAAAATATAACATTGCAGCTGTGAAGACCTAAGCTCGTGTGGCTTACTTGGTACTGTACTGGTGATCCTCCCACCTCTGGTGGTAATGCTATAAAGTACTTAAGCTGTTTTGTGAGGCTTCCAAGATGCATAGTCTCCAAAGTGCATTGTTCCTGCTCTAGTGTTTGGGTGTGGCTTTTTAATGAGGTGGTCTTGTCCTCTCGTAGGATGCAATGCAATACGCCTCAGAATCCAAAGATACAGAGTTAGCGGAAGAATTGCTCCAGTGGTTCTTGCAGGAAGGAAAAAGAGAGTGTTTTGGAGCTTGTCTCTTCACCTGTTATGACCTTCTAAGGCCAGATGTTGTCTTGGAAACTGCATGGAGGCATAACATCATGGACTTTGCCATGCCCTACTTTATTCAGGTCATGAAGGAGTACTTGACCAAGGTAAGAGCTATTTGGGACAAGTAAAACTTCATAATTTACTGTTAGACTTTTCACCTTCCATGAACACTGATACTGGCTTTGTCAAATATTTTGTCTTAATTCACTCTTAGCTTGTTGTGGAGGCAGCACCAGGCTGTGCTGCCTCCACTTTTAAAAGATACATAATATTCTAAGAGAAAGTAAAAC
Organism: Carettochelys insculpta; assembly: GCF_033958435.1. Lineage (NCBI taxonomy): Eukaryota > Metazoa > Chordata > Testudines > Carettochelyidae > Carettochelys > Carettochelys insculpta. The sequence goes on from NC_134155.1 coordinate 6,065,852, forward strand.
ATCCACCTAGCAAAAAGTTACAGATGCTGCTTCCGCTAATGCTACACACACATGCGACTCAAGCTACAAAAGCTTTCTACTTTACACTGTTCCCCCTAAACTGTGGGAAGTCAAACTACCCATGTAATATCAGCTAGCATTTCTAGACCACCACTTCTAAGCGGACAATAGACCAGGATGTTCCATAAACATACTCTTTAAGGTACACCATCTGTTTTTTTTGATCTTTAGTGAAACTGTTTTGGGTAGGTCAGGGCTAATTAAATAGTCAAAATAGTGAAATATGTAATGACCAATTCTAATCCCCTTAAGGCTTGTTTTTTGGGTGGAGTCCATGCTTGTGTGATGAAGCAGCATACTTAAAATTGTCCTTGAATGAGTATTTATGGCTCTAGTTCCAGAAAATGCTCAACTCTAGTTTCCAGCTAGCTTCTTTTCACTCCTGCTTGCTCTGTTTGAAGGAAACTCCTTTTTTGCCAGAAGGAACATCTTGAAAACTAAACTTTACATATTAATCTGAGACTATAACTTTTATACCTGAAACAGTTTATGGGTAGAGCACCAAAAAAGGTACAAGTTTGTAACTAGCACAGTTCTTTTTAGTAGTGCTTTCTGTTTGTCACCAGTCTGTTCCTGGACAGCTTCAGCTAGACTCAGTTTTTTGTCACTTTTGCAATGCAGCTCATTCTTTGGACTAACTTTTTTTTATGGTACAGCTTCTGTAGCTAAGAGGCTACTAGGCTTTTTAGTGATGAACTGAAATAACCATTTTGACAGCTCAAACTTTTGTTCAAAATAGACACTTCTAAAGCTACTTGTTGCAGAGCTAAACTAGGGCAGAGAATTTCTTTGGCAGCAACCAGTGCAGTGCTAGTGTGTGGAAACACCTTTTTCAAGTATGCTCTGGGGTAGTCATGGGAAGCTTTTGGCATAGGTCTAAACTAGTATTACTGTCTCTTCTGTTTGAGAGATTCTAGTTGGGGATTAGGATTTAATGCATATATTAAATGTGCCATATGTAAAAATGCTGCTGAGCATATTAGTCTTGGGTTGGCTCCTCAGGCCTAGATTTTTGTAGGCAATACAAATCACAGCTGGCTCTGAAACAGAGTTCTAGTGTGTCCTTAACTTTACTCTCCACCCCCACCCTGTATTTTATCAGTTATTTCTTCCCTGATTTTTATGTTGCCAATTCTGCCATTATATGCTGTATATGGAATTTGGTTTTTTTCTCTAAGCTGCACTTCTGAATTCCTTTGCAGGTTGATGCATTAAAGGAAAAGGTGAAAGTTGATTCTTTTCCATCTTTAAGTCTGGAGGACTAAGTCTAAAGAAACTGCATGAGTTCTCCTCCCCCCCCCTCCCCACACCTTTACTACACTGCTGCTATGCTTTTTCCCCCAACAATCTCACTAAAGCCTCTGCAAGTTGTCTAAAACTACAGTAGTTAGAACTGTAGGACAAAAGTAGATACACTTGCTACTAATCTGCTAATAGACCCTTCAGGAAGGACAGAAGACTGATCAGTTGGATCACAGGCCAAGTCTTAATCTAAAGTTACTAATGTCAACCAGTACTGTGCAGAAGAAATTGACTGTACAAAACAGTAGGGATTGGACATGAGCTACTGTCTCTGCAAAAAGCAATAGCTAAAACTATTCCAGCTCCAGCCAGACTCCAGTTTAATGCTTTGTGTCAACTCTTCAGCAATTTAAACAAACTTAAAAGGACTGTGATCCAGTCTGAGTCTTACTAGTGCGTGTGGTGACAATAGGTATAAAATAGATACTAGCTGCTTCAGAAGAGATTTGTCCTTGTTTCTTCGTTTCCAGTTCTTATGCTGCTAGTTTTGCAGTAACTTGAGTTATTGTATCCAGTCTTGTCCACTCTTCCTTCCCTTACTGCCCGCTCTCCGCCCCCCCCCCCCCCCGGACAAATACTGTGTAGTGGAACAAAAGAGAAGACTGCCTTCAGGGCTCTCCAGCTGCTTAAAAAAATCATCCTCCTTGCTACCTTCCAAAAAAAAAAAAAAAAAAGCCCCAAACCTTGTAACAAGTGGGGAGGCTAAAACTTGACTATTTTAAGGCCTCTCTGGCACTTGCTTACCCTCAGCCTCAGAGCAAATGATAAAGCTTCAGAAAACACTGTATCCTGTAGCCTTTCCCAACTTTCCTCAGAACGTGAGCTATTCTAGAATAGTTTGTAATTGTCTGTCTGTTTTAAATGTGGCTGAGTAAAGGGCAAGCAGGCTGACTGTAAGTGGCTTGAAGGCTAATTTAGTGCAAACCACCTCTTGATGTGTTTTATGTCCAACTTGATCACCACTGGAATGCAAGGCTAATGTGCCTAAAATGCATTATGTAAGGTCCTGCAGCAGCTAGTGAGGCAGTAAAGCGTGTGTGTGGAAAAAAGGTAATTGAACTGCAGTGTCTGCATTATTAAACTGAGCATGTACAACAGTCATTGCAATTACATCCCACTACTCCTGAAGCTACAAAGCATTGCTGTGGGCTGCGTGTGGTTTTTGGGGGGAGCCTGTATGGCAATCATCTTCAGATCTCGCTACTGCTTCAGTACTCTTGCCTCTTTTTCATGCACACATAACACCAAAATAACATTGAACGCATGTTACTACTTTTCCTCTGCAGCTGGTTGCAGTCTTTGTGGAAAAGCCTTTCTTAATACAGTTTTATTTATATCACTAATAGCAATGTAATGGGGAACTGAACCCAGTGATCCTTAATGTGTGTAAGGATCACTGGCCTCAGACCTTGAACAAGTTTAAGTTCCACAGGGCTTTTTGAGGGGGCATATGACTCAGGTCAGATAAGACAAACATTAGATTCTGAACAGACTAGTCTCTACTAAGGGTTAGCCAAATACATAGAAAACTTACACTTTCTGCTTAGCTGTTGCACTGCACTATCTCACTGTCCTATGCAGAGCCTACCTGGAGCTATGCTTGAGCATTCAAATACTTCAAGCTATTGTAGTTAATCCCATTTGAGTTTTGAAACTGACTTACTATTGAATGCTATCTTTAAAGATGTTTTGTAATGGTGTTCTTTCTCTTGACTCTATCCTGACACACAGCTTTCTCCAGGGAGGTGTCTTGGTAACCTCTCAAATGAGGTTCTGATACTTATCCCTGAAGTGTCTGAGGTGAAAGATGGTACAACTCTCAAATGCCAGTACTTGGTATTTCAGGAGTCTCATGCATGTACTGTGGCCTGCTAACTCAGGTCACAAGTGATTGTATGGATTTGTAAAAATTCCAGACTGTGTAATGTAGCTGACTCTCTGGCTGAGGACTGGCTTGTTCAAGATGTTTGACACACTGGTGTGTGCATTGAAAATGTGCAACACATTTTCTTAAGTCTTGTGGACATCATGGAAGAAGCATGGAAGTCTGAGTATCAACTGGGGAAGGACTGCTGAAAACTCACATTTGTCTTTAATGCTAAAGATGTCAGATTCTACATCAGAGTAGTTTGATTTGTCAGTAGTTAAGGAGGAAACAGCTGGTATGGTGTTGACACTTGGAAGTTACTGTTCGGCATAACAAACTCATTGGGTACAGTAAGACACAACACTTAATGGCTGTCAGACTTACGATGGCTGAGTATATACCATTAACCGAATACAGTTTGAATACAAGCAATTTTAAAACTTGTACAGAAGAGAGGGAAGACTAAAAGCAAAAACACTTTCATTAGGTACACATTCTGTCTTAGCCTTCAATAGCCCTAACATGGTCAAGGTGTAAATTTTTTTTCCTTCCAGATAGTGAGTTTGACTTCCACACCTGACTTCATCTGCTCTCGTGCAAATAGCACTGGGAGATGGGCATTTGTGCACCTAGGGTCTGATATCTGCTCTCTGTAGTGTGGCTATGAAGAATTTGCCCCATAGCTTGATTAGACTTTTTTGCTTTAAGTCCAACTGCATAAATGAACAGACTGACTTTTCCCTATGGCTGCTTGTGAAATTAACATCTTGATGGTCTCGAGTGACACATCAAATGCTTTCGTGGGCTGATACAGTTGAGATAATTTGGTAATCACAACAATGTGCCCTCAATTTTTTTTAAATAAATTCTAGGCCTGTAACTTTGTCTAGAAATCTTGCTTAGTTCAAGTGTTCCTTGTTTACTGTGAATTAGACTAGATCTTCCTGTTGCTGCATACTTCTTGCTGTCATGTTAAATGTATCAAGTTGAATGGTCTGCTTTCACACCAAAGTGACAAACTTTTTTTTTCCCAACATTCTGAAGTTGGAGTATTTTAAAATGATTCCAGTGAACTTCTCTGCTGTATCTGAAATATGGTCAAGGAGTTAAAACCCCAACCAGTTTCCTCAGGCTGGCTTACATCCAAATTTCAGCCTGGTGTGCTCTTACAGCTGCCCTGTACATCCTCTAAGGGACTTTCTCATGGAAATGCTGAAACAAACTTGACTGCAGCAGTACCAGTGTTACTACTTCAATTTGTGAGAAATGTGTTTCATGAGGGTGGCTGGCTAACTTGAAGGCTTTTCCACGTCTCTGCCAGAAAAATTAGTCTACACTCAACTATGTAGAAAGGCTGTTTTAATTATTGGATCTTCGTATTCCAGGTGGATAAACTGGATGCCTCTGAGTCGCTGAGAAAGGAGGAGGAACAGGCTACAGAAACACAACCTATTGTTTATGGTAACCCTTTGTAGTCACTTGTACCAATACTTTTGTGTATGCTTGTGTATTGATACTGCTTCTACAGGGCAATGCATCACACTGAGAACCCACTTCTCCCTACCCTTATACAAAGCAATAGCTCTGATAATGGTGGGGAAGTGTCTAAGCAGGATGGTGTTTGATTCAGAGATACTCAAGTCTAAATAAAACTGTCAAGTCCACTTTTGAAGGTAGCCCATACAATTGTGGTGCTTTGCTGCCCTTGTAGAAGGCTGGCTGAAGATAGCATGTGCCCTTTAAAAAGGGAGCTGTGCTACAACCTATTCAAGGGAGGCTTACCAAAGTTAAGTATTAACCGCAGTCCAGAGGCCTAGGGATCTGAAAGAATAAATGCTTATTCATCTTCATTCCACCTGTCTTCCCCTTAGTATCCTCCCCTACTCTTGCTGTATTGTGGCTTATGCCTTCTTACTGAACCCACCAAAACTATTTTAAAAAAAACCTACTGTAATTGCTTACTTTGTATTATAGAAAGGCTGTGCAAAACATGGTCTGCAGGCCAGGTTTGCTTCCCAGGAGCAACAGCCTAAATCCTTCCTGTCTTGCCACCATTCAGTGCTCGAGAAAGCCAGCTGTGGGGCTCTCAACACTGGGAGCCCTGCAGGGGGCCCTGCCCCCAGCAACATCTGACAGCCTGTTTGCAGGAGTGGCTGTAAAGTGGCGCCCCCCCCCCCCCCAACCTTGCCTCCAGGCTCACAACATTTGGTACAGAGCAGCACATGTGGCCTCTGCAGCTGCTCTGCATGTGTGCAAGGGCTTGGAAGGCAGGGGAGGCTGGTTTGGAGCTGCCCAGATAAGTGCCTTCCAGCCAGAGTTTGCCTCTGGCCCCCTTCTTTGAACCCCTGCACCCATCCTCCAAGGTCAGAATTCTCACTTGCATTCCAAGCTCCCTTCTGCACCAAAAATCTATCTCTGCAGCACTGTAACAAGTATCCTGGAAGAGTGCAGCCATTTTCCAAATTCTTGGAGTGGCTCTTCAGCAAAAATTATTGCCCAGCTCTGTATTATAGCATTCTACATAGCCTTCTTAAAGGCATAAAATATTCCCTTGCCCAGTGTCTTGCTTGGTCCTTAGGCACCACTGGACAACTAACTTTTTTGTGAAGCAAAACAGAATACAAGTATAAAGAGAATTGTTCTGCTAGGGGGAGGGTTGACTACTCTTTCACTGGCACTGACTATTAAATAGCATAAATGGTCTGAACTATAATTCTCCAAAATTAAGTTCTTAAAACCAGATCTTTTGATGGCTTTTTCTACAGCCTTAAATGTCCTGTGGGATCTTACTAACATGGGTCACCTTAGGAGTTGCCATACTAAATGGTGTATTTAGCAGAGTAGCTTGCAGTCTTAAAGCATGGTGTTGAGCTAAGAGTCTGGGGCTTTTGTGATTTTTGTCAGTTGTAGATGAAAACAAATGCTAGTTTTCCTGATCTATAAAGCAGAGAGCTTTTTCAGGTGAACAAACTGCAGCACTTAACCTAGCCTGTTGTACATGATTCTACTTACAAGAAAGTAGTGATTGGAAAAAATGGGAGTATGCAGAAGGTGATTATACAGCACTTGGGTGTAAAATTTGAGGCTGGAGCCTGGTTATGGTGAGCCACTGTACTAAACAGACTGGGACCTAGAGGATACATTGACTAATACAGATTAGAGGGACTGTGCTAGGATATGTAGGTTAAGGTGGATAAACATCTCACCCTATCATAGGGAAGTAAACTTGTCATTCCATCTCTGTATACTACAAATAGCTTCTAGAAACTAAAGCATCTAAACTCATGTATAAATGTCTAGACTGCTAAATGAAAATGCTTAAATATGGCTACTTCAAGGAAAGATGCTGTTGGCTTTGTAAGCTTGTCAGAACATAAAATTCAAAGGCAATGTAAGCCACTTTACCAAAGACTCTTTACTGATGGCAGGAAAATGGCTATGCTATTTTAATCTCATGCCCATAACATGTGGTGTCAGCATTTACTGTAATTTTCAAAATGAATATGAATTATTGTACATCTTTCTGGAGTTCCAGGGGAAAGAGAGGAGGCAAACTGTAGTAGCTAGAGCAGACAAGTCTGAGACACCAATCATTTTGCTCTTCCTTTTTTTTTTTCAGGTCAACCACAGCTAATGTTGACAGCAGGACCCAGTGTTGCAGTTCCCCCACAAGCACCTTTTGGCTATGGCTACACCGCACCTCCATATGGGCAACCTCAGCCTGGTTTCGGGTACACCATGTAAGGTGCAGTGCACGTCAATCTGGAGCTAGCTTATTTTCTTACTGAAACTCCACTGTCCCTCCCAGCTTCAACTGACGCAGGGAGGAGCAAGCATTTGGCCTTGTGTTCTTGTAACCCTTTATTTCATGAAGGACTATGGTTTTCTAGCGCAAACTGTTCATGTCACAACTTTGTTCAGTCTCTTCACATTCCATGTCCTTTAGATTTTTACTTTGAAAGGGGGAGTAGCTTAAATGTTTTTTGTTAAAGTGGGCTTTTTTTTTTTTGGCAGGATTTAACACTTAAGTTTGTTGTGGAGATTCCAATTTGCACTCTGTAGTGTTAAACTCTAATGAATCTTGCGTTCAGTGTATGTGAGCAGCTTACAGTATGTACTGTCTATCTAAATGCATTTAAGTCTCATTGAATATTCAAAGAAAAAATGCTAAAGCAAATATTTGTATTTGATCTTGCAAGACTGCCGATGACAAACACTAATCAGCATATCCTATTTTGGATTGCATACTCTTAAATGATTTAAAATGCATATGGACAACTTTGCCTGATTTTTAAAAAGGAGTAAAATTTCCCTAACCTGTGCAGGTTTTCCAGTTTTGCTTATAGAAGATGCTAGTGTTTTTTTGCTCACTCCAGATGTAACAGATGACCTTATGTTTGTGCTGTATCCTGTGCTTTTTTTGTGGGGTCATTCCATTTGGGAACAGAGCACCATGATTCCAATGTGTGTATTTACTAACCCTGCCCTGAGGTTTGTGTATGTTGGATATTGTGGTGTTTTAGATCACTGAGTGTACAGAAGAGAGAATTCAAACAAAATATTGCTGTTCAGTTTTGTGCAATTTGAAATTACTCAAATTTAAAAATAAAATACTGGACTGTGGACATTCTGTATAGTGGTGGTTTCACTTTTACATATCTTTCTCTTCAAAACTAACCTAACCATTGAAACCAACTATTCAGGTACATTGACTTGGTATCAGGGACCTACATTCAGATAGCATTCCTAGGTTAAGGGAGGAGCCATTGTCTTAGCAAAACAAATTGAGAATGGAGACTGATGGATTTATGCAGTAAATATGTATTAACGTTTTTCCTATAGCAAGGATTATTTGAGATGTTAAAAATAGCACTTTTTAAAAGTTGACTTCAGAGTGGTCAGCAACAGCTTCTTTACTGGGAGATACTTAAAGCTTGTCTGTTTTTCAGTTAAATTGACAATCATGTTTTAGGTATATTAAGTTGCCTTAATATATTTAGCTTCAAATAAAATTGCCACAAATGTCTGTTGAATACTGTCATATTTGAGTATGCATTTAATGTATCTTAGAGGCATTGATACCCATACCAAGTCAATTCACAAATAGTTAGCATTTGTTTTGGGCATAGCACAATCTTAGTATCAGACTTGCTGGCTATGAACTTGGATAGTTTCAGCAGAAGTTGGTTTTAACTTAAATCGAAATATGTTCCATGCCATAGGTTTCTTTTTTGCTTAGTTTTGCTGAAATCAGGTCTGTCACCTTTCAAGACTAAGTTGTTACAATGTGCTCTAAAGAGGGCTGTCTTGTATATGGAAACAATGAGTTGTTGGTGCAGACCGTTCAGTAGTGGCATGTCACCAGTACTCAATCCCACCTACTTTTTTGGTTTCATAATTGCATTTAAGGTGTGTGGTGTAAAAAGCACTGCATGGGTTGAACTTGCTGCTTGAGACCTTTTTTCCAATGCAATGTCACCATGCCATCTATTTATTGATCGTCTAGAGTAGAGTTTGGCGGTACAGCTTTCTCTGAAAGGTGTCCTCTGCTATGCAATTGGCCTGTGGAATTCTTTGCCAAAGGAGAAATTCATGGAGGTTAGGTCCATGAATGCCTCTTGGCTAGAACAGGTAGGAATGGTATCTCTAGCCTCTGTCAGAGGCTAGCAATGGATGTCAGAGGGATTGCTTTCATGATTGCCTGTTCTCTCCCACTGGGGCACTGACCTCTTTCAGAGAGGATACTGGCCTGGATGAACCTTTGGTGTGACCCAGTGTGGCCATTTTGTTATCTAATCCAAAGTGCTCCAAATGTTCAGCTTTGGAGTTAAGACACATGTAGATGGTCCTCTACCTGCAGTGTCCTCTCCAAACTACCTTTGCTCCCTCTTGCAGACCCTGGCACACATGGATGGTTTTAGTCCTTCTCTCTAAAACAGAGCTGAGCTAATTTGCAAAAGCAGGAAGCACCCCCAACTAACACATCCTGTTCAAAATTCACTACTCTGGCTAGACCCTTGTGAAAGCTCACTCAGAATTGCAAAGCTAGATTGCTTTAGATTGAACCATCCCTCCAAGGCCTAGTTTGGTCTTGTGTCTCCAGGTCCAGGGTGGGGAAGCTTTCTTGGGGGCAGGGGTGTCACTGACCTGTAGACACAAGTTGGTGGGGCCACAAGTGAGAAGCAAACTCACTGTGGTCCCTGACCTCCATGGGGTCTTGGTGGCAGCAAGAGTGCAAGAGCAGGCTGGGAAGGGGGTGGTGATCTTGGCAGAAAGGTGCAAGGGTGGGGGTGGGTGATCGAGATTGGGGTGTGGGTCTAGGTGGCAGGGTCAGAGGGATTCAAGAAGCAGGGATCAGAGAAAGTGGGCTAAGGCATCTGGATGAGGGGGCACAGCAGAGGTTAGTGATGGGAATGTACTTACCTGCTCTCTTCCACCTGCCTGCTCCACCCTCATGCATGTCTCTGCTGCTGCTCTGGCTGGAATTCTGGCCAATCAGCAGTGGAAGGAAGCCTGCAGCCAGTTCTGAGGCAGCTGGTGCTCCCTTTTCTCTCCCCCAACTGGGGAACAGCAGTAAGTGGCGGCAGAGCCCAGAGCTGCCACTTGGGGCCTCAAAACCTGGTAGAGCTCACAGCTGGTATAAGGACTGTGACTTGCCTGATTGGAAACCTGAGCCTTGCAAGCTGAAACTTCCACTCTGCTGTGGGGCAGATTTTATGGATGGGAGCCCCAAGCCTCTGGGTCCAGAGCTGGACTCCAAGTTGGGGATTCTCACCCCTGCTTTAGGTGATCATGGAGAACACAGCAAGTCAAACTATTTCCATTTTTGGTATTAGTCTTATCCTTAAACCTACTGAAATATGCAAACCTTCCTGGTAGGGGAACTCTGTCCTGTTTTGGGCCATATGAGGAAGACCTGCTATTTCAATCTTGGTTCTGCTGGCTGGATCTAATTTTCAACTCCCTCTTGAGCTGCCAAAAGGGGTTGTCTGTGGTTTTTTTTTTTTAATTTCTCATGTGCTGCTTCAGCATGGGGGGGGGGGGGTTAGGGTGGGTGATCTGGAGCGGGTGGTCTTAGTGAGAGGAAGGGGACAGAGGGAGATGAGCACTACCCACAACATACTGTACTTCAAGTTTACATTTAAACAATCTAAGTTACTAATGCATGTTAAACCTAGGCAGTAGTAACTGGGGAGCACAGGCATACTTCATAACCATGACCCACAGTAACATCTTAGACAGGTACTAGCCAAGTTACAAACCTCCAACTTAAAGAACATACACACACAGGGTCACCTGCAGCCCCAAGTAGGGATGTCCTATGGAGTACTACTAAACTTGTGCACAATGTCAGCCCTGGAGATGGGGGCGGTGGTAGGGGAGGTTTGAGATGTGACTTAAATCTTTAGACTGGTTCGTTTAGTGTTGAAGCAAAGTGTAAACTAAGGTAGTGTAGTCTAACAAATTCAGAAACCCACAGTATTTATGTGGGGTTTGGCAAATGCCTGTTGCCATTGAAGTGGTAACTAAACCTCCAGAAAAATGGTTTCATGGCCTAATAGGTTAGACAGGCTTTTTCACTTAATTAGATCCTCTTTGGAGGAAGCAGAGCCACAGAACAGGGGTCTTATGTTCAGCTACCTCTTCCTATTCAATAGTTCCCATATCTTCAGATGCCCATCTGCTGAATACGCAGCTACCTAGCGCAAGGATGACCCTGGCCTTAGGTGAGCAGCACAGGACCATCACACAGCCAGTGTCTGGAGAGAAGTAGCCCTTTGAAGGGGAAACTACCCTTTCTCTAGTGGCCTGCTGTATAGCCAACCTGTTCCTCCAGCCTGCACCTATGCTGTTCGCTACCTGCTGGTGAGCAGGGCCTGGGTGGAGGCTGGGGCAGGCTGCACAGCGGTCCCCTTCAGAATCTGCCTGCTTTTCCTCAACCACCATCATTCTAGGTTCAACTGTTTCTACTACTTTGTTGTGCAAACATACAGTATTTCAACTAGTTTGTGGGTCAAACAGGCTTTTGGGGGGCTAGTCTAGAACCTAATGACCATTTATTACATAGTTTATGGGGAAAGTACATTTGAGTTCCAAACAACCAACTTACAAACTTCTAAAAGTTTGAGCTGGAGACTTCCTGTAGTCTTTTTTTCTCCTTTGACTTGTATCCCAGAGGAACATGCCTTGCTACTGTTCTAACAGGACTCACTCCGAGCCCCATGCTTGTAACCTTGTTCGCAGCAGAAGGTACGTTTTAGATCGCAATAAGCTGTGGCTGAACTAGTTAGGGGAAGGGGTGGAGAGACCACTTGCTAAAAGTATACCTGTACAAGAGAAACTTAACTTCTACTTTGAACACATTGACCTTTGCCTGTATTTTTAAATACTTTCTCTAAGCAAATTAACTTGACTCTTGACTTCACAATATAAAATCAACTAAGCATGAAAACCACAACTGTGTTCCAGCTTCTAGTGCCAACCTGAACTAGCATTTTTAGAACAAAAAGCAGTCAAGTAGCACTTTAAAGACTAGCAAAATGGTTTAGGTGAGCTTTCGTGGGACAGACCCACTCCTTCAGACCATAGCCAGACCAGAACAGACTCAATAGTTAAGGCACAGAGAACCAAAAACAGTAAGCAAGGATGACAAATCAGAAAAAGATAATCAAGGTGAGCAAATCAGAGAGGGGGGCGGGGGGTGTCAAGTATGCAGACAAGCCCCTATGACAACTGTCACTATAGGGGCTTGTCTGCATACGTGGCTCAATCTAATTCTTGACCACCTCCCCACCCCTCCACTCTGATTTGCTCACCTTGATTACTTTCTCTGATTTGTCCTCCTTGCTTACTGTTTGGTTCCCTGTGCCTTAACTATTGAGTCTGTTCTGGTCTGAAGAAGTGGGTCTGTCCCATGAAAGCTCACCTAAAACCATTTTGCTTGTCTTCAAAGTGCTACTTGACTGCTTTTTTGCTTTGATAAGTGTATAGACTAGCAGGGCTTCCTCTTTGTTACTATTAGCATTTTTAGCTATCTCCTCTTTCTGGGAGAGAAACTGCAGCTTGTAACAGGCACTCAACTGTAACTGAATACAGCTGCCTGCCCTAGTTCTTTAAATAAGCTCTTACAGGCTCAAAGTACTGTTAAATGTAGTGACTTTTGCCTCAAGATTAGGTAGTTAACTCATGTTCCCTCCAGATGAGCTTGACCTGAACAAGGCTGTTAATGTCCATATGTGCTCACAGCTGTAATTCAACTGACTGAGGGGAGGGGACTAGAGCAGCTGATACATAAGCAAAAGAGGTTGCTGTGGAGTGTGTCTTCCACCACCTTGGAGGTGGGGGGGCTTGTAAAACAAGCAATCAATAGACTATTAACTGAAAGGATAGAGGCCTGGGTGAAAATTGGTCTCATGCTGCCCTAAATATTTTTCTTTCTCTTAGCAGCATTCATTCAGGGTTCAGCAGCAACCAAATTAATTTAGGATAGAAGGATGCTATAATATTCGCTCTTTCAGCTATTAAGAAAATCACCCTGGCCATGACTGCTCTGTGAAAGAGCATATGCCAAGTTATGTTATCTCCTCTAGGTTTAACATGAAGGAAAGGCAGAGCAAGATAGGCTATTCAAACTGGAGAAGGCCCTTGTGACCAAGTCAGGGACTCTCCATTTGGCAGTAAGCAGAGGTTCTGAGGAAATAACTAATTCACCTTTTTAGTGGCAGCTCTTAAAGAAAGCCAGCCTTACTCTCCCCATCTTACAAATAAACTCAGAGGAAGTGACTTACCCAAGTTTGGAATAGAACCTGCATCTCCTATGCTATATTGCTGTTTGTCAAAATAACTTGTGGGAATTAACCAAGATGGACCCTGTTGTAATAGCTGAGCGCATAAAACAATCACCACCACCACCACCTCCTGTAAATTAAATAGTTCTGAAGGTTAGATCAATGCACTAACCAAATCTTACACACTTTTAGTCTTGTGTTCAATGCCTCTGGGGTTCTGTACTTGCTAAATATTAGGTTTAGCCTCTGAATATCAAGATTCTAAAATCTACCTGCAAGTCAATAGTTTTCCTAAACCTGCTAGTCTTTAAGTTAAGCCATGCATTTTTTTCCATCCAGAGCAACATCTTGCAAGCCCCTCTGTGACAGGATTCAGGGCTCCTATTCTCAGCTCTATTAACTGAGGGAGCTAAGGCCAATCACTTCATTGTTCTGTGCTTCATTCCCTCTCTCACCCTTCAGCTTGCTTTGCTTACTTTTAGAAAGCACTACTGTGCTTCCCCCCAAGAGGCTTTTAAACAGCAAAGACCAATTACTAAGCTCTCCCCAAGAGGTCACTTTAATAATTAACTACACCACTAAATGGCAGTTTTCCCAGTGACCACAGTTGTCATCAAACCTATGATCAATTGTAACAAAGGCGGCTGCTCCTTTAGTACTGGCAGCATGGACAACTTGCTCAAAACTTAACCTTTTTCCTAATGTAGATTCAACAGAAAACCCATCTCCCTTTTAGTGTGCCAATGTTTTACCCTGTGCTACAGCTTGACCAGCTAAAATTGAGCTAAGGGTGAGATCTTGACCCTAAACCAAGAAGAAACAGACTACGCTTAGTTCATTAAATACAGTTAAAACATGCCCTTTTCACTTCTTTGAATTTGTTTCTAATAAGAAACCAGTCAATTCCTCAAAGAGGAATGGGAGTGCAAGGCACGTTCACCTTCACTATCCTGCCAATTACAGGTTAGCACCAATACATGATGCAAGGAATGTTGCAGTAACAGGGAAAAAGCTCATCTTAATTGGCATTGTTCCAATTTCCTTAATACAAGCTAACCAGCAGGGGGCAGTGCAATAACATGGCTTGACCTCATATCAAGGGCCATCTGTTGCTTTTCACTACTTAAATGCTGGGATAGCATTGTCATTGGAGTTAAGCATCAGTCTCACTTAATTACATGATGTTGCATCAGTTGATTTATTACAAATGTTTCATGTAGAGACAGTTGCTAATGTGGTAAATTATGGTTGCAGAGCTCTTATTTCATCTCCCCAAGTGCATGCTTCAGACTACACTAAGGGAGCTTATGTCTACATATAGACTCTGCAGATATTGTTCTAAAACACTTAATTTGCAGTTAGCCCTGCTGGCACAGAAGCAGCTAAAGCAGCGCGCACATATGCACTGGATTGGAAAAAAAACAAATGATCAGTGACATCCTACCTGCACCAACACATTATCCTACAAGCACATTAGAACCTACCCTTTTTCAACTGCCCTGCATCTGGAAAGGGAAAGAACCTGACTGTGTAAGTACCTTCATAGAACAGGAAACTGAGTTCATCTCAGAACCTTTGTTTATTCTGCATTACTGAGCTTAAAGTCAAGCCTCTAAGTTACAGCAATCCAGCAGTGGTTGGCACTTTTCCAAAGAATAGCAGACATTAGACTTGTTCTTTCAGTGTGGGTGGTGACATCTTATTTGCCTACCCTTTTCCCTGCAAATTCTGTTGGATACAGGTCTTCCCTTCTTGTCCAAGTGTTGTTGCATGCTATTCAATAGTTGTATTTCAAGTCTCAGGCCTCTGCCTGTACTCTGTTTGAGGACTTGAGTTCCTCTCCCTCCAAAGGGGAATTCTAGGATTGCTCTTCCTGTGCAATTCATTGGCCTTATCCCAGCAGTTCAATATTTTAAAAATCAAAGTCACCATATGAGGCAAGATGATGTCTAATGAAGAAAAACAATGCTTTTTATTTATACTAAACCAGAACCAAAGAAATGAAAACACAGCTTGGATTTTACCCCATTACTACTTTGGTGCTGGAATGTACAATTGCTCCAGTCAGGCTTGTTCTCCATCTTAGAAAAGTTTGAGATGACCAGAAACTTTGTCCACTACATCAGCTGGTCCTGGTCCAATACCCAGTACAGTCCGGGAGCCTGGTGCTATTTGAGTACGGCCTGCGTCTTGAATTATACTCACAGTCAGTCCCAGGTCTTTTGCAGCAACAAGGAGTTGAACTAGAGTCTCTTCATCCGGGGCTTTGAGAACCACTTTTGGCTGTCCACAGTACTCCCACTGTTTCAGCAACTCAGGGTTTCTTCGCTGAACTTGCTTGTAGGCAGAAACTGCAGCGTGAGAACACTGTGCTGCTACTTTGCCTTTTCCCATCTTTAAGTCATTACGGACTATCAGCACCATTTTGTATTCTCCAGCCTCTCCCATTATGCTGGCTTCATTCCCCAGCTCATTTGCAAGCACAAGTGCCTTGGCTTTGGCTGGCCTAAAGAATCGCCCACGAATGCCCCAGCCCAGGCATACTCCACATGCGACTCCTGCAATTACGCTGAGGACACCAGGTTTAGAGAGAGAATCCATTGCAGATTGACTAAAACAAAAGATGTTAAGATTATCTTAATTAAACATATATCCTTTCATTTTATATGACATCTTTCATTGGAGCACCCTCATACTGTGTGGGACAATGTTCCCTTTAATTTCTTCCTTCCATATGTGGAATAAGTTTTTATGTGCAATGAGGCATATGTGGATGTATACCAGCAGCAGAAACATGTGCTAATCAGCTCGGTGGCACCTGAATCTTTCTTGGGTGACTGCCCAAGCACACAGGTTCTCCTGACCTCATGGTACATGAGAACAGAACAGTTTCTCCACTTTTCTGAATATCCCTTTTTTTCTAATGATAAAGAATAATTGGTCATGAGTCCAGAAAGCCAAAAAAACCCACCACCACCCACCCACCTCGATGTTACAAAATGTTAATGATTTTTAAATTTATTTGGCTGACTATATTCTAATAACTTTACTTGCATATGCTCAGCAAATATTTGCAGAACAGATTGGAGGTGGCCCTTGTAAGATAAACATGACACATTATGCCTCTTCTGTTTGTTTAAAAAAAAAAAAAAGCTGACATACTTTGAGAGTTAGTGGCCTGATCTCCAAAGCTGTTCAGCACCCACAACTATAGTTTAAATTCACAGAGTCGCGATGCTCAGCACTTCTGAGAGTTAGGCCAATGTGGGAAGGCTTTTGGGAGCAACAGGAAGTTGCAAACTAGTATGATGCTTTGTGGTTAATACACACTAAATTCTAATGTCACAATTCAGTGCATTGTTTTTCTTTCTCAGAGGCTACATCTACACTAACGGTCTGTTTTTCAAAGAAGCTGGGGCTCTTTTGAAAAAATCCTGTGGTGCCTCTACACATAAAATGCATTCTTTTCATATTAAATCAGAGGAACACAGCCCTTTTTCTGGTGGCCCAAGAGCACCTTTTTCCAAAAGATTCTTTCAGAAAAAAACATGTTTGGACACCTTGGGGGCACTTTTTTTTTTTTTTTAAATAAAACTGTCATCATGGCACCAGATTTTTCGATTTCTGGCCCATTGTTTCAAAAGGGGGGGAGATTATATGGATATGCTCTATCAAAGGAGTTGGTCTGGGGCAAACACATTTAAAACAAACAAAAAAATTGGTCAGGAATGGTGCTTGGTCCTGCCAAGAGGATAGGGGACTGGACTTGATGACCTCCCAAGGTCCCTTCCAGTTCTGAGAGGTGTATCTCCATATGGGGGGAGTAATAACTCAGTGATTTGAGCACTGGCTTACTAAACCTAGGGTTGTGAGTTCAATCTTTGAGGAAATCATTTAGGGGTCAATTTTTTTTATTTGAATCTTGATCTAAAGATTTCAGTAACTCAAAGGTTAAGAGTCTATTATAGCAGTGGGTGGGTTAGGTTCTGTGATTTGCAACGTTCAAAAGGTCTCGCATAAAACAGTCCCAGCCTCACACAAGTCCCATCTCCCAAACCCGTGTATCGCGGCACAGCCCATAAGAGCACCTTGCACACAGCCTGTTGGTATCTCCCCGGCCACTGGGTACCATGGGCCCGTCTAAACGGGTAGCCCCAAGTGTATCTCCCGTACCCCCACGAAGCACGCTCCAGCCTCAGACGAGGCCCGTCTCACAGGGCCCAGCGCATCCCCCACACCCGGGCACGGCCTGTCAGCATCCCGCTGAGGAGACTCAAGGCCACACCCCGACGCGGGCCTTACGTGGCAGGGAGGCCGCTCTCCTCCAGGCCCAACGCCCACGGGGGGATGACGACGAGAGGACAGGAAGCGGAGGCACCTCACCTGAGACCCGCCTCCCACTCGCCCCAAGGAGGCCGCTCGTCGTGCCGCTACTTCCCCGCCACGCGAAAGGTCTAGCCGCTTGCGGCCGCGCTCGTCGCCCGCTTGTGACGTCACACACTCACGTATCAATCCAAAATGAAGGACTCCGAGACGTGGCTCGTTTGTGAAAAGTCATTGACGCCACACGGGCTGAAAAACGAAACGGAGAAAAGCGAGGGGGGAAAAAACCCAGCCAGCCAGCGCGGATTTTCGGCCTGAACGGAAGTGATGTGCGAGGACCACATCTTTGAGGCGCGCAGGAAGTGATGAGGACTGCGATCACTTCCGGTAGGTGGAGCGGGCGAGATTTGCCCGCCCCCTCCCTACCTCCAGGTCTGGGTTGGCTCGCGCCCAGCTGTAGCAGGAGACAGAGACGCCGGGTGGAGAAGCAGCCGCTGGAGCGGGGTGAGTGCGGCTCCCGGGCCCATCTGGGTCGCTTCCTTCTCCTCGGCTGCGCTGTGGGGCCACCGACGGCCCCTGGAGCAGAAACGCCCCCCGGCAACAAGATCCCTCCCCCGCGTGTCCTGCCCTCAGCTTCCCTTCAGCCGCGGGCCTGCCTGGTGGCTTTACCCTGGATCTGAGCCTGCGGCGGGCACCGCTCGCGCTCTGCCCCGTCCCTTTTCCCGCTACCAGCCCGTCTTCCTGCGGGGATCGCCCGGGAGCAGGGACCTGCCTCGGTTCTCCGCTTGTGGAGCGAACACCTTCCTCCCATCACCGATTTACTTCAGGAGGGAGCCTCGTGGGGTGGGGGTGGTGGCAAGGGAGAGTGTCCAGGTAATCCTGTCGGCGCAGCCCACCCCAGCGACCGTGGTGCCGAATCTAATGTGCTTCTGTGACACTTTATCTGCGAGCTAAGTCCAGTCAGAGCAGCAGGAATAGCCCGTGAAATGAGAGTGATGCTCAGTTGCTGTCTCTAGAGCCAGGGCAGGTGTCTGCACTTGCTGTTCTTCACTAATGTCTTCGTTAATAACTTGGAAGGAGCCAAGGGTCCACTAATGACATTTGTAGCTAATATTATATTCAAAGGGTAGAGGAGTATTAGAGAGGATCCAGATATATAGGCAATAATTAGCAGCCAAAAAGGATTCTTCATGAAGTTCAGCATGAAAGTAAAATTCAGTATGTGAATTCGATGGAAGATAGAAATCTGATGAGAGACTAAGCGGGAGAGTGAACTGCAGACATCACTTTGGAGTGACACATGGCAGCCAAAACAGGGCGTCACTACACAGGTGTAATATCAGAATGAATTGAGAAGGGGGTTCCATATTGTTCTTGTGTGACAGTTGGTGTGCTTAGTGGCTGGGCGTCTCATTACCGGAGTGTAACATTTTGGGAAGCTTAAAGAAGAGCAAGAAAAATGGTTTGAGATTGTAGGATTTGACTCATAAGGGAAAAACTTAAACAGTTAACTGTTCGTAGCTTGACTGAGGGGTGACTAAGGCTGGGGGCATAACAGATTATGAATATTTAATGAGTGGTACATTGGGAATATGACTAGAAACAATGGGAGAAAATCTTAGGCTGAATTGCAGTGAAAACTCCTTGCTGATGAGCTGTCTTGCTGTGGCACAGTCTTCTGAGAGGACATGAGAGTTCCATTGCTTGTGACATTTCAAACCAGACTGGACAAAACTTTGGAAACTGTAGAAGGAGGGAATCTGTGTGTACTGGCTCCAGGTAGAGTCACTGATCACACAAGAAGTACTTTCCAGCTTAAGACTTTGTTTCCTAACTACCCCTTCACCAGGGATGCACCTTCCTCATCCTCCATCAGCAGGATTACCCACAGCACCATCTTAACCAGTAAATGCTGCCTTACTTGTTATACCTGGGTCATAGTCTGTTCCCGTTGGCTAATAACTGGTGTTGGCGCTTATTGTGGATCGAGACTTTTAGTTCTCATTCTGTCTCACCAGAACAAATGCTATTTAGGCAGGGTATTGGGCATTAGGACTCCTGCATTATTTAGATAAGTTGCTTATGGCCTGATTTTGACAAAAGTCAGCTGTATGATTACTTTGGTAGTGAATACTGTTTGTATATGAAACAGAGCAATTTGCATGGTGAATAGTCTCAGAGAGCATTTTTGTTTTGTGAAGAAACTGTAATTGTGAGCACAATCTGCTAGTGACCTAATTTGCCTGCACAGTCAAGAAGGTGTTAATACTTAGGTCTCTTATATGGCACTTTTCATATATGTTGACATCCAACTGCATTATATAAAGGAGAAGGAAGCATTATCCTTAATTCAGAGACAGGGGAAACTGTGCTTCTGTAACAGGTCACATGAGGGAGAACTGAAAATATCACCCAAACACATATTGTACGTGCTGGGTTTTTTTCAAGATTCTAGTTATCTTCTTTATGGCAGGCTAATCTGTAATCTAGGAAAACAACACTTGCCTATCAAATGTCTTTGCTGATGTGATTAACTTTAGTAATGCGCTCTGAGCATGTTGGAGGGAAAATAATATTGCTTAAATTGTACTAAATCCATCCAGGCATTTGTTCTTTGTCTTTACGTTCTCTTTAGAGAAATTATGATAGTCTTGATGGTATGATTCCACTCACTTCAAGACTGACATGGTAAGGCCTGTTCTGGGTTGCAAACCTTTATTCCTTCGCAACAGTAATAAAGTAAATGCTAGATGTTTCTGATGTGTGAATTTGTATTTCTGGAAAAATTCAGATTAACAGCCCCCCCCCAACCTTCCTGCGCTCCCAACATATCATGTTGATTTTGCTGCTTGAGGATATTTTTTTTAATTCCATGGTAATCATTACAACTGTTGTTTATGTGGTTATTTCAGTTTTCTTTTATAGAATGGAGAGTTTGGAAAAAACCTATTGTGCAATTGGAAAGGTCATCTTCCCTCAGCATCATCTATTAATCTGGCCAGAGCTTTTTGTCCTCCATTTAGTAGTTGAAGTTGGCAGTTGTGCGTGTTGTCTCCAAGTAGGGTTAGGAGTGGGAGAGTCAAGTTTCCAGCTTTTACATAGGGAGTGGCAGTGGGAAAAGAGCAGATGGAAAGAAAGTGCTGGCCTTGTTACTGAATGTCCTGACACTTCCATGTTTAAATCCTTTACTGACAAACTGTTTTCTGCTGTGGGAATACTTTTGGTATCTTAGTCTATCATCTTCAGTCTTTTTAATCAGCTCAGATTACAAGGCTTAACGTATAGGAAAAAATATCATATTGTGGAAAGTACTTTTAAAATTATGTATTGGGTGTGTTAGAGATTTAATATTTTGCTGCTCCCAGTAAACAGATCTTTGCTTTCCAGATTAACTGTTCTCTACGTCCAGTCAGACCAAATCTCTGCCATTTGCCTTTATTTCAGACCTGTGGTAACAGCAGGGCTGGACTGGAAGAAGCCATGTTGTTACTACCCCGGTTCACCTAGAAAATTATTACAGTTTATCTTCCATCATTCAAGGAACTGAGATTTGGAATTGGTTTCAGTTCTTGTCCCCAAGCTGCAAGCCTGCCTGTGTGTGGCCGTTCTTTTGGTATGTGGATGTGTGGGGAGACAACTTGTTATCTGGGAAGTAATATTTATTTTTTTCTGCAACCTGAGAATTAAGGCTTCTGTTGAGACAGGTCCCAGTGTTACCTGGACAGACTTTGGGATGTGAAGGGCATGCCCTTCAAGTTGGATGACTCATTCTTCAGTAGCAACAACTCTAACATGCATAACTGATTTTTTTTTCTTCCCCTAATTAAATATAGAGTCAAATAAACTTTAAAACCCTTCTGCTCCACCTGCCAGTAGTTGGTAGGGTCAGAGATTGTGAAGCTCATGGCTACTATGCCAGGACTACACTGTCTTCTGTTCACTCTAACTGTAGCCTTGCTGTATTTTTACTCATCCACAGTTAATTCCCTTTTGGTGCTAAACATATGTCTACCTTGTGACAGTCTCATTTTCCCTTTCTGTACTAAGTCTGTGGAAGCTGCTAATAGTCTGCTTGGTTGCTGCACTCTGAACATATCTACTGCAGTGTTGAATATTATGTTAGAGCTGCATTAAAAGCACTAACATTTGCAGATGGTCATCCATAAATTGCTTTGTGCCTCTTGACGTTGGGTTTAAGTAAAGGTATGGTAAAGTGATAAAGGCAGATTTTGTCTTAGTGTATTCTGAATCAAAATCAGCCTGGGTGTAACCATTTCTCCTGTGGTAACTTGATATGTAACAGGCTTAAAGAAGCATGGTTTGGTCATAGTGTTAAAGCACAAGGCTGAGTTGGAATCTCAGGGCACTGGAGTTGCACACTAATTTAGCTGCAATAATTATGAGATCTTTGGGGATCCCCTCAAGTCTCCCTTCCTAAGAGCATGCATTACCATCTCTGGATGGTTAGAAGTAGTTTCCTCTGCAACCTATCAACAAGGTTCAAAAAGAACTATATACATTTATGGAGGTTAGGTCCATCAATGACTGTTAGCCAGGATGGGTAGGAATGGGTCCCTAGCCTCTGTTTATCAGAGGCTGGGAATGGATGACAGGAGAAGGATCACTCAGTGATGACCTGTTTTATTCATTCCCTCTGAGGCATCTGGCCTCAGCAACTGTCAGAAAATAGGATGCTGAGATAGATGCACCTTTGGTCTGACCTGGTATGGTTGTTTTTTGGTTGTTTTTATGTTTACCATTCAGAGCACTATCCACAGCACCCTAGAGAAGTTCATTGAAAACCAGTTCATAGAACTGGTTCCTTGCTTCATGATCCACCTCCAGGTTGGGCGTGTTGCCTCATCTCGGCTTATGGAGTGAGGATTCTGACCTGTGATCCTGTCTTGGCAGCATGTGGTGTTGTACCACTAGACTGCTGGGCCAGCCAATTCACTCACTGCATGAAAAAACATAGGTAGGAAAAACGTCGTGAAGCCCTTGGAAGGGGAATCTCCACTAAAAAGATGGATAAAATGGGATTGTGTTTGGAGTGTGAAATTCTTTAACATGGAGTACAGCTAAGTTCTTGCTCTTCTAATGGAATAATTAAATGGCCTTTTTCAGTTTTGTTTTGTTTTGTTTTTCCATTCTGAAATTCACTAGGAAAATGTGAAATTAGAAAACTGTGTGGATACTGGTTCTAAACTGATGTCTGTCCTTTGGAAAGTGGTACAGAATTCAGTGATACTAACATTCTCTACAATTATTCTGAGTAAGTTATTTCCTTTAAAAACAATTCTAAAAATAACTTTTTAAAAACTATTTGTGGGTGTTTTAGAGAGAGAGACTGGCTGAGTTTGCACAAATAAGAATCACTGAAGATAAAGTGTGCAGCCTCGACACAGATACAGCTATGCATCACTCTGGTACTTAAGTTGTTCCAATCCTCCATGTGGAGCTGCACACACAGATAAGCCATTTTAACCCATCCAAAGCCTTACTGGAGTCAGTGAGGCTCTTCACATGCACAAAAGTTCAGTCCCTGTTGATCTAACTGCAGGATCAGCACTTTTAATCATTTGGAAAGAGAAATGTGTGATATCTGTTAAAATTGGAAGGCTGTGATGAATACAGATTAATTCTTTTTAAAAGGTATCTCGAAGTTTTCTTGAAAAGATGAAAATGTTAGTTTTTCTTTTTCCCCAGATGATTTTTCTCAAACTATACCTGACTAGAAAATGGAAAGTGGGTCTGGTGAACAGAGGCCTGACCCATTAAATAGAGGCCTGTGGTCTTTAAATTACTTTTGCTTTCCTTTGTGGGATTATACAGTTTTAGCTGGAAGACCATTTTAGTACTGGAATATATGCACTCACATGAAAGGAACCCATTATAGGTAGATCTGTGGAGATTTTTGATGCCTTTAAGATGTGTCCTAATTCTTTATTTTAATTGAATGCTTCCCTTGAGTTTTCAAAGGATTAAAACATCTGAAACTGTTACTTGTTATATTTTTCATGGACTTCTGAGAGAGTTATTAACCTCCAAATTATGAATTGTCAGTTTTCTATCATGTGACGAGCAGGCAATATTTTCCTCTATAGGGGGCAGAAGATCTGGGAGAAGAGCATTGACTTGGGTCTTGACTATCTACAGAGCTGACAAGATACTAGTCTGTCCCATTGGCTTACAGACAGAAGAGGAGCAAAAGATCTGAGATTCCTGAACAGGAAGCCAGGAGGTATATTAATGCTTCACTTGCAGCTGGGTTTTGTTCTTTAATGGGAGAAATTCATTCATGAACAGATAATGCATGACTCTCTGAGAGAGGAAAGTGTGTCTTTAGTTTGATAAGGACCAAGGCCTTTTCAACCTAGCCTTCATTAATGGATTGTTGATAACTACAGTGCTGCAGCATTGCATCTGCACTGCTCAGGGAAGACACTACTTAATGCTGATTGGAGAGCTTCACTTGTCAGCACAGGTACTTCATCTTCCTGGAAGGTTGTAGCAGTGTGGTTGGAAAAAATCCTCCTATCAACAGAGTGCTGTATGTACCAGGAGTTAGGCTGGTATAACTGCCTTGCTCCAGGATGTGGTTTTTCCACACTCCAAAGCGACACAGTTAAAGGTGGGTAAGCTGGTAGAGTAGATCAACCCTACTTTGAAGTCAATGAATTAGTAAAGTGTGTGGGAGTGGTGGAGGGCAGCAGTTTAATCTAAAGTAAAAAACCCTTTGTTTTAGATCACTGTCTCTGAATGTGTCTGTGTCCCGGTCCCTGTTTGTACATGACTGCAAAAGCAATAGATTTTAATGTTTAATTGGCCATTTGGCGTTTTTAAAAAGGGAAACGTTAGCCTTTACTGGACAGAGAAACTCACAACTGGCCATTTGTTCAAAATTGTTTCGGTGTTCTCCTACTATTTTGTGAGCAGGATTTTAGTGACCTCTCATGCTTGAATTGCAGTGAATTGTGTTAGTCAGTGTTATGAAGGTGAGTCAGAACTGGCTGGCTACCTTTTTTGTGAAGATGTTTCCTTCAAGTGGCTTTGTCAAGTTGATGCTAGTAACATTCTCCTTTAGGGTTGCTCCCAAACAGTATCAGATATCTGTAGACTCCTAGTGGTTACAGTCTAGTTCACCTGTGACAAATCATACCATTTATACTCTGTTATCTCTGTAGAATTATTCCTACTACAAGTAGGACAGGAGGGAGTTTTTTGTGTCTTGTAAAAACATGTCTAAATTGTGAAGTTGTACATCATGTAGATTGTCCAGTATTGATCTGTAGTTACACGCAGTTTACATTTACATTTAATATTTGTGTGATGGTAACAGCCACTGTTTTAGGCACTATTTAAATGCATAGTAGGACATGGTCCTGTCCTGAAGTGCTTATAGTTCAATAAAACAAACAACCTATGAGAAGTAGAAACGTGGAATTCAAACTTACTCTTGTTTTGTATGGGCAACAGTTAACTCCAGCACCATAGTTACTTCTGTGTAGCTATAATTAGTTGGATAATTACTTGTATGGCTGGGCCAGGGTGGAGGGCCCCTCAGAGGGAGCCCAAACAAACAGAAGGGCCTGTAGGACAATCACAGGCAGCTGGGTGGGAGATGGCTCAGCCTAATTGAGGCCTGCTGGCCCCAATGACTGGACTAATAATAGTCTTTTAAAAACCCTTCATAGTGGGAAGGCTGGAGAGAGGCAAGGAGACCAGAAGCAGTGAGACAAAGCGGGTTGGAAAGGAGCAGAACAGGAACCGCAGAGGGAGAGTAAGGAGCTGCTTCAGATTGAGTGGGGGAATTGTTACAGCTGCAGCCTGAAGAAGGTACCAGGGGGAATTGTCTGGGGAAGTGGCCAAGGGAGAAGAGCTGCTGCACCAAGAGCTAAGGGAGTCAGCCTTTCCCACTAGCAGCCGCATAGGGTCCGTGGGCTGGAATCCAGCACAAGTGGGCAGGGGCCAGGTTCCCCCCGGACCACCCGTTGCCCCAGTGGGGGCAACTGGGCCCTTGAGTGGGCCCAATGGAGTGAGTAGAAGCCAGAGGCCCAGGAATAGGGTTGACTTTGTCACAGTAGGCAATAGAGTTGGCTCTCCAGGGGGGATTGGAAAGATGAGAGCGCACAGGCTTTATGGGCTAATTTTGGGGGGCTGTTTTCTGTTTGTATGGGACAGCATGGAAGGTAATGTGAGGTGGTTATGGAAGAAACAAATGAACAGGATCAAGGTTACCTTTAAATGAGAGGGTGTTGGCATATGTGGGAGCAGGCAAATAAATAAGGGGAGATGTGATGGGTTTCAAAAGGGGTGAGATGCTGAAGAGGTGCGAAAGGGGAGCCAGTGAAGGACTGATGATGGAATGATAGGTAAAGAAGGTGACTTTTGAACTTCTTCTAGTGAGTAAGGGATTGGATGAATGGGAGTCCAAAAAAGAAGGGGCATCAGGAGAGGGATGGGAGGTGGGCTTTGGATCAGTGTTTTGTCATTTCAGCCGGAAGGAAGGATTTGGATTTTAAAAACCTTGCTGATGAAGAAACAGCAGGATTAAGATGGGTGAAAGGAGAAGGCTCATCAGGAGGTTACAGGCCTAAGTTCTGAAGAGGAGAATGGTGATATGGAATGGGGGAAGATTTGGAAGGAAAGCGAGGGAGTTGAGTTTTGGCCATGCGAATGATGAGATATCCAGAAAGAAATGTCTGAGAAACTAGCTATATTGTAGTTTTGGACCTAGTAGTGATCATGTACATAATGTACTCCCAGGACACAGATTTAAACTGATTACATTACATGTGCTGCAGTTATGTGGCTGTAGTGTGCACATATGTGACTGTGACAGACAGAGAAGGGGTTTTACATTGCTGTGGCAGACTTCACCCTGTGAAAAGTGGTATCTAGATCAGTGTAGAACTCTTTAGAGGGGATAGGTTGTTGGTTGTTGTTGGTTTTTGTTTAGTTTTTAAACTATCCCTGAGCAGACTTAAAATTTAGGTATAGACCAGGCCCAAGAGTAGGACTTCTAATGGCCTGTATCCTGCCCAGCACTGGAATAAGGATTATCATCCTAGTTTCGGATGATTGGCTCTAATGAGGTTTTGGTCTTGCCCTATATTGTCTTTGAAAACCATGGAGTTGTTAAAACCATTTAGAAATTTCCCTGATGTTTGAACATAATGGGGAAGGGCAGCTCCAAAATCTGAGGTACAGTAATTAAAAGGAGAAAAGCGGTTCTCAAGAAACATTCATTTACCTCTTGCAGTGCACTGTTAGCTCCCCCACCCTGGAGTGCCAAGTACATCTCCTGCATGACTTCAGTCACTGTGGTTGGAAGAAGATACTGTAGTGAGTTCCTGAGTAAACGGAACATCTCCAGGCTGGTGTTTCTGGAGATTAGCTTTGGGTAAGCTTGAGGGCTGGGTCCACAATG
This sequence comes from Carettochelys insculpta, assembly GCF_033958435.1. Classification (NCBI taxonomy): domain Eukaryota; kingdom Metazoa; phylum Chordata; order Testudines; family Carettochelyidae; genus Carettochelys; species Carettochelys insculpta. The sequence continues at coordinate 6,092,622 of NC_134155.1, forward strand.
CTAAAAGGAAAAATTTTTATACGCCTCCTGAAAACCAGGCTGACTATGCTTTCAATATAGTTGACTGGACTTCTAAATCCGGATTTTTTATTTGGTTTTATTTGGACACTACAATAGCTTATTGTTACAAATTATTTGTTATTTTACTGCACAGTAACAGCAACTGCTTTTGTGAGTCTTTTGTTGTTGACAAAGTAACACTTTGACTAGTAGTGATTGTGATGGAAAAACATTATGAATCACCCAAAGGCTGAACAGAGCATTGTGGGGCTGGGTGGGCAGTTTGCCAAGATCCTTTTGGGAGCAAATCTCAGGATCGTGCTAACACACCAAAAGGGTGAGTAACTGATATGGAAAACTAAGGGAAAGTTGGCTTCTTGAACCCCTTACTTTGAACTACTTAGCCCTACGTTTGTGGGTCATTGCATTGTATTTTGTTGTTTACTATCTCGATATGGAATGCATTTTCTTTTCAGACGCAAGCCCACTAAATCTCTCTTGCATAACCAACTAATAAATAGAGTCACTAGAAATGACACAATCTGCCATCTCGTGGATATACTGCCCTGGTGATGTTACCAAGCATTTGTCTTTCTGTCATGTAGCATGGGTGTGGCTATCTTCTGTGCATTGATGCAATTCCACTGCAGACAATGGCCTTATGTTAGTGTAAAACTGGGGTGGATGACAAACTGGGAGAGTCTTTGTCTGTCTGCCCTGGTGGCAGTTCTGAGAACATCCTTGAACTAATGATTCTCATGTGACCGCATAGCTATGCTGCAGAGCTGCTGCTGTCTCATTTCTGCCTTCAGTGATCCTTAAGGCTTAGCAGGTTTTGTTGCCTCTCAGGTATCTGTTATTCAACAAAAGGAAGCTTTTGCAAGGTCACATTGCTTTGTCTGCTGGTAGCTTTGTCTTATTGGAACCCTTTGGCATTGGACTAAACAACAGTTTCTGTTGCACAATAACTAGAACCGTTTTGCAAACAGTGTTTCTCTTGCTCATTTGTGAATTATGGAAAATATTTCTTGAAGGAAAAACTGCATAAGTGCTTACCGGCATTTGTCTTGATTTTGTTCATGAAGCCTAGGTATTTTTGACCCTTTGTCTAAAACGGGCACAAAACAGACATCAAAAAACACTCCAGATCCACAAACCAGTTAGTCAACATTTTAATGGAATGGGGCATTCTGTCAATGACCTCAAGGTATGTGTGTTACTGAAGAGAAATTATCGCTCCGTTTTAGAGAGAGAAGTGGACGAGCTGACTTTTATATTCAAATTCGGCACATTAACACATGGTTTAAACCGTGATGGGAACTTTGAGTCACTATAGGGGCTCGTCTGCATACTTGGCTCAGTCTAATTCTTGATCTTCCCACCCCACGCCTCCACTCTCTGATTTGCTCACCTTGATTATCTTTTTCTGATTTGTCCCCCTTGCTTACTGTTTTTGGTTCTCTGTGCCTTAAATATTGAGTCTGTTCTGGTCTGGCTATGGTCTGAAGAAGTGGGTCTGTCCCACGAAAGCTCACCTAATAAACTATTTGCTAGTCTTTAAAGTGCTACTTGACTGCTTTTTGTTTTGATAGTGTATAGACTAGCACGGCTTCCTCTCTGTTTTTATTTAGTTTGTGTGGGATTTCTTACACAGCAACTATGTTGCGAAAAGCATTTGTTAAAATGGGAAAATGAGATTTGGTAAAACTCCGAATGTCAGGAAGGGACATTTGGGACAAGTCTTAGTATCTGAAATATGTTTTAACTTATGTTTTTAAATTGACTAGATTTAAAGTTGCTGCTTCCCCTTAGTCCTGCACAGCTCTGTGTCCAGCTTGGTTCTTGTTCTATATTTGTAACATAAATGAAAGGAGAAATATCTGTTTTGCAAACTACGTGCATTTCCTTCCAATGTACCAGTTATGTAGTCCCCCTTTCCTTCTATCAAAAACTGTAAATTTTATTTTATCAACTGAGACAATATTATTGGACTATTTCTTCCAAACAATTATTGAAAAGCTGTTTTTAAGATACAAGAGTTAAATTTTAAAGTATGGAACTACACTGGCCTGTGGGGGCATGGGGGGTGAGGTTTTGTTTGTCTTATTGCATAAGAATTGTCAGCTGGTCAGTAGAAAACCTCTGTTGCAATATTCTATTTTAGGCCGACCTACATGTGGCATTGCTTATACTCATGAATAAGGAAGTTCTTTAAGGATGAAAAGATCAAATAATGAGGGAACTGTGTGATTTTCAGATAGGTTTTACTGTTTATTTTATTTTATTAGATTGTGCCTCAGCAAATCTGTATCCTAGTTCTTGAATTAGGTTATTTTTATTAAGGATGTGAGCTATTTTGATGGCTTGTTGCCTGCATGATTAGGTGTTGGGCATGTGCCATCATGCAGTTTGATCTAGTTTTTAATGTGAAGGACACTGAGAATATGTAAATATGGTTTCAGTAAGTATTTCAGTAATAATATAGGTAGTTTTTTCCATTTATAACTTGGCTTTGTAACTCGGTTCTCTGCAAAGCCAGCTGGTAGCATACAGTTATCTGCCTGAGATCCAGCACAGCAGTTTCTGATTTTTGAGTTCAGAACTGAAGTGTGGTGAACACAGATGCATCACGTTAACTGTAGCTAGTGCTTAAATTAAAGCATGTCTTAAGTGACAGCTCAAGGAATCAGCAACAGTGGGTTGCCTAGTAGAAGTGGCAGTTAAAAGTTGAGCAGCATTGTACCATAGAGAGTTCTGTAAATAATGCTGGGAGTCACATCGGAGACTTATTATGCAGTTCTAAGTTTCTGTGTGTGAGAGAGTTGTGGCTTAAGATCACCATGTTGTCGAGTCATTCACTTCCAACATGTATATCACATACAAGGGGTGTCCAACACATGGCCCATGGGTCAGAATCCAGCCCGTAGAGCCGGCAGCAGCACCGTTTTGAAAGTTGGCTGGGCAGCTCCTAGGTGCATGTGGCTCTTTAAGTAGCCATTTATGGCTGCTGCCGCTCACTGCTCCTCCTACTCCATTCCCTACTGCGCTGAAAGAATTAAAACTCAATTTAATTGGTTTAACGGCTGACAGGAGGGATGCAGCTATTAAACCAGTTAAACTGAGTCCCATTATTTCAGCGTGGCAGAGCAGGGAGCCACATGTGCTTCAGGTAGGGGTGGGAGTCAGAGGGTTGGGGGGAGCCTCATAGTGATGCAGAGGAGGAGATGTTGGCCCTGCGAAGGTGCGGGGGAGGAGGTACAGTACCCAGAGCTCCTCTGTAAGAGAAATTAATCCTGGGCTTGGGGCTACGAGGGGTTAAGCTTCAGGGTGGAGGGGTGGTTTGGGGCTGTGAGATGTTTAAGCCTGGAGGTAGTGGGGGTGGGGGGTGGGGCTATGATGGGTTAAGCCTGGGGTTATGGGGGCAGGTTTGTAGCTATGGGCTACGTCTACACGTGAAGCCAACATCGAAATAGCTTATTTCGATGTAGCAACATCGAAATAGGCTATTTCGATGAATAACGTCTACACGTCCTCCAGGGCTGGCAACGTCGATGTTCAACTTTGACGTTGCGCGGCACCACATCGAAATAGGCGCTGCGAGGGTACATCTACACGCCAAAGTAGCACACATCAAAATAAGGGTGCCAGGCACAGCTGCAGACAGGGTCACAGGGCGGACTCAACAGCAAGCCGCTCCCTTAAAGGGCCCCTTCCAGACACAGTTGCACTAAACAACACAAGATACACAGAGCCGACAACTGGTTGCAGACCCTGTGCCTGCAGCATGGATCCCCAGCTGCCGCAGCGGCAGCCAGAAGCCCTGGGCTAAGGGCTGCTGCCCACGGTGACCATAGAGCCCCGCAGGGGCTGGAGAGAGAGCATCTCTCAACCCCCCAGCTGATGGCCGCCATGGAGGACCCGGCAATTTCGACGTTGCGGGACACGGATCGTCTACACGGTCCCTACTTCGACATTGAACGTCGAAGTAGGGCGCTATTCCGATCCCCTCATGAGGTTAGCGACTTCGACGTCTCGCCGCCTAACGTCGAAGTTAACTTCGAAATAGTGCCCAACGCGTGTAGCCGTGACGGGCGCTATTTCGAAGTTAGTGCCGCTACTTCGAAGTAGCGTGCACGTGTAGACACAGCTATGGTGGGTTAAGCTGAGGGGGGCAGTTTGGGGCTGCAAGGGGGGTTAAGCTGGGTGGTGGGGTGGTTTGGAGCTATTTTATGTTCAGCATGTAAAAAATTGCCAAGTGGCCCTCGATGGGGGGCGGGGGGAAAAGGTTGGACGCCCCTGTGTAATACTATTGGAAGATAAATCAGTGTGGCTATGGGTGGCTTGGACATTGGCACATGGATGCAGGATCTCGCCTCTTCATCCTCAGAATAAGTATTTAGTGGGATCTTGTCTGTTATAGGTAAACATTATACTTACGGTTTTGGTTTTTTTTCTTCTTGTAGAGCTTCATAAGTGACTGATCTATGAAATGGCAGAGAATGGAACAGATTGCGACCAGAGACGCATAGGAATGGTCAAAGAACAGCACAATGGGAGCTTCACAGGTAAGCTGAAAATGGCTATTCCTCTTGCAGACTGGTCAATCAGGTACCTGCAATTTCCCTCAAAAAGAAATCTCGGGGAATGTATGGGTTGGGAAACAGGCCCAGGTAGAGCTGAGGGGTTAGTGATGTAAAAAGGTGTGGCCTAAATCTTTTCTGTAGGCTTAATGTGCATTAATCCTATTGACTTAAATAAATTTAGGCTTAAGAGCTGCAGTGTCAGGTGCTAATTTAAAAAAACAAAACAAAAAACAGAAAACCCCCAAAACCTTTTAGTGGGTATTTGGATTTAGAGAGCACTCCAAGCAAGCCAGCCTTTTGGTACTACAGAGATTGTACTTGGCTAATGAAAAATCTGCCCTGCTTTGGGAGAAACTCACATTTTGAATTTCTGAATTTGTCCATCGATAAACAATAGCTTGCCATTTGCTCAGGGTGAATTACCAACAAAACAAGTAACTTCTCTTGGTCATTCTTTGCAGATTTTTTGTCCAACGGCCTTTTCTTTGAACTAACATATTAGATTATGGAATCTTATGAAACGATAGTGTTGGCTGCTTTGTGCTGTATTTGAGAAAAATTATCACAATCTTATCTTGTTTCCTGTCAGCTTCATATGGTTTGTATGTGCCAGTTCATATCATATACATTTCAGCATTCTGTTTCTTTTTCTTATCTGCTTTGTCTTTAGTAACGGGTAACCTTAAATGTATACTCTGGTCTTCACTATTCTGAAACCAGTGGGTACATTCCAGTGCTTTGCTTCCCTTCTTTCTCATGTTCTTGAACAGAATAATCTCCTGCTGTTATACCATTTGTTTTTGGTGGTGTCTTTGCCAAATTTCTTCAGATCCACTCATTTATTGCTTTTTAATTATCCTATGCCTCCTCATGCTATTTTCTATTGCAAAGCGTATGGTCTTTTTCAGTCCCTTGTTCCTTTTGTTGGTATTTGCTCATAGTCTTGTAGCATCTTCATTAAAGACGGTCTGTGGAATGGCAGAGAATGGAACAGATTCTGAAACCAACAATATACTACTTGTAAAAGAGGGGTTGGATGTCTTTATAGACAACAAAACTGTGTAGACTCTTTATACTCGTGTTTCAGAAGAGAGACAGAAGTCCTTGCTTCAGCAGCTTAAACAAGCCTTTAACTAATAGCAGTTGGAAAGAGGCTTCCCTGGAAGGCAAGTTATTCCAAATCTGCCTTCTACAGCGTTTCTTGCACGCCCCTCTAAATCATCTGAAACTGGCTACTGTCAAATACAAGATACTGGATGAGATAGAACCAGTGGCTCATCCAATATGCCGTTCATTTGTGAAGTATCAGAGGCTGTCTTACAAGGGAACATAGACCAGCGCATAAAATTCAGGACTAGCAATGAACTGAACTTGGATTCTAGTTCTGTTTATGCCATGCATAGGGCAGACCACGGCCACATCTGTCTTGCAGGAGTGTGAGATTTACCTGTTAGAGTGTGTTAAACGTTCTCAGCCTGTAAAGCACTATAGAAATATTTGACTTTATTAGATGTACAAAATAGTAGAAAAGTCGTTGTTAGTTGGAATATGAGGGTAACAGATCTATATCTTGGTTTGCTTCATAATTCATCTGCTTACATTGGTGCACCCATGCTCTTCTCACAAACCTGGCAAAATCCTTGATTTACACTGTCTTGGACAAATCCTCCTGATCCAAAGTACTGTAGTTAGTTTTTATTAGTGTTTATGGTAGTCTCGATAACTACACTAAATAATGCCCATAAAAATCCTTCCATTCTTGTTCTCTCACTTTTAATGTGTAACATCAGGGATTGTTAAACCATGTTCAGGGTTTAGTCTTATAACTGAATTATTGCAATGAAACCTCTTCACATTTATAATGTCTTAGTTGGCTCAGGACAGCAGTTTGAACAAAAAAGTGCTTTCTAGATGAGACCTATTTTTGTTCCCCCCACCCCACCCCAGTGGATTTACTTTGTGTGATAGAGGGGATGAGCCTTTGTAAGTAACCATTTAAACATGGCCTGAGGTTCAGTACCCAGTGAAACATGTTCTTCTGTACTTACACAGTGACCAGCAGACAAAAGTGTGCACATGCAGTTCAATCCACTTTGATTGGAAAAGTCCAGATATAGTCATGGAAGGGGACTAAATTAAAAAGTTCAAGACACAAGTTGGCTTCTGTAATGCTGAAGGTATTGGCTGATCATAACTGGTTATGGAGACAAGTGGTCTAGTCTCTTGCACAAAGATTTACAAACCCTAAGATCCTTGCAGCCCAGCTTGACACATTCCTTGTTTAAATATTTCCATGGAACTGTCTAAAGGTTGAACCTCTCTGATCCAGAACACTCATCTCGCAAACTCTGTAATCTAGTATGATTTTAGTTAGCTGGACTTATCGTGGGCATGGTCAAGTTTCCTGTGGTCCCATAACGTTTTTTTCCAGCCATGAGTCCTGGCTCTCAGTGTTTTGTGCTTTATATTTAATCAGTGTTTTGTGCTTTATATTTAGCTTTAATTTACCCTTAAATGTCTTCTAAGCACCCAGTAAGCAGTGAAAGTGTTGGTAATGCTGCTAGACAATATTGACTTCCCATCATCTGGCAAATTCTCTCCGTCAGCATTAGTCAGGTCCCCAGGATCCTGAACCAGAGAGGCTCAACCTGTGCAAGGGTGGGGGAGGTGGAGGAGATGACTGCTGTGAGCACGCGTGTTAATTTCCCAGGGAACTTAATATTGTGGAACTTTTGGTTGTGGTGGGATGTGAACTGTCAGCTTGTCAGTGTATTTATTCTTCCATCCGTCTTCATTTCCAGACCCTTCTTTGCTGAGCGAACGGATGCGAAGGGACCGAGAAGAGAGGCAAAATATTGTGCTCTGGAGACAACCACTCATTACCTTGCAGTATTTTTTCCTGGAAACCCTTATAAACTTGAAGGAATGGACCATAAAGTAAAGATCATCTTTCATTTCCACCCCTAAACTCTGCAGGGGAACCCATGCTTTGATTCAATAGCTCACTGTGGCATCTCAAATTCTGTGATGATTCATGTTTATAAATCTGTTTCAAAGAGAGTTAGGTTTTTTGTTTTTTTTTAAACAAATCATATTCCCAGCTGCTCACCAAAACTTGTGTGTAAATTATGTTGGTATCAAACTCCAAATTACCTGGATAGATAAAAGAAGCAGAGTCTTTATTTCTGAATAGTTTGACTATCCCTCTTAGCATTGATAAGATATGCTTAGGAGCCCTGATGACATGAACTATTGAATTAAGGATTACATCTAGAACCGAGCTCAGATTTTATGAACATCTGCCTTTGAAACTCATTAAGGGATATTAGTAACTTCATATCAGGGCAAAGTTCAAGATTACATGGCAATTGTACTGCTGCTGCTGAGACTCTAGAGAGGACTTTGCTTCTAACCTGCATGCTCCTTTCCACAGAAAAGACTCTATAGTAGAGTTGTTTCTAAACCATTACTTTCAAATGGTACATTGACTTATCTCTTGCCATGAGTAGGATCTTACCCCCAGCCTGTCTAACCTCCCTTCCTAATGGGGGAATATATAGTGAAGTTTCTTAGAGTATGTTTACACTTAATGGGAGATATCTCTGGGGTCCACAGTCAATCCCATGTACTCCTGATTTCATGAGGAGTAAGAGAGTTGATGGCAGAAACACTCGTTATCAACCTGCCTCAGTGGAGACAGACATTACAGTTGAGTTTGCCATAGCTAGAATTGCATATGTGCAGTTGACTGTAAGGTCTTCTGTAGACCAAGCCTTTGTGTGTTAAATATGAAAATGTTTGTATTAGAGAAGGATGACTATGAATAAAGTTCTCAAGGGAGAAAACTATTATAACAAGCCATCCTAGCATGCGGGTAATTAATAGACTTGTGTTCAGAAATGAACCCGGGATTATTTTCCAACTCAGTAGGTATGCTGTGAGGTGGTCATGGGAAATATCAATAATGCCACTGTTAGAATGTCCCTTACTGAGGGCTTGTCCATATGGAGACTTGGTGCACAGCAAGCTTTGGTGTGAATTTACCCTGCACCAGCCTGCTATGTACATGGATGCACACTCTGAACTTCTAGTGCACAGCTGCAGGGCCCATGTGGCCACTTACTGTACAACAGGCTCTCAAGCATAGTCATGTCTTGACTTGCTATGCACCAAGTGTCTGTGCAGACAAATCCTTTAGTCGGTTGAGATTGGTGATGATAAGCTGCGTTCACTCACATTCCAGGCCAGAAGCAGAGTGCACATAAATAGGGGCCCATTCAGAGGAATGAGTAACTTAAAAGCTGAGTTTCTGAAATGACACATCTGAAGAAATAGTTTCTTTTATAGCATAGTCCTAAAGTGCATCCTTTTGCATGTCCTGCTTTCTTTCGGTTTTCTTTGGATTGTTCCTTTTGAGAACTGTTTTTCTGTGTCACGTGTTATGCATTTGTGACAGCTGCTTATTTAAAATTCTCTCAAGTACACTCTGGAAGATAACATTTAGGTTGATACTTTGTCCAGTTTGACTGTTAACAGGTGTTCTATGTATTAAACTTGTGTGCATCTGTCTCCCATCTTATATTGTAACACAGCAATATTTTGGAGGCTGACATTATGCAGAATTCATAGAAAATAACTTTCCTGATTTTTACTATCATCTATTAACAGACACAAATTCAGATTGTCCTATGCTGGGTTATAATATACTGTTAAATGATGCTTTAAAAAGTGACTGTCAATCTAAGAATTGCACTTTTATGTGAATTCTTAACCTAGTGTTATAAGTAACGTCGTTATTTCTACAACTGAAAGAGATTAGTGAATTTTCACTTTGTTTTATTATGTATTTGAGTGCTTGGTGTTAAGTAAATTTCAGTGTTTTCCCTGTGTGGAGGTTCCCCCCAGTTAATTGTGGGAGGCTCACACATTGTGGCAGAGGGAGGGAAAAATGCCATATAAAGGCAGGTGTGGATGGAAAAAAAAAACCACAAAAATTGGCAGGGGACCAGAGTGGTAGCTGAAACTTTATCTGTTTTAAAATTTACTCAGTTCCGTTGATAGTGTCATTTTAAAAACATGGTGAAAGAGAAATCCGAATGTGCTGTAAAATGGCATTAAGTGAGATTGTAACTTTGTAAGATTGACAAGAAAAGGATAAAATAAATGATATCTCTTTAGCCAGATGTGTACAGCGGAATGTGAGAAACAGTCTTATTGCAGCCTTGTAAAGCTAGACAGACACAAGAGCCAGTTTGGCTGAATCTCAGATTACATTAAGAAATATTTCACCACTTCCTCCTTCCCACTGTTAGTTTCCTTATACTTGCTAATTAACTGGATGGTTTTCACATTACATTTTTCTAACCTGCAATAAGAGACCTTTTCAAGGTTTGTTTTTCTCAGATTAAGAGAGAACCCAAATAGTTATAAAACGACCCTTCATAAATCCACTTTGGCCTACTGGTCAAAGCATGTGCTAGGAGTTTTAGCTTCTTGTTCCCAGTTTTCTCACCGACTTACTGTGACCCTGGGTAACTTACTTAACTGCTTTGAACTTTGCTCTACCTCTCAGTAAAGTTAATAATATGGCACTACCACTTATCTTGGGTGTCAAGGCTTAATACTTGTAGAACATGGAGTTTATTGGATGAAAAATTTTTTCAGTGTGTGTAGTAGAACCCTTTTATTCCAGTTTCACATGAAATGAGAGTCCCATTAAAGAATCAAGACTCTTGAGTTATTTTATGAGAGCTTTTACCTGTATCTTAAAATTACAAATTTGTCAGGCTACATTTTTTTTTATGAACCCCAACAAATGTGTTCTTCAGTGACACAGAAGTGACTTTGCAATGCTTGCAAAAATATAAATGACCTAATTGCAATTTGTCTTTTAAGATTGTGGCATCGTCGAAGTATCGTGCTGTCTTTTTTGCTGCTGCTTGCAGTGCTTACATCTGCGTATTATATAGAAGGAACACATCAACAGGTATGCAGTTTATCCAAGTTTATTTTTTTTTGTGTGCTGGGAACTTTCTGTCCTTACCTTATCAAAACATTCACTGAGGGGATTGAGTAGTATCGTACAGGAATGGTAGTGCATTCCCCTGAGTGTTCATTTTATTCAGTTGTTAATTCCCTTTGTAGTGTGCTCCCTTCTGCCATGTGGTCAATGAATCATAGGTCTTCCCTATTTCTAAAGTATCAGATTATTAAATACATGCCTCTGTAGCCACATGTATTCTACCTGTCATCCATCTCTCAATAAGTAATTCTCTGCAAAGCTGTAGTGCCACTCCACATCTGCTTTTCAGAGTGATCAGCCCCAGACCATGCTGTCAGGTAAACAAAAGCTAAACATGACCACAGTCTACCAAAATGTCAGGGCTCACAGGTAAATTGTTTCTTCCTCTGCACAGAGGACTTCCCAAACCATCTAGTTTTTTTTTTTTCTCTGAACATAGAATGATTTAATGGACCGAGCAAGGGGGAGAAACCAAGAGCACTTAGTTTGAATCCTAGCTTACTGCTTATGCTGTCTCCCTCCATTTTTAAAATGGCTTTTATTTCTGTCTCTCAGGAGATATGAAGATTGATTTTTTTTTTTTTTCCCCCCCCCACTGATGAAAATATGTGTACAGCAGGGAGGAAGGAACACCCCCCCCCACAGTCTCTGATCTTGTCTTGTGGGTGGCAGCCCTGTCAGCCCATCCCTGCAAAGAAGCTAGCTCACTGGAAGCCATCTGCTAGCTGTCCCTTCTTTTTGCTCTGAATCTCTTCCATGCAGCCCTTACAGATTCTAAAATCTTGCCTAAATTTCACCTCCATGCACTTTTCCAGTCAGAGATCTGGCTTGCCCACCTGTGGTACTTGCTGCAATGTGTTGCAAGTGCCAGAAGTATCCCAATTCCCATGCCAGATCTTATAGTAATCTGGTACAATAGCTTTTTGGTATAATTCTGTGAGACCTAAGACTAGGTGAACCCAATGAGTCATGCACATGGGGAAGAATCTTGAACAGTGTTAACAGTGAAGTGTTAAAGTACATTTCATTCTGCCACGCTGTTAAGCTAATTGCCTTTAGGTACTTTTACAGGCATAGCGAGAACCTCATTGTTGCTGTAGAAATGTTTGGCAGGGCTAAACAGATCACCCTTTGCACTTCAACTGGCTTTTGACTCCCAACCTCGGGAGATTCATTTTCTGATTGGTGTCAGTCCCTTTCATTGGCTAGCATTCAGTATAAAAAAAATGGCCTCTAGTCCTTGTTGTCTGCTGTCCTTTCATGTGACTCATCTTGTTCTTATCCTTGACCTAGAAAATCAAGATTCTGTAATGTTGCAGAATTCCTACACTTACTGTTCTATATTTAACACAGACGTACCATATTTAAATCCAGAGGCTAGTAGAATAACCCCTTAGGACTTCCCCTTCCAAGTGTACTCTTATTAATGCTTTTGTTAAGAAGATACAGAAACACACAGTCATACTACATGGATCGTGATTGTCATAGCTGTAAGTCTGTTTGGCCTCTGAAATGAGTTAGCAGCTCAGTACACTTTCCAGTGGATAAATATCTACCTCACAAAAACTGATATGCACAAAAAAAACAGTCTCTCTCAGCCTGTAACTAGGGCGCCCTCATGCAAGGCTGGAGCTATGAGGGCCAGCTCTTAGTGAGCCATAATAATGTTCATGATATCCTCGGCTATAGGCACCACCCCCACAGCTCCTATTAGCCACGAACCATAGAAGCTGTGTGGGCAGCATCTGCAGGTGAGAGCTGTGTGAGGAAGCACCTGCCCACCTCCTGCACCCCAAGTCCGGACTCAGCCCTAAGTCCCTTCCATACCCTAATTCCTTCCCAGAGCCTGCATTCTTACCCTCTGCCACAGTCCTGAGCCCCCTCCCAGAGCCTGAAGATTGTAGTGGCATCTGACTGGGAGAGTTGGCAATCCTGATCCCAAAGACTAGGGAAAGCCCCAAGCTTCCTCCATCCCCTTACACCTGTGGTCTGAGACTGATTTTTTTATGGGGGTCAGTGGTCACTGGTGGGGGGGAAAAAGGTTCCCTTCCTGACCTCTGCTTTAGAGATCAACTGAATTTCCATTTCGCCACTAGGTGGCTCTGACAGATTTGGGATGAAGTTGTTTGGCAGAGCATTGTGCAGAAATCTACACTAATTCTATACCTGATCTGTAGATTCTGTTTAACCATCCCATAACCTTCCATAGGGTGCTTTATCAGGTCGTCTGCTTTATCATGCAAACATTAATGGTGGCTGGAACTGAATTACCATTATACCATTGAGTGCACTCAGTAGCCTTTTTTGGATCATGGCTGTTTATATCTAACATTTTTTAACCCTAGCAGCAGTACCTCTATATAGATCAGTCTGTTTTTAAGAACTGTCTAGAATTCCACTTTGCTCATTTTAAAATGGATAAATTATATTAAGCACTTAGCAGGAGCCAAGAACTTTTCTTTCCTCCTCCATGAGAATTCACTCGTTCTCATTTTCTTTTGTGATTTTTTTTTTCCTTGTTTTTCAGTATGTGCAGTATATGGAGAAAAAATTCTTATGGTGTGCCTACTGGGTAGGCTTGGGCATTCTGTCCTCTGTTGGACTTGGAACAGGGCTTCATACTTTTCTACTCTATTTGGTAAGAAACCTACAATTATATTTTTACAGTCACATGATTTTGTTTTAGAAAGCATTTTGCTTTGAGATCTGTGGATGAAAAGTGCTATGTCAGCGTTAGGTGATACCTACTTCTGAACTTCAGAAAGATTCATCCATGCTGTTGAGTCTGTGTGATGTCATCTTTGCTAGATGGTGTTCTGTGACCACTTTCTGTTTTCTGTATGCTGTGTATCATACTGAACTCTTGACAAAATCCTGCAGTTGTAGATGTCCTTTACCTTGCAGAGTTAGGCTCGTAATTTCTAATGCTAATTTTCAATGCTCTCTAATTCATTCACTTAAATAAGCGAGGAGCTTTTATAGTATGACAGACAGAAAGTGGGCCTGGACTGTGGGTGTTGGTTTTTTTTTTTTGTTTGTTTGTTTTTTGTAGATCAAAATATTAATTTTCACAGCTGAAACTTTTGAAACATGCAGCAAATTATTCTTGTGGCTCAGTTCACAGTAATTCTGATGCATAAATAATAACAAGGTATAGGGAAAACATGTATAGAGACCACACTAAATTAACCTTTAAATCCCTCTGAAGAAAACTACATTGTAGTGTTTTGTCTCTACTGCACTAGCTTGAAAGTTTAGGAAAATTGGATTTGTTTCGGTTTTAGTTGTTTGCTTTCAAAAACAATGGTCATGGGTTTTAAAAAAGACTTTGACTGCAAAAAATAATTAAAAACACATTGTGCAACCAATTTGGGTTGTAATTGAAATAGTTACTGGTTTAATTTTAGGACTGCTTTAACCATGAACAATCACACACAAAGCATTTAGGAAACAAGTGAGCTCTTGTTTTCAATGCAGTAGAGCATTGTCACGCAGACTGAACGACAGCTGTGGAGGATGTCTTTCCCTGAGCACTAGGGATATGTATGCAGCCTAGCTGCTTTCCTAACGTTTTTGCCTCCAGAATGGGGGAGATGTAACTATCATCTCCACTCTGACTTAAAGTGAAAAGAGATTGTGAAGAATGTTTACTTGTAAATTTGAGTTACATTGAATGTTTTAATACATTCTGGCTTTGGTTTACTTTACTTTTCTCCTCTGTAGGATGGAGAACTTGCTAAAGGAGAATGTATACGCAAGTGTAAATAAAAAAGAGGTTCTGTTTTTATTATCAAGTGCAGGGTATTTGTCCACCCCACACTTAAAAACCAATGCACAATGCATGGGCTTGTTTAGTTTGGAAAAGAGAAGATTGAGGGGAGACGTGATAGCGGTTTTCAGGTATCTAAAAGGGAGTCATAAGGAGGAAGGAGAAAACTTGTTCTTCTTGGCCTCTGAGGATAGAACAAGAGGCAATGGACTTAAACTGCAGCAAGGGAGGTGTAGGTTGGATATTAGGAAAAAGTTCCTAACTGTCAGGGCGGTCAAACAGTGGAATAAATTGCCAAGGGAGGTTGTGGAATCTCCATCACTGGAGATATTTAAGAACAGGTTAGATAGATGTCTATCAGGGATGGTTTAGATAGTACTTGGTCCTGCCATTGGGGCAGGGGGCTGGACTCGATGGCCTCTCGAGGTCCCTTCCACTCCTAGTGTTCTATGATACTATGGTTGTTTGCAGGGGGAAGTTTAAAGCATAGGGTTACATGCACAGACGGTGGTTGACAGCAGAAGAGAGTGCACGGAAAATGGCAAAGCTCTTGGGATTCCTGCCTAGACTTTCTGCTGACAGTATAATAGTAAAACCATAACTGAATAGGACTGCTGCAAAACGGGATGTTGTGGACATTTTGTCCCACAGTGCATCAGAGGATTAATCCTAGTCTATATATATTGCTAGTTCTGCGAAGTGTGAAAAGTCACATAACAGCTAAACATACCTGAAATCTGAGAGGGGCAGTTCGTCAACTTGTTGTAACATAGTGGAAAATTCATAGGGACTAGAAAGAAAAGTTGGAGATGCAGCATCACTGAAGAGCGCTCCCACAAGGTTCAGGGACAGATGTTTGGTTCACTTAGTATTTGTCTTGTCATTAACCTGGCTTAACGGTGTCATGATTGGCTGCAGCATGAATTAATGATCAGCTGTCCTAATGTAATTTAAGACAGCATCCCGTAGAAAGGGGGGCTTGAATTAGTGCTGGTTTGGTGCAGGTACTTGTGGGAATTGTAAGATCCTTCTGCCAATAAAGCTGCCTTCAAGGGTACATCGGCTGCCTGCCTAAGCTAACTCAGATGCTTGAGGTGCCTGGCATGAGGAGGGGGAGGCACCTGGCATGGCAGGGTCTGTGGCAATCTATTGCATTTCTTTTGGACACCACTGGTCTAAATACTGTTCTCTCCATGTAAAAGAACAGATAAAATAGAGTGCTCTGAATAACTAGAAGTGTGTTACAATTCAGTAGGTGTTTTAATACCGTTAAGTCCAATTATACAAGAAAAAGTCTGTGCTGTTTATATACTCTTTTTGGATAAATTGAGCAGAGAAATAATTCCCCATGTATATTGAGGGAATGCCACTAGTTGTCCTGCAACTGGTCTACACTCCTGCTTCAGTTGATGTAAGGTATGTTGCTCAGGAATGTGAAAAAAGTCACACTCCTGAGTGAGGGACCTTATTTTGGCCTCATGCACTGTCTATGCTGTGCTATGTCAGCAAGAGATTCTGTCTCGTGTCTTTACCTTCTGCATGTCACAGATGTAGAGTATTGTACTTGGTAAGCGAGCACTCTGCCATCAGCTTATTGCTTCTTATCCAGATCCACTAAATCAATGCCATTCCTTCAGTCACAGCCGTGGTAATCTTTCATGACAATGTAGACAAGACCCCAGTACCGAGGTCCCCAACATGCTAGCCACATGCAGGTATTTGATCAGTTGAGTGTGACTAGTTGGATTGAACAAGAAATATACTCATCCCTCGCTATACGAGCACAGTTGGTTCCCAAATTTCTGCTTGTAGGCGAAAACTCATAAGAGCGACACTGAATTCCCATTAAAATACATGTAAAAGCCTTCAGTTCGTTCCAAGTGCTTGTAACTTGACATTAACCGGTTGAGTTTGAGTGCTTTTCTGATGTATTTGAATAGTTTGGCACCAGAAGTAGTAGGAAGTGGTATATGTATGTAGAGCAGGGATTCCCAAGCTATGGGTCGGGGCCCATTAGATTTGTTAAAGGTCACCAGCTGGGCAGTTCCCAGCTGCCTGTGACTATTAAAGAAGCCATTTGCAGTTTCTTAGCACTGCTACCTCAGGCAGATATCTATCAATAGTGAGAGCTGCTGGAGATGGCAGCTGTCTCTATCACTGGGGATAGCAATTACCTTATGCCTAGGTGCTGAAACCTTAATGCTTGAGTTAATGGGCTTTAACAGTTCTTACCTGCTGGGAGCCAGCGGGCTGGGGCAGCCACCCAACCTAGCAGCCCCAGTGAAGAGGCTGCAGGGGGAGGAGGAGGAGCATCGAAGTCTGGGGCTGTTTAGGGGTCCGGGGGGGGGGTCGGTCTAAGACTAGGGGAAGTTCGGGGCTGCTGGCGGGGGGGTGTAAGGCTGGGGTCAGTGTGGGGCTGCTGGGGGGGGTGTAAGGCTGGGGGCGGTTTGGGGCTTCGGGGGGAGGTCTAAGGCTGGGGGCAGTTTGGGACCTGGGGGTGGGGTTAAAACCTGGCCGAGGGTGAGGTCTGTGGGGCAGGCGGTGGAGGACTAATAAAGTAAACCCTGGAGTTACCCAGGGGCTGTTCCTGCAGCCTCTGCATAACTCAAATTTTCTTGCCAGGGGAGGGAAGCCAGGAACCACCAGGGCTGGTCAGTTTCCTGGCTCCCAGAGCGGCAGGAGCTGGGAACCAGGGGCAGGCTGGTTCTAGCCTCCCCATGGGTTGCGGGACCTGGAAACTCATCAGCTCATGGATGGTTAGTTTCACGTTCCCACCAGTGCAGGGGAGGGAACCAGGCTAAGAGCCTTCTCCCTGACTCCCCCACAGCCCAAGGGCTGTCAGAGAGCTGCATGTCTGAGGGAAGGGAGGGAAAAGGCTCCAGCCGCAGGGCTGTGGGTCTCCCAGCTCCCCAGCCAGGGACCCCACAGCTGGAGCACAGCCAACAATGGGACTGCAGGTCTCCCAGCCCCTGGCCAGGGACCCCGCTGCTGATTCAATAAGCAAGGGAAGTTCACTCGTTTAGTGAAGAAAGGTAGGTATGTGTCCCTTGTTTTAGTGAGTACTCTTAAGTAAAGTACTTGTTAAACAAGGGGTGAGTGTACATTTTGAGAATAATGTGGCTAGTTTGCCACCCTTGATCTCAAGGGTGTGTACTTTGATATATCTCTGTTATCCTGGCCCACAGTTGATTTCTCCACTTTGTCATAGTGAACCATCTTACCAGTTCAGGGTGCTCCCCTTGGCCCCAGCCCCCACGCTATTCATGGTGATGGCATCAGTGTTGTTACACAGGCACTAGCCCCAAGTATTCCCATCTGGATGACTGGCTAATTGCAGGGAGCAGGTGCTTTGGCATGTGGACTTCGCAAGAGCCACTTTCTCCAAGCTTGGCCTGACCCTGAATCCACCCAAGTTCACCCTCACGTCCGTGTAAAGGATGGAGTTTGTAGGGGTCCTGCTTGACTTAATGCAGGCAACGGCCTCTCCCTCCCTGAGGCCCCCTTCCACACCATGGGTGCTCTCATCCAGAACATACAGCACTGCTCAATTACAGCAGCATTCAGTTGTATAAAACTACTCAAGTATATGGTAACCTGCACATATGTACTGCAGTGCACCTGTCTTTGCCTCTGCGTTTCAGGCATGGCTGGCGTTGGTGTTCAGGTCATCCCGGGACCCTTGCCTCACTCAGTTGGTGGTTCCAGCCCCAAGTTGTTTATGTGGGAGTTCCGTTATCCACTGTGCAGCCGAAGGTCACTTTTGTCATGGATGCCTTGGACACAGGGTGGGGTGTGCACCTACTCAACCTCCATACTTCAGGCCTGCGGTCCAGGAAGGAGCTATTGTTGCACATCAGTGTTCAGTAGCTCCCAGCAGTCTGCCTGCAACACCTCAGGGGCAAACACGTGCTGATGGCTCTTCTACATCAACAGACAGAGTGATGCTCTTTCCTCTCCTCATTTCGCGTTCGTTACACAATCCTGCCTTAGGCCTCGTGTCTTCCAAGGGTGCAGAACAGCTGTGCATATCAGCTGAGTCTTTCCTTTTAATCACACAAATGGTCCCTCAGAGTGGCTGTGGCCCTCACCATTTTGCATTGCTGGGGCATCCCCCGGGTGGTCCTGTTCATGACCAGGCATGTCGGGAAGCGTGCTCACTTCTGTTTGTTTTATGGGCATAGCAGGGGTTCCCTGACTGATGCTTGCCTACTAACGTGGACAGGGCAGGGTTGTTACCTGTTTCCCCCATTTTCCCTCCTACCCATGGTGGTACTCAAAATCTGCAGGTGCAGGGCCTTGGTCATACTAATGGCTCCAGCATGGCCTAGACAGTATTGGTTCACTATGCTTCTGTCCCTGTAGGTGGACAAGCCGATGCCTCTTCCCTTGTACCTGGACCTGATCATGCAGTATCATGGCCACTTCTGACACTTGATCTTCATGTTACTGTGTTTCATGTCCTGGAAGCTCCGTGACTAATCCCTCTTGAGCTGCAGTGTTCAAACTCACTTAAAGTCTTCCTCAGTAGCCAAAAGCAGCCACTTGTTCTACTTATCTTGATAAATGGAAGCGATTCTCCATGTGCTGCTGGCAAAATGGCTTCAGTGCCTCTCCCTGTCTGTTATACCTTAAACACCAGGGGCTGCTGGTGATGTCCCTTAAAGTGCATTTAGCTGCTGTTTCAGCCTTCTACCCTAGCCTGAGGCTGCATTCCTAGTTTAGGAACTCTGTGGTGAGATGCTGTCTTAAGGGCCTGGACAGACTTTATCCCCAGGTTTGGGTCCCTGTTCCACCTGTGGATTTGAACTTGGTTCTTTCACGCCGGATGGAAATGTTAGCCTCTGCCCCGGTCCTTCCTGTCATATAAGGTGGTGTTCCTGGTTGCTATCACTATGGCCAGGTATGTGTTGGAGTTGTAGTCTCTTACCTCAGAATCCCCATGTATTGTGTTCCCTAAAGACAAGATGCAGCTCTGACCCCACCTCGACTTTCTTCCAAAGGTAGTGTCAGCCTTTCATGTTAATTGACATTTTTCTTCCAGTGGTTTTTTTTCCCCCCAAAACCTTATGCTACTGATGGGAGCAGGCTCCACGTTCCTGGGATGGGAGGTGAGCCCTGGCTTTCCACTTCGAGTGTCCCAAGGCTTTCCGTAAATCTCTGCAGTTCTTTATGGCGGTGGCAGAATGGATGAGGGGGCTTCCAGTTACATCACAGAGCTTTTCTTCATGGATCACCTCCTCTGCCTGGCTGTGCTATGACCTGGCTAAGGTTCCATAGGCCCGCAGGTCACAGGACATTCCATCCAGGCTCAGGCCTATTCATCAGCATACCTGGTTCAGGTCTCAGTCCAGGACATGTGCAAGGCAACAACGTGGTCCTCGGCCCATACCTTCACTATGCATTTTGCCACCACCCAGCAGGGGTAGGCTGCTACCACCGTGTTCGGCAGGGCAGTGTTGCAGTCTGGGACCAGATGAGGTCCAACCCCTCTTTCTTTCATACTGCTGGCAGGTCACATATTGGAATGCACAGGAGCAAGCACTTGAAGACAGACAGACAATTACTTACCTCTCTAGCTGTTGTTTTGCAAGATGTGTTGCTCCTGTCCATTCCAGACCCTCCTGCCTCCCCTCCGTTGGACTTTCTAACAAGAAGGAGCTGAACCAGACGTAAGTTGGCAGGTTATTGTTACTACAGGGGGCCCTTCAGCTGACCTCATAGGTGCCACTAGGGAAAAGTCTTCCAAGGATCATGCATGGGGGCATGTGCGCACCCATGTTGCACTGGGCAGGAGCAGTGCATCTCAAAGAACAACCGTTACAGAGGTAAGTCATGTTTCTTTTGCAAACATAAGAGGTACAAAACGGGACTGTTCTGTGGACATGAGCTTCTCTCTTCTTGAGTGTTCTTCACCATGGTGTCATTTAGTTGCATTAAGTATGTTTATGCACCGTAGTGCTGGTTCTGCCATCAAATCTATGATGTATGTAGGCTTGACAGAAATTTTAGTTTTGTAATTTGGAAAGACAAGGTTGATATTTTAAATATTCACAGTTGCACAAAATGAGGGTGGGTGGTGGAACTAATTATTTAATGACAGTGAATACTGAGATGCAAAAAGTTAAAGCTTTCTAATCATTAAAACACTGTCAGCATCAAATGTTGAAAAATACAAATTAAATATCCTTAAACTCTTAAATTCTCAGTCAGCATTTTTCTTTGACTATAAGTTTCTGCTGTAGTTTACGGAAATATTTTTCTTCTGATTGTCTGATGAAACAGATGTTTACAGACATGATCTGCTGGTGGGCATGTACCATAATGCAGTCTGACCTAGTTTCTAGTGTGAAAGATATTGAGAATATAGAAATATTGTTTCAGTAACTATTTTTGCATTGATATAGATACAGCTGTTCAATTTACAGTTTGGCTTTGTGACTTGATCAGGTGCAAAGCCAGCTGGTAGTATACAGTTATCTGCCTGGGCTCCGGCACCTATGGTGCTGTCCCTAGTTTCTGTGTTCACCACACTTAAGTTTTGAACTCAAATGTATCACATTAAATGCAGCCACACCAACAGAGCCTGGACAGTTCCCTTGCCCCCACTGTGAACGCCCATGCCATTCAAAGCTTGGACTCCTTAGCCACATGTGAGTCCACAACCAATGAGCCTGTGCAAGCTCAAGATGTCCTCGTCGGACACGACGGACTACCTTCATACATACACATGTAGATAGTGCTTAAATTAATTGAAATGTAACCACTCAAGGAACCAGCAAAAATGGGTTGCCCAGTAGAAGTGATATTTTAAAAATTGAGCTGAGTCTTTCTTTGGAGACTTTTATAAGTAATACTGAGAGTCACATCAGAGTTTTGTTCTGCAGTTTAGAGTTTGTGTGTGTGAGCATTGTGGTTTAAGCTTGCCTTTACCATACTGTCCAGTCATTAACTTCCAACGTGTTAATAATTTACTATTGCAAGATAAGCATTCTGTATAGGTGACCTGGACATTGGTACACTGATGCAGGATCTCTCCACTTCATGCTCAGGTATTTTTTTCTCCATATTGCTAAGACATTATTGAGTTAATTAAGTGTATGTGTAGTATATTATCAATTCTGTATCTGATATCTCCTCAACCTGAAAATTTATACCCTGCCTCAAAGGAAACACAAAGGTCTAACTTGTGACTCCAAGGTGCAACTGCAGAGTTTAATGGAAGTCTTTCAGAAGAGCAATAAAATTATTAGTCCATGTGAAGGTGTATTCAGAAGTTCTCAAACTCACACCTGTATTAGATCTCAAAAACTGGTTCCTTTGGCTGTCCAAAATATCAGATATTTTTAAATAATGCACAAGCTCTCTAGATTAAAAAAATTATACATGCTCCTTTTGTTACTGTATAGTCACCTCCCATTTGTAACATACTCTCTTAAACCATATCTAACAAAAAATTACTTGTGCACTTTATTAGCAGATAAGATTTTTTTCATTGATGAAAGCACTTATAAATGATGTAAAAAATCAAATTGGGCCCCAGTGACTTGATTTGTTGGGAGTGGAGAGTAGAGCAGCAGATAGTGTGTTTAAATTATTTGTAATTAATTGCTCCTAACAAATTTGAATGCAGGGTGAGATTGTTAAAAATGCAGTTACGTGATTAGACAATGTCCAGCCTATGAGAGTTTGGTGCTGCTTGCAATAATATGTTTGCTACTAAATACTAATTTTTAGGAGCTGTTAGCTTATATATGAGACAGGTGCATCTTTTAAAAATATAGAGTCCTGTTTTTGATGCGTACACTTGTAGTAATATTAGAACTATGCACAACCAAGCTGCAAGCTCAGCAAATAATTCAGTAGAATTGTGTACACTAGATCCAATCTGTGAATGACCCTAGATGTTTGTGCTCTCTGGCCTAGTTGATTATTTTCCAAGTGTTAAAACAATTATTGTCTGGATCCTTCAGAGGATCTCAGTCCAGCTACATACTCATCCTGCAAGCCGCAGAGAAGTAGATTATCATGTCAGAGCATTGCAGGGTAGCGGGTGTGCAAGTAAGGGGAGGTTGTAAAATTTAAAGCAATCTCGACTTTTGGGGAGGCTTACTGTCCATAAAAGACTGTGGTTAGTAGCTGTTCAAATCTGATTGCTTGTGCAGGTTGAACCTCTCTAGTCCAGCACTCCCTTGTCTGGCAACATCCATGGTTTGGCATGATTTTGGTTGGCTGGATGTCCACTTACCATGGTTGTGGCTAGGTTTCCCATGGTCCCATAAAGTTTGTTTACATCCACTAGTCTTGGCTCTCAGTGCTCTGTGAGCTCCAATTTACGTCTGAATATCTTCAAAGATCCAAGTAAGTAGTGGAAGTGTTGGTAATGCTTCTAGACAATTTTGACCTCCCCTGGCCTGGCAAATTCTCTCGTTCAGCACCAATCAGGTCTTGAGGGTGCTGGACTAGAGAGATGCAACCTGTATTTAGGTTTTGTTGCACTTTGACTACTAAAGGGGTCTTACTGAGTGTGCATAAGTGCCAATGTGTAGTATTTAAAGGTTATTCTTAGTCTTACACTTAATTGCCATTTAGTGGTTATCTTGAGATCCTGCCTTGAATTAAATCAGTGGTGGGCAACCTGCAGCTTACAGTCTGCATGTGGCTGCTGGAGGTTCCATGTGTGGCCCCCAAGACATTTTGTTTGCCATTACCCATGCACAGGGTTGCCAGTCTTCTGGTTTCCATTTGCGTCATTTTCCAGTTGGTATTACTAAAGCAACACAGTAATAAAGCAAGAGCGTGTGAAGTGAGGTGCCTTTTGATTGCTTGCACCATTGACTGAGAGAGCCAGTTCAGTTGGCAAACTCTGAAAGCTCTAGGTATTCAAGAGCAGTTAGAAAAATTACCTTTGTCCTGGATGACTCTCTTGGATACAACAATCTTGTGGCTGACTGAGATGAAGGAGAGCCACAAGTCCAGATTGCCCATCACTATTTTAAATTTCTAATCTGGTTTCTAGTTTCATGCTGCTTCTGTTTTTTTATCCAGCGGAAAATGCAACATTTGAAATGGATTTTTGTAGTCAATGCTCACTGTTGCCACTACGTGTCACTCTTGGCACAAGGCTGGAATTGAGTATTTTTAAAGACTAATAACAGAGAGAAAGCTGTGCTAGTCTGTATACTATCAAAACAAAAAAGCAGTGCTACTTTACTGCCTTTTGTTTTAAAGACTAAATGACTAAATGATTCTTTCAATACATCTTCATTCTGATACCTTCCAAAACTAGTCTGCTGGCTTAATTTCCTTAAGACATTATTTTTCTTACATCTCTCTTGAAAATAACATTTTAAAAACAGAGAGATAGCCATGTTAGTCTGTTTTGCAGCAAAACAAAACAGCAGAAATGTAGCACTTTAAAGACGAACAGAATGATTGATTTATTCAGTGATGAGCTTTTGTGGGACAGACCCACTTCATCCCACAAAAGCCCATCACTGAATAAATCATTTTGTTAGTCTTTAAAGTGCTACATTTCTTCTGTTTTGTTATGTTTTAAAAACGAGCAGTCCTGTGGCGCCTTAAAGACTAACAATTTTATTAGGTAATGAGCTTTCATGGGTAAGACCCACAAAAGCTCATTACCTGATAAATAAAATTGTTAGTCTTTAAGGCACCACAGGACTGCTTGTTTTTCTTGTGAAGCTACAGAATAACACAATTACCCTTCTCAGACTATTTTAAAAATAAAAAGTGACATATAGTTTAGCTGAGGATTCAAAATCTGTTTCCCTACTAACTCAGGCTTTTTTTCTTCACACCCTGCTTTTTGCTGCTGTCAAAAATAACTTCTCAAATATTGCTGAAGTTTTCAAACAGAAACGGCATGAATTACCAGAGAAGCAGATGATCAAAGGTAGCTAGTCATATACAAGGAATTTCTCTCTTCGAGAGGTCTCTGCTGTTACAAAACATAATGAATGAGCTGCCAGTTGACCTTGTGACCATATGATTGGTTTGCAGGGCATGCTTTAATAATGACTTGACACTAGGTGGAGCATCTGTTTTTGAAGTATGGCTTGCAAATGCTGTGTAGTGTTCAGCAAATCCCCTTGCCTTGTGACTTGGTTTCAGTTCATCTCTGGCACAGAAATTGCAAAAGTAGGTGAAACTGAGACAAACAGAAAACAATTTCAGAATTATTGCCCCCCCCCCCCGCCCGAAAAAAAAAAGCTTGCACAGAAACAAAAGGTCAGCGGCCTTGTGGAGCTGATAATTTGTTTTTTGTCATGTGTAACGTTGACGGCTAAATAGAAGTGAATTACCTTTTGGTTCACTTAGCAGGGCAATTTCAGTTGTTGGATTTGTGGGGGATTTTTTAAAATGATTTTTTGTGTGTAATTACTTTTTAGAGCCAAGTGCAGCAACTGTTGAATAGGTTTTCATTGATAGTCCTGGTATGAAACAGAACAAACAGGAAATATAAGAGTGTAATGAGAACCTCCAGGCCTCACCCACAGTGGTAGTATGCAGGAATGTGTTGTGTGTGGATAAGGGAAGGGAAGTTAAATTCCCCAAAGCCTTCGTACGTGGGGTTAGTCTCTGTAACGAAACCTCAGTGAAAAATCTTGTAAGGAAAGAAAGGAAGTGACACTGCAGTAACTGCCGTCTAGTACAAGTGATAAAAACAGGCTCAGTAAGACTGAGTGAGAAGAAGGAGTGTCTTTGGATTTCTTCTCGGTTGGGGATTGGCATATTTTTGTGTTTGAATCAGTTCTAGGTTTGTTTGATTGGGCCAGGAGCTCACAAGCTTTCTTTAAGGAATTCAGTGGCTTGGAATTTGAAAAAAAGATCCGTTTGGTCTGACCTGAATGCCAGTTAATTGAGCTTGGGATCTGCAGACTTAAAATTCGAACATCTTGTGCAATAATCACTGCTTAATTTAATTGTACAAATGCTATTGACATTCAAAAACCATGTCGGGCCTCCTGAAATCATGAAGTTGCCTTTAAATAATGAAATTTTAAACAGATGTGGGTTTCTTCCTATTTTGCCCTTGAGTTTTGAGCCCTTGGGATAGTCATCTCATTTTTTTTTTAAGCTTAAGAAAAATAAGTGACATCTTCAGTTCCTATGTGATCATGTGACTCTAGGAGCTTGGCTTTTAGGAACCCCAAATATCCCAAAGATTCACAGTAGAACTGCAGGAGTTGGTAACCTGGAGAACGGGTTTTGTCCATTTGTGTGGTAATTTAGTGAATTGTCCATATTCTTCATGTGAACCACCAAACTTCTTTTCATTTCTGCCAACAAAGCCTGTACATTTTCCTGCCTTTCCAGCTGTTGACTCTGCTTTTACTGATTCCCTGCTACATTGCAAAGAGTCTTATTTTTCTGGTGTGGAATCTTCAAAATTAATGTTGGTAATTAAGATTGATGGCTGCCATGTGCGTAGAAAAATGTGAGAAACAAAGAACTTGCTGCTTTAGCAAGATGGGGAATGTGTTTTCTTTCTTTTTCCTTTCCCCCCGCATGTAATTCTTCCAGTTGAAGAAAGTGTCCCTTTCCAGTCTGCCTCATTCTTCAGTTTGCCTGTTGGCTTACAAACCTAGAACAAATTAAATAAGGGTCAGCTCCGTCCTGCCCAACATCTAAGCTCAGATTACTGTTGTTCATCAGGTAAAAGATGAAAGAAAGAATGATGTGTGTTGAATGTTGGACATGATTAAAAAATATATTGAATGGAGCCTGTTTATATGATGATTGTTTGTGACTGTTTGTCTCGTTTGTTTCCTTCATGCCTTTAAAACCAACTTCCTTTAGCTGTCCTGAGCTATTTGCAGTGAACTGAAACGTCCTGGAACACATGGATCAACACAGAGCTTAGAAAATTAGTTCTGTTAGTGTGTGATGGGAACTCCTTATTAATTTGTGCATGGCTTCTATTCTTGATGCTGGCGTCATTTAGACTAGTAACGCAATTTTGCACTGCAAGAGTGCGACCAATTTAGTTTAGTAAATCTCTTATACTAATTTTCTTAAGTCTTCTTCCCATGTGAAATTGATGTGCAAGAAAGCAAAATGCTGTTTTGAAAGGAAAAAATCACTGAATGTAAGTCTATGAAATGTTCTTGTGTTGATGGCACTTAAACCATATTGAAAAACAGCAAGAAGTCCTGTGGCCCCTTATAGACTAACAGATACTTTGGAGCATAAGCTTTCATGGGCAAAGACCTGCTTCATCGGATACATCAAATGCCACAGGACTACTTGTTGTTTTTGAAGAAACAGACGAACATGGCTACCTCTCTGATACTTAGACAATGTTGGACATTTTAGGATGCAGTGGTGACTTGTAGTTTCTTCTAGTAAGGAAGGAGAGTAGATGCTTGGCATAATATTTGGGTCCTTCAAAGATTGGCAAGTGAGATATTTCAAACTGTTTGAAAACCAAGTTTTGTTTTTATTTACTCAGTTCTGTTACAGGCTGTGCCTGCAATTCAAACTGCTTTGTTGAGAGACCCTACAATAATAAACCTAATATATCGTGGTGTCACACTCATTCACACACCCTGATATTTCTCTGTTCTGTTCCACTATGCAAGACTGAATTTTGTATGTTTCATGTTGCTCTTTCCTTGTAAGAACAAGACAGATAGAAGGCACAGCATAAACCTACATACCATGATGCAGCTGGAAAGGCTTAAGAATAGGCTTTATCGCACTGTCAGTTTGAATTACTATTTTAATGTGCTCTTCACTGATCATGAAAATATATCAGTGCTTAAAGAAGTGGAGCGGTAGACTACGGACCTCAGGGCAGATGGATGTTGAGAGAGAGCAGGAATAGAGTATAAACTACCACATTCCCTTGCTTGCATTCCAATTCTGCCCACGCAGGACCAGAAATCTCCTTATAACTGCTGCTGTGTGTTTGTGTGTATTGAGGGAGACGAGGGTGGGGGGGTTGTTCAGAGTGGCATCTTTCATTTCTGGTAAGTGTCCTTGTAAAATGGCTGAATTCTGTTTTACTATCGTGCCAAAACCAGCGTTTCTTCCTGATGTAACATTGTGGCGGGACTGCACATTTTAATGGCACCACATGCATCATCCCCATGTTCAGATATATTTGGAACTTGTTCATCATCTGGGATTTCCAGGGACCATGCTCAGTTGGGAAAAATCTGTATTGAGGTGGGAATAAAAAAGTGCTAGATTAAAGTTAGAGGATTCCAATGTTAAAATTAGTGGAAAGATGGATACATAAAACTGGCACATCAGATATCCCAAACAGTTTGATGTATATCTGGAAAGATTAAGAAGCTGAGAGCTCAGACTCTTTGTTCTTACTTTGTTCTTAACTCCTGCTTAACAGTTTGTGTTGAAGCTCAGACACTGCGAAATCATTGGACATTCTTGGCCCTAGTGATATATGAACAGCCTGGGTTGATTACAGAAGGGGGTGGGTGTGGGGAGTAACATCCCATAGTCAGAAATGTCCATGTGCTTACAGTCTGTACTTGTTAGGTGAATGTTGACTAGCAGCCTCTCTGATTCCAGGCTGTTGCCGTGGGGGGGGGAAAATGCCTTATTAACCAACTCTCTCTGCCAGTTTTCCTTTTTAGTCACAAGTGAACTTAACAGTTTTCTGTGTGTTTAGCTGTCCGCCAGTCCTGAAGATAAAAGGTGCTGTAAGTTGGTCTTGCTTTCCTGAGAGGTGTAATGACTTAGTAGATAACTATGAGATGAGTCGCAGGCTGTGGCAAAGCTAGCAGGCTGTTTCCCATGAGAAACTAGCTCTTGTTTTTCTTATTTATCTTAAATATAGAATGACACGTTTTCCCCTTTTAGTGTCAGGGTTGAGTCTTGTACCAACTACTAAAAATTCCTTATCTAAGGAAGAAAACAGTTTTCTAGACCACCCAAAGATATTCAGTCTCCCGTGGAAGTAGTTTAATTTTTCTGTGACATACAGTGTTTTTAAATTAGTGCCAAAATTATATCTTCCAAATTATAAAACGTTAAAATTAGATTTAATTATATATGTGAGGCTGGCATCATTTCACCAGTATGAATGGTCTGTAAAGGAAGGGATGAAAAACCTACCTTTTGATATACTGTTTGATGCTAGATAATTTTGTTCTTTGTATAGATACCAAGATAATTAACACAGAAATACCATAAATATTTCTTTCGTTACTCACTCACTTTCTCTTATCGTAAGCAATTTCTAATATCATGTACAGGCTGACATTTTTGAGGACATAATTTGACTTTTTTACCTTGAAATGCATCCTTAATTTTTATGCCATTTCTCCCTTTATTTAAGGGAGAAGGTAGTAAAATAATCTACTTTCTTCTGCTTAAAACTGTTTTGTGCATATTTTGAAATCTGTGCTTTCTGAATATGTTAAAGCTATGGCTATACTATAGTTGCTATTTCGGGGTGCAAATGTATCCCAAAATAGCAACACCATGCCTAAACATTGCGCTTGAAATAGCACAGCTATTTTGAGCGCAGTATTCCATTTCTGCTACCCCTTATTTTGAGAGGGGTATCGGAAACTTGAAAATAGCCACTTATGTCAAACTTCAGTGTCGCTTGGATGGTACCAAGTTTGAAGTAAGTCAGCTCAAAGTAATTGAGGCAATTGTGTTGCGTTATTTTGAGTTTACTGCTACTAGCTGTAGTCCAAAGGTCGCCTTCCAAAATAACCTACCACCTGAGAATAACAATGGGTAGAGCCTAACTCTGGAGATTGATCAAAGCATTGAACTAAAAATAAACCTATGGCTCCAAATGTATCCATGAGTTCAAATAAAGCTCCCTTTTATAACCAGAGTTCTTCAGATAGTAATTCCTAAATTCCCCTAAATTACTTTTGTCAATAATAGATTTGCATCAGGTCCTTACTGTTGATGACCATCCCTTGTCTCATTTGATTTTATAAATTGCACAAATATTTCTAACAAATCACATTCCAGTCTAACCACAGGCTCCTGTTGGTCGTCGTAAGACTGTGGAGAGCAGATGTTTCTCCTCCGAATCAGAAGAGACCACTGATTCATATGTTTTTGTCCGTCTGTGTTTGCGCTCTCAACTAAAAAAAAAAAAAAAAAATTAAAAAAAAAAAAAAAGAGGGGAGAGGAAAAAATGGAGGATTATAATATTAATTAACTTAACATTTTAATGATTCTTCTTGCTTCTTTGACAAACAATGTCTCTACTAAACCTCTCAGTTTTGCTGTTGCTTGTTAGGTATCATCAGATTGAAGTGTTTTTAAATGTATGTCCATTTAAATATGGACCTGAATTTAGACTCAAGCAGCAGATATTTCTTAATGGGTTATAAATACACCTACCATAAAACTTAAGTGAAATTTGCAAAAGCCATCAATACCTTTTTTTAAAACAAGCAGATTGGAAAGCAAATAAAATAAAGGTGAAAAACCTGAGAGGATTAATACAGGTTGAATCTCTAGTCTAGCACCTTTAGAACCTGACCAGTGCCAGACAGGAGAATTTGCTAGACCACAGGTGGTCGATATTGTCTGAAAGTATTACCAACATGTCCACTGCTTACTGGCCTCTTAGAGGACATTTAGGGATCAATTAGAGCTAAATAACTGCACAGAACACTGAGCCAGGACGTGTGGCTGTAAACAAACTTTATAGGACCACAGGAAACTTAGCCACACCCGTGATAAGTGGTCATTTGGCTTACTAAAATCATGCCAGATTGCAGATGTTGCCAGACAAGAGAGTGCCAGACTTGAGATGTTCAATCTGTAATAAGACACACAAAGCGAAAAGAAAAAAGGAAAAAAAAAACCTTGAAGAAACTAGGCTGGTATTTTCAAAGGACCTATTGGGGCTATGCATTGTAATTACATTGAAAGCCAATGGGAATTGAATTCCAGCTCCCGTTTTTGTCTTTAAAAAAATCTCCCCACCCACATCATTTAAATATCATTATTGCTAAATATAAAATAGAATATCACCTGTCTTGGTTAAAGCATTTATTGTATAACTTTACCACACTCTTGCCCTTTCAGGACCATGTATGTATGTATGTTTGTTTGTTTATAATGGTGGCTTGGTTCTTGAGAATAGATATTGTACGTGGGCGTTGCAGATTTGAACTGGGATAACAGCAGGTGTCATAAATATCACATCCAAACTATGAGATCTCGTCCAGTTGACTTTAAAGGAACAGAGCTCATCTGCATTAGGCAAAGGGCACGAGGTCGTTTTGCCCGTGTTGCATGGTTAGCTCTGAATTTGAGGACTCCACACGTGATCATCATTCTAAATGAATCTTTTTACATTTTATTTCTTGTTCCAGTTAAAATGTGGTTTCTGTGGGTTCCATCATTTGAACTTTTTTCCATTATAGAACGGTTCACATTTCAGTGGAAGAGATGTGCTAAATTGGTTTATTTGTCAGGTGATGTGTAGAGCTGTATTCTGAAATTTCCTTTTCCCTCATTGGCTGCTGCTTGCTTTAGAATTTTTTTCCTTTTGCAGACTTCAGTTGCTGAAACTGTCAGAGCCGGATTAGTAGGAAGATGTGCATTTGAGACCATGTCAAACATATGAGAGATGGGAACACTTGTTAAGAGACGAGGGAACTTAGGGTATTAATTGTGGCATGTTCTTAAGTGTTGAATAGGAATTGTGTCTGTGGGTGGTTTGCTTTAAAAACATTTATCCTCACTAGACCGTCTATTGTGTTTTCTTTGGCATTACTTACTGTGCTCCAATTTTTAAAAGTAGGCTTCAGCAGGCAGTAACCTATCTTGTATTGTCTGCCAGCCTACATTTTCAAATCTCAGTTACTGAGAGAGCAGTAATTTCACTTAGGGAACCATGGCAGAGGACATTTATTTTGCTAGCAATGGTATTTTTCTTGTATAGGTTGAATATCGTCAATTTGGCGCACTCTTGTCTGACATCATCTGTGATCTGGCGTGATGAGCTGGACAACCACTTATCGTGGATGTGGCCAAGTTTCCAGTGGTCCCATAAAGTTTGTTTCCAGCCACCAGTCCTGGCTGTCAGCATTTGATGCTGTTATTTAGATCCAGTCTACCCCCTAAATATCTTCTAAGAACCCAGTAAGCCCTGAAAATGTTGGTAATGTACTAGACAATATTGACCCTCTGTGGTCCAGCAAATTCCCTCATCTGGCACTGGTCCAGTCCCAAGGGTGCTGGATGAGAGAGGTTCAACCTATGCTGTCCTAAGATTGAAACTAACCAGTTCTGCACTTGCAGTCTTTCGTCACAGATGGTCACAGTTACATTATACTGTGGTATATCTTCTAAATTTTGTGGAACTGAAAATCAGACTTCTTGATTCACACACCATGTCTCTAACAAGCTTGGCAATGAACTTGCTTTTATCCTCAAGAGACCATGAGAAATGGTACTTCAGAATTAACACACGCACTTGACTTTGGGGTTTTCCTTCATGCAAATTTCCAGATGTTGAAGTTTTGAATGGCTGGTGCCTACAGCTTGAAGCACAAGGCCTTAAAAGGTCTTTCAGTGCTTTAAGCTGTTTGGGTATCGGCTTTGAGGGTGGAAATCAAGATTGTTTGAAGTATTAGGGAAGGGATAATTAAGACAGTGGTCTAGAACTCAAGATCTGGGTTCATTACCCAGCTCTGCAGGAGACTTACTGTCTGACCTTGGGCAAGTCACTTAAGCTTTTCTGATGTTGGTTCTCCATATATTAAAAAAAGGCTACTTTCTTTGCCTTTCCCTTGTTGTGTCTCTTTAGGTTGTAAACTCTTTGGGCCAAGGACTGTCTCTTACTGTAGATATATGCAAGGTCCACCCAAAGCGACCTCTAGACAGTACTGCAGTGCGGATAATTAGTCATTTGCAGTGGCTCTGCCCTACAGAATCAAAACAATTATTTGGTATTTAGCAGGTCTGAATCTGCTCACTCATTGGCTTTACTTCAGTGCAATTCCTTTGACGTAATTGCTCCCAATTTACCATGAGATCAGAACTATAACTTTATTTAAACAATTAAGAAGGTAGTTCAAGTTCGTGGTTATTGAGCATAATGTCAGACCCCTCCAGAAAATAACAAAGAGAGGTAACGGTGAAAGGTTTGGCTTGACAGCATTGTGGGTATTTTCTTGTTTGTTACACTAAGTTGCCATGTGAAAATTAAAATAGACCAGATATTTCCTACATGTACGAAATTATGTAATTCCATTATTCCGGTCAGTTCAGAGAAACTGCTGATATTGACAAAAGTGAGTCCAATTAAAAAACGCCTCCCAAAGTCTGGAAAAGAACACAGTAAGTTGTTCATTCTCATAGGTCATTTTCACTTTAAGGCTAGCGTGATCTTCTGCTCTGAATTCTTTGCCTGATACAGCCCATAGAGTTTCACCCAATAATTCCTGTGTCAAACCCATAAACTCTCCCAAATAGTCCCTGGTACCTGTGTTTAAAATACCACATAAAAAGAAGTAGACCTGTCTAAGCACTAGGATGTGTTTTTGCACAGAGAGCTTTCTCTTGTTCCTGTTATCATTACAGTCACAGATTTTTGTTGTAGAATACGTGTCATTTTGATTTGATTTTTTTTTTTCTGCTGTGATTCCATGATGCTCTAATAGACCATGACTCACTTAAAGAAAAAACACAAAGGAAAATATTGACAGACTCTCTCCCAG
Organism: Carettochelys insculpta; assembly: GCF_033958435.1. NCBI lineage: Eukaryota > Metazoa > Chordata > Testudines > Carettochelyidae > Carettochelys > Carettochelys insculpta. The sequence continues at coordinate 6,125,691 of NC_134155.1, forward strand.
AATGCTAACCAAAACCCACCGTGTAATTGATAGCAGAAGCTAAAAGCTTTACAATACTTTGGGTATGTAAATATGATTGATTATGAATTTATTCTGCTAAGGCTAAGACTTAGGGTGAAATTCAGTTATTTTTACTAAAATAGGCTTTTTTGTAAACTTTCTAAACTGTTTATACAATTTGAGCGCGTTGCTGAAATGTAGACGGGGAAGGTGAGTTTTCTTTAGCTGATTCTTTGTTTCAAAATTCCTAATGTCCAGCATAAGGATAAATCTGAACTGCGTTCCCAGATTAATAGTACTTTTACTATTTTGTAATCATATGTCAGTTTGTTCCATTATTTGACTGTGTTGCACCTTATTTTCTTGTACAGATTTGAAGCCATCTGTGCCTGAGATCTGGCCTCAGTAAAATACATTTCTAATCTTTATTGGAAGGCAGCGTCTTCTAGAGGTCCAGTAAAACTTAATTCTGTTAATAGTGATACTTGGCACCTGAACACCATTGAACTTTAAAGCGTTTTACAAACAATCTTCTGAGCAGATCAATTAGCCCATTCTGATTTTACACACTGGGAAACTAAAGAAAAACTGTGACTTGCACAAGAGATTGCTGGCTTCCTAATTGATGCTTAAAGGAAAGTGGTGAGAAGAGGAAGAATGCTTCAAAATATTGTCTGCCCCAGCTGTCAAAACCTAGGTTTTATAAAAGCATTTTTTCCCCAAACTGAAATCAGATATACTTTTATGGAATCTTGTTTTTAAAAAAAGATAGAAGTAATCTCATTTTTTGTCAGGATGTAAGGATTTCTTTTCAGTATTTGGATCTCAAACAATCACAGGGCTTCTCTGTGCATGAGAAACTAAAAGACTACTCCCCTGCTTTACTAACTGCTCATGTGAAATTAAATGAAGCAGATCGATTGACCTTAATTTTTTCAAAGGTCTTCTACTGTTATAACTCTATAGTGTTGTTCATAGCATAGGTAAGGAAACATGTATTTTAATTTATAGTCCCTTAAAACTGAAGCAGGAGCACTTTAGCTCATCTTATGTTTGAAGTTGGATGTTTATTCACTTCCACGCATCTGAAATGCTATGACTGTTGTATCCAATATTATATATCCTGTCTAATGTCAGTGTGGGAGTCCAGTTTCTGCATGCATTTGTGTCCTGATAGGTTTCCTGCTAATAATATTTAGGGTAAAGCTAAGTCCTTTTCAATGAACACAAAATTTACTAAAATTTTCTTATCTAATGTGTTTTTCAGGGTCCACACATAGCGTCAGTTACGCTTGCTGCATATGAATGTAACTCAGTTAATTTTCCTGAACCACCATATCCTGATCAAATTATCTGCCCTGATGAAGAGGGAATTGAAGGATCCATCTCTTTATGGACCATAATCTCAAAAGTCAGGCTAGAGGCCTGCATGTGGGTAAGGTTTAACTTACACAATTTTACCTAAAAGAAGCAAAGCAATGCTGGCTTTTTGCTAACAGCAGTAATGTACAATTATTCACACTGGAGGCATGATTTGCTGATTGACTTTAGATGTCTCTATTAGATGTGAATATTCTAAGAATGCATTCATTAGGTGCAGCTGAAAATGTTGGGGTCAATTTTTATCAGCTCTAAAAAAAGCTATTATTTGAGGTACTTGCAATTGAAGATGCATGACATTTATGAAGAACGCAGTGCAAAAGACAAGTTTTTGAAAGGAGATTCTTTATCCCAGCTGTGCTTGCAGGTTAAGGACTGACTCATGACAGCAGTTAGGCAAATGAGTGACTTCATGCTCATGAATATTCCCTTTTGAAGGCCATAGGCCTGTTCATGTGAATGAAGTTGTTCATATGTGTTGAAAGGATCAATTTTTAATGGTGCAGCAGTTGCCTTTGTGTTGAGGTTGCATGAGTTCTCTGTTGTATTAAATGTAGCCTGTTTACATGTTGTGATGGAGTGGGGGATACGTGTGGGGGGGGGGCGCTCACAGAGGGTGTGAGTCTCCTGCTGAGGGTAACCTTGATGACCAGGTAACACCTTTGTACTGGAGACAAAGGAGGAGGTGGAGCCTGAGGGGTTTGAATTGGAACTGGGAGTTGGGAAGCAGTTAGTGTGGGCTGAGAGAGTGCAAGACCAAGGAGGGGGCAAGGCCCTGGCTCTGGGGGCTGTTGGCGACCTCCTCTCCCCAACATGGATTTGACTGGCTGTCTCTGCCTGCTGTACTGACTCCTCTGTACAATGCTGTGTCCTGTTGGCTAATAAACCCGCTGTTCTCCTGCTGAGTGAGAGTCACTCCTGCCTGCAGACGGGGTGCAGAGCTTGGGTGACCCTGAACCCCATCACACTGGTGTTAGAAGTAGGATGTACTGCACCCCAAGGATGGAGCATGCAGCAGTAAAAGACGGGGGCCCAGGAAGAAGAAGGGGGGCCAGCGAGACCCAGGTGTGCTGACAGGCAGTGAGGTACAGTTCCCCAAGGCGAAGGGGCCTGCGGCCGTACCCAAGCAACTTGTGGTCATGGTTCTCGAGAGGGGGTGTCACACCCGAGGAGGGGTTACTCCTGGGAGTCAGTTGGAGTCGGTCCCAGAAAGTGGAGGGGCCAAGGGCCCAACCCCCCAGGAACAAGTGACCTGTGAGGAGGCTGACATGCTTCATGAGTTCGTCCCAAGGCAGCGTGCTCAGGGTCCTTGAGAGCGGGTGTCACAGCGAAGAAGGGGTTCCTCTGGGAGTCTGTTGGCGTTGGTACCAGAGGGCAAAGGGGCCTACGGCCTAACCCTGGGGATCTTGTGACCTTCAAGGAGTCTAGCGTACTGAAGAGATTCTTCTAGGAATCGTGGGGTGCAGAGGGCATCAGCCTGAGAGCCTGCAACCACGCTCAGCAACTCCGCTGTGAATTGGCAGCACCTGGAAACCGAATTGAGATTAAAGGAGCTGGACAAGGCAGCGTGGTTGTGCAATGACAGAGCTGAGGGTTAAGGAAACTCCTGCAGAGGTGAGCCCAGATCAGGGCAGGGAACCCTGGACTGCATGGAACTCTGAACCGAGGGGCCTGCCGCAGCTCAAGGAAGGAAGGAGCGATTCCAACCCATCGTCTACTAGTGGCCAGGACAGATCTGCGAAGAGGTTTCCAGGCCCGGGCCGAGGAAGGTGCCTGTGTGTCTGTGCAGGAAAGCAGCTTGTCCACTGGGAATGACAAGTTTTCTGTGAGAGAAGCTGTCTCACCTTCTGGGCGTGTGAGACCAGCCAGTGGGGCTGGAACAAAGGAGAGAGTGTCTCCGATTGTCTGTCTGTGTTGAACAGCAGCAGCCTGGGGAGAGAGCAGAGCCTGCATTTGAAAAAGGTGCCAATGAGGAAACTAGTCCATTGACTGCAGAAGATTCCCCCAGCCTGGGGTGGCTGGAGAAGGAACCACCAGGAAAGAGCATTCCAGGTGGGACTCTGAATGCAGCCGTGGCAGCCGAAACAGAGGGAATGGCTCTGGGATGGGCAGTGGTATCCCTGATAAGGATGCTGGTCCTTAGTGCAGGAAAGGTGCTTCTGCTTCTGGGGAAGAGAATTCTTTGTCTGAGCCTGTGGGGGCTCGAGATGGAGCCAGGATCCCAGAGCTGGATCTGAGTGCAGCTGAAGCCCAGATGGGAAGTGGGCCTACCTCTGTCTCCCTCAGAGAGGACGATGCTTTGGATCAGACTGATCCAATCAGTATCATCACGGAATCCCAGGAACCAGATGATTCTAGTACTTGTTCTTTGCCTGGTGGGCCAGAAGTGATCCTGGGCCATAGGTGAAACCTAGGAGCTGGTTGTGGCTCAAGGGAGCAGTGCCCCTGTGGAGGCAGATGGGTGAGTTGTTGTTTGGGGGAGCTCTTGAGGAAGAAAACTTCCCTGAAACTTTTCCTGAGCAGTCTGTGGGGACTGCAGAAAATATGAGTGAGGTGAAGGGGAGTGAACAGGAAAGGTGCTTGTCTGTAAGAGCCAGAGCAGCCCTTTGCCTGGGGAGAAGTTTGTTTCAGCTCCTGATGGCCAGGACCTGCCTGAGTGTGATACCCATCTGATGAAGTGAGTCTGTGCTCACGAAAGCTCATGCTAAAAACTTTTCTGAGTGTCTATAAGGTGCCACAGGACCCTTTGTTGCTACACCACTGGCTGTACTCTGGCAGGGTCCAAAGTAGGCAGGGTAAAAGTTTCTCAGGAATTGGAAGTTGGTCCAAATAAAGTGAAAACTATCACGGAAGGTGAGCAGCCCTGTGAGAACCAAGTAAAACAGCTGCACAGTCAATCTCTGTAGGATGCAGGAGAGTGCCAGCAATTCCCCATCTCCAGATGGTGGAAACACATGTTTTCATAATGGACTACACTTCTGATTCCATGGGGGAAGCAGAAGTTGGAGGTGGAAGGACAAAGGAGCTTTGTGCCTGGTGGGCCAGTAAGGGATGAAAAGGGATTCCTTCATGTGGATTCTGCATCTGGGACTCTCAAAACAACTTTTGGAAACCAAAGAAGAAGGTCTAAAGAAGTGGGTCTGTCCCACGAAAGCTCACCTAATAAACTATTTTGCTAGTCTTTAAAGTGCTACTTGACTGCTTTTTTTTTTTTTTTTTTTTTTAGAAACCAGTTTGGTCTGCAAATTTCCAGACTGGCTGGGAGGAGGCGGTCTCCCTGAGATCATCAGTGGCCCAGCTCTCCTTAGAAGGGAGGGCACACCCAGAGAGATCAGATTTCCACCCCAGGGGGCAAGAGAGAAGATTAGAACTTTGATGGTGCAAAGAAAGGCCTCAGCCATTTAGCCCCAAAATACCAGATTCTCAAGGAGGTTACACAAAGGTTGTGGTCTACCAAAGAGCAACGTAAATGTACAATTGCAATGGGTTTGTTCTGTTACTCACGCTGACTGCTGTAACCAAGGGGTGCTGCTACCCAAAGCTGTAGAATTGTACCATGTACTGAATGTTTGGAAAGAGCCATGTAACATGGTGACATTGATGTATAAGCATGAATTGTATGTTGAAGGAGTTTGTAATTCTAAAATGTCACCGTTGTTCCCTGTAACTAGTCTTGCAACCTCTCACATGAGGAGGAACGTTCCAAACCTATTGTGTGGCATGGAAGGGGAAACTGAGGCACACAACCATTTTGGTGGTCTGGCTAAATGCCAAGGGTGGAAGCATTTGTACCTTCCTTTACTGGACTGTAACTGAATTCCAAACATTGGCCAGAGCAGCTGTATGGAATGGTGGTCAGCCAGGGCAGGGCCCAGACCAGAAAAGAACTGTTTGATCTGTTGGTGCTGCAGCAGCTGTATGGGCTCTTGCCTGCCTGACTTGAGAACGTGGCTGATGGACCGGACACCGAAGCAGGGAGACCAAGCAACCTGAGGGAACTAAAGGGACTTGCCCGGCTGCATCACATGAAAAGGGTCAATACCGAGCTCCTGACTTGGAGTCTCCCCCAGCAGGATTATGACATGGAGGTGGTGCACATGAAGGGGAGCACTGAGGGTACAGCCGATACCCTCTCACAAGGGGAGGCCTCGAAACTTCCCCAGGTCACCGGCTGAGTGACCCCGCTCAGTTCGGTCTGGCAGTGGGGAGAGATGTGATGGAGTGGGGTGTGTGTGTGTGTGAGTGGCTCACAGAGGGTGTGGGTCTCCTGCTGAGGGTAACCTTGACGACCAGGTAACACCTTTGTACTACAGACAAAGGAGGAGGTGGAGCCTGAGGGGTTTGAATTGGAACTGGGAGTTGGGAAGCAGTTAGTGTGGGCTGAGAGAGAGCAAGACCAAGTAGGGGGCAAGGCCCCAGCTCTGGGGGCCCCTCGGGGCCTCCTCTCCCCAACATGGATTTGACTGGCTGTCTCTGCCTGCTGTACTGACTCCTCTGTACAATGCTGTGTCCTGTTGGCTAATAAACCCGCTGTTCTCCTGCTGAGTGAGAGTCACTCCTGCCTGCAGACGGGGTGCAGAGCTTGGGGGATCCCAAGCCCCATCGCATATGTATACGTTGAATTGAAATTAAACATCCAGGTTTTCCTGATGAAAATATTCACTTATTGTGCTTCCTGCCCAAGTTAGCTGCTAACTACTAAAGCACATTTAGGACAGGGAATTAGTCATGTGGCTGTGGGTGCTTGTCCCTGGAAAGGCCCTCTAGTCATACTTTACTGTTCACTCCTTTGGCCTTTTGAAGATTGTCGAGCAAGAGAATTTTTTTCCCCATGAAGCACAAACCATTTTGGACTGAAATTTATACAAACACCTCTGTTATGAGCTGTTTTTATGCCAAAATGCTTCATATTGCTGCTGATGACTTCCTTCTCTGACCATTGGTTTAATTATTACATATTTGTTTCTCCAATTCAGTTGTAGAGGATGGAATGATATCTCATCTCGTTTCTGGAAGCCTAAAGGTGTGAAAAAAATACCTAATAGATTTTTTATATTTTGGTTATTGAAGCTTTAAAACTTATCAGTGACCCTCTCTCCAACAAAGAAATTAAATGTGTAACATATGATCTAGATTAAGAAGTAAAAATACTTATGATAATCTTACAAGGAAAGAACTGTAACCCTCAACACCCACCCGCATCCTCCTCAATAGAAATGTAGTTTACATTTTGAATGTTCCTCTTGCTAACTAGAGAGCAGAAGTGCATAAACTTTTAAATGTTTGAAAATCCTGGCTTGCAAAAAGTGTTTTTAAAAGGTTTGCTCTGGACTGAGGGCAGGCCAGTTTTCAGAGCCTGCTGCCCCAAAGAAGCTAAGAATTGAATAGCACCTTAAATGTGCCACAACAGGCAGTCTGTGTCTTGAACAGTGTAAAGTTTAAAAAGTTTTCTAGATGACTAGTTTCCCATTTTAATTGTATGTATTTGCAAAACAATGTTAATTAGCCGTTCTCTTTCTAAATCCTTCTTGAGCTGGGGAAACTCTAAGCAAATTCCAAACAGAAATTTTAAGAGTAAGAGAGGACAGTCATGTTTGCAAAAGACAGTATATAGTTGCTGGTTTGGATCACTTAAATGCTTCCTTTTTTACATATTAAGGCAATCTGTCTTGAGTAAACATGGAATCATATGATCTCGTACTTTTGAGATGTTTTGTAATAAAGAACTTGTGATTTAACCAATTTAAGGAACGTTCACTTCCAGTGCACACGTGTTAATGTTTCCCTTGGTTAACTAGATGAAGCCAAAGCAAATTTGCACATTGCTATGAAGCAAACAATACCTCCCTGGTTTTTGCATCTCCTTGAGAACATAGTCCCACATTAATTTTTCTTAAAAATAACTGCAGTTATTTTCAAGTTTAACTTCCTATGTAGCAGTAATAGTTATGTTTTGGTGGTGGTGTAGTCATGTAAATTTATTACACGTGGACAATAGAAGACAAACATGGGGATATATATTAATACACTACACAAACAGGGAGTTTTGAAGAGTTTGGCTAATAGTACAGATAATATATTTTTCTTTATAGGATGGACCTCTCTAGTTTGACCCTCTTTGACAATATCTGTAATCTGGCGTGATTTTAGTTAGCTGGATGTCCACTTAGAGTGGGTGTTGCCATGCTTTCCCATTGTACCATAAAGTTTTACAGCCACCAGTTTGGGCTCTGTGTTCTCTGCTGTTGTTTAGCTCTTATGTACACCTAACTGTCTTCTCAGGCTTTGTCTATACTACAACATAAAGTCAACTTTAAGGGAGTTAGGTCAATTTTATAATGTACCTGTCTTTTCTGCAAATATCACTGTCAATTTTAAGGGGTCCTAAGATCGACTTTTCTACTCCAGCTTTTTCACGAGGAGTAATGCCAAAATCGAATTTACAAGGTCAACTTAATGCTAGTGTAGACACAGCGTTATTTAATGTTATTTAATTTGATTTTATTGGTCTCCAGAAGTATCCCACAATGCCTCCAACATGTCTGTTCTGACTGTCGCTTTCACCTCTGCTGCTCTCCAGGTGAGCAGGAAGCAGAAGTCAGCCTGAGCTCTCTGGCTGCCCTCTGCACCATGTGGCTGCCAGGCTCTCCGGCTCAACCTCTCACCATCATGCAGCTGACAGGCTCTCCAGCTGCCCCCACCATCACGCAGCTTCTGGGTTTTCGGTTTGCTCCCCCGCACTATGCGGCTGCCTCCCCACCATGTGGCTCCTGTATCAAAATTAAATGAAGCATTTCAATCATACCAAAAAACAACTTTTCGATGGCTCCAAATTAAAACTTCTCAGATTTTAATTACTGCATTTGACATTTCTCAGGACTGGCCTGCTAGCCTTGTAACTGTGTGTGCCGGGGCAGGCTGTAGCAAAATGGTGCGAAATGCATTTGGCAGATTGTTTTCAATGGGAGTGGGGCGTGAAGGCAGTGCACTCTGGGATGAGAACATCAGATACCCACAACTACTTGTGGCGCATTTTTTCCCCATAACACACTGGCAGAAAAACCCAGAATGCAATGGGTATTCAGGAACTTTGGGATAGGTACCCACAATGCACTGCTGACACAGTCAAATTTAGCAATGGTAATGGGGACACACAATATCAACTTTCTAAACCTGTGTGGACACACACCATCCACTTTATAAAAGCTGTGTCTACACTACACGGTAAAATCCATTTTAAGTCAGTTAGCCTGACTTTTCCCAGTGCCTGTCCTCACTGTAAATTCCATTAGCTTGATTTTATGGACCACTAAAATTGACATAATATTGAAATCCTAAAATCTTAGTAACTTGGCAGGTGTAGCGTTCAGTTTGAATTTAAATTTCCAAATGAAGGGTAATGAGGATATGCCATGTCTTTAAACTGAATTCATTAGCCTGCGCAGATGTCGCATCTGTGCCCCACAGTGGTCCACTCTGGCCTCTTACATCTCCACTGCTCTCAGATGTGGAGGAATTAGGCAACAGGAAGACCATTACAATTTGGCACCTGGAACTCCCTGGCTGTAGGGTCATGAGAGGCTGAAAAAATCTTTTTTTCTTTGCTAGGAGTGCAGCTGTGAGGTCTGTGGTTCTGTGTGTATCCCTGCTAGCTGCCTTTTTTTCTGTGCTGCATGGTGCCAGCTGCTGGCCCTCCCGTACCATGTGTCAGCTAGGCTATGGGTGGGGGTTATGCTTTTCCGGTAGGATGAGAAACTTCTTTTCAGCTATTTACGTGTTGTCCTAACTCCCACATCCCTTCCCCTCCCTACCCCCGGAGGCGCCACGCAGTCTGGAACATTCCTGTGCCCAGCTGCATCACGTAGCTTGATCCCCAAACCAATAAAAGCACGTGCTATGCAAGGTGTCAGGCAGCTTGCACACGGTCAGGGTCACAATTTTCGGGGGCTGGCTGTAGTCGGGGTCTTTTAGTCACCCAGGGAAAATCTCCCTCAGCGGTCACGATATTCAGGGCTGGCTGTAGCCAGGGGTCTTGTAGCTGCCTGGGGGATGTCTCCCTCGGTGGTCATGGTTTTCGGGGCTGGCTGTAGCCAGGAGCCTTGTAGCCACCCTGAGCCATGCACGTTTCAGTGAAGGCACTGTATTAGCTATACAATTTACCAAGCTGTCGAAGTAAGGCTAGCAGGGAATATTCTTGTCCTTAGGGTGGTCTTTTCCAGGTCCAAACCTGGCTGTAGTCTGGTGTCTTTTAGCCTGATGAATCATTCAAGTTTCAGTGTAGCGACCATGTCTACTTAAGCATAAGGGTCTTCTTTGGTAGGAGGCCTCAAATCCAGATTCAGGTTCCTGAAAGGGTCTCCATGGTTGGTCATGATTTTTGTGGCTGCCAAAAGTCTACTGTCTTATCAGCCCCCAGCCATTACTGATGATTCATTCGTGTTTCAGTGTAGCACCCGTGTCTACTTAAACATACTTAACATGGCAGGGGAAGGAGGGGAATGAAATGTGGAAGATGTCGTCTCATAGCCACATCTACTTGCGGGACCAGAATGCCATAGGGCTCAGGGAACTGTGGGATAGGTTCCCACAATACACTGCTGCAGCACTCTGTTTAAGCTACTTGAGTGTGGCAGCAGTAAGCTGACTTTGTAGAGAACACATGGGAAGATGCTCAAAATCGAATGGATAAAACCCAGCATTAAGAAATCCATTTTAATAAAAATGATTTTATTTCGTAGTGTAGACACAGCCAAAATCTAGTGGTATAAAGTTGACTTTAATACATTCGACTTCATTTCCTAATACAGACATAGCCTAGTAAGCAGGGGAAGTGTTGGTAATAATGCTATATGATACTGATCTCCCATGGTTCGGCAAATTCTCTGGTTTGACACTGGGTGCCAGACTAGAGAGGTTCAACCTGTACTATTTAAATTCAACCTGTTCATTTACAAAGCAGTTAGGGTACTTCCCTGCATACAACTGCATGCCTAATATAGACAAAGAAAATTAAAGGGCTTTGTTTTAAAGGAATATAAAAGCATTTGTCATTTGCTAATGGTCCTTAATGGGAAGAGACATCTTCGTGTCTAAGGTTTAGCACTTTTCCAACAAAGGACCCAACTATTGTGCTATTACCTGTCCTACATTTAAACCATTTACATTTAATCCAAGTTCCTGTTTCATTCACCTCTGTTTATCCGTATGGCTAATACTGATTTATTCATTTTTTTAAACTAAGCTGTATTTACCCACAAGGCTGAAATGAGTCATTTGATGTCCTGTGAAAACAAATCATTTTCCAGCAGTGAAAAGGAACCCTATTTTGGTTCTTAAATCTCTTGTGTTATTGACCGCATTTTGTGGACAGATGAAATACTACATAAATTAAGGCCTGTTCGACCTTGAACTGCTGTAGAACTTGAGACAGTGTTTTCCAATAAACTATGGTGCCAGATCTCCTGGCTAACAATTAAACTGTATTACAACTTAGAGAATTATAGTTTGGGTGAGAGAGGAATGCATATGGCTAAACTATGAGAGGGGGAAAATGTAGTTTGTTGGGTAAATTTGGTAACAGTTGAAGCTGAGAGAACTTTGTATAGCTGGTGGTGGTAATAATCCTTCATTGGAAGCCATTGACCCATGCAACTTGTTTGTGACTCTTACTATAATTAGTTTTGTAACTTTTTTCAAGAATTGTCAGTGTAAGTTGAGATTTTTTTTTAAGGCATTCTAATCAGGAACAATAAAATGAAAATCATTATTTTCTTCCCAGGGTGCTGGCACAGCTATTGGAGAGTTGCCTCCTTATTTCATGGCCAGGGCAGCCCGACTGTCTGGTGCTGAACCTGATGATGAAGAGTATCAGGAATTTGAGGAGATGCTGGAACATGCAGAGGCTGCACAAGTAAGAACACTGCAAAATATTAGAATGCATTTAATTATCACAAAACACAGTAGGATTATGATGCAACAGACAATTGTTCCACTGAACTAAATCTGCAAGAAAGCAGTCACTGTGACTTTGTGAGGGGCTGCTCGTGGGTTAGAAATGAACCTGCACTGCTTACAGAGATGTGAAGAAAACCAAACAAGAATTTATAGTCACTTAACACAGGGATGCGTTATTGTAGACACAGAAATTCATGTGAATAATTGCTTTACAAATATAGCAAAAGAAACATTAGAGGGAAGGTGAGGCCCACTAATAAATGATGTAGGCGTCATTAAACCAACTGTGATTATGAAACAGCTGAACTGCCTAACTGTTTGTCTCTTTTAGCGAGATAATTGCCAGCCAACATGTTTTCGCTAGATAGTACTCACCTGCTTTGCCACTGGCCGTTTGTGCTGCCAGCAGCCTGACCGATTCAACAGCCCCAGTAAACATATTCTTTCTGATGTTGAAAAGCAGCCCAGCTGGTTTGAATGTTTTTGTCCTTAGCTTGCTTTTTTTTTTTTAATTCAAGTTCATTGATCTGACTTGCATTTCTTCATGTATCTTAATTAAGAATATAGGACTGTTAATAGCTTTCTGATCAGATCACTAGTCTGTGTGTGTCTTAGTTCAGAAATTATTTACAGTTTCTAAATATACAATTCTGGAGCGAGGGAAAAGTTTTAAAAATGACATGCTGCTGAGTTTCTCCTCTGTATTCTGTCTTTTTTATTCCTGTTTGTCTATTAAACCACAAGATGTAAAAGGTCAAAATAGATTTTTATATGAAAGAATCAAGCTGATGCTATTTACTACACACAGCAAAAGTGTACACTGCTTTCTCTTTGACTAACCCCTTTACTGTCACAAAGAAAGTACTCATTCTTGTCTTCTAAGAAGTATAAGTGTTTGTTATCCTCTTTTGAGAAGTTTTTACAGGCAGGAAAAAGAGAGCATTTGCATATAGCCAAGAATCTATGAAAATTTTCTTCTGTAAACAGCTTTTGGTTTCCTTGGACTTGTCTAGAAACATAAGTAAATTTTAGTTACATTTCCATAAGTACAGTATAGTGAAAGTAAATTCAGATAAATACAGCAAATACAGTATAGGTTTACAGCATTACATTGCTACTCTTGGTAAATAAAATACTCTGCATACATATTTGTTTCTTAATATCTCATCTTGTTCTTCTTTATTGTTATGCATTGCTAGGTATACCTCTCACATATCCAGAATATTTGAAGATCTGGCAACCTCCCTGTCCTTGGGCTGCCAGATATGAAAGAGTTTACTGTAATAGCAAATGAAGAGATCCAACTTTTTTTAAAGGCATATGGCCAGATTCAACTATTTGGACTTCTGCCCCATTGTCAGGTGTTTATTTTACAAGCCAATCCTTGGTCCAGATACCTGTTTAAAAATCTCAGCAAAACATAAAACAAATCAAATACATGAGTCAGGATTGGACTACTATCCATATTTATTTGCTGTGACTCTTCCAGCAAGTTTCTTGAGATTTTTAAAGTTCTAGGTGCAACCAAGATCGATTTTTTTTTTTTCCCCCCCCCCCCACCCCAACCCCCGCAAAATGTGTGGTAAGATTCTTATATATAAATTCCTTGCTAGTAAGCAGCTTGTCAAGATAGACCGAAGATAACATACTGTTACCTACAATGACTGTGTGATTAGTAAATGAAATGGTGTCTGTCACTGAGGAAAAAATGACATCGTACTTATCAACACTTTGATTTCATTTTATTCAGCAATTGAGTTTGAAATGAAGGACATTTTTTAGGGGATGGGTGACCAGATGAAGTTTCTTAAAACGTTTATTTGCATTTTGATTGCTGTAAAACCCTGTCAGAGCCTCATGCTAGAATCTAGTTAAATTGTACCGCTGTTTAAAAAAAAAAAAAAAATTAGTAGTTCCATATTTAAAATTGGACAGTGTTTTACACTCACTAATATGACTTCATTTGTGTTTTTGGCTTTCTGTTGTGTTTTTGCTAGATGTCTGTGAGAGGCATGCATGAATGAACGTCTCTTCCTATGGCCTGGAGGAAACCCTGGCATTGTTCACAAAAGTGAACCTTTGTGGCTATTTGCTCTGCATGATTGCTGCTTGATGCGCAAATTGAAGTCGTCTTATAATTGCTGAATAGCAATGTTTTTATTACCTAAATCAGTTTACCTTACTATCTAATTCTGATCCTCTGTGCCCAAGATTGTAGAGAACATGGCCTTGGGAGGTGTGAAAATAAGTGTGTTATAATAGACACTGCATACCACTAAGCTAGCAAAGACCTCCTACATCAATGTGGGCAACCTGTGGCCCATCAGGTTTCTATGTGTGGCCCTCAAGACACTTGCAAATGTACAGGATTACCAGATTCTGTGGGGTTGTGTTCGTGTCGTTTTTTTTCTGAAGGGTATTGCTGAAGTCACACACGTAAAGTGAGGTCGTGAAGTGCAGGTTCCCTCTGCAACCTATCAAAGTGCTGCTATGGTTCACTTGGTGCACCCTGCAAATTCAAGATGGGCAAGTGCAGTTAGCAAAACTACCCTATCCCAAGAGACCGTCTTGGTTATGACAAAGTTGCAGCTCACTGAGATGGAGAGCCACTCATGCGATCCACTCACCTGCCCCGGTTGCCCTTTACTGGGCTATGTTGACCTCATTGCCCATTCAACTCCGCTACTCCACTGGAACGACAGGAGTAAGGTGATGTCCACCTGAGCTTCATTGACTCAGCTATGTTAGCCATGTAGCTGGAGTAGCGTAACTTAGGTCTACTTACCCTTGTAGTGTAAACGAGGCCTTAGAGATCACCCTCTCCTTTAGTTCTCATGGCTATCTACAAAGTGGAGCCAAATTGCTTGGCATTTTGCATGTTTTGAATTCTTTTATTAAGAAAATTTGTCACAACAGGTGGTGAGAAATACCTTTTGTTTTTGAGAAACAGATGGGGGTACTTGGGATATTATTTGACAGAATGCCACGTTTGTGTGACTGACAGAGAAAATGTTCACTGGGAATTTTGAAAGAGACTAATGAGAAATGAAGTGATTTAAAGTGAGTTATACAGTGTGATAGGTTAGACCAATCGTTCTGTTAAAATTTGCATTGGGGAAGAATATGGTCACCTTTAGTTTAAAGGCTGCATTTGAGTGGGTTTTCTTTTCATAAGATGTCAATCCAAGCGACCTGTCTCCTTGAGTCACTTACTGAGAGAAACCCTGAGCTGGCTCGTGTGTAACTTTCTGTTTTGTATTTTTCCATTAATATATTTAGAAAAAGCCCCTTGTCTTATTGGAACACCACTTCTTCTTTTTTGTCCGTTACAGTTAGTGTAAGTTACCTAAAGAAAGCATCATATCTTCTATTTCTTCATACCTCATTTTTTATTCTGCTTCGTTGTCTTGTTGGCATACTATAATGCTGGGTTGACCAATTAGGATTGCTGTTTCATGGAACGCTCTAGTAAATTCAAAGCACAATTGTCTGTATATTTTAACTAGACTAATTTGGTCTGTGATATGGCATATATTTCCTCTCTATTTTATGAATTTTATTTTTTATAGGATTTTCATAGATTTTTTTTTTTTCCCAATGGCTGTGTCCAGTTAAGCTCCACTATCCGGAAATTTGCTATCAGGGCTCTCTGCTCTAAAGATGAGGAATACCACTCATGAAAATTTGAAAGGAACCTCTCAGTTAAAGGAAGCTGAATCTATTACTCAGTGCTAGAGCAGTGCAGGGGTAATAATAGCACAGTGAAAATGTAACTTTATGCAGTGTCCTTATAGACATTTTGTCTCTGTTTTTGCTATATGATACTTACTGATCATATTTTCTGATGTCTAAATATTTGTGTGTTATACTGTGGAACTTAAAAGCTAATAGAAGTGTGTGGTGAAAACAAAGCTTTGTGCAACTTAATACAACTATGAAAGGATTGAATGCGTGGGTCCTTGCTTTATCATGCTGCTCTCTGCTAAGAGGAGACAGCAACAAAAGAGGGCCTGGTAATTATTTTCATCTTCCTTGTAGATCTGATCGTTAGTGACTTTGCATGTTTGGATTCATATTTAAGTGGCATATTCTTTAAGGACTAATGATTTACACTTTGAATACTTGGGCTTTGCTTCTGTGCACTGCTACATGAGCCAAGTTTCCTTTGAAAAATATTTTCTAGTTGCCTGTGTTACTATCAGTAACTTCTGTTTGTTTACTTTCCAAATTATGTTCTGGCTTCTTGTAAAGAATACAAACTTGAGAAAGGGTTAATACCACACAAACCCTGAGATAAAACAGGACTTGTAAATAATTGAGTGCCATCTGTGCACTGAGCATCTGCCATTCCTAGGACCGGTTTTTGCCTCACTGAACCTTTACTGGTTGTGGTTTGTCTGGCCATCACATGACTTCTCCGAAAATTCCCCCTCCCCTCCATTTCCAGTAAACTGTTTGAACAGGAGTGACTCAGAGTGAAACCAGCTTCCCTGTAACCACAGGGCCTGTTAAAGAATTTGTCAACGTGGACTCTAGAGGGTTTGTATAAAACTTAGCTGTAACAGCTTTGGTTTGTATTGCGTCAGGGGTTCCATCGAACAGCTTCCCACTTGGAGAGTAGGTTGATTGTCGGCAACGAGTTAAACTAATGAACTTGGCGATATTGGCCAGCAGACGTGTGTTAAACCCATCTTCCTTGCATTTCTTAAAGGCCTTGTTCCTGGAGCTGGATTGCTTTTCCACACCTTAATGTGGTGTAAAATTTCTCCTTTCAGAAATAAGAGTGCAAAGTACCCTGTCGCCCCCAATCGTGATTGGTTTGAGAATGGGAGCAGTGTGTGTTCTGACAGGGCACTCTTACTTCACTCACATGGCATGAATAAGCAGAAATGTTACTTAATTACCAAAGTAGAGCTGGTCTGTGGTTAAACTAAATATTGATCTGTTTCTTGATAAAATAAAAAATGTTAACCGTCATGTTCAGACCGAATTTCTCTGAAGGGCTTTCTTGGTTGCCAGCTTGCTGAATCAAAAGGTTATCTTTTTTTTTTTTTAACAAGAAAACATAGTGCTTAAAATAGTGCATGGAGAACTGTAAAGAAAATGTAAATGCCATAATTGCAGTACAGTGGAAATTTTGACATTTTTCCTTCACCGGAAAGTATTTGTTTGAACCCAATTCCAAAGGCCATTCTTCATCTTTCTTTTGGTTTTCCAGTTGCCCCCTTCCCTCATCAGCTTCCTCTCTTTATTAATTGTACTGTAGAAGAAAGAGATTGTCAGTGTTTGGTCTAGGCTGCCTAATGGGTGGCCACCAGGAGGCTTGTCTGCACATTATGCATTCCTGAAGTTTGAGGCATGCATTTGTTAATACTTGCATGGGAGTTCTTTTTTTTAACCCTTTCACTGTGGGCCAGTTTTAAAAATATCAGTTTAAACTGATCTAACTGTGGTGAAGCATCCCCTTAAAAATGGAAACTTTGTTATATATGGGACTTTATCATGAACTAGGAGTGAAATTTGAAAGATCCTGCTAAATAGCATTAGCAACTTTGAGATGAATGATAGATTTTTCTGGGCTTTGTAAACTATCAGTGAAAACCACATTGGAGAAGACTTTCCAAGAAAAGGAGACAATGAAGGGTTAAGGTAGTCAGACTGTTGACAGTAGGAGCTATGAGTAATAATGTAAGCTTTTTTTCTTGCTAGATTTCTTTGGTTTATAGGCAATAAATACAGCAACCTTGTGCCTGCATTGTTCTATTCGTTGGCACACCTGTTTACCGATAAGGGGGGAGGGGGAAAGGGAAAAAAGAAAAACAGAAGCATTAGGTTACCTTTGTTTAAACTAATTTACAGATGCGTTTGAAATGCCTTTCCAAAAGTTGGTAGAAGCTCTATGCGCTAAAATTTTTTTACAAGCATCTACATTTTTAAAGTCTGGAATATGCAAAAGAGTAACATCCTCATACAAAGTTACAAAGTCAGAAATCTTCATCCCCTAGAAGTGGCTTGGCCCAGTGTCTGCATCAAAAGCAGAAATTAGCCCAGCTGTAAATCTCATATTATTTTGCAATAAGAGCCCATTATGCCAAGAAGAGTACAACGTGACTTCCTGATCCTGCTCTAGCTGCTATTGTATAGCCATTGTGAATGAGCAGCTAGAACGCCCATCTGGGATGTTCATGGGGAATTCATGTTGTTGTCCATTTCTATTCAGGATACATATCTAAGGGCATGATTTGTCCTTTATACTTGATGTATAGCACTGCAATCTTGGATGAGATTAATTCTACTTATGTTCTCTGCAGAATAATCCGTGACTTCTACGTAAATCTCTGAATCTTAGTTTCCATTTTCTAGGAACTGGGATCCAGTCAGAAAATTGCAATCATATCTGTTCCTCTTAAATTCTGATGTAAAAGCTGTGCTTTCTCCCTTACCCAGGATTTTCTTAGCTCATTTATTTCATTCTTTACCTTATATTCCTTTAGCATTCCCTTTTCATTTCAGTCAGGTTCATCCTAAACATTTAGTTATCACTCCATATGTGGATTGTATACGAATTTTTGGCCTTACATAACTCGAAAGAGACAAGTCACAGGAAAAACATTCTCTACCTCGGAAAAAAGATCTTCTAAAAGATGGTATGGATTATAAAAACTACGAATGAATGACAAGGGGTGGATCACTTGAAGAGTGATTTATTCTGTTATTCTGGGACACCTGACATTGGCCACAGTCGGAAGACAGGATACTAGGCTGGATGGATCTTTGGTCTGACCCACTATGGCCATTCTTACATTAAGCAAGTTCATTTTTTCCACTTTCTCTGCTAGGGTCTGAGCATCCGAATGTTTTGTGTCTAGGACAGAGATTAAAAAGGGATGCTGGCAGTACCACCTTCATCCACCCACTTCCTCTCACTGGAATTTGCAGTAAATAACAGAGGTTAATTCTTGTGTCGCCTAGTAAATGGCTCAGCTTTTTCTTGTTCCATACCCAGTTGAAATCCCTACCATTGTAGGAGAGTAGTATACAGATGACTTCTCTTTAAGTCACCTGGCAGCCATGGCGGCTTCCCATAAACAATAAGTAGCAAGATAGTCTGAGCTCTGTATATCATCTGCCCATCTGGGGGATCTGCTGCATGGAGGGAGGCATGTCAGTTAAGTAATAGGTTGTTTGCCTGTTTTTAACTATTTGTGTCTGTGTTGCTTATGTTTTGTTTTGGGTTTTTGCTGTTCTCCCCCGCCCCAATTTCAAGTTCCTTGTGAAAGGACTAATATATAATAAAATAAAATCCTGTTTGTTTTTTTAACATGGATTTGTCTGGGGACGAAATAGCGTTGTGCTACGCTCATCCGGTTATCCAAAATTACTTCCTTCCTTATTGTGGGCATTCGGGGTAGGTAATCAATCTTACTGCATTCCACGCACAAAAAGAGCCTTTGTTATGATAACTAGATCTTAGTCAAATCCTGTTTTTTTTTTTTTTTTTTTCTCTTCTCCAAGTGTGGGTAGGGCAAGACCTTTAGGATGTTCTACAGCTGCTAGCTACAGCAGCATGTTAGATGAGCTGCCTGTGGCCAAGGGAATCTGATTGGAGACTTGGTATGGGTGAACCCTTAATTTGCTGCTGTATAATAGTTTATGAACAGCCACCAACTTGTCAAAAGTAGTATCAATAGACCATATTGATGTTAGTTCATTCAAGAAGGGGACAAAACGAGGCTTAGGGCTCACTCTCTAATGTGAGGAAATGAATCTGGCAGGTTTTTTTTTTATGCTTATCCATTCTTCAGTAGTAGAGTGGTGGCAACTAACTTAACACTGGTGTCTGACTCCGCCTTGTCCTGAACAGTGGCCTAGGTGCTTTCACTGCAAATCGATAAATACAGTAGGGTCTCAACATTTGTGGGGGTTCTGTATTTGGAACCCTCGCAAATGTTGAGTTTTTCCCAAATATGGGGGGCCGGGGAGAAAGCGGCAGCTGCCGGCGCTCTTGCCCGGGCCCTGGGGGAAGCGGTGGCTGCCGGTGCTCCTGCCTGGGGCTCTGGGGGAAGTGGCGGTTGCCAGCAGTTGTGAATAATTGAATTAATGAACATTAAGTTTGCGAATCATGAGACTTTACTGTATAGGAAAAAATGCTTAGTTGTCTTCCATGAAGCAAACTGTGGGATCCACACACTGCCAGGTCTCTCACAAGAAGTGAATCTCTGGAATAACTGGGTATAGAACCTTTAATGCCTTGATGAGCGAAGCATGTAATGCCTGCATAGCACTTTGAAAATGTAAATGTGGGTCAGTAGTGTATTGCTCCTGCACCAGTCTGAGATTGGGAGCACACTGGAGCCTGGGGATGTGGTAAAACACGATAGTGCAGTAGAGGACAGATCTGATAAGACTCTAAATGACACACTCCTTCCTCTTTCCTTAAACTGTTTCCCTTAATTGTGTCTCATTCTTTGCATAATTTCTTTCTGGTTAAAATGACCAGTAGAACTCTTTTAAATTCACATGTATGAGAGCTTCAGCTCTCACCAGAGAGAAGTGCCAGAGCTCGGTTTGTGAGATTTCCCACTCACTTTGAGCTCTGACCTAAACACATTCAATCCCGTGGATCACTGCCATAGAAGTAGTGCTGGATTGCTGTTTATCTTGAGGCTTGTAAGGCAGGCTTTGGAAATTATTACAATTTTGGTGTTCTCAGAATTTGTTCCAGCTGTTCACGAGTCCATTTGCTAGTCCTTATCCCAAGATCCTTGCTGGTTTGGGGGAATTATTTCAAGCTTTTCCTACTATATGATAGTTGGACAGAGTAATGAAGAAACTTAGCTTTTTTTACTAATTCCAAAGAGTCCGATTAAAGCAGAACTCTTCATTCTCTTGCTACTGTGCTTTAGCATTTAGTAGTTAATTGTGTAGGGTACATTTAATCAATCTGCAGATTTTTAGTTAGAGCTCTTACTTTTCACACAAGTTAATTCTACTGTGCACAAGAGACCTATTTCAGCTCAAATGAAAGTTAAAATATATGGTCGTGCCCATTGCAAGGAAAACCTCTTTTTCATTATGTTCTGGCCTTTCTACTTAGGTACCTATCTGTGTAGTTATATATGGCCTTTGTCACTGTGGTGCCTGAGAGCCTGCCTTGCAATTGCATTACTTTCCCTGAATGGTCACCCTCTTAGAAAATATTCTCAGTAAATTGTATGAAATCTTTTAAGCATTTGTATGAATCCCTGTTTCCATGACTAAATCAGGCCTTTTCTTATAGCTTACAGTCAGGTGTGATAGTGTGCTACTGACTTGTCATAACTCCCTGTTATAGGTAGGCCAATTTCAGTGGACAGGGAGGAATTATTAACTCATTGGAATAAGATGTTCCTAAATGCAAGGGCATTCTAAAAGCTGGCTATTGGTTCATATAATACAGCATACAAAAGCCAAGAAAGTAAAACAGAGGCTACTGTGTCTCCTGATTAGTACACCATAATCTAGACCTAAAATGCTGAAAGTGTTCCCTGTTCTTGTCTGCAAAGTGATGAACTCAGAAAGGCAGCCAGTAGTGCAATTCCCTATAAACAACTCTAAAGAAAAGAGATTAGCATGCAAATGCCCACAAGAACATCAGATGTCAGAGAACACAGAGCACAATATTGGGAATTTATAAGAATAAAGGGAGGGGCTATGTAAACCCAAGTCTGATATTACAGTTCTGCAGCAGGCAAGATTCTCACTGCCTTCAATGGAAAGATTCTTCAATACATAGTGGTAAAATCCCATTTAGCTACGGAAATAGAAGATCATCAGCAGAGTATATCAGGGTACAGACTGCCTGCCCCTGTACTGCACACACTGAAGACTATATGACTACTCATTCTGTGGCCAGATTGGACACGTAATGCATCTGATGAAGAGAGCTCATGGTTTCCAGACCCCACGGATAGCGGCTCAAGGCCAGAGGTGCTAAACTGAATTAACAGATGGTGAGATTTATTAAGCGGGGCGAAAAAATTAACCCAGCAAATAAGAACCTTGTGGAGGGTGGGTGGTCGTCTCCCAACTGCTTGTCTCAGTCCTCCATGTGAGGAAGCCAGTCTCCCAGTGAGCGAGAGATAAAATGGAATGGAAGGTCAAACTTTGTCTGGGACCCTGCCTCACACTCCAAGGTGTTAAGTTCAGAATATTGTTGTGAGATGCACAGGCCCTGGTGAATGAACGCCCTTTGATTAGAAATATCAACCTCTTCCGTTGCCAGACATTCTAGTCTGTATAGTAGCATCTTGAACTCGGTGTACAGAAATGGATCTTTTTGTTTTGTCTATGTGGCTGTTTTTATTTTGGTTCTTTAGTATAATTACTCTTACTTTTCTAGTACTTACCTCTGTGATCTCAACCTGTTCTCTTCTCTAGGTACTTAAACTGTCTTCACCTTAGTGTCTGAGAGTCTCTTGTTCAGCCAGGATTGCTATTGTCTCCATCACTGTATCTGAGTATTAAAGCATCCCTAGCAGGTGTCTTTGTCCAACTTCAATGCTTTTTGCATCTGTCAGCTTTCCCTTAGCTCAGGGATGGGCAATCATTTTTGATGTGGGGAGCACTCAAAGAGTTTGGTAAATGCCCAAGGACCACTGTCTTCCACAGTGTTAATGGAGGAGGTACATGATCCAGGGTGGAGGTTGGGTACAGAAGGGAGCTAGGGGTAAGTGATTGAGTGCCGAAAGAGGTGTGGGGTCTGGGAGCAAGTTTGGGTGAAGGAGGCCGTTGTGACCTGGGGCAGGGGACTGGTGTGTACAAGGGGAAGCAGGAGTTGGGCTGTGACCTATGACAGGAAGGGGTTGTGGCCTGGAACAGAGGATTGGGGTGCAGGTTCTGTGATGGGGAGTATTGGTTGCAGGAGGAGGGTCAGAGGGTTTTGGGTTATGTGGGGTATCAGAGCAGGAGTGGTGGGGGCAGCGGCTTGCAGGGGAGGGGAGGGAGGGCCTGGGGTGCCAGAGGCAGGCTCTGGCCTGGAGACTTACCCAGGCAACTCCTGGACAGCAGTCCAGCAGGTTTCTCAGGCAGGAGCCCTGCCTCCCCAGCCATGGCAGGCACCATGGACATCTGTGAATTAGCTGTGAGCCTGACGGGCTGGGGGAAGGTGCTTTCTGCACTGCCATTGCTTCAGACAGGCAGTTCCCATTGGCCAGAAACCAGCCAGTGGGATTGGGCTGAGGGCAGGGGCAGTGTGTGAAGCCTCTTTTCCCTCCCTGGGGCTGGCAATTTTTGAAAGACAAACAGATCCTTGAGGTCACTTTTGAGGGGTGTGCATGGGGAGGAGGACAAGCAGAGAACATGCCTGAGGCTCCTGGATGTGGCCCACGGCTCATATTTTGCCCAGCCCTGCCTTAGCTTGTAGTTTAAATAATCCTCCAAAGCCTTGTTAATTTTCTGGTTCCATGTCTGCTAAATGGATCCCATTCCTCTTGCCCAGGTTCCCACTTTCTATAAATAATTTCTTTGTGGTAAATAAGTGTAAGCCTCTTCTCTTTTCACCATCTTCTCTCCCAAATTCTGAAGGTTCCCTCATCTTGTTGGCCCATTGCGTAGAAATGAAAATGTTTCCGAGAAACCTACAACACAGGACCTAGAGAAAATGTTCCTTCCTAGTAATTTAAATGCAGCTTCCAGCATCATTGTCCTGTTCCTTACTGCATCGATACCACTGTGTAAAACATGGGTGTCCAACCTTTTGGCTTGCCTGGGCCGCATTGAGTGAAGAGGAATTGTCTTGGGCCGCATATAAAATATATAATATAGTTAATGTATATAAATCACATAATAATGTTAAAAGTTTACAATCTTGTGGGGCCATATTACTAGCTGTCCAGGGCCGCGGGTTGGACATGCCTGGTGTAAAAGGTCCGGAATCCCCCGCCACAGCACTTACCAGAATTTTTTTAGGTGGGTTATGAACTCTGCCACCTTCACACCTGACAGGTGAGTTACAAGCTGCTGTTGTGGTCATCTGATTACCTGTTGCTGCTATTTCTAATCAAAGGTCATTCATTCACCAGGGCCTGTGCATCTCACAACAATATTCTGAACTTAACACCTTGGAGTGTGAGGCAGAACCAGCTGCCTCTACCTCTGTTAGAAGCAGGGTTCCAGATAAAGTTTGACCTTCCATTCCATTTTATCTCTCGCTCACTGGGAGACTGGCTTTCTCACTTGGAGGACTGAGACAAACAGTTGGGAGATGACCACCCACCCTCCACAAGGTGCTCATTTGCTGGGTTAATTTTTTCCCCCTTAATAAATCTCACCATCTGTTACTTCAGTTTAGCACCTCTGGTCTTGAGCTGCTACCCATGGGGTCTGGAAACCATGCGCTCTCTACATCAGGTGCATTACGTGTCCAATCTGGCCACAGAATGAGTAGTCATATAGTCTTCAGTGTGTGCAGTACAGGGGCAGGCAGTCTGTACCCTGATATACTCTGCTGATGATCTTCTATTTCTATAGCTAACCAGTGTTTTCGGTTTATCACTATGTACTGAAGAATCTTTCCATTGAAGGCAGTGAGAATCTTGCCTGCTGCAGAACTGTAGTATCAGACTTGGGTTTACATAGCCCCTCCCTTTATTCTTATAAATTCCCAATATTGCGCTCTGTGTTCTCTGACATCTGATGTTCTTGTGAGCATTTGCATGCTAATCTCTTTTCTTTAGAGTTGTTTATAGGGAATTGCATTTTGTAATGTGCACTACCGGCTGCCTTTCTGAGTTCATCACTTTGCAGACAAAAACAGGGATCGCTTTGAGCATTTTAGGTCTAGATTATGGTGTATTAATCAGGAGACATGGTAGCCTCTGTTTTACTTTCTTGGCTTATGTATGCCGTATTATATGAACCAATAGCCAGCTTTTAGAATGCCCTTGCATTTAGGAACATCTTATTCCGATGAGTTAATAATTCCTCCCTCTCCACTGAAATTCAAGAATTGACTGCCTAACCACACATGGTCTGTATTCCATAAATTCTGTTTGATTCCATTGTGTTAGGATAGGAAGCCAGAAGAAACAAAATATTGTGAGGCTCATTTTTAACATACCTCGGATGTTTAAACGAAAAAGGAGCTCTGTCTTTGTTGGCAGCACTTAAAACATCAAGAATTTGTAATTTCAATAATCCATAACAGTAATGTCATATCTTGTCTCATTAGGAAGAACATACTCCTTTAGATGATTTTTATGTTCTCACACAATTTAAATTTAATTTTAAACTTCTAGCAAGTAACGAACATTACAGCCCAATTAGAAATAAAACCTTGCAGGTCTATGCACTCCTGCATAGAACTGCCTTTTATGTGAGTTAGACACTCATATTGCGAGGTGAGTCAACTAGGTCAACTTTTGAGGTAGGTCCTGACTATGCATAGGTCTTTACAGGGAGATGGAGATGCCAACTTTTCTGATCTTACAAGATGCTGGGTACCTTCCACAGTTACTGAATTCAGACCCCAAATTTCTCCTGTTTTAATATCAGCTGTTAAACTTCCACAACATTCCCAGCTTTTGTAGTTCAAAAAAACAAAGTCTGCTCTTCATAAAATACCCTGAAATGTTTTTGTTTAACCTGTTAAAACCCTCTTTTTCTCAGCAAGCGGTGTCCAGCTGTGTGGTTGCTTTGGTGGAAGTCAGTGATGGAAGGCGTGACCCAATCTTTCATTCTGGGTCCTGTCACCAAAGTCAACTAATGACTTGAGGCACGTTGGCCAAAATCTTAAGTGCAGGTGATAGGTGAGTGGAAAAACCCATTAGGTGGCGCTCCAGGAGGAGGTCCCAAGTATAATTAGGCCTAGTCCATTCAAACCTTTATAAACCAGAAATGCTAATTGAGACCAAATTGCTCACACAATAGTTCTCTTTGGCCTTAAAATTGCTGAATGAATCTACACATGAACCTAGAAACTAATCCACACACAAACCCTTTAAAATTCTATTTAAAATATGTATCTCTTCATAATTTGGCATTTTGTGCATTGTAAGAAGGCTCAATTACCCTCACAAATTGAAAGGAAATACCTGTATAGTTTTCAATGTGGTGACACTTCTTAATGCTTATGCCCCTGGATATCACAATGATGAATGTATTAGGGGTTATCTACAAGATGCAGCAACGCAAATGAATGTGTTGCACGTTAATTGGTCTATGGAAACACTTCACTTTGGAAGTCACTCCTCTATATTGCACATGATAGCACCATGCTTAGAAATGCTTACGTGGGCTGGTTGATGCACTTGTCAGTCCTGGGGGAATTCTGCAGTTTGCTATGGCACCTAATGTAACTATTGCAGAATTCCCTCAGGACTAACTTGTGCTAGGTCAGAATGAAAGTGCACGCTATTTCCAGTACAGCGCTATTTCCAGATCTGAAGAAGTGGGTCTGCCCCACAAAAGCTCAATACCTGATAAATTACTTTTTACAGTGCGACATGACTGCTTTTTTGTTTTAAGATACAGGCTAACACTGACTCTGTTACTGGTAGCACCATAGCAGCAGTTTTTCTGCTGGACTCAAGTGGACAGCAAGTAGTGTGTAAATTTGTGTAGGGGAGGCATATTCACTTTATCACGATACTTTGTACAACTCACTGCAACTTTCAATATGTTGGAAGAGCGAATTCTCTGGAGTGTTACACGAGTTCCATAGGCCCAGTGTGTAGTCCCTTAAGGGACTGTGCTTATTCCCATGAATAGTCTCATTGACACTTTAGGGACTGCTTATGTAAGGATTACCAGCTGCAGCCCCATATTGTTATTGCTTAGAGGTCGTTTAGCTAGATGAGTCTGGCTCTCTCTTAAAGGTTAAGGAAAATATAGAGTTGCCTGAATTTTGTCCATTTCACAATCTGAAACCCAAACCAATCTGTCCTTTAAGATTCAGCAATTACTGTTTTGTGTGTACAGTAAATCCTCGATTTAATGGATTACTGGAAGGGGTGTCCATTAATGCTGACAGTCTATTCTATCTGAATGGTTACTCTGTATGATGATGCGTTGACCTTCCCAGCCCATCACTTGCTCCTGTTCTCTGCTTCCCCTTCCTTTCCCCATCCTGCCCCATTCTTCCCCTCACACCTCCATCTCCCTCCCTCTATTACCAGGAGAGGAGCTGAATGCTGGCCTGGCTCCTTTCACCTCCTGCGGTTCTCAATGCTGTAGCTCCTGCAGCCTCGGCTCCAAGCTGTCTGCATGAGGGTAGAGCATGGCTGCTCACAGCCTGCCAGTGGGCAGCAGCCTCCAACACCATGGCTGCTGCTCAGCACCATTGCAGACAGTGGCAGCTGGGCACTGACATGCTCCACGCACACGGTCCTGTGGGAGGAGAGCTCCTACAACCCACCGCAGCCACCCGCTCCTCTGGCCCCGGTGGCCCTTCTAGCCGCGGCGGCTTTTGTGAGTCTCCAGCATTTATTTGGGGGTGGGGGTGGTAGGGAGGCTGACAGACAGGGTTCATTATTTCCGAAGTCCGTTATATCAGAGTCCATTAAATTGAGGGTTTACTGCATATTTGTATGTACAAAATGTGAATCAATATCAGGAAAGGATCGATGCTGCAAGAACTGCATTTACTTAGCTAATACGTTGCAAAGAGTATTTGAAAATCCAGTATAATTTTGTCCTTGTAAAAGCAAGGAAATGCTCTCCTTCTAAAATGAAGGAAAGAAGAAAGGAAATGTGACTACAAATTTTATAAAAATGGAAACAAAACAGGCCATGAGAATGATCCAAGGCCTTGAAAATGGAGCACAGAATTTGTGCACTGTCTGATGGACAGTGGGTTTTCTTATTGGCAAATGGTCTATGTTAAGATATATACAAAACAGTGCAGTAGGACTGAGCCGGATCCTCTTGGTAAGGCTTGCAGAGAAGCAAAAGATTTTTTTTTTTTTTTAAATTTCCTCTTGATTTGGTTTGTCTGCAACAGTAATAACAACTAATCAGCATTACTGTTATAACAAAATGTTAGCATCAAGAAATTGCACTAAGGGTGTCACTTTTTCACAAAAGACAGATTTGAAGCAAACATTTTCAAGCCGCCAACTGAGACCTGTGATTAAGTATTTCAACACTGACTATTTTTTGATGATGCTTATTTCCAGTCTTGTTTTTGTGATCTGATGATTAACCCAGTGAAGTAATATATAATCATTTAACCTTCCCTGGCCTGTATTGCAGTAGTCACAGGAAATCCATTCCCAAACCAAAAACAAATCTTCTTTGATAGCAACATAGTGAGTAAAAAAAATACTGTAATGTTAGGGTGAATGAATCATAGTAGCGGAGAGGGAGAGGAGAAGAAAGTCTAGATTCTTTAATTTGGGGGATTATGGTTTGCCTGTAAGTAGCTGAACTTTATGTATTCCTTTGTTTTAAAATAAGAAATAGATTAATTACATGAACGTTAATTGTTTTATTAAACACTAAAGAATATATTAGAGAAAAAAGTGTTCCCAACATCAGTCTTTTCTTTTGTGCGCTTGTATTGTGAAATAGGTAAAAGTTGTGAAACTGATGATTGTAGTGTCTGAGAAATGAAACTTCAGAGGGGTTTTTTATTATTGCAGATGTTCTAAAGAATTGACAAATTAAATTTGAGGAAACAATCAAGTTTTCTGCATTTGTTTTCATTAAACTAAACTGTGAAGCATTGCAATGCATAAATATAGTGATCCTAACCTGTATATTGCTATTCAATATAGTTATGTAGCTGCCATTTTATTTTAGTTTGAAGTGTGAAATATACAGACTATAATTAAAATTATTTAATTTTTTTCAACTTAAAATAGTTTTGTCTCTTATTTTAAACATAATGAAAAAGAGAGAAAATGGGAGAATCTAAAACTGGAAATAGTTGACATGAAATATAAATACACTTGGTTGTAACATGGAATATTTTACAGCTAGTACTGAAAAAGACTAAAATATTGTGAAGTAAATTTAAAAATAAAAAAGCCCCTCCCAAAATCCATAAAATAACAACTAAGAAGTGACTGAGGAAAAAGTTTGAAATATTTTTGAAAAAGAATAAAACAACATTTTTACAGTTGTCCTTAATATTAGTAGATCACGCTTCCTGAAATGAGAAATGTCTGTTCCTCTGTGGAAGAAAGTAATTTAAGGCAGACTGTTCACTTTTTTGAATTGTAGGTGATTATATTAGGCTACAAACATCTTTAAAGCATAAGTGTGTATGTTTTTAAAGGAAAATTAAAATAGAATGTTAATGTATATTTATGCTACTTAGCATAGCCTCAAAATCTACTACATGTAATTTAACTGCTATAAATCTTTTGCACAATGTTACCTCACAGCACTTTTGCTGGGGGTTTGTTTCAAATTCTAACCCATAAACATGTAATAGTAAAATCTAAATGCAATCTGCTTCTGATGTAATATAGCAAGTACATGTTTGAGTAACTGAATTTGAGGTTTTATAAAATTATTTTAAAGAGTTATTAAATCTAGTTTAATATAATAATGGTTAAAAACTTAAGTAGGTTTGGTGTCACTTTAATTCTATCAACAGTGTAAAACGGTTGGCAAAATAGGAACTGAAAACGTCGTGGTCATGTCCAGTATTGTTATAATATACATAGGGCAACATCTTTTGAAATTTGTTTAGAAGGCAGCATTTTTCTTAGTTTATCCTTCCAGCAAAGATGTACATTTCGTTGTTGAAGTAATATTGCCTCTTTAAACAATGTTTTAATAGCTTTATTTTTTTTCCGACATAGATAAAATTGCCAGTGGGTACACCTTTAAAACAGTATTTCCACATTGACCTTCATTAGGCTATTAGAATTGCTGTTTTTAATCCTTAATTTGTGTTATTCTTAACTTTGATTGGTTGCTTTGTAATCATAATGAAATTTTAAAAGGAACTCTTTCTGCTCAGGCTTAATTCATGTCAACCTTAGTGGAAGTTGTGTGTGTACTGAGTAAATGAGAGCCTTATGTGTGTCACTTCTCTTACAAGTGCTATATAAGAGAAATTATTATTATTCATAAAGCAAAATTTCCCTCTAAAGCAGAGGTTCCCAAACTGTGGCCTGAACTCTATTCAGATTGTCCATGGATAGTTCCCTCTAAGGTGCTCACCTGGTCAGTCTTACATGAGAGAAGGAGGGGCCGCCCCCTAATTAGTGGCTTGCAGATGTGGGTCCACTAAGTAGGTGCCTGGACCCTCAAGTGAAGATGAGAATAGGAAATAGATGGGAAGGGTCAGTGGGTTGAGGTGAGGGGGTAGAGGAGGAACAGAGAGACAAAAAGAGAGGCTGGGAGGAATTTAGGCCATGCAGAGCAGAGGTGGCCAGAGAAAGAAGTGACTTTCCCCATATCTAAGGCTGTAGCTCTCCAGGAGAAATGGCTCTCCTTCCCAGCCTCAGTTCTGTAGCTCCGTGTTGGAGAAGAGACCCTCTAATGTTTTTAAAATCTGAGTTGTTGCTTTTATTTGTAGGACAAAAAAGCATTAATTATTAAAGGATTTTTTAATATAGCGCTTTTATCCAAAGCGCTGTACAATCGTTAGCTAACAGTTTAGAAAGAAAAAAACATGTGGAAAGATCATTACGTGGTCTGCTGAGTCCATCAGCAGTTTTCAAGGGGTCTGTGTGGGGCAGGGAGGTCAGGGAAGCTTGAGATGTATCGCACTAGAGAGCAACAAAATAGAGCATTAGATGGGCACATTTGTTTAAAAAAAAAAAAAACCGCATAAACACTAAATAGCCCACCATGAGAAGTATAAAAATCCTACTTTTGTTTTTCTATTTTTCTTTAATGTATAGTGTTTAATTTTTGTTATTCCTAATTTGGAAGTGTTATAAAAACTAGATAAAACAGAAAATTTCAATGATCACTCTATGAAAATAGGATTTCTAAATAGGGAACTTTTCTCAGAGTATAAAGTCCCCATTAAATATAGTTGTTGTATGGATTTTGAAGGTGGCCTAATTTTGTTTTAAACATGTGAAAAACTTAATGTTCTAATAGTCAGATAGGCATCTGTAAACCTAAAATTACCATTGCAACCTAAAGCACTCAGTAAATTACCAAGGATATTCCAAGTTTGGTTGGTTAAAGTGCCATAATGAATGGATCTTATTTTACTGTAGTTTTATTTTTACTTTTACTAAAATTTTAGTTTAGTTTGGAGGGAAGAAAGAATGTTCTAAAAAAGATCTTTTCATAACAAAGGTGACAAATAAGTGTAATAACTAAGTTGTTTAAATACTTAATTTTTTTACTGAATGTGTGCACATGTGAATTGCGTCCATTTGCTTAATGCTATTATTCATGAAAAATATATGCTGTTCACACACATTAGCATACGGTTTTGAAGGTTCTGTTGTAATGTGAATAAATTTGAAAAAGATAGACTTAATTATATTGGCATATCTAGCCATAAAAGGGGAGTGGGTTTATAATTAGATTATTAGGCAGGATGCTTGCTGTGCATGGGGGTGGTCTCACAATCTTTGTAACAGAATATAATAACGTACTGTAGATAAAAATCAAGTTATCTTATTAATGAGAACTACCCTATTTCTAAGCACCCTAATATCAAAATAGTCCCATTTTATGTTGTATAGTTTGAACATGGAGCAACTTATTATTTTAATTAATATTTTATTTTCTTCCTACATTTAAATTAAATTATCTCTGTGAGATTATATTTTATAGCTATGTCTTACAGGTTTTTTAATGTCTGTTTGATAAAGTGACTGGCACTCGAAAGTTTATTATGTCAAATGTCTCTCTGACTTAAAAAATCAGTAAGTAAATAGCACATACAATAAATAACAAAGCTATTACATTTTGAGTGACTGAAATCAGTTTTTTTCAGTCTTTTATTAGCAATTAATTGTATCCATGTTAGTACCAGGGCATATTAAAAGATCGAACAGTTGAGATAATATCTTTTGTGGGACCAACTATGGTTGGGTAAAGAGACAAGCTTTTCAGCTATAGATATCTCTTCTTTAGGTCTTGAAGAGGACCTGAAAAACAGTCCTAGGCTACTTGAAAGACAGTCACTTGATATTAACTCACACCCCCCCCCAGCTGTATTCATGATAAAGCATGTAGAATGAGGAATTCATGGGAAATGGAACAGAACTGTTCACTGGTATCATTTTTATAGACTTTAGTAATTTAAATGATGTAACTTCATAGAAATACACTTCAAGATAGGCTTCAGGCAGTTAGAGTATCTCCGATGCATGGAGAATATACTCTTAACATTGACATGATCACCTTGTTCATTGCTTTTTAAATCTCAGAGGTGAAATTCTAGCTCCAGTAACGTCAGTATAAGTTTTAATGTTAAATTTGATGGGGCCTAAAATCTTAATAGCTGTGGCAACGAGGAGCACGCTTTGCAGAACCCTGGTTTGAGAGTCTTTCCACTTTGGTAGAGATGTGAGGTTTTATAGGAATACTGTGTGCTAACCTAACCCTCTAAAAGTATCCTCCACCATCTAAGGCCACCCTGGAAGAGCGACCTTCTTAGGATTGGTCTTCTGGGGTTCAATTTCACATGTCCCATATGGACGTGCAAAATCAACCTCTCAAGGATCGCAGTCAACCTCTGTGCAAGGGAGGACAATGGGAGAAACTCTCCTGTTGACCTTTCCCCATATAGACAGCCAAGATAGCTGAGTGTAGATACATCAATACAGCAATTGCCGTAGCAAGAATTATCTGTGATTAATTTACTTTGCCTAGTGTAGACATAGCCTTAGAGTGATAATGACTTTGCCAGGATTAACCTCTTCTGTATGTATGATTACTAGGGAAGAAATGACAGCATCAACTCAAGGGTGTGGAAGGGAGAATATACTAGGAAGGATTATTCTATAATGGAGTGAAAGTCAAGTAACTTTGAATGTTCAGAATTTCAGCTCGGCTAAACATAATGAAAGTTTGGTTCAATGACATGTCAAATTTACTTTATTGTCTTAACAGTTCTTTAATTACTCACTTGTAAAAATACAAACCCTAGAGGGAAGTTTTGAGCATATGAAATGATGCGGTATTTAGAGATACTTTCATTTCCATCCTTATTAATTCCCTGCTTTCTTGTTTCCAGGACTTTGCCTCTCGAGCTAAACTGGCTGTCCAGAACCTGGTGCAGAAGGTTGGATTCTTTGGCATTTTGGCTTGTGCTTCGGTAAGTTTAATTCCAAAAACAAAGTGTGGACTAGGTCGGGATAAAGAAGCGTCGTGGAAATGTGAATCACTCATGATGAATTTATTACTTATCTACAGTGAAATAACACTGTGCTGCCCCAGCTCAGTCTTCTTTTTAGCAGCCCAATTTTAACCTTCACAATCATCAAATAAGAGCTGTTGTGCGTGTTTAGGGGAAGAGGTGTTGGCAGTGGTAATTATTTGTGGTAGCTTCTGGAAGCCATGGTCATGGACCAGACCCATTGCTCTACATGCTGTATAAACAGAACTGAGAACAAAGATAAAGAGAACAAAGATAGTCCCTTCCCCAAACAGCTTAATGTTTTTTGTCCTTGCTATCTCAGCTCTCATCTCAAACAAAAACCTGAGGTTGGTTAATGAGGCAGTGAGAACAAAACAAGGGAGATGCATGCTTTCAAGGAAGATTTTTAGTAGACTTAAGAAAACCCCAACAACACAGAACTCAGGGGTTCCCTATGAGTTTCTGGATAGCTTGTAGCTATGCATTAGATGCACTAATTAGTTGTAGGATAGAGCCTGTTACAGTAAAACGTGATGTAACTGTGATGGCTCTGCTTCCTAAGAATGGGAAAGATTCACGGCCCAGTGTGCCTTGCATTGAAGTTTTCAGCAGGATGAACAGAGGAATCATTGAAGGCTGGTTTAAATGTCCATAAGCTTTTACCTTATCGCACGCAACGGAGTCTGTATAGGTCTTGTCCAGTGCATGCTGTCGACTGTCCCATGATTAGGGAGTAAACAGGCCTACTGTTCCTATCCTGGTTTCCCAGACAGTGAACCAGGGCTGATTTCTGTGGGCTTCATCATAAAGTATTTGTATCCTGGTATCTTTGTGGCTGGTTCAGGCTCTACCCAGAGGTCCTGATTAGAACTTTGTTTTCATTTCTGTAGATGTCTA
The DNA here is from genome assembly GCF_033958435.1 of Carettochelys insculpta. Classification (NCBI taxonomy): domain Eukaryota; kingdom Metazoa; phylum Chordata; order Testudines; family Carettochelyidae; genus Carettochelys; species Carettochelys insculpta. The sequence continues at coordinate 6,159,187 of NC_134155.1, forward strand.
TGACCTATCTGTGCCAATAGTTCTCCATACATCTGTGCTTTAAAATATACAAGAAGCAGGAATATAAACATCCCCCAAATACATAAAGCTGCCTATACAAAACACAACCAGATTAAAATAGTTGCTTACAGTAATTCCCCAAACTATATCCACAACACATGCCTTCAGCTCACCCTGTCATAAGGAGCCTGATAGCGCAAATGGATTAAGCCAGGGGTTTCAAACTCCATTTACCTGAGGGCCAGTGCCAGTCCTCAAATCCTTCTTGCGGGCCAGGGAGCACTCCCCTCTGGGGGGCTCTGGCAGGAGGTTGGGGGGCCTACATGCATCCCCCAGTCCCTCCTGCTGCCCCAGAGCCAACTAAAACCCTTCAGGGGCCACCACTGGTGGAGCAGTAGGGCTAGAGAAGGTTGTGGTTGGTAGCTACACACTGCTGCCAGCCCCACACTGTTCTGCCCCAACTGTCCTGTAGGTGGGACAGTCCCCCATACTCAGGTTAGTCAGCTGGGCCCTGGGTAGGCTAGGGCCAGTAGAAGGGCTTGTCGCCTGCACTCACCAGGGCAGCAGGAGCCTCTTCTGTGCTCCACCACCATCTTCCCAGGCCAGCTTGGTTCCTCCACTTCACCATGGCTCCTGTCACCATGAGTGCAGAGGGGGCCTCACCCCTGCTTCTGCCCCATGCTAGGTCCTCTGGTAATCTAAGGGAAGGGGGTGCAATGTGGGGAGAGGGCAGAGCAGAGGCAGGAAGAACCGGGGTGAGGCCAGAGCAGGGGCTGGGCTTCGGGTAAAGAGTAAGAGCCCACACCTCTCAGGGCCAGAGGGATTTGTGTGTTGGCAGCTCTGCGTAGGCCAGATTGTGGGACTCCCACATACCGTGTGTTTGAGACCCTAAACTAAGGAATGGGAGTGAATTGCAGTCTCACCTCTCTAGCAGCTCTCTGTTTTCTAAACCATGGGGCTGTTGGCTCAAGCATCTACACTAGTAGCTGTGGTGGTGCTCTTACGTTTGAGAAGTAAAAGTAGTAGCACCTCCAAAATTCTAGGCTTTTAATCCAGCATCCTGAAAGCAAACTGGAAGGTGTAGAGCCAGGACTTTTTTTTCCCCCTTGCTTTTGCTGACGTGATTAGTGGTTGGGGATGAGTTGCATATCAGTTGGGACTCGTTTCCATCCGCCTGCACTCCCTGGGAGCATAATTTCTTTAAAACTTTAGAGGTGGCAAGTATTATTTATTATTTTTGCAGGTTAGGTTACTTGCTAAGATGAAAATGACAATTCTGGCATAACCTCATTACCCTGTAGCTGACAAACTCTTTCCAATTTATTGAACTTTAGACTGTCTGGCGTCCAGAGTGCAGCTCTAGATCATGGAGCTGAGTGATGCTCTAAATCCCTCCCAGCGAGTAAGGCTTTAGACTGCCAAATTGTTAGGTCTGACTCATCATTCTGCAGTCACTCTCTCGTGAGACATTACCGAATAGACCAATTTGTCAGCTTTGTTTTATGAGAAAAGCAATGTAAAAATGGCCAGGGTGACTTACTGGAGCAGTTGGACTGAATGAAATGTGGGTATCAGGAAAACAGGAGAATGTGTGAACATGGGGGAGGATATTAGTAATGTTTTTTGCTTAATGTTTAATTGTTTTCTTAGTGTGATACAGCAATATCAACTTAGGCTAACTCACATTTACCATAAAAATGCACCTTTCCTGTCTGTCTGCTTCTGATTAATACGGTGCTATTTGTTTCATGCCTGTGGAAATTCCAGTTGACTTGGGTGTATGCTGAGGGATGAATTCCTTGTTAAAATGTAATCTCTTAAGTTTGCATATGAAAACATTACATAGCCAGCATTATATGAACTTTGCATGAGCAGTGCTTCAAGGGAGACATTGAACAAATCCAAGGAGGCGTGCGTTGTTGCCTCTCTTGCCCAGAATCATTCTGAACAACAGCGGCTCCTTGTATTCCTTTATTCCCACCACAGGCTCCCTGTGTGCCCTCTCCTCACTCCACTCTATTTCAGGGACTCTCTGAATCTCTCTGTACCACAGGATTTGCACCCTCTTCCTGGCCACATGCAAGGGGCTCTGTGTGCATTCTCTTTTCCCCCGTCATTCTTATGGGTTTTTTTTCTGCCAGAGAGATGAGCCATTAAGCTGAGGAGACGTAGAGTAGCATTCAAAAATGATCACATTAGAGAAACGTTGAATTTCACATGTGTGTCAAAAGCCTCACAACTCAGCCAACAAAGATCATTGCCCACAGTTTAGTCAGTGGCCATTTTGAGATGAACCATTGCTACCATCCTGAAGACAATTCCTATAACTCCTGTGTTGAGGAAGCTGCAGCCACTTGTCCATAAATTGTATTTGCCCAGTGTTCAGGTTCTTTGGTTTGTTGGACAGGGCTGTGCATGCTGTTGGGCAAACCCTGGGGAGTTTGATGGTCTTCACTGGGGAGGGATGGGTGGGTTGGAAGCATGTTATTAACCTATTTGTTAAACTTGTAATCCTCATGGACCATGCAGTTTGTAGCTTTAATGAATAGAATAGACCTCAACCAACTAACACACATTAAAACTATAAATTATTTTGCCTGTATTAGAATTTTAACATGTTGTCTAGCACACCTTTTCCTAGTGAAGACAAGGCCACAGCAGGATTATTTTATACTGTGGTATCAGGCATTCCCACTTAAACCCCAAGGACTTTCCCTCTATTGGATTCCATTAACAACAATTTATTTGGCATCCTATCAACTAACTAGTCTTTTACCATTATCCTGAGCCCAGATAACTTGCTTAGATCTTTGAACATTCTGCCATTTCTGAATAGAAGAGCAAAAGCAGCCTTAAGAGATCTCTGTGGTAGGCCAATGAGAATTTTGCATCCTATAGCAAGGTGTTTTTTGTGGCATTACCCTGAATGAGTTTGGATGCTGTCTATACTTGGATAAAAGGTGTGTTAAGACAAATCATGTTAGGCAACATATTAACACTCTAATGTAGGCAGGTCAACTTGTATTTTAACATCGTAGTTGATCTGAGGGGAAACCTCAGTTCCCCCTAGCTAGTACGTGTTCAGATACAACTTGTCTCCATCTGTGGTATGGTTTTCATATAGGACTGTCAAATGAATACAAGAAATAATCATAATTAATCATGTTTAATCAGCAAATGTAGAATTATTTTGGTCCAGAACTATACTCCAAACCAAACCAAAGTAAAACTTTAGAGCCTACAAGTCCACCCAGTCCTACTTCTTGTTCAGCCAGCTGTTTACATTTGCAGGAGCTAATTCTGCCTGCTTCTTATTTACAATGTTACCTGAAAGTGAGAACAGGCATTCTCATGGCACTGTGGTACCTAGTATTGCAAGGTTTTGTGTGACATATACTAAACATTCCTGTGCTCCTTCAAATTGGAACCACTAAAGTAATACTAATAATTCTGCCTTTTTAAGTTGCCATTTTATGATAGAGATTACATTAACATATTTCTATGAAGTGAATTGAAAAATACTTTACACTGCAAATATTTGTAATAAAAATAAAGTTAGCACTGTACACTTTATATTCGGAATTGTAATTCAAACCAATATATTTGAAAATGTGGAACACCCAAAATATTTATAATAAATTTAAATTGGTATTCTGATATTGTTAATCTTGTCTTTTGTTCTGTGTTAATTGCTTACAGTAATAGCGAATGATGGCAGTATTTTCATCTAGTAGTTAAATAATGGCTAATGTGATTTATTAGTCTGTAACAAGCCATTAAGTGACAACCATAATTAACGCCTGAAATCTTATATGTTACTTTTATAGCTCTCTCAGTATCTAATTTGCCTTTATTTGTTCAAGTAATAAAATAGGGAAAGCACAAATAGTGTGGGAAACAAGCAGTGTAATTCACTGCTATATAAACAAAACGCGTTTGTGTGTTTACTTGCATTTGACAGATGCTGTGTGCTGTATGTTAAGCTTAAAATCTTGGAATCAATTTGTCTTTTATGAGCTCTTCTCCAAAATGTTTCTGAAATTAAATAACTCAAGTGAAGAGTTTAACAATGATGAAACCCTTTGATTTTTAATTAGATGCTTCTGTTCTTTAAAGAAATACCTTTGCTTTTTAACAGAGTACATATGACTATGACTATGAGGGGTTTTATATCTTTCTGACAGAAATCACTGGAGATCGTTGTGAACACTGATTCACAGAAGCAATATGCTTGTCAGGAAGAGAATTTGATATATCCCTCAAACTGCTTACTGTGGTTTCTATGCTTTTCATATGGAAAGCGTCTGTAAACTTTTCTTTTAATCTGAGGATAAAAGGAGATTATCACGGTGGAATTGTCTGCGATGCAGTTGAAGTGTCATAATTTATGATGTGGGCTATAATATTGGTATTTTATATGTATTAAGGCACAATTTTTGATTGTTTTGTGAAAGGGGAAAGAGATCATTTTTTCAAGTTTGAGGTATTAAGCAAAGTTTAATTTAAAGTTGATTTCTGATTCTTTTTTTCTTTTCCTTATGCTTCATAGATTCCAAATCCTCTGTTTGACCTGGCAGGGATAACATGTGGCCACTTTCTCGTTCCCTTTTGGACCTTCTTTGGTGCCACCCTTATCGGGAAAGCAATAATTAAAATGCATATTCAGGCAAGTACACGTTACACCTCTTTTAAAACACTGGGGAGGATTTGGTTTGTGAAAGAATTACACCATTATCTGCAGTATTTCAGTGAGCCTGGGGTAACCCCTTTTTGACTTGTGGTGATGGAAATTTGGTGCAACAGGTATAAAATAAAGGTTCTGATAGAGTTACTGTATTCAACCCTTGGGCAACTAAGTAACCTATGGCTACAAACTAATAAACTCACTGCCTACGCCACTCAGGAAATTGGTGGTTAGCCAAGTTATTTACCTAGGGTTTTTACCAGACGGAAAAGGCTTCGTACTCATAATGATCTTGCCTTTTTGGTAACATACACATGCTCATTTTCAAAGAGCACTGGAACGAGCATTTATCAGTGAGGAAGTATTTTTAAATGTTCACTTTTGCTTAAATTAAATTTTAAAGCAAATCTCAAATTTTTTTCTCTCTCTGCCTGATCTCTGCTAAAGCCAGTTGGGGCAGGGTGTGGGGGCGGTATTTTGGACAATTTAGCCATGATTTTTCAAGTGACTGGGGCTGAGACACTTCAAAGGGGGTCTGACTTTCAGAGAGTTGGTACTTAGTATTTTCTGAAAATGAAGCCCTTCCAATGTGTGTTCAGTTGGGAATGCAGAAACACAGGCACCCAAAATCACTACTCACTTCTGCAAATCTTGGTGCTACTTTTCAAACTGGAGGAGCTTGTCCTCATTCTGTTCAATGCAAGATAGTTCAATATTGTGTTGAGTTACACTGTAGCTATCAAGGGTGCTACGTGTGGATACATGTTGTGTCCCTAGCTAACCTATCGGCTTTGTAGTCATTGGAACAATGTTTTTTAATTATACCTCCCCAGTACTTTACAGCTGTGGCCAGCGCATTAACTTGAAAATTTTTGTCACTTCATTAAAGTATTGGTAGTGGGTATCTGTGTGAAATTACCCCTTTAATACACGAGCCAAAAGGATCTCATCCCAGACCAGGACTATGATAAAGGAATATTCCTTCCATCTTATTTTTTTCTGGCTAGTACCTAGATATATGTAGTTAAGATCCATTTATGTCGACTTAGAAAAGAGTAAAAATAAAATAACGTCTGTGTGAAGTAATTCCTTGGGCTTTTTAAATCTGCACAGTGAAGTTAATTTGGAGAGAGTTTGCTGTCCCATATTGCTTCGCAAAGTAATTTATAGTGCTCTGCACAGGTTTGTGAAAGCAGAAAATATTCCCAGTGCCTTGTCCACTTGGTAAACCCTTTTACATCACACACTTGTTTAGCTATTAGAACTACATTTCATACATTAGCTTCTTTCAAGCAAGTTGCTGCTCAGTAATCTCAACTTCATAATGATCTTGCTGTAATCTGAAATTTTAGGAATGCAGTGGTCATGGAAATGCATTACAGTAAAATTGGACTGGGAGCCAGTGGGTCCATAAATGTAGCTATTCTATTGTAGCATTTAATTGGCCCTTTTAATCTGGATGATTGAATCAATTCATACAGTTTTATTTAATATCCTTAATCAAAGTTCAGTTAATTCACTTCTCATCAGATCATGCATGCACTGATTTATTGGAGACTCTATAAACATTATCTCACCTACAATCTGTAAAATGACAGGCTAACAAATCTGACAAAATTGGGATTAATCATGGTTACTCTAACAAGTAGAGTGATACAACTAACATGGGGCTTTGGGTTTGTCATGTAGGGCATTCTGTCTACTTATGATCAATCACCTTTCTGTCACATAAATACATTCTTTGAAATTTTTACCTTTCAGTATCTAGGATAATTGTCTCAACCAGGTCACTGCCTCTAAAGGGAGAAGTAGTCTAATTTTCTTAGGCAAATTTGGATACCCAAGGTCTCCTTTATTTTGTCCCGGACTTAGTAGGTCTTTGTTCATTACACTGCCATTCTAGGAGATAAGGACTTGTAACAAAAAAGATTCACTATCTTTAATTTCTATGAAATTTTGAATTGTATCTGTCCAAATGTATAAATTTGTAATTTAAATTTGTAATAGGGACATAAATTTGTCTTTGTACACAGTGACGAGTGTGGTTTTTCCCCCCCACCCCCCCCCCACCCCCATGAAAACACTGATGGAGTTGACCTTGAGCTTCTGGGAATTTAGATTTAGGTAGAATGTGACATGGTTAGCAATGCAGGCTGGAAAAACATAGCAAGAAATTAAACGTATGAGGAAATGGAATACCAGTTTAAAAGTATCTAGCACTTCTTTGTTCTGCCTCTTTCATTGAAAAGGTCATTGAAAAACAATGACACTGAAATAAAAGTAAAGGGAAAATTATCTGTAAGTGCAGAAGAAGCCATTTAGTTGGAAAGGAACATAAGTTGTCGTACTCTATTGTCCTTGCTTCCCTTTTGATTAAATAGTTCTCTAACTGATGTTTTCCTTCCTACAGAAACTTTTCGTTATTATAACATTCAGCAAACATATAGTGGAACAGATGGTGTCCCTAATTGGGTGAGTAATTCTATAACTGACTAATACTTTCATTGTCTGAGTGGAAAAAATACAATATCCCATCTAGTGTGCTGCAAGTTGACTTTCCGCTACAGGAGCAGTGCTTTACTCTCCAGTAGTGCAATCTTCGGCCTGTCAAGCTGGTTTAGCTCTTATCTGAGCTGTCGTGTCTTATCCCAAAGGTTTCAACTGTCTCAAGTGACATAACTCTGAAGTTTAGATGGATGTAGTTTGTACAAACCATATTTCTATTATGAATTAGTGCCAATGCTTGCTAAAGAGCCGCACTATAATCTGGCACAGCGAGAAGTCTTGTGGCACCTTATAGACTAACAGATATTTTGGAGCATAAGCTTTCGTGGGCGGAGACCCGCTTCGTCAGATCAAAGTGGGTCTTCGCCCGCGAAAGCTTATGCTCCAAAATATCTGTTAGTCTATAAGGTGCCACAAGACAAGACTTCTTGTTGTTCTTGAAGCTACAGACTAACATGGCTACCACTCTCATACTTACAATCTGGCAGCTTTCTGTGATGATATAGCATGATTCCCTGTCAGAAAATGAATAAAGGGTTCCTACTTAAAATACACTATTTTCACATATAACTAAAGATGGAGGCCCTTAGAAGGGCCATTCCATATATTTTACAATATGAAATACCTCATAAAGTGTTAGGGCGAAAACCTGGAAATTGTAAGTTTCTCTGTAACATATGTTTTTTATTAGAGAAAGTCGCAAGCTGTTCACGGATAAACTGTTCCTATTTTGAGAATTTACCTGTCTTTTTCCAGACTAGTGTATTTCTTAGGAAATGATTCAGACTTGTTTTAAGCTAAGATTTGATTGAAAATGTCAGGGGAGATAGGGCAAGAAATGCATGAAATAACCAGTGAATAAAATATTATTTAAAATACAAATGGCAGGATGAGCTTTAATACTGACTGAAAAGTACATTTAATGAAATGCTGGATTTCACCATCTCACTTGTGAGATTTACCAATTCAATCATTCATGCTGTATATAGTTAACTCTTTCATATCTGGCAGCCCCAGGACCTTGAGGCTGCCAGATACTCAGATATTCTGGATAATAGAGAGGTATACCTAGCAATGCGTAACACTAAAGAAAAACAAGATTAGGTATTAAGAAACACACACAAATGTATGCAGAGTACTTTATTTACCAGCAACAGTGGTATTGAACACTGTAAAGTTACACTGTATTTGCTATATTCATTTTTATTTACTTTCACTATACTGTACTTACAGGAAAACATAACTAAAATTTACTTATAGTTAAAATGCTGGTTATTTGAGAGTTCAGGATGATATAATGCTGGATATGAAAGAGTTTAGTGTAATTTGAAGAGCCCGAGTCAGTCTGAACATCCTTTATCAGCACTCCAACAATTACGTTCCCAGCACAGCCTCCCTAAAATTTAAGCAATGTATTAAAATTGCTGGCGTATAAACAAAAAACAGTTCATTTGTGTCCATATATATGACTTAGTGCAAATCACCTAGTATTGCATCACTAAATTGTGCTTAACTATTCAGACAAAACATCTATGTGCTCTAAACAAATGTTGCAGACTTATTAATGCATTGTTCGGTCTGCTCCGACCTTGGAAGGAATTATTTTTATTTGTCTCTAAATGGACTTAAATCCTGTATTTCATCTGATTTCTGATAGACATCAGGTATTAACAATCTGATTTGAAAAAAAAATTCTAAAGATGCATTTTTACTTGCTCCATGTTTTTGAGGACACGTGACAGGTTTTCTTTTTTTTTTTTTTTTTTTCCATTTTATAATTAACAACTTTTCTGGTATTTTTAAATTGTTTCAGGAAGCATTTCTATGTAGAAATGTCTGGAAGCTTTTGCTGTTTAAATATGTAAACTTGAAATAGTGATGCTGTAGAAAGAAATAGGCATGTCTGATTCAACATTCTAGACCAATTCACTGATGAAACCATCTGATTTTATTGCTTCCTGAGTTTCTCATTAGGAGTCTGGATTGTAACAAACTTCAGAATGAATGTTTTGCTTTCAATATTCCTTTAAAAATAAAGCTACTGGCTAGAAATCATTGTCTTTTTAGTATTAGCCACTCCAAGCTGGTTTACTTTATCTTTGATCAACAATACTGCTGAGTAAGATATTTTCAAAGACTTCCTCTAATACACTCTTTGGGGGAAAGCTAATTTTTTCCTACTTCATCTGTCTTGGAAATAGCTTTGCATCAAATTACTTTCAACATGTTCACGAGATTTCTGCTGGATTCAGATTTTTATTAAATAGTTGATGTCAGAGTTCAAAAATGTTCTCTGGAGACGGGACATTTTTTTGGCCTGTCCCAGTATTCTTGACTTTTCTCAAACACACTTGCATTACCTCATCAATTTCTCTCTACAGTAGTTTAAAATATTTAAGCAACAGCTTGTATTAGAAGTTCTTAATCATTATTAAGTATAAAGAGAATACTCAATGAATAGTTTAACCTTTGTAATCACACTCTTTCCATTAGTTTGACCTGAGATAGTTTCTTGTTCCAAGACGTGGCCTTTTGTAAAAAAGAGGTGTCTAAGCAGAAATATTTTTAAAAGGATATTGATGTACAGGATCACCAAAGCCTAGATGGAATATTAAATTGAGTTGTAAGGAGTGAATTATTAACATCCTTGAAGTTGTTGTTATTCTATGCACTAGACCATATTCTCTTTGTTAGATAGATGAGTCTTAAACTATAATGAAAAACAGAGCTGTGTGCAACCCTTTTCCTTAGGACTGCAATTGTTTACTGATATTACCAGATTCTGTGTTCATGGTGTTTTGTATTTGTAAAGCCATCCCTTGAATACACTTCATGGTGCTTTGGTTTCACAATTTTATTGTGTAGAAAGTTTTTCTTACAGATCACCAACCTAAACACTTCAGTATCTTTTCAGCATTTGATTTCTGTAATTGGTTTTTAATTCTGAGCAAGTGGTTTAGCAAGGGGAAATGTTAGCCACGTTTTGAAATAAAATGGAGAAGTTTGAGGCACAAAGACCTAAGGGCTAGACTTAAGGGTTATTTTGGATTGAGCTAGGGTGTGAATTGAAAGGGCAATAGCTATTCCCATGTGGACACTTGTGTTTTGGAAGAGGCGTGCCCTTTCCTGTTTAGCATCATCTGCTTCCAAAATGGTGATTGTGTAAGTCAGAAAAAGGTGCTCTTATTCTGAAATAAGAGTATCCACATGGAAAGCCAGTTCTGGAATAGCTCTTGTGCCACAGGTGTTTTGATCAGTGTTTTCATGTAGTCAAATCTCACTGGTAGGAACAGCGAAGAAAATGACTATCACACCAACCTGAGAATGTCTACATTAGGCAAGGTAAGTTTGACCACAGACACACAATTCTAGCTACGGCAATTGCGTAGCTAGAATCGATGTATCTACACTCAGCTAACTTGCCCGTCACTACTGGGGAAGGTTGATGGGAGAGTTTCTTCTGCTGACCTCCCTGACATCTTGCAAGGAGTACAGAGGTTGACTGTGGCCCCTGAGAGGTCAATTTCACGCATCCAGACAAGACAGGCAAAATTGAATCCTGGAAGATCCTAAGTAGGTCGATCTTCCGGGGTAGCGTAGACATAGCCTGAGTCAGGTTGTGTGTAGAAGCATCCAGCAAAGGAGAAAGAGCACAGAGAGTAAGAGACAGCCCTAAGAAATTGGAGCAAGATCACAGAGGATTTTAAAGACAAGGAGGCTAGTATTCAACAAAAATAATGAAATAATTTGATTATGAATTTGTATTGTTGTAAAAGTCTCATTCACGACCCAGGTTTTTGTTGTGCTAGGTGTTGTACAAGCACCAAAGAAAATGGCAGACCTTTGCCCGGAAGAGTCGTCTGAAGCAGGGGTCAGCAGTCTTTCTGAGATGGAGTGCTGAAATTTGACTTTTTGACCTCTAGGAACAGACCCAGTGTCAGTGATACTTTTGAAAGTTGTTAATAGTCCTACTTACAACAGCTTCATTAATAAAAAAACAAAACAAAACAAAAAACGATGCAGAGCTTTACTGTTTAGATGGTGGTGCTCTAGTCTTTTGGTAATCCACAGGTGTCAAGGCTTTGAGCAAGCACCTGGCTGGATGGGGGAGGAGAGGCAGGGCTGAGCTGCCCCCTCGCATGTCACTGCTAATCAGCTTGTGTGCCACACTTGGCACCTGTGCTGGGACTTGCTGACCCCTGGTCTAAAGGAATGAGGAGCCAGTGAAATTATTTCAGGATGGGAGAGGGTGTACTTGTATTTTGTTGTGTGTACAAGAAGGTGGGTACTAGTGTTCTGCACATGCTGAAGTCTGGATTGCTGCTGCTATTCAAAGTGGGCTGAAAAAAGGTGGAAGGCTGTAGAAAGATTGGCAGGGTGAGCCTCAGATGATGCAGCTACCAGTGCATCAGCTAACAATTTGGAGGTTGCAGTATTGATGGTTAAAGAGGAAATCTTTTAGCAAGGGTCTTACAGATACAAAGTGAGGAATGGAGGATGCTGTCATGTGGGGAGGAGGATGAATTAACTATTAGTTTTGTATTCTGTGAACCTAAAAATTAGGTTAGCTTACTAAGCAGCCAAGTTACATATTTTTTTCTAGTTTTAGGCCACAATTAGCCCATTTTAAAATTGTTTAATTAGTATGTATGTTGTGGGTTTTCTTTGGTTTTTTTAATCTTCCAATTTAATTTTTACTACAACTGCAGGAATGTTTATGAAGTCATTGAGCATATTGCTTCTAAACATAATCATATTTGTCTTTGAAGCGGTGATTTCAAGTGGGCACTAGGAATTTCCAGAAAGTGTGTGAAGAAATATTACTCAAAGCCACCATACAGAGAAGATTGGCAAGCTGTAACAGTGCCAAATGAAGTTTCTGAGAGAGAGCCCACTGTCTTGTTTTTATCATGCTGTTAAGGAGTTGACATTGCTTCGTGATCGAAAAAGAGAAGAGAAGGAAAAGCTTTTATATGTGTTCTAGATACCTGCTGGAAATGGCCAACTGTCATAAGCTCTTGTGTAATGTTAAATGTCAGCCAGGTTTCGCCCCAGAAGTAGCTGCACTTTCATAATTGAAGATTTAGTAGATATGTAGATAGTAAAACCTGTTAATAAAACATTTAAGCATCCATCATGAATCCAGTGCAAATTATCTTCATTGGATCTTGCCAGCAAGAAGCTCATTCTAAGCTCAAGTGTAGTTCTGCTTCCTAAACAGTACAAGAGATGTGGCCTCTCTAATTTTCACTGAAGTCTTTTGTATGTACAGTATGGTAATCAGAGGAAAGTAGGGACAGTGTTTGAGCTGGGGAAGTGAGAATACCTGCTCCATTTAGAGGTCTCCCCTCTAAAAACAGTGCTTGAGGAAAGTAATGGTTAATTAGTTGCAAAAGGCAAACACAAGCAACGTGTGTTCCGTCAGTGATAGTTATGCAAAAGTGTAGACTTCTAAACAGTTTAAGGGCTAAATTGTCATTGCTGTGCCCTGGCGATTAGACTTGTAATTTCCCTTAATGCTACAGAGAAACATGATTCAGAAAACATAGGTCTGAAAATCTGACCTCAAGTACCAAAGACTTCAGAACAATTTCTCAATCTGGGGTTTTACATGAGCCTTTTTTATGCTTTTAAGCCCATGGGCCACTTGGAATTTGACTGGTTCACACTAATAATTAAGCAGTTACATGAAACCAGCCTTATTCGTACTTGAATCACTGACTTTATGAACTAATTTTGTGATGCTCCTCGTTATGTTACAATTCACAACGCACCCTCTGACTCAGCAGCAAATGAGTCGTAATTGATTCGTGTGACTTCAGCTGTAAAGGACATAGTGCTTTCTTCTTGACACACTTTTTCCTCTGAATATGTTTCAGAAAACTTCAGCCATTCAAAGAGTTTTTTAATTTTTTCCTTTGTCCCCCCCCCCCCCCCCAAAAAAAAAAAAAAAAAAGATTAGCAGTACTGACAATAATAGTTAATCTATTGTGTGGACTTCTCTACCAGAATAGTTTAATTCACTGTTTCTCTACCTTTTTTCAATAAAGCACCCCTTTTTCAGGGGGGGAAAAAGAGGACCCCAGACTCTCCTGTGTTATCCCTAAGGGTATGCATATTACTGCTTGAGAAACGTGGTCCTAAAGTAATCTGAAACAAGTGCAATTCAACCTTTCCAGATTACTGTACCCCTTTTTAGGAGTCAAATTTGTTTTGTGTACCACCAAGTTACACCTCACTTAAAAACTACTCAATTACAAAAACATGCAAAACTATCACAGAAGACTACTACTGAAAACTTGCTGACTTTCCACCATCTTATTGCTGAATTGGAATAGAAATATTGTGCTTACATTTCAGCGTAAGGCATACAAAGCAGTAGAAACAAGTCATTGTCTGAGTGAACTTTTAGATTGTACTGATTTTACTAGTGTTTTTTACGTAGCTTTTGTAAAACCAAGCAAATGTCTTAGATGGTTTGACGTTTCCCCTGTAAAACCTTGATGTACTCCTTAGCGTACATGTGCCTCTGGTTGGGAAACACTGGTTTTACTTTTGTGGCTGTTTTATTCTCCTTAATGTGCAAAAGCAATGCTGCCTTTTATCAGTTTGAGGATCCCAACAATACAGTGTGCAACAGTGAGCATTAGACTGGCAGAACTGTTATTGCTTTGCTTTTAAAAGAACACTGTCTGATTTACCAATCACATCTCCTTTCTTTGCGTGGAGCTTTGTTTTGTGTAAGTGCTTCAGGGCTAATGTGGTGCAGGTAATCCATCTCCTATGACCATGTCCTGCTGAATTGCCACCAGAATTCAAATCTGTATTTAAAAAAATTTCGTCTAATTACCCTTTTGACTAAGACTTGCTGTTTATTAAAACTCCGTTGAAAGTAATCCAAAATGGCTAATGTAGGTAATTTAGCAGTGACTTTATTTGAAGTCTCCAGAGGAAGAAATGCTTTTGGAAGCTTACAGCTTTACACCTGACATTTTTTGATGCAGTAAATCAATGGCTCTCTTCCCACAACTATTTCTGAAACCTATGGGATTGTGCTTTTATAATACAGTCGGGTACACAATGGGGAAACTCTGGCACAAAAAAGGTTTCAAAAGCTTGAAAAGGACACAGATGTGAATGAAATTTGAGCTGTTTTGATGTGAAAACCTTTAGATAGATCACAATAGAATTAAGAGTTTGTTTGAAAAGGGCTGGTAGGATTTAAATCTGAACTAGCAAGCGAATGTGTGAAAGCTGTAGTTTTGCTTCTTAAAGGTGGGACTCTGATTTCTCTTACCCTCACATAAAAGGGTATTGTATTTCTCTTACCCTCACATATTGCTTGACACATAACAATATCCAACAGACCTGAAATTTACTACAGACTGTAGCAACAACTCTGTTAAAGTTACTGTTTAACATACCAAAATAAAAATCTCTCTGGGTGAAATGTTTTTTTGTGACATGTAGGTCACTTTGTATTTGAGGACATCCCACATGAATGAGGTGAAATTTAAGGCCACTTAATGTCATGGTCACCCGAGTGGTTTATTTGAAAACTAGTACTAACAGTGTTTCATGTGAAATCAAAATGAAAATGCAAAAGAGCTTTTTAACTCCAACTTTGTTCCCCTTGATTCTGAGCCTAAACCAGATTTATTTAATTAAATAACACCAGTTTTGTTCTCCAATTATAAATAACACAGACGACTTATCTTTGTTTACCTCAGTGTTTTGAAAGCTAAGGCGGTACTGCTATAAATTAAAGCCAGTGGCTTTGCTCAGGTCTGTAGTTTAAGCCATAGGCACCTTGGGAGGGAGTCCGGATTTGCTGCAGTGTAATCTATCATGGTTGAGTCAGGCAAAGAGTCTGAGGTCCATTCTGACTCACCATGAATTGTGTCCTGGTATTGGTTGAGCCTCAGGGAAATGCATGGTTTAAATACTGTGAGAATCTTTATCAGAACAGGAAATGACAGCTCATTAAAATACTAACCGTTAGGCCTGTTTAGATCACTGTCTGGAAAAAAAAATTAACTATTTGTAGGTTCAGATAACTTGCCAGAAGAAGGTGCACGTTTTGGGTGGTGATGGAAGCGTGCAAATCAGTCAGCTTTACTTACTAGTCCAGTGGCACTCAAAAGATATTCATTCAAACCTGTCTGTCAGGGGTTTATAACCTAGTCATAAAACGCTTTTTAAGAAAATTTAAGCCATGCAAAATCATTGCATCATGAGCCCTGTTAAGGAAGGTAACTCGGAATGTTTAACAGTGGTTGGTGAATGCCTCATTCCTCTTTTGCAGCAATGTGAACGTTAAAACGTACTGCTGTTTAGGCTGCTTCTCTGTTCTTTGGGGAGAACCTAAAAAGAAATATGAAATCAGAACTGAGCAACTAAATCTGGGTGTATTGGGAGTTGTACATGATATACAGCAAAACTTCACACAGCTGTGTGGAAATGGAAAGCCATTGCTCTCTGTCTGCCATTACTAGTTTGATCAACAAGCAGAACCAGTCTTCCTCAGATCCACAGATAATGGGGGAGGAGAGCCCAGAGAGGTGAATTTCCTAGTTACTAGTAAGCTTTTAACTCTTTGTCACAACTTAACACTTTCTGGTTTTGCAGAGGCAATCTGGATGCAGCTAAATTTTACTTTACTAGTGAAATCAGAATATGTTCCTGGCTCCTGTTGGCAAAAAGTAAAGGGATTTTCTTCCCTTTTGGCATTGCGCACCCTCCCCCGCAAGCCCCTAAAGACCCCAGGACGTGATCATGACCTGATCTTCCATCAGTTTTAGTGTTTCAGGTACTCCAAAAGGGGCCAGTTCAACAGCTCTTCCCATAGCTATGGTAGATATTTGTTTCCTGACTCAGAATTGGGCTCTACAGGTGTTAATCTGGTCTCTGTGGTTTTGTCAACCATGAAGGCTACACATGGCTGAAAAGAGCCAGGTTAGTAAGAGGTATGTTCACAGATGTGCACACAGACATTCTCTATCTTGGAAGTCCTGTAGAAAATACTCTCTGAAGGAAAGTCTCACATGGGTAACCCGTTGTGATGAAATTAGGCAGGCATCTACCTGACTCTGACTCTGATTTATTTAAAACAGTACTGTACTTATGCTACATCTGGCCAAAATTGTAGGATTGTTGATCTGGTAACCAGAATGTGATGCAGGGTCCATTTTCTTATGAACTGTTAATTCTTATGAACACTGTCTCTTCTTGAACAAGCACAGTGCCTGTGTGTTTAGTAGGTAGCCATGTAGTCTGGACAAGCCTAGTCCGGATATTAGCCATGAGTCTTTCCAGCTAATTGGAAAGGGTGTAGTTTTAAAGAGAACATTCACAAATATGACATCTGATTCAGGATTGCATCAAAACCTTTAATGCTAAAAGTGATCTGTTTTAAGTCTGGAGGCTTGGTTGATAGTTTGCATACTGTATTCTGCATTCTGGTTTGTTCTTTTTCCCTTTGAAACTATTTCCATGATAAAAATGGCCTGCGTATATTCAGATATTAAGCGCTTGGCATTTCTTACTGAGTGCAGCTCAGAATTTAATTCCTGTTGTTCAATTCGTTTGTCTAATGGAGTATGAAATTAATGTAAGTTGCTAACACCCTGACTGTTGTGGATAATGTCAACTTGTTTAATATTGTAAGCACGTGCCTGAAGTTAAGCAAGATCATCTTAAGTTATTTGCTTTTGAGTTCTGGGGTAAATTGGTTGTCTTTCATTAATTCTTCCACTGCTACATCATGTAATAGGTATGGGGGTGGAGGGGAGAATAAAATTGCACTCGCAATGCTACCCAGTTTATCTATTTACCTTGAGACTCCTATTTTGCAGAAACTTGGGAATTTTAAAAAATTTACATACATGCCTAAGTGTTACTAAAACTGAGCCCAATTCTAAATGCTTTGGTGGTAGCCTTTTTGGTAAAGTACTGGTACAATATTAGCATAATAGACGTACAGTAACAGATTATCTAGTAACCTCAGACTTTGACAGAGTTAAATAGTTTATTTTTGATGTTCAATGACTACTTTTAAAGAAAATATTATAGAAATATCAGTAAATAAAACACTAAAGGGTACCAACAGTAGAAGAGGTACGATCAGTAAATAGTAAAGCTTCCCCCCTCCCCCCAAAAAAAGCTCAGATTTTAATATTGCTTAAATTTATGATTACATTGTAACTTTGGGTGTGGCAGGATTTTATAGTTGTGTGGAGTTGTTGAAAATCCATGAAAAAACACTTTTTACATGATATTCAGAGATTCTAAAGCATGGTTACCATTGTTGAGTCTGGCTTTCTTCAGAACTAAGGTCACAGAACTTCCCTAAGTTAATTCCTGTTTCGACTATAATATATTTTTTAGAAAAAAAATTGTCTTGATTTAAAAATTCCTGATGATGGAGAATGCACCGTTTTCCTTGATAAATTATTCCAATGATTTTTTTTAAGTGCATCACCTCCAAGCAGTTGATTTTTTTGGGGGGGTGAGAAAAGTATGTGTCTAACCCAGCAAGTCAGGCTAAGATTTCTGCTGAAATCCAAAATATCTAATTAGCCTATAAGTTGCCACAGGACTTCTTATTGTTGCTGAGATCATTATCACCATTTCATTATCACCATCATGTATCTGGAGTTTTATAGAGATGATTTTGTAACTTGAATATGTAGCGACTTTGACAAATCACTTTTGATTACTTATAGCCCGCAAATAAATTCAGTGATTTACAAGTGTATTGATAACTAATGAAAAAATGGGTGTTCCAAACTCTTAAACTAAAATGATAATTTTTTCACTATTCTTTAAGAGAAATTTTAATTCCATTCAGCTGATGCTGACAAATTCTCTTGAATTAGTAATATTTTTCTATAAATGGTTAAGCTCATCAATGCTGGATCATCCAAGCAGTGTCATGAAGCTTGGAAAAAAAATTGTCAAGCAGTTTTTCAGATGAATGGCTGAAGAAATAGTATTTAAAACAGGTGAATGAAAATAAGAAGTCTTTTTAAGCAAATTGTAGCTTCCAGACACAAAAGTGATTTTTGAATAGATTTTTAAATTTCCTACAATTGGAGCAAAATATAGTAATGAGAGAGCTGGTTTTGTAGTCACAGTGCAAATAAATATCTTTTGAACAAATTGTTATAAATGAAGCCACGATCTGTATCAAATATATTTAAGCTTCCAACAACTCATAGTGTATACCTTGATAAGTTTGTTAATATAGTCATAATACCTCAAGAAGCAATCAGAGTTACAAAGTAAAATAAAAAGCATAGTTTCAGGGTAAGCAAATTGTCTGTATTTTCTTCTAAAATCTCTCATTGAATCCAAACTTAAACTAATTTTGCAAGGAAAATAAAATCTAAAAATATTTTCTCAAGCTTGATATAAAAATAAAGGCTGTCTTGCTGCCTTGCATCAATGTTAGGGATGCAGTAGAATTCATGAATTCTGCTAATTAATGAATAAATATAAAAAAGAATATCTCATGGACTCCCCTTTGTTCACTTATTATGAAATCCTCCTGGCTTTTGATGTTTCATAATGTCTTAGTGAATGATATTTCTTTTTAAACAAAAATGTAGGTCATATGTCAGTTCGCTACCTGTGTTGCTAAAGCTTTGAAAAGCAGGGCGGCTTTATTGCGTGTGTACGGATTATAAAGTGTAATAATTAGGGAAGTTCTATTGTACATTTAGGTTCTTGATTTCCTCTCCTTTTGACTTTTATTATTTTCATTTCTTTAAAGAGACCCACAGGCTTTACTAACTATGAGAGCTGAGAAAATCTGAACAGGATGGTAAATGGGATGGGAAGGAGGATGGCAGGAGTCTTGAAGCCATCTTACTATTGTAAAGGATGTATTTCACCTTCCTTTATTCAGCCAATTGTGCAGTGATGTATGTGGTTTGAGTTTAGAAAGCTGGAACCGCAATACTGTTCTGAGGCTACGTCTTAAATCCCTTGCTGAGTGGCGCAGAACTGTGATGCAAAATGCTGTCACTTCTGCAGTTGCAACTGCATCCAGCAAATGAATTGAATTTTTGAAACTGCTAAAATCTCATGCATGGCTGTTGTTAGTGGGTTAACATGCTTTCTGAAAGATTCATTAGGAATGGGGGAGCTGTGATTTGTAACTAAAATGCTTTTGATCAACTGCTAGCCTTAAAAATGGAGTTGAAATTGGGTCCTTCAATAAAATGTTAAGAATAGAGTGTAAGGAAATATAGAATTAGTACTATTTCAGTGGCTGTCTTTTACTGGACGATTGCAGAAATAGTGAAAACTAGAGGATTTAACCACCAGGTTAGGAAGAACTTCACTCTAGTATTGCGAGTATTCATGTATATGCTTGCTGCTACTTATGTTTCACTCTAGAAAACATGTAGGCAATGCAAATTTCTTTGTCACTTGTGTGTGTAAGTATAAATATGCCACAGTTAATTGTTTAGCAATGCAGGATCTAGTTCTGGGTTCTCATGTTCCATATATGCATGGCCCAGAGAGCCATAAAATAGCTTAATGAATTTCTGTCATAAAGCAAACTTCAGTCATCACTCACCATTACAGAAATTGTGCCGAATGCTTTTCATGAAAGAATGTTTAAAATGGGCTCTTGATGTAACAGAAGGAAATGCCCTAATCTGAACCCTGTCAATATCTTAATTTTCATTTTACTGTTGTGATAGCCATTTTAACTTGGAGGCTGAGCAGATGATTGTTTTAAGCAAAGGGCTTGGACAACTACTTTTAGCTTTTATCATTTAAACACTTTGTCATAAAATATATGTAAAGTTTTAAAAAAAAATTGCCTTTCAGTAACCTTTGCCTTTGTCTTCAGGGTGTCAGTTATTAAAAGAAAAACAATAGCATGAGAGAGTTTTAAAACAGTCACTCGTACGGACCAAACGAGTCATTCGGGAGAGCTTCTACCGCAAACTAACCTGTCAGCCCTTACAGGAGGTTTCTGAAGAACTGGAAATAGGTTTTTTTAAAGTTACTATTCCCTTACTTGAAATACATGGATATATATTTACAGTCATCTTGCAAAATTTTTAGGAAAATTTACCAGCCCAACTGCAGAATGTAGTCGCTAGTTTATCCATGTTGAAGGAGAATGACTGAAGATTTTTTTTTAACTTGGTGTTCAGTAAGATTGCTTGCCCCAGGTTTATGGAGTAAATCTTATCAGTGTGGCTGATGGTGAGTTATTTGTACTTCTCTGATTCTGTGGATTTACTGAAATTCTAAATGGTAGCAAGATGTTGTCCTGCATTTTAACTAGTATTATTTACACAGATTGAGTTTTCCTGGCCTATCTCGTGAAAAGGAGTCAATTGTAAATGTAGTGTAATAAATACATGTAATTTAATCTGGGAAGTGCTTTTTTCCCTCTTTTTCAAGCACATTAAATGATTATGGAAATCAGTTGGTACATGTCTGCATTGGCAAAATGTTATTAAATTTATGACAGGAATTCATAAAATCCCACTGAGGTCCCTAGTGGAGTGAAGGGTCCAGCTATAGGAATTTTGTCACCACTAGTAGGAAGTTGCCACAGTGGACACACAGGCTTAAAATATCTCTCCTGAGTAATTGTACAGCATCCAGAACCATGTATTTAGGAGCAAGTAAGTCCTTATGGGAGAGAGGTTACAGTTCCTGACTTGCATTACTTTTGACTGGTCTGGTCTGCCAGTGGTTAGATAGTGGATACAAAAATGATACTCATTCATTTGAGCAGCCTCAAGTTACAATTTTAGAAATGCTTTGGCGTCTGCAGAATGGCATTGAGTAGCTACATTGCTAAGCCCATCCAGTTTAGTATTTGGAGCTCTTTATAGACGGGAGAAGGCAATGAGTATGTAAACTTATCAGTGATTCTTATTACAGTCATCTGAGAACAAGGTGTTCAGTAACGTACTGTTAGTTTCTGTGCAAGTCATCTGCCATAAAACATGGAGTGAATCAGAACAAGGTTCATCGTTCCTTCTTTGTTCCTTTGTTAATCACTGACTAGTGGGAGGTGCCTTTAGAATTTGCTAATGCATTCTTTTTGGATAAGGATGACGCACAGATTGTCCTAATAAGGACTTAGTTTGAGAAAGGAGCCGCCTTCTTTGTCAAGATGGGGGCAAGTCACAGGGCAGGCAGTTTCTTTTTTAACTGAGGGATGACACAAGCACAAGTCATTTCCTTATTAATCGGTTCAAACCAGTTCTTACAGGAACTGCTGGTGATAAATGTGGGACTTCTGAGAAGTCATTCATTTTTGTCTCAGCCGTGCACCAGTGCACATCCTTAGCTAAGCTTCTCCCTGACTTTGAGGAAGTGCTGGAGCATATTGCTCTCTGTGTTACCTCTGAGTTGATTATCCATCTGCTGTGACATCTTTTCTTTTTTTACCTCTTTTTGTTTTTTTTCTTTTTGAAAGTCTGGGGGGCTCACTTGTCCCTCTTCTTCAGATGACCTGATAAGACACACTATATTGTATGGGTCTCCCAATTATCCCATGGGGGGCGATGCCTTCCGATCTCTGGCTCCAATCTGAATTTGGTTCCTTTTCAGCCAAAGGTGGTAAGTTTAAAAAAAAAATAAAAATAAACTATTTTCTTGTTTTTCCCCTCCCCTCTCAAATTTTGTCATCTTCGCTGGGATGAAATATACATCAGTGCTGTCCCAAGAATAGGTCCATCTCTTCAGAAGCCTTTTCAAGAGTACTTGGAAGCTCAGCGAATAAAACTTCACCATAAATCCGAGGATGGAGTGCCACAGGTAAGAATTATACCCTATACCCCCTTTTCCTTTCCTCTTTGCTCTCCCTGGACATCTTACCCATTTTATCTGGGTAAGTTTTTATTCTAGTTTTCCAAGACTTGCAACTCTCAAAGGAGATAAGGCTTTGAATCTATTGGGGGGGGAGAAAAAAAAAGCCAAAAAGTTCAGAGGAAAAACTGCTTTTGTGCTACATACAAGTGGATTAGACATTCTGTCCCTTTGGGAGTAAGTTAGGCAGCTAAGGCAAGCTGGTGGTTTGCCCTGAGGTGTTCTGTTCATTTCTTTATTATTCAGATCTGTTCCTACAATGGGCAAGCTAACAAAAGACAGGGAAAAGTTCACTTCACCTGTATGATTATAGGTGAAGAATTCCCTATTGTATCAAATATTATTAAAGCATATAGATCTGAATTTCTTTTTTTCCTACTTGCCCCTATTCCCCCAAAAAACCTAACCAACAAAATCATATCTTGATGGTCAAAGAGAAAATATAAGGAAAAGCTGATGTTTAAGCGGGGGGAGGGGGCTTTTCTTGAAAAATCTTTTAAATATATGTTCCACAGCTTTAAATGCCAAAGGATTAAAGAACATCTAAATTTTAGACCTGCTATTTTTAGGATAACTAAGATATAAATATACACAAACTAATAACATATTTCAAGCCCAGCACCCTTTTTCTGTAAACATTTGCTTTTTCTAATTCTTAACAGAAAAAGGGGAGCAATTAAGGGAAGATCAGTTTGGAATAACTCTGGGGAAGCAAATGCTGGCCTTTGCAGAAAGCTCTATGCAGTACACTGCCGCCCTCCTTTGACCAGAAGGGAAAGTAGAAAAAAGCACAGGACTGAAGAAGACTGCAGGAGAAGCATGTTTTTTTAAGTCTGTCACATTAACTAGAAAATGATACTGAGCAGAGGCTGATACTCTACAGGCATTTCAGTAAAAACTGATTTAACCAGTGGCTGTAGTGTATCTTCTGCAACTGAGTAGGACTCCCTTCAGGCTTGGCTAATCTTGAACTTTATAAAAGGGCAACAAAAAGAAACAAAATAATGGAAAATGAATTACTTATCCACTCACCCCCTAGAAATGATTAGTTGCCCCGCAGTGATTTAGCAGCTGGCATTAAAAGACAAAAAAGTTAGGTTTGCAAAGATGCCTGCAGGAGTCCTGTTAGTTTGTGCTTGTTCCTGTTGTAGTCTGATAAATTAGACAGACTCCTGAGATGGTTAGATTCTTTCCCTTCAGCTAGGAGGAGGAGAATTCTTTGGTGTTCTGCTAATCTGATTTCTCCTTTGTTCTGTTTGTTTTGTTTTTGCAGGGGGAGAACTGGTTATCATGGATGTTTGAAAAACTTGTGATTGTCATGGTTTGCTATTTCATCTTATCTATAATAAATTCCATGGCCCAAAGCTATGCCAAACGAGTGCAGCAGAAGATGTACTCTGAGGAAAAGACAAAATAAGATGGGCAAAGCCCATTGAAATGGGCTGTAGCAGACATGCAAGTGACAGGTCTTACCATATGTTCTAAAAATTGGCATTATTCAAAACAGGGAAAAACTTTTTAAAATCATCAGTTTCCAGCTGTAACAAGTTTTTAATTTTTTTTTCTTTTGAAAGTAACTCGCTTTTAGCGAATAACTCCCATTTGCAAACGTATGTATGTTAAGGTAATGTATATATTCTCTTTAATTCCATCTGAGTTGTACTTTCTGGAGTGGCACGTGTTATGCTAACTAACGTTGAACATAAATGCTTTCCATTCACGTTAATTCCAACATTGATTTAATACGTAGCTGAACTCCAGATTATTAACTTGCAGCCTGGCCTAAAAATAACAGTTTTTAAGGATGGCTGTCATGCCTCACAATTTCAAAGTAATTGAAACTCATGTAAATGCTAGTAGACTGGGTAACAGTCTTGCATGTCCCTCATGGTAATACGAGTCCATCTGAGTGCTCAGAAATGCCGTCCCATTGCACATACTCTCAGTTGGAAAAGCCGCCCTCACCAACTTCATCATGGTGTAAACAGAGATGGTTGATGTCAGACTGGTGCAGTTGACTTTTTTTATTCTGTATATTTAGAATGACGTCAAGATAAAACTTTATAAAGTCATCTTTGATCATTCCAGAATTTCTTGTGTTGGTCTTTATAAACTCTCTTCTCAACACATTTGGTATACTTAGTTTATTTTTAGTTTCTTTATTAAACCTGTGTCTAGTGCATTGCATGCTTACTAATCCTTCCTGTACAATAAGTACAGAAATGTTTTTGTTCTCGACTTTTTTTCCACTGGACGTTCTTGCTCAGCAGAAGGAAGTAGAAACCATTTACTTGGCACCTTCCAGTAGGGTTTGGTTTATTTACATAAGCAAGTAAAACAACCTGACTAATTTTTTTATCATACACTGTAGATGTTTTCTTAATATCAGGACTACAAAGAACAGCACCATGAAGCGCAGAAATCAGAAGTTAAGTTAGGTTTGATGTAAAATACAAGAATGGCAGTTAATAACCACAGTGAAGAACGTTAATGTATACCTTAAATTATCACTCTTCTTATACATATTGTTATAAATCAGTGTGTGAAATTAACTTACATTGAAGGGTTAGACTTGTTGTCGTCTTAGTAGAGAGGTGATCATTCCGTTCTACCATGTATATACAATGAACAATGCTTTTCTCATAGTCCCTGAACTAGTAGAAATGCAGTTTTGTTGTCTCCACAAGGAAAATAAAATAATTGGCATTTAATAAGATGTTCTTAAAAGGTGGTACATGGATTCTTTAGGCTAGAACGGGCTCAACACCTTTTAAATTAGATGTATGTAGGGCGGCTCTGGAGCAAGGTGCAGTAAATGTGCATTTTATTCAGTCTCCTCTCTGAATGTTCACTTGTGTTGCCAACCGTCGTGACATCTCCATGGCTGTACCATCCTGTCGGATAGCTTATCAGACTGATGTTGACTGTTGGATCTCATGGCAACAACAGTCGGTAGGCTGTCTGACATTTTGGTATCTTTCATCTGACCGTTTGCTCATCCATCTCAAATTCTGTCTTTCATTGAACATGGACGGGCATAGAAGTATTTAAAGTTTAGAATGCAAATGATTTTAAATGTAAAGACTTTTTATAACTATTTTTCTTAAAATATAGCACTCTGCATAAGAAACATCTTAAAAGTACAGGACAAAGCGTGTGAAACTTATACTATTTTTGCTTTTCTGTGCATCATACTTAATTTTAAACAAGTGGTGACTGTTAATTGAATGTGCAAAGAGGATTTTATATAGACTTCTCTAAACATTGTTTCTGAGAAGCAGATTTCTTTTAGACCAGCTAAAAAAAATCCCCATGGGACATTTTACAAAGGGTGGTAAGTTGCCCAACTCCCACTGAAATCCAATGGGTGTTGGAGACCCCACTCCTGTTTGTGCCTGGAGATTTGAAAAAGAACAAAATCTAGCAACAAATTCATATGACTAATTATATGTGCATAAAATCATCATTATTTGATATTTCACAGCAAGGATTTAAATTGGCAAAAACTTAAATTGTGCAATTTGTGGTTAATTATGTGTTATATTCAACAGCTTTGAGGCATTTGTTTTTTCTCCCAACATAATTTGAGTTAGGGAAACATTGTGGTTCGCCATTTGTATCACTCTAATAGCAGCTTTGAGTTTTTTAGATCTAACATCTACCAAACATATGGGATGCTACTCTCACTTAAACCAAAACCACTTTGCACCACTCCTGTCGGTGAAAAGGGCCCATAAATGAGTTAATTTTGGCCTACTTTAAGATCCCTTCCTTCATGGTAGTAGAGTGAGGTGAAAGGGACCTGTGTAATTAAGAGTCTGGCCCTAGATCTTTCTGCCTCACAGCATGTCTTCTGGTGATTTCTCAAACATGCTTCTGGTGGCCTCTTTTACCCAAAGTCTTAGCAGTGACTCTGCCTAGAGAATAACATCCAAAAAGATTTTACGCTTTTCCCTGTGTGTGTATATAGATTGCTCTGGAAGCCACCTCTATATGTGCCTATTCTGATGAACTGTGCTGTAATTCTGCGAACTTTCTAAAGTTCATCTTTTATCTGATACTTAGAGAATGGACTAAACCCTATACCTACTACTATCTTATCGGACACTGGATGGTGAGCCTTTAATATTTAATACAAGGTAAAAAAATAAAGATTTTGAGTTTGAAGTCTTAATGCTTGCTCGAATAAAAATAAATATATCGAAGTGGTATAGCGATTCCTTTTGTTTCATTTTAGCAGAATAGAGTCCATTGTTTCATATTTAGCCCTTTTTATGTTATCTTCTGTGTGCGGTACCAACACAGACATCCAGTAGTAAACATGATCCAAGAAGAGATTTCACAACTGCCATTTGACAAATTCAAAGGAAAGTCCAAAGCCTTTAACACATGTGGAAATGGGATCTGGTAATTTGAAAAACAAAAGATGCCTATTGTTTCTGTGTTTTCTAGATGACATGGCTACTCCGTACTAAAGGAGGAAATTATTCAAATAGACCTTAGCTGAATTACATTAAATGAAGAAATATTGATAGGTAAATCACCAGTGTAAAATGTGGTTAAATCACTGATTTCACTTATCGACTGTAAATATGAAATAACAAGGCAGCCAATCAACCTATCATTATCAAGAATAGTGAATCAGAGCTGAAGCCACAGAAGGGATTTCAATAGATCCTCCTCATTTGTTATCTAGGGGACTCTAGGCCAGGCCCAGTGTCTGACCTGGCTTGGAGGATCTCAAAGAAAACCATCTGTGATGAGAAATGTTTCCATTATAGGCAAGCACTGTATTTCCCTTGCCACCCATAAAAATAGCTGTGGAAATTGCCTGTTCACTGACTCTCTCCCTGTAGCTCTGAACCACCTTTCTTGATATGTTGCACTGTTTCTTATTGGAATTATCATTAAAATGGCTGCCCAAGGGATTATGCAGCTGCCCCGTTCATATTAGCAGAAATGTTTAACCAATATCAGATGTTCTTGAGTAGTTGTGTATAATATCCTTTCTTAATGTCCATATTGGATCTAATTTTTAAATTGTTCTCATTCCAGCCTCGGTCTCTTTGCAAGTACAATAGATTGCAAGCACAAACAGCAGTTAGCTATCTCCCGATTAACAGGCACAATTGAAAATATAAATACCTGTGCCCATAATTGACTGCAGGTGCAAAAATAAAGAAGAGCGATTATGTGTATTCCTCTGAGGCAACAATAAAAATTGCAGTTTTCCTTGGAGCGCATAGTTAAAAATACCTTTTAATAGCAGCACTGTGCTAAAAGGTTGAAATTACTCATATGCATGATAATTGGAAATTTAACACCCTCCTTGGATTTCAGATTCTATTTTTGTGGGAGAGGAGAGAGTTCTTTTTAGTTACTACTCCCAGCTCCCACAGGGCTGCAATCGTAGCAGAGTGGCTATTGTCCTTTCACTTTCCATAATGCAAGGGGGAGCCGTGTTAGTCTATATCTGCAAAAAGGAGAAGTCCTGTGGCACCTTATAGACAAACAGATCTTTTTGGAGCATAAGCTTTCATGGGCAAAGACCCGCTATGTCAGATGCATCTGACAAAGTGGGCCTTTGCACACGAAAGCTTATGCTCCAAAAATTCTGTTAGTCTATAAGTTGCTCCAGAACTTCTTGTTGACTTTTCATAATGTTATCTATTAGGCTTTGACCCTCCTCAGGTAACAGATGAGCTTAGGTAAGGAGTTAAATTGCTGAAACTTTGAGAGGAGAGGTGTGTTCCTTATAGTTTGTTTAGCTGTATCTACACTGTGTATTTTTTTTTTAATGATACTTTTTTCGGTGTCCCAAAGTCAAAATAAGTGAAGTCGAAAAATCACATTCACACACCCACACCATTGTGAAATGGAGCATTCTTGTTTATAGCCACAGGTCACAGCCACAGCACTGAAAAGAAGAGTTCACATGCTTCGTTCCCACACATTGATTTTTCACCTTGAAGGGGGGCAGGAGTTGATGAAAGTCATTCACAGAGATAGAGTTATTTCAGGGGAAAGTCCTCTTATCTCGACTTCTCATGTGTGGCAATGTGAACGCTCTTTTCCTTCAGGGAAAAACATTTTTTTCCCAACCATCCTCTCTCTGCAATCGTAGATCAGCTCTTTGAATGGAATAAATACTTTGCCTGTGATAAGACATGCTATGCTAACACATTCAAACCATGCAACAGGCAGCATTTGCATATGCTTTTGCAGGCTCATTTTAAGTGGAATTATGCAAAATTGGTTTGAGCCTGCTGCAGTACTCTTCTCTGATGGAAGACCTGGAGGGCACAGCATATCAACAATGCATTCCTTCCTCTTTCACCCTCTTCACATTTACTGCACCACACAGTGGGTGAAATGCCCCTGGAAAGCAAAAAAAAGCTTCATTCAAGGCAACGTAACAATGTGTTTTGCTAGACTTGTCTTGGATGAAAGAAAAGGATGTAACAGACGCTGGAGTTTTCAGAGGAGCCTCAGGGAATTAGCTGCCCAATTACGATTAAGTTTAGGCTCTTTTGAAAACCCCAGACCTAATATTTAAGATGCTAGCTGAACGCAAAAGCTACAGTCATAAATAGGGTCCAGATTCATACTGGGGCTTGTAATGAAGTCAGGAGACTGGCCTACTCTTATTGCTGCATGTTCAGCAAAATATTATTGCAGTCAAAATGTTGTGCATTTCTGTGCTAACCCAGACCAAGCAAGATTTTAGCTGAGAGCTCATTCATCCTGCTTCACTGCTTGTGCTGGGCATCTGGTGAACTGTTGAGAAAAGAAAGTGCTTTGACGTATACATGCTCTAAAATGAACCTAAACGTGTGTAGATTATTTTTTAATGTAGTCAGTTGGGCTGAAACTTATTTTAGTCATTTGTAAGGTACCATCGTTCTGCATGAGAATCTGGAACACGTTAACAATTAAAACTAAACGTCAGCATTCTCTAAAGGTCACTTAAGCTGTTCATCTATAATATCTTGTGGCTTACAAAAGAAGCAGCATTCAACATTTTATGGCAGTGACCCTGGTTTAACTGCTGTTCCTTTGACTTTCTGAGAAAATAAATATAAACTGGGTTGGTCAAGAACTTCTTAACTAATGTGTTACCTGCCATTTCCAAATCAAAGAGGAAGGTCCTGTTTTGATAAACTCCCTACAGCCACACCCCTCTCATAATGGCTGTAAGAATCTGCCCTCAGTGTTCGCAGGACATGTTGGTTCTGATCTTTTGAGCCAGTGGTATTAAGCTGTTTCACCCAAACAGTCCTGCTAAAAATCCCTGTTAGACCACTGCCCCTTCTTTTTGCCTTGCATATTGCTTTTAGACATTGTTTCTGCATAGAGCTTTACACCAATCTGTAAACAGCCTTATTTAGAGGGAATTAGTAGCCATGGATCTAAATAAAAGGTTTTGAGATCCCAGTTATATGCCAACACATTTTGGTGGCAATCTGTTAGATTGGTGTCAAGACAGCCTCAAAGCCTGTGGCATAAGAAGCACTATATTGTAGCTGTCCATCTGTCAAATTGCCTGGGTCTTGGTGCCCTACAGTGATGGGAATAAAACCTGATGCATTATTAGCAAAAGATATCCATGGAGTCAGGCTCACTCAGTTCTCACTTAAGTGCTTTTAGCAAGATTTGGCTGGGGGCTGTCCCAGGACTGCAGAATTCCTGAAGCCACGTTCTGCATAGGGCCCAGCCTCCACAGGGAATGCGGTAACTACTCATTATGCTGTTGTCTCCAAGCATCTTCCCTGAGCTGTTAATTGGGCCTCATCAGTTGCTTTAGAGAATGTGACCATAGTCAAATTATTGCAAATGTGGACAAATTAGCAGGTGTATATAAGCAGCCTGCATTGTTATGGAGACTTCTGTGTAGAGTTAACCTTTTTCACAGTCTGCAATCAAACACTACCTATTTCTATGGTATTATGAACATAACAACCGGGACTGGGAAAAGCCAGCTAGTTCACCTACTCCCTTTCTCCTATTAATGCAGTGTTCCCCAGAACTGGTCACTACAGTGGTGGTCTAGACGGGTCAGCAAACGTTTTACGTCTGGCCCCTGGCCCCACTTTTTGTCCCTGCAATTAGCAGCCCCACCACCTGCAACCTGTCTAATGTAACCCAACCCAGGGAAATTTTGGTTATATTCTAGAATTAAAAAACAAAACAAAAAACTTTCAGCATGTGTAAGAAAATATGTATGTAGAATGTGGAAACTTTTTTTATTGGTATATAAATGTGAATACACATACATAAAAACAGTAATGTATTTCAACATTTTTAATGAGATGGATGAGCCTGAGACCCAGGAACTGATCGTGTGGTGGCCCCTGCCCCCTGCAAAATTTCACACACCCCTACTTTGCTCATCCTTGGTCGAGATGGGTTGTATTCCCATCTCTGCCCCTGATTCTGACCTAAGTTGCTCTCTCTGTGCCAAAAATCGTTGCCTCTATGTCAGTCATTCTCAGTCTTTCCTTTCCTCCTTGGGGCCTTTTTACAGAAGCTATTTGCATAAAAACAGCCTCTTGGTTTCAGAGGCTTATTTCCTGCTGCTTATTCCTCATGTAAGTCCTACTGACTTCTGCTTGCGACATCAGTGGTTGTTGGGGAAATGATTTTTTATGTTGCATAAGAGGCGCTGCAGGTGGGGAACCGGGCAGGAGGAAGAGATGAATTCTAAAGAAATCCGAAGGCTATTTATTACTAAGAGCGTCACCTGAAAAGGTCAATGGAGGGGCGGGGAAGGGCATTACTTCAATAGCGTTGCTTAGAGGGAATGACTGTTCGTTGGTGCAGTATCTGATGTTGAACCTTGTATCTCTCTTAAGCTGAGTTATCTGCGTAATTACTGTATATTCATGTTACCTTTTCTATTGAACACTATAGTTGCTGTGTTCAAGCGGGTGATTATTGCCCATGAATGGATGTAGCATTTTTAAGTGAAGCCGTAGGGTGGAAAATTCACAGACCCTTTTATGGATGCCTGCCTTGGTGCTGGGAAGGGCATTAGCCTCAGGGCAAGCTTCCAAGATAGACCAATGCAAACTTAGCCTACAGCCGCACTACTGTGCAAGATTGACCTGCTCAGGGTAGATCTCCTGTGCATTAATTTTTTCTCCATGTGCGTGAAACGGTGCTTTCTAGGGTCAGCGTCGACCCCTGAACTCTCTGTGAGCAACAAGGATTAAGGAAAGTCGATGGGAGAAATGCTCTCATTGACCTTCTTCCATGTAGACAACCATAGCAGTTGACTGCTACATCGATTTTAGCCACACAATTGGCATAGCTAAAATTACGTATTGGAGGTCAACTGCTATTTCTAGGATAGGCACGGAATAGCTTAGCTTTCGGTCCTTGTTCAATGGGCCATATCCCTGCAGATCATACTTTAGCAAAACTCTGTGACCTTCAGTGGCAGTTTTGCCTGGAGTAAGGACTTCAGGATTTGACTCTTGTTGGAGAGAGATCTTACGCTCTGTATTGCAGCACTTATCTTTTTTTGCCCAAATGTCCATGATCATGCTTTGCATTTGCAAGATGTTTAGTCAGTAATGATCAAGTGCTCTGCAAAGGTGGGTTTTTTTGCCCCAGCTTTTTGTACAACTTCCTACACCAGTAAGATGTTTACATCTTAGGCCTCCCATGTCACAGTGTTTTGCTTAAGGCTGCCTCAATCATTTATTTCTGTGAAATGGGGATAGAGATACTGACCACCTTTGTAAAGTGCTTGGAAAGCTGCAGAGGAAAACTTAGTGATAGAAGAACCAGGTATTGTTTTACGTGAAACATAATTTCAGCTTTTACCCTTGAATTATAACCAGCTACTTTTTCTGTGATTTTCCTGGAGGTATATTTTCCTTTGTTTCCTTTGCACTGGTAGGCCCCAATTAAGTAACCACCTCTGCATGAGCAGACTGGGTGGTGCTCTGTGACCTCTGCCTGGCTGGAGTGTTGTTGACTTCAGCCTGGCTCAGCTCAAGCGCAGTATCCACCTGTGTGGATGTAAAAGTAGAACCCACATTTGTCATGTCATCAGAATATCATCAGACAGCAGTAGGCTTTGGATCAAATTCTTTTTCTATACTACAGTAGTCTGTAATGAAAATACTTGGTTGGTGGGAAAGAAAATAGCTCTCTGTGTGTGTGTGTGTGTGTGTGTGTGGGAGAGAGGGGGAGAGGGAGAGGGAGAGGGAGAGAGAGAACTCAGTAGAAATATTCCTAATTAGCAGATGTAAAAGAATCAAATATTTTCTCTTAGGTTAAGGGTGTTCAGCTGAATTTACATTCATCAATTGCATGTATTAGTGTTCTGCTTTCTCACCTAAAATCCAGTAGAGCAACGAGAAGTTGTTACTTTACATTGTTGACCCTGGTGAGTAATATAGTCACTTTCTGGATCATGTGGCAGTACCAGCGTAGATAGAACTACAAGCTGCAACTGCCCAGACAGTGGGGAAAAACCCTCTGTTTTCTTTTCTCTTGCAAGTCACAAGATACAAATGACAATGACGGTCCAGCAATGAGTAATACTGCCCGCTAACAGTATTCTTGAGCTCCAATTGTGTACTGATTGGCTTGGAGAGGAGTAGTTCTGAACTATCGCCTAAGTCTTACTAATTGAGAAGGTTATAAAATGATTGTGCAGCTGCCTTTGCCAAACAAAAACCACAAAGAGTCAGTATTTTATTACACCTCCTACAGTGTGTGGGAGGAGGGTTGCTTTCCACTTGGCTCCTTTGGTGATGGTCTACTCACATGCACCACAAAATGATCTATTACATATTGGAGTTTGCTGGGCAAAAGATCGAATTAAATCATGCCATCTGACCAAAATTACACTGCTCTCAAGCAGAGGAAGTAGATTTTTGTGAATCTGTGTGTAATCTAACATTCAAAGGAGATCACAGACTAGAATTCATGCCTTTTTAAAAGCACAAATGATGTACCAGTAAGAGTTTATTTCCTGTTATCTGTAAATATGGACCAAAAGCCCCCAAAGATTAAGTGGAGATCAAACAGGAAGCTGTCAATACCCAACACGGTCTACAGCAGCTTTCTGCTGTATTTTGTATGTTTGAATCATGAGCTAAACTTTGTTCCTGTACTTAATTTTACCACACATCCAACTCAATGTCTTATACACAAGGAATTTCAAGTTAGGGGAGACCCAAGCACCCTTTATCAATTTTTTTTGCTGCTGTTTGTTTGTATCTTGTGATATAATTTAACTCTTAAAGGCCCATTTCTGCAACCCTAACACATAAGAATAACCCTATTGACTTAAATGGAACAACTTCTGTGAGTAAATAAAATAAATTTTAGAAGATCAGGCCCATTTTCCTCTAGGCTAGGGTACATTACCCTGGAAGACCAACCTGCTCAGGCTCAATCTTCCATGGGTTGATTTTGCGTGTCTGGTAGGGGAATCGACCTATCAGGTCAATGACCTTCTTCGGTGAGGAAAGCCAGGTAAGTGAATTGCAAATACTTGGATTTTAGCTATGCAATTGCTGTAGCTAGAATTGCTTATGTGCAATCAACTGGCCTAGTGCAGACATATCTCTAGTTGTACATACAGCTGCCTGAGGTTTTGTTTTCCATTAATTACTCTGAGGGAGGAATGCTTTTTGACCATCTCTGTTCCTATTTTCATCATTACCCTTCCCTCCATGTAACAGGCTGACAGTAGTCGCCTGAAACACCATACCCTGTTTGCAGCTCTTTAACCTACTGAGGTAGGGTTATGTAGGGCTGTGCTGACTCACGATAAGGTTATTTCTGCACTAGAGGGTTTTGGTGAAAAAAAACCTGGCATTTTATCAACAAAATCCAGGGAGCATCCAGCTCCCCAAGACACTCTGTTAACACTAAATGGACAGAATGCAGCAGTTTTGTTGACACTTTACCACTCCCAACAAGGAGTAATGCTTCTGGTAACAGAGAGCCAGTCTAGACAATCTGGGGGACACTGTCAACAGAAGAGACATCCAGGTCATCTGGCAGGTGCCCCAGGTGACACTGCCCACAGAAATCAGCACTCTATGGTGCTTGCCTATGACCCTTCTTAAAGCTGCAGGGAGCCTGGGAAACCGTGGAGCAGGAAGCTGAGAGCATCTGTGATTCCCCATACCCTTTCCACCACTCCTGTCTTGAGAGCCATTGCAGATGGCAGACAACAACCCCAAGATCCCCCTGGGCCCTTGAGGGAGTGGACTGAGCGGTCCCAGGAGCCACCTGAGGCACTAAGAGGTGGGCCCCCTCCTGGACTAAGGCTGAGGTGCAGGCCCACCTGGACCTGTGGGGTCAGGAGGAGCTACTCTGGGACCCCAAGGCAAAGTGCTGTAATGCCCCATCCTGTGCCTCAATGACCAGGCAGACCCCTGCCCCCATGAGGTCTAGGTGAAAATTAAAGATCTCTGTCAGGGGCATGTGCAGGCCCGGGATGCTGGATGACATTCCAGAGGTACCACAAAGCCCCTGTGCGGCAGGGCCCATTGTGCAGACCACACATGGCTTTGCTCCTGGGACATTCCTGACCCTTGGCCTGGTGGGTGTTGGTTGCTGCTCACAGTGGGGGCAGGGCCTTTGAGGCTGTAGGACTCACTGTTTTGTTCCTGCCGCACACCATTTTTCTTACAGCTGGACCCACACTGTCCAAGGGCTTGGCCTGCTCCACCTCCTGGGCAAAGCGAGCCAGTACCAGCACGGGCCTGCAGCTGAAGGGGCTGTTGCCACATCAAGCAGGACCTCCAGAGGGACCACAATGCTGCCCTCTGCAGGATGACTGACCTCCTGGAGTGGCGGTTGTGGGCCTAGGACTAATTAATTTCCCATTTTGATGTTGCCACTGGCATCTGGCAGGACATGATGGCCCAGACACATGTGACTGCTGCTCCCACCCCTGCTGGTCATCCCACTGCCCCATGACCAGCTGGGCACACCAATCAGAACTGGTGCAGTGCCTCCAGATCCATTAGTGCACCTGAGGGTGGGCATGGGTGCAACTGCCTGGCCGAACCGAGGAGTTCCTCAAAAATGGTGTCGGGCTCACCTTTGTGAAGAAGAGGAGGATGGCCATAAAGAGTTGCAGCAGGTGCTGAAGCATCTCTCCATGGGGCCAGTGCAAGCTCAGAGGCTGCTCTGGCACTATGGCTTGCTGGAAAGAACTGTCTCCCCCACCCACAAAGTGTCAGTCATGCTCTAGCAGCTGTGCTATCCCTCGTGGAGGTAGGCATGTTTCAGCATGGGCAGGGAACAAGCATCTGGGCAGGAACCCTTTAAGGGTTTGTCTTGCTGGGGCTCCTGGAAGGGACTGCCAGCCATGCGCTCATGTCTTTCCTGTGTGGCTGCAATCTGTTGGCAAAAGTTATGTCAGAAGATCCCTTCCGTCAACAGAGCATGCTAGTCTAGACATAACCTAAGAGAGGTGATCCCAGGGTGTAAGGGAAATGGCTGTCTAGAGGGAGAGGCTCAGAAAACCAAAAGGGGCTATTTTGATAACCTAATCTGACCTAAAAAGCAGGTGTCTACAACTGAAGTGCTGGACTGAGTCAGCTATAGGGGGCCTGAGTGTGCTTTCTTTCATGGACTTTGTCCTGTGTGTGCTTTCTTTCATGGTTTTCATGCCTGGTTTCAAAAGACTTCTTCCACCTACGCTGAATTTTATATTACCCAAAAAAAAACCACCCACACCTTGGGTGCCTTGTATCTGCGTTTCATTAGCTGATTGTAGCACATCATCTCCTTCTTCCTGGTTAACTACCTGCCTTCCTTAATCTTGATCTGCTTTTGCTAAAGTAGCCTCTGCAATCAAGACCCAACCCAGTTCTTTATCTGTTCAAGTAGGGCAGACTAAACCTGCTGCAATACTTAACCATGTAGGTTCTTTTGTAGTTGAATACACTGGTATCAGGTAGATTCTGGCCATAGCCACCTCGAGGCTTTGTCATTTCCTCAAACAATTTAATTCTTTCGTCTCAGCATTTAACAGGTAAATTTTTGGCACTGTTGAAAAGCACCAGCCCAGTGGGACCAAAGAAAGATTCCCATATTCAGCAAACATGCCAGCAACACTCAATCCCAGCAAAAGCTATTTTCTGCCAACCAACTTGTCCGCCTCAACGCTCACATGGAGGGATACTGAACTAATAAGAGTAGTGCCTGCATTATGTACCATTCCTTGGTCTCTTTCCAATGGACCTATTGAAATAGCACTACCTCTGGTAGTTTCTGAGTTGTTTTGTCCATGACTACTGGAGTGAGGCCTTCAGTTAATCTGCTTGTGGGGACTGCAGAAATATGCCACTTATTTTATTTAATGATATTTAGGAAAAAGTTGAAGGCCTCCACACAACAGGTTCTGGCTTGCCCTACATGATTGATTTTTTTGCAGTAAAATTAAAAAGGGAGATTGCTCAGGCTGCTAAATAAATTTAATTTGGAACAGTAGTAAAAAATCACAAGTCATCCAGCTCCTCTTAACTCTCATTTCACTCTTCTCCCAGTTCCTGGGAAAACAGAAGGGTCATGTCTGAAGTCAGACTCTACTAAAGAACACCCTAACAAACAGTATCTTAGGGATGAAACCTGACTCATACCCAATTATCCAATTTCTTGTGCAATGCAACTGACTGCTGGTGCAAAAGCCATACTTCCATTCTCCACCCCTCCACCCCCGCAATTTTTTCTCAAGTGCATTTTTGCTGACATGCAATTTGTTGTCTGAAAATACATTGTTCTGGTCACTGGGTGCCATCCCATGCTGATGCTGCAAAGATCTACTTTCCTTGCAGGAATTAGCAATATTTACCTTGAATCCCATTTGTGAGCAAGTTCTTGCAGGTGTCCTCATAAAGCACAGGTTAGTGGGTGGGTCCTGCTCTGTCTTTGAGTTATTGCTGCAGAAGTTCCTGCTTCTGTTTGGAACTGCCTGTTTTTTTCTGAGCACTGAAATCACACCTTAAATTGCTTAAATTTGCTGATCCTAACACCAATCTCTTAATTTTGAAATTGAAAAAACTATGACATCAAACATCCATTCCACAGACAATAAAGATCCATTATGCCCATGCTCAGAATAATAATCATGCAGAAGAGAAACAAAAAGAAGTGTAAGAGAGGAAGCCATGCTAGTCTATACACTATCAAAACAAAAAAGCAGTCAAGTAGCACTTCAAAGACTAGCAAAATAGTTTATTAGGTAAGCTTTCGTGGGACAGACCCACTTCTTCAGACCATAGCCAGACCAGACCAGAACAGAGTCTGTTCTGGTCTGGTCTGGCTATGGTCTGAAGAAGTGGGTCTGTCCCACAAAAGCTCACCTAATAAACTATTTTGCTAGTCTTTAAAGTGCTACTTGACTGCTTTTTGTTTTAAAAAGAAGTGTCTGCTTATTGCTGATGTCGCAGTAACAGACTTCAGTGCTACCTTCTCTGATTCCAAAGAGGTTTATCTGATAAAGATTTTTATCTTGTTGTGCCCTGCTTTCCAGAACTTTAGTGTTAGACCATGTGTTCCTGGAACTTTATCAGTCTTCAGATATCAATTTCTTGGCTACCAATTGTAATTTCTGATACAGAAATAACTTCTGATCCTTAAGCACAGAATTCCTGTGTTGTTGCTAACAGAGGGACAAGTTCCTCTGTTCATAGTGTTGTTCCCCGACCCTCCGGTTCCTTGAACAGTTTGTGGTGTTTATCTTAAGTCTTGTGCAATCTTTCCTTCTGAAGAAGTTCCAGTTGCTTGAGTATAAATAAGCAAGTTAGAGACGTCCAAGAACAGTTTAAAAACAATACAGACACACAAAAACCCCTTTTTAATCAAATTAGCAACCTAGAAGCTAGGAAACAACAGTGATTTTCACAGAGAAGTATTTTTCTGTACGAAGAAACTCTAATTTAAAAAATTCCAAAACAACTGGCGGGGAGGGGGGGATCAGTATAAAAGAAATATTCATGCTTAAATTCAATGCCTCACCACCACCACCTCCAGGAGAAGCTGAATGAGCCTAAAAGCAGGAACCAGCGTGGCTAAGTAAACACCGGCTAAGAAAAAGCAAGTGAGAGAGGCTAAGTTAGACTGGGTTGTTTGCTAGGGCTCTGGAGGAAAAATGCTATGATGCAATGTTGTGACATAGCATGGGCAGGAAAAAAAATGTAAGTACAGTTGTGTGAGAACAGTAGTGGTACATTTACTATTGAAAAAACCAATAACTGGGCTGCCATCCCAAGAAATGTTAAGGCTTTAGCTATAAAATTCCCTAATTCTAGCTGTGTAAATAACTGTTGCATGAATAGTGTGTACAGAGCTAGTTTTAGTGCATAACAGAAAACACACACACACACACACACACACACACACACACACACACACACACACACACACACACACACACACACACACACACACACACACACACACACACACACACACACACACACACACACACCAAAAAAAAAAAAAAAAATGAGCAACCCTAAACCTTCCAAATGCAGACAGCCAGAATCATCTCCTTTATCAGGAAGGGGCTAGGGAGAGAAAGACATGTCTGTCTCAGAGTTTAACCTCCAGCTCCCAGCAGCTAGTTCCATCTTTGCTATGCTCATTTGGGGCTTGTTCTGAAACTGCTAACACTGGTGCAATAATTAGCTACCTTGATACACTTAAGCAACAGCAAATTTAGCGCCAATACGAGCTCAATCAGTCACATGCTTATTCAACCCTTAGCAAGAAGATTCATGAGATCTACCAGTTCCTCTTTCTTGACAGCTCAGAATTACCATGAGAACAGCTGTTCCCAAGGGATCCCTGTGCTACTGTTCCTGGCCTAAGCTGAAGAAATGCAGAGGTGAGTAAACCAGCAAAGGGTCTCTGCTCCAAATCTGAAGCAGGGCTTGTCCCTGAAACCTCATTACGTAGGAAATAGTTTTTTTTAGGTTTTTAAGGTGGTACAGAACTGGTTTTTTTTTTTTCCAGCAGAGGCAATTTGGGAAAATAGGAAGGCAGCAAACACTCTGCAAGTTAACCTATAGCCCACCTGAATCATAAGATTACTCCTGTATCTGGGACTGCTAATAAGACTTCATTTGAAAGGTGGTTTGTTTTTTTAAATCTAAAGTAACTTTATAATCATACTGACAAACCAACACATCTGGAGGGAGAGAGGGAGAAGAGTTAAGATTAACTCATAGTCAGCTATTTAGTCACAGCATAAGTGTGTGAGAATATACATATATGAAAATGACCTGTGCTGTAACACATTTGCCACCATGGTATGGGCTTGCTCACATTTTAGTTAGACTACAGGGAAATCAGAACCTAAGAGAAAGTTGATTGTATGTAGCTACTGAGCTATCTGACGGGAACAGTCCTCAAAATTGAGTTTTACAGTGTTACAGCTGAAAGAGGGGTTATTTGTAATGAAGAACCTGGTGCATGTAGACAGAAAAACTAAAACTAGAGGAAAAGAAATACAAAGGAAACAACAGAAAATAAAAATGACTCCACGCAGCAGAGGAAGAAGTCTGAGTGATTTAGTACAAACTGAATTCATGTACCGTCCCCCTCTTCTCTTGTGCTACAGCAAAAAGCAGAGCAAGGAACAACCCAAAAGTTCCTAAATTGGTATTATTTCCAGTGTGTGTGTTGATGCTATATCCTGCCAGTGATTGCAGCAGCTTTACTATTGAATTAATCATGGGAACACACAGTGTCTGTAGCTTGACAATGGCACCACCTTGTGGCTGTGGAAAAATCAGTCCAACACATTTCTAAAGGGGGATTTTTTAAGTTACCAAACACTCAGGGTTCTGCCTCTGTGGAATTTGCAGCAGCATCTTGCTGTAATGTATTTCATTTATAAAAGCTGCATCTCTGAGGGGAAGAAAAAAGGTTAAACACAGACCAAAGATAAATGATTGTAGTGAATCTGAATCTGCAGGCAGTTTACAACAGTAACTGAGACAGATGAACTGCTCTGTTCTTCTCAATGGATTGCTAATGCTGAACCATGAAAAACTGACACCTAAATGCAGCACACTGGAAAACAGGATAGATAGCAAAAACAAACTGAATTTACCATAATCAGCACAGTAACCTTAAGTGTAACTTTATCATTTACTTTCATATTAAGAACTTCAATTAAAAATCATCTTTTAGTATGCTGCAGAATTTGTCATACTGGAGTACTATGACAATCGGGACTTGCCACAGAATTTAACACCAGCTTTCTGCACAACATATGGGATCTTAGTTATTTCCCTAACAAAGTAGTGAATATTAGCAAATAAGTCAAAGTAAATTATGCTTGTGTATTTTTATTACTACTATTTTGATCATTAATATTTTGGTGGCTATTGGTAAAACGCTTTTAGGGCTAAGTATGAGAAAGTAAAGTTTAGTAACACAATTTGATCTTTCATTTTAATCTAACAGCATCCTTCAGCCCTACTATGGCAGGAGAGCTAATATTAGCTCAGATTACAGATTTCAACCTGAAAAAAAACCTTCAGGGTACGAAAACACCTAAGGAAAAATTACGAGCAGCCAGGGGGAGAAGGAGAAAAAGTTAGAGGGCTTCAAATGAATGAGAATGTACTGATTTTTGTATTAAATAATACATAAATTCATTATCTACACAATATGCATGTCTGTATGGGAGACAAGGAATACATTCAGTCCTGATGCACCTTAGTATTGCATCAAAAAAAAAAAAAAAAGGCAGGTGAGGTCCAGTACCTTCCTTAACCACTTCAACTTGGGGATAGTTGAAACAGAAAGCCTTTCAGTGTATAATCTCCTCATTTGTAAGTACAGTAAAGTCTCAACATTTGAGAGGTTCCATGTTGGGAATCCTTGCGAATGCTGAATTTTGGGAATACGCCTTCCACCTGGAGCCTGGCTGCCAGTGCTCCTGCCTGTGGGAAGTGGCGGCTGCTGGCACTTGAATAATTGAATTCATGAACATTAAGTGCTAACTTGACCTCACTGGAAACATTAAGTTTGCAAATCTTGAGACCCTACTGTAGTTCAAAATCGAAGACTGGCATAACTAGAGATAACCTGTTCTAGAGTTGTGAAGCAGTCCAGGAAGTCTTCCTCTTCAATCCCAAACTTAGTATACTGGTGAACGTAGGCTCTGAGGGGGCAAAAAGTCTGGGTAAGCAACTGAGAACTAGACAGCAAAACATTACAAATCATCGTTCTCAAAAAGTCTGACACCTGGTACAGCATCAAACTGAGGTGGTTGTAATGAGCTGTTTCCAGCCCTGTAAACCAGAAATGAATTGTTTCTAGTACATTGTTTGGATACAGTTTCAGGTACCAAAGGCTGGCTTTTGGAGAAACACAGAACACTTTCTGGCTTCTTTCCAAATCTCAGCAGAGTTACTCAATTCAATTATTGTACTTGGAGGCAGAAGCTTACTCGTTTATCATGTAAAAGCATCGAGGGTTTTATGCAGAACAGCTTAAAGCTCCTGTTTGTTGCATGAATTTAAACAGATGGTAAATTTAGGAACAAAGGTATTCAGCTCTCATTCACACACATCATGTGTGGTTAACTAACATTTGCTGGACACTTGCTCTCTGATGCCCCATAAATTTGGCTTCCTATGATGAAAAGACAGAGGCAATAATTTTTGGAGTTAAAAACAGGTTTTAAGGAGAAGCAAACCTCAGGGTTTCAGAGCCTTTACAAACACAAACTCCCAAAATATTTTTGCAACAAGCTAGGAATCTTACTCTTTCCTGGAATAAGCAGCAAGTCTGTGTACAACCTAGAAACAGGGAGATCAGTAAAAGAGTTCTATTTTTAGAATGGATATTCTGGAATGTGCAAGTAACTTTTGAGTTTTAGTGCTCGTGAAAAGTGCCAACTTGACCTCAATGGAAACTTCTCCTATTTATCAAAACAATATAACATAGGTAGAGCAAGCCTCCAAACAGTGCTCAGCCACAGTGACCACCCCTAGGGGTGGTTTCTCCAGAATTGAGGGGAAAAAAAGCAATTGTGCCATGGAGAAATGGTTCAGAGTCTCCAACTATTTGACGAAGGTAAGGGACCAGAAGAAGATTCACCTAGTTTTACTGTCAAGTGCCCTGCAAAAAATTTTGTTCCAGCAAGTCTTCTCTGAAATGTATTTGGTGCAACATTCTAGGAAACAAGGTATGTAGCACTGGTTCCTCTTACGTAGCTTTAATCAGTGGGAGCTTTGCTTTTTCTCTTTGCAGGAATGAATGTGTATATATTGTGCTTCTATTTTACTGCAGGGTTGATCAGCTACTTGCAGTCACTACCACCCTGGCTTACATTTGAACTTGTGACAGACTTTTATCTCTAAACCCCTCAAGAACACTATTTGAAAAACTGCCAGCATATTTGCACACATTCTGTAATGGAGCTGGTACTGTGGTTTCTTTTACTGTGGCTGTAAGGGACACCTTTTTAAATTACAAATTAGAAGTGATTTATGAAGTGCTTTAAACTGAGATGTTACCTACTATTTACTTCCAGTGAAAATACTGAAAAGTCAGAATGATAAATTACCATTCTTATTTTCACTTACTTGGAAGCAAACATATTCCAAGCTTTCTCCACAATGTTGTCCATAAGTTTCAGCAGGAACTGGCTGTTGCTGACCAAAGAAGCAGATTTTTCATACTTGTTAAAGGCTCTTGGCGTTTTCCACACAGTAAACGCATCTTGAGGGTTCAGCCATGATGTGTACAGTGCTGGGTCTTCAAAACCTCCTGCAAGAAGAATATAGCAGTCTTTTCTGACTAATGAAGAGTTTTACCAACATGACTTCTTTTACAAGCTCAACTCAAATTTTCACCTAGAAAGTTACACTGAGTATTGTACACTAGAACTCAAGTTCTG
The DNA here is from genome assembly GCF_033958435.1 of Carettochelys insculpta. NCBI lineage: Eukaryota > Metazoa > Chordata > Testudines > Carettochelyidae > Carettochelys > Carettochelys insculpta. The sequence continues at coordinate 6,202,128 of NC_134155.1, forward strand.
CTTTCGGTCTGCTGCATGAATACACAGACTAAAGTGATCCTGAAAAAGGGTAGTTGGGCTGATCCTTGGCCTGTCTGAGCAGCAAGGAGCTGTTGCAGACACTGCCCATTTATCCTCACAAACCAACACAGAGGGGGGAAACTGCAATTTGTTCTTATGGCCTTTGTGTCCAAACTCATTATTAGAAGCTGGAGCTTTGTGAGTGGTGTAGAATGAAGTGGGTGCTCTCATAAAACCCTGATGTGAAAGAAAAAACAGCAATGTAAGTTATCTTTGTTCCACCAATTCTCTCAAGCCTCAGCTGCTGTTAGCAGATCAAGTCAGTTTCGAGCAGTATTTTCACCTGAAGGGCCTAGTAAAAGTGTAACTCTTCAAACAGGTTCTTTCTCACACAATGTGGTGAGCGCCAGATATAAAAAAAACCCACCACCACTTCAACGCTCTGTAAAGAAAAGCAAACTATGATATCCCCCACTCCCTCAGCATCTTCCTACAGGTTAAAACTCCCAAATCCAGCACTCTCTTGTCCAGCAACATCTGTCACTTGGCAGGATCACTGATCTTGCAGGACCAGAGAGGCCTGGAGCTGGGAGGAGGAGGTGCCAGCCAGACGAGTGGCAGGGACGCAGGGCGGGGCAGCTGGTCTGGTAGCAAGGGGGAGCGCAGCAGCCAGGGATCCCAGGCCAGGAACAGCAGCAGCAGAGAGCAATGAACCAGGCTGGTAAGCTGGTGGCCCAGGCTCCCAGTGGTTTATCATAGGGTCTGTGCACAAAACCGCTGGCTGGAGAGCAGTGGCTCCCAGGGGCTCATCCCCATGGGGCCAAGAAGCCCTGGCAACAGTGAGGAAGGGAGGCCAGGAGCGGAACTGACCACCCCTGATCCAGCAAAATCCCTCATCCTGGACTGCTCAGGTCCTGAGGGTGTAAGAGGAGGGAGGTTAAACCTGTACATAGCAGTTATATTACAACAATATATCCTATCACACATAGCCATGATGGTGTCTCTCCTTTCCCATAAGGTGCGCAGGGAAGCCCCAGTGTATTTTCTGCATATGTAAACAAAGCAACCTTTCATGGCTGCATAACACAGCCTTGGATGTTAGAATGTGTTTGCAGAGAGAACACTGATCTTAGTTTTTAAAGAATGTTACCTTAGGCTTTTTACACTTTTGCCAGTGACTGACATAATGAAAACAGTGGGGTAGGGAAGGGGAAATAACTAATGAACTGTGTATTTTTTTTCCCTCACCTAGATCCACGCTTTGCACATCTTTTCCTCGCAGGACAACCAGGTTGGCAATGGAACTGTTAAAATGCAGTGCCTTATCTGGAGAGGTTTTTGCAGCACCGGGATTCCCTCGCAGTGGTGGTCGTACCTGCCAATTGATACCTAGACACAGAAGTTTTTGAAACAAACTAAAATCCATATTTTAGTCGCATCATGTGTTTAATTTTTCAGTTACTAGCTTCCTGAGGTGAAATACAACTGCAGTCAAAAAGAGGTTTTTACAGGCTACTTAGAGACAGTCTAGTACAAGTTGAAACTTTCTAGTCTGAAACTCTCTGGTCCAGCAATATCTATGATCTGGCATGATTTTAGTTAGCTAGATGACCACTTATGATGGGCATGGCCAAGTTTCATGCAGTCCCATGGTTTGTTTACAGCCATCAGCACTGGTTCTCAGTGCTCTTATTCAGCTCTATTTTACCCCCTAAATGTCTCCTAAGAGCCCAGCAAGCAGTGGCAGTGTTCGTAATGCTGCTAGACAACACTGACTTCCCATGGCTTGGCAAATTCTGATTCAGCACCAGTCAGGTCCCAAAGGTGCCGGACTAGAGAGGTTCAACCTGTAGTACTTGTAATATTCAGTGCCTAGCACTGGACATTTAGCAGAGAGTGTGCTGTAGTACATCGGCTCCATTCATTGGTGAAACTGCAGTCTTGTGACTCAAGACAATAACAGAGCTCAATCTGTAGTTCTTAGGGAAGGAAATTTCCCACTACAGCCACTATTCCCATTCTACAGGAAAAGTACTCAGTAAGCAGCCTTGTCCCTTAGTGGCACCCTAAACAATGTAATTGGAAGCCACATTACTGTTCCCAGCTTGTCTAGGTAGAAGTGGCAGGTTAAAATGTTCAAAAAAAATGAAGAACTAGGACACCAAGAACTAAACACTGTTTCAGGTGAATCATGCAAGTAAATCCCAAATGTGTATTTACATATTCCTAATAGCTAGCTGGCTGAGAGGTCTGGGCTAAAGCAGGGATGAACTGGATGATCCTATGATAGCTCTGAAGGAGCTGGTTAGGTATGTGAGGAAAAAAATCCCTACTGTCTAAGTGAAGGAGGCTACTTCTTTCTGAATAGGTTAAAGTTATCCAGTGAGTTCCCAAAGGGAATAAACTTTATTCTACATGTAGAAACATACTGAAAGATTATCTGATTTCAAGGGTGTGCCCACACCTTACCTTCTTCCATCTTAGCATTAGCAATAAGCATCTGTCTTAAATGTTTGATGAGCCCAGGCCAACTAAACGTACTGTATGCCAGGGAGTTCTCTGACATCTGAGGTATATTACGAAGACCCAACATCTTGAATTCAGGATGAGGAACTAAAGATTCCATCAAGTCTCCTAGGAATCAAAAAAACAGCTGCCATGACTGCCCAAATAATATTTAGGTTAGTCTCTTGGAGAATATAGTGAGGAATTTCATAGAGACCTAATGACATAAACTGAGTATACAGTTTACATGTGGAAGGCAAACACATCCCAGTGAATAACATGAAGAACTCACGTACGTTGCTGGATTCCATATTAGCATGTGAGCACCCTGGGGAGGTCTCAGACAAATCATTGAAAAAAATCCAGGCATTGTTCAGCAGTGGTCAAAAAAGCAAGAATGCTGGTATATATAATGAATGGGATAGAAAACACTGAAAATATAACCATGCACTTGTTAAAGTATAAATAAGTTCCAATGAATGTATCTCAGAGCTGGATAACAAATAGCAGACAAGGTAAACTAAATGGTCCTATTTACTCTCTCATAATACAAGAATATGAGGCTACGATACAACACTGAAATGGACAAAATTGAAAATAAAAAGCAGTGTTTGTATATGATGCACAATCAGGCCTATAGAACTCACTGGCAAGTTTTTTCAAATTAATTTAAGATTTTAAAAAATTGCATCTGTGTGTATGTGTATGTACATAATCAGAGGGATATAAATACCCAGGAGTGTGCCTCCTTCAAAATCTAAAACCATCTGGTAATGACCACTCTTGATGAAAGGATACCAGATGAGACAGACCACAACTCTGAACCAAGATAGCAATTCCAAAGGTCTTATAATATTTAACTCAACAATAGCTTTAGTCATGTTTGATTAGATCACTGAAACTTTTTTTCCCTTCCTTCATGGTAAACAGTCCATAACAAAAGGTAAAAAAGTAAGATCCACCACAAATGCACAAACAGAGAAAATGACCCTGTGTTCCACCCCTAGGGATGTAAGAAACACATGCTTTTTCTCTCATCTGTCTGACAGGAAGTATAGAAAATAATATACACTGCTCTGCATTTGTCTGGCTGCAATTGAGTTTTTTGTTGCAGGGACCAGTGAAGACAAAGTTGAAATCTGGGTTAGCAACACAAACCTTGGCACTATGGATAATTCAATTTTTCATTCCCGGGTGACCCACCACAGACCTGTCTTATTTATGTAAGTCATGTTATCTGGTTTTGGTTTGCATATAATTCAAAACTAACCTCAAACTCAAAGCAAAACCTCTGACTTGCACATGGTTTTCACCTAAAATGTAAATTAGTCCCAGGCTGACACCAGCCACTTGGAAAGGGGAAGCATCACTATGCAGTAAAGTATGAGACTGGGTGGCAGAAGTGCTACTCTTAACTCTGCTGTAAAACTGATGTATGACAATGGCAAGTCATAGTTTTTCTGTCTCAGTTTCATCATCTTTAAAAGGGGGCTAATACCCAATTCACGGAGGGGCTGCAGCTCAACTCATTATTTGAAGTGTACGCCGAGATCCTTGGATTGAAAGCATTAGCTGGCATCAAGCACTATTATAATTAGATACCTAGTGGGCTCCTGCTATACTGTGAGGCTCCTGCAGAGGAATAAGTGGGCTGAAACACACTTCCCAGCTGATGTGCAATTACTTGATTTACATCCCTGAAGGATATCTTTTTAATATTCATTAGCTGAGCACAGATCTTGTGGATGGCATCATTTTCATGAACAAGGAGAGCATCTGATGACTGGTACAGGTGTGAAAGTGTCAGAACTGAGTTGTAGTTTTGAACAATAACCTGGAAGGAAAAATGCACATCAACAAGGGTGAGTTAAAAAAAACAAACAAAACCTTCAGTTTTTTTGTCTATGTAACTTAATCCTCTCCTCAAAGCTTTACCTCTTCTGTTACTGCTTTTTTGTTTTGATATTTTTCACGGAGTGACTGACTTCCCCCTTTACCTGCACTCAGTACAGCAGCCATTTTAGTGTCCACTTGGATAGTGAACAAGGACTGTCTTAATTTTATCATCCACAGCTGAATTCATAGGAAGATACTGAGATCATTATTTTTGTTCCCATAACATAAGAAGTAGGGGTCACCCAACGAAATTAATGGGTAACGGGTTTCAATTCCCTTTTTTACCATAGGCTTCCTGTGTGAATTAGGGCAGATCTGTACTACTGTTTTGCTGTCGTAGCTACGTCCCTATAGGGCAGTGGTTCCCAACCTTTTCCAGACAATTCAGGAAGACTTGGTGACCCACGGCAATTCAAAAACAGGGAAGATGGGAGAGCAGAGCCATAAGTAGCTAATTTTGCACCTGAGGCAAGAACATAAAATTGTGCCCCCTCATGTTTATATAGTCATAATAGTTATTTCATAGAAAAGGGGAAATATATTAATAAAATAACACTGTGTTTACTACAGTTAATCAGAGTTGTGGCAGAAAGACACTCATTAACAAACTGCTCCCCTTGGCTTAAACCCCACAATCAGGGGCTAGCAGAGTCACACTCAGGGGGCTAGAGGAGTCATGTTGAGCGGCTAGGAGTCACTCGGGCTGAAGGGGGCTAAGGAAGTCACACTCAGTGGCTTCAGGGGGCTAGGGGAGTCACACTGAAGGGCTAGGTGTCACTCGGGCTGCAGAAGGCTGGGGAAAATCACACTTAAGGGCTGGAGGGGTCTAGGGGTGTCATGCTCAGAGGCTAGGAGTCACTTGGGCTGAAGGGGGCTAAAGGTGTCTCACTCATGGGCTAGGAGTCACTCACTGACTGGAGGGAGTTAAGGGAGGCACAGGTATCCCCAGGGCTGAAATGTAATCATGACCAATGTTTGGGTCCAGACCCATAGCTTGGGAAAAAATTCACATCTCTGCTATGCTAGCAAATCTCTCCTGCCTTCACATCTCAGGTCCTTTTGTCTGCATAGGTCATGTTGTGTAGGGAGGTGGTTTGACTATACTGGCTAAAGATCTCATTTTGCCAATAGGAACTGTGTCTCCACTATAGCTGAAATGGTAAGTGGCTCTCAGTTTAATTGACTGGCTTAGCTGCCTGATGGCTGTTAATCCAATTGAGAAGTTGAGTACCATTTCAGCGTGAATGGCTTCTTAATAGCCACCTGTGGAGCCACCCAGCCCAGTTTTACAATCATGTTTACATTTTTTTTAAACATTTGAAAGATTCCCAGCAACTGACTACAGGCAAACAATAAAACTAACTATACATGAAGTGATATCAAATACACGAAGTAAAGAAACAATTCTCTCCCCTTCTCCATTATCTTTCAGTTATAGGTATTGTGGGTGGTATTTGTTACACCTGATGGTAAACCAAGTCTAGTTTTTTTTTTGTTTTTTTTTAATAAGTAGACAGTCCTTTTAATATGGATTAAAAATTTTGCAGAACCCTTATGGAACTTCAACATTTACCTCACCGGTTCCATATGGCCAGACAACCTGGTTGAGTATAAATGAGGTTGGAAAAGCATCCCTTAAGCACTGAGTCACAAAGGCTCCCATGCCTGATCCCGTACCACCAGCCATGCTCATTACTGTTAAAAATCCACTAAGGCGATCGCATTTCTCTGCTTCCTTTTGTATCAGGTTCATGATAACGTCTCCGTATCTGGGCCCATGAACACAGTAACTGCAGCACAAGAGAAAAAGTGAAAAGGGCAAGAACTCTTACCTTATAGCAAAACTAAAGCAATAACGTCAACCACACAAACATATAAAGCTATTTCCTTCTTTTAAAAATTTCTATCAATTTTTTAACTCTTTATATCACCAAGGCTGCTTCAAGTGAACAATCTTCAGTTTCTTTGATGGGCCGTTTATTTTGCATGAAGAGACTGACCTTTACAATTATCCTGCCATTCTGCACCCACAGATTAAACAGCTAAATGTGTCGGTGACATTTTATTCACATTTTACCATTCTGCAACTGGATTATAAGTCTTCACTGTAAATATCAATATGTGTTCCTTGCAAAAAGAGCAAAAGCAGTCTACAATGACAATAAAAATAGGATAATATTATGCATGCAGTATATTATTTCACAGTGGCAACAGTTCCACTTCTAAGAGAGGATGTCTGTGAATCTAGTCAGTTGCCAGGTATTCATATGCTGTATGATTATTAGCAAAGAGAGCTTTTGACTGCTTTTTTTGTTTTGATAGTATATAGACTTGCATGGCTTTCTCTCTGTTACTATAAAAGATAGCAGTGATCATATACCCATTTGCCCAGTTGTTTCCAGACCCCTGTTTCTGACAGAAGTGTGACTGATGGTCATATTTCCATCGGCCAGACCTAGCAGCCATTGATAGGGTCTGACTGATTACTTTCGGTTCCATGTCAACAAGTACAGCCCGGGCAACAGGTTCTGGAGAGAGGAAAAAAGGTAAAATCAAGAAGAATGCTCATACTTAAACCTTAGAACAAAACAATATTGAGATAATAGGTTAAAAAAATACTAAAAGCAATATCATTCTTCTCTTATGCATTCAAAACATCCCAGTAGCTTCAGTGGAACAGTACATGACAAAAAAGTGAGTGGGATTTGACCCTCAAAGCTTTATATTTACATAATCTTTCACCATCCCACTGTGTGTGTTGCAAGCTCTACATAGCTAGGTGTCCGTCTCACTTGAGAAATCATTCATGTTAGCTAGCATTTGAAAGGGACAGTCTTCACTACTTAATCTGATCTACTTCACATACAATAAATAGAAATCTGAAAAGGGGGGGAAAAAAAATCATGTTTCCAACCTGGAAAAGTTCTGGTAGTTCTCAAGAATGCAGGATGGCAATCAAAGGCACAAAACAAGAAAAACAAAGCTCACTGCAATAGTTCTATTACCGGAAGGAAAAGAAAGGTGGCCTTGGGATTAAGGCACTGAATAAGGGTTTAGAATAGCAAGATCCTGTTCCAGCTCTGCCATTGACTTGCTATCTGACCTTGGACAAGTCACTTCATTGATGGTAAATTCATGAATATTCCTAAAGCACTCCCTTTAATATAAATGCAAGTAACTATTTATTATTACATGTATTTCTAACAGGCTGAGTTCCAGTCTCAACAGTTATGAAAAAAGTTCCTAAAAATTATACCCCCCGTTTTCTCCTCACTGAAGAAACGTTCTTTGCAAGCTTCCTGGTAGGATTCATTCTCCTTCTTGGAACACAGTCCATGTGTACTGTATAAGTCACCACAGATAGCATTAAACACCTCATAACCAATTTGGTTACCACATTGACCAAGCTGTACTGTGACTACTGACATTCTCCTTCGCTTTGGATTTAATCCTAAAAAGAAAAAATATAATATTGTGCTTTTTGCTGTGGTTCATCAAGCTGGAGAGGGTGAAAGGTTTTCGACCAGTTTCATAACCCATGAAAAACATACTTAAGAGTGCAATTTATCCTTGTACAGAGAGCATTTGTGTCACTTTCCAAACTGCCTACTGACAGTGGTCACTATGTTTCATTCTTTGTCGAAGAGTGTTCACAGTGTGTCTTATATTTGCCAGCTCTCTGCTATTCTGATTTGCCAACCTTGATAACAGTTTTTGCACCTCTGTTCTTTATATATTGAGTCTGTTCTGGAATGGCTACTATCTGAGGAAGTGGGTCTATCCCACAAAAGCTCATCACCTAATAAATTATTATTTTAAGTCTTTAAAGTGCTACTTGACTGCTTTTTTGTTCTGACAGAATACAGACTAACACAGCTCTCTCTCTGTCACTGGTCACTATGGGTCTGGTTGAAGTGGAACCAGGTGTTGCATTTGGTAACCCCACTACTGCTGCACAGACAAACCACAAAAATTCAAACAATGGTGTTTTCCATCGTACTCTTCTCTCCCTCTTATTTCACAAATTTTATTTTCCTTTCTTCAATCACTGCAGGTTTAAGGCTAAGTGTGTCCATTATGGACCACACTGACTAATACTCAAGGACAACAGTACCATCCCATATATTTGTACGTGCACATCTGTTGATTTTATTGTCATTTCTTAGAAATTACTGACCTTCAGTGTCATTGCAGTCTCATCTAGTTCTTTTTCTGAAGTTCCAGTGACTCATTTATGCAGTTGGTTCCCATGATTTAAGCTCCAATAGAGACCAGACCTTGGTATTTTAAACTAGTAGTATGCCTAGACTACCAAATTAAATAACACTGGAGTTAAAATGGTTTATATTAATGTGCCCATTGATGGAACTGCATTGGTGTAGCAACAGTAGGAAATCTTACAAACAAAAGACACAAGTTCAGGATACAATCATGGATAGATCAGAGCCTTATGTTCTTTGAGTGAAACAAATCTTTTTCTGACTTCTTACAGTAGGCCTGACCTGGGATTACTCTGTCAACAGTCCCTTCTTCACAGATACTAAGAGAACCTACTGCTGAAAGACCTGCAGGATTGCAGGACCTAATTTAAAATGTGAGAGTTTAGACTCTTGCATGCGTAACAGGTGGATGAAACCAAGCTAGATCAATGAGAAAAATTTATCTCAAAAGCTAAACTGCCAGAAACCATTCGCTACATAATTCATCCAACTGGATGTATAAAGTTGTTTTTTACCATTCTCTTAAATCAGACTACATGGACTACTCATTATCCTCACAACTGTAAATTCCTGTTTAATACCCAAGTTATCTACAAAGGAGTGTTGAAAATGATTGTATTCTATCTTTGCATAGAGATGGTGGGAGGGGGGGAGTGACTAGGGGTTGGCCTAGTATCCCCCATGTTATGCCTCCCCATTCACCCATGTACATAGGCACTCCCTGATCCCAGGCCCCCTTTATCCAGCCACATAGAATGGCTCTCCCTAATCCCCCTTCCCACTTATCCAGTCACATACGTGTCTCTCCCCAGTCCCTGCCCCTCCCTTAATTAGCCACATACATGGTGCCCCCCCATCTCAAGCCACCTTTTCCAGTCATGGACCTGGCACTCCCCATTTTGCTGCCACATGGAAACCAACACCTCTCTCTGCCCCCCTCCAGCATCGCCAGATGATATCTTGGCATTGGAAAAAGGCAAAAAAAAAAAAAGTTAGGGTTCTGGAACAGCTGCCATATGGAGAGAGACTAAGAAGACTGGGACTTTGCAGCTTGGGAAAAAGATGACTAAGGGGGGATATGAAAAAGATCTATAAAATAATGACAGGGTGTGAAAAAAAGAGACTACAGAAGTTATTTACTCCTTTCTGTAACACTAAATCGAGGGGTCACCCGCTGAAAGGAACAGGCGACAGGTTTAAAAGAGACAAAAGCAAGCATTTCTTCACGCACCACAGGTCAGCCTGGGGAACTCCTCGCCGTAGGATGGTGGGAAGGCCAAGGCTATAAGGGAGATCAGAAAAGAGCTGGATAAGATCACAGAGGACCAGTCCCTCGATGGGCAGGGCGGGTGCCCCCACCCGCTGTCTGTCAGAAGCTGGAAATGGGGGGCTGCGGAGGGGAGGATCCCTTGTTCGTTCATCTCCTCGGGGCACCGGGCACTGCCTGCTTCCGGTTGGCAGACAGGATACTGTGCTAACAGGAGCTTTGGTCTGACCCACTATGCCGGTTCTTATCCCCTCCCCAGGTAGCGCTCAAACCCCGTCACAAAGCACCGACCCCAACCCCAAAGACCCCCACGCCAGGCCCAACTGATGGGGGGGCGCGGCCCAGCTTCTACCTGAGTCTCGCCCGGGATTCTCCCTTCCCTCAGAGAGCGCGCGCAGTTACCATCGCAACAGACCCTTTCCCCTCCGGCACCAGTATAGACAAAGCCACCCGCCCCTAGACCGTTTGCGCATGCTCTGAGCCCGCAAGCAGCGGCGTAAGGGGCTTCCCGGAGTATCTGGCAGGCCCTCAGTCTTGGCGGCTTCAGTGAACCCTATACGCATGCTGAGAGCTGAGCGGCTTCACTCTGCAGCGTGCGCATGCTCAGTTCCCGTACATAGCCCCGGCGAGTGACTTTTACGCATGCTCACCAGGAGTCGTGCCTGAGGTCTCATCCCCAGGGTGCGTTCTGCGCATGTTCCATGTGGTCCTTTGCGGTCACCGATTTGGGTCGTGCGCCTGCGCCTTAGGGGAGGTCCTGGTGGGGGCGCAGCCGCGCTGAAGCCTGGCAGCCGGCGATGGCGGCTGTCGCGGCGTTAGGGGCTGTGGGCCCATGAGGCGGCCCAGGCCCCGCGGACTCAGCACAGCGAGGCGGGGGCGGCGGAGGCGCTGCTCGTAGCCAGGCCATGGCGGGCGTGTTCGACATCGACCTGGACCAGCCCGAAGACGCGGGTTCGGACGAGGAGCTGGAGGAGGGGGTGAGAGGCGGGAGCCCGAGCCGGCGAGGGGCTGAGAGGGAGACGGCCTCGCTCGGTTGTGGGGGGGACCTGGCCCAGTCCGATGAGCGGCGGGGAGCCGAGGTGGAGCCCCCGTCTGGAGACGGCCTGGAGGAAGGGTCCGTAGCAGTGAGGGGCAGGGTGTGCTGAGGAGGGTGAGAAGGGGCGGCTTAGTGCGGGGAGAGGAGAGGCGGCCTGTCGACGGAGCGAGGCGTCCTGCCTGTCTTAGTTGCTTGTGTGTCCGGTGCTGCACCCCTATCGCGGGGGACACCGCTCCGGGGGTGCAGCCGCAGGGGCTGGCAGGTGACGGCTCACCCGACGTTAGCGCATGGCAACTCCTGCCGGGGCAGTGGCTTGGCGAGGTGCCCCCCTCAGCTAACGTGCTCCTTTCATATTTGGGGGTTTCCTCCCTTGCCAGCTTTTAAGGGGACTACTGAGACGTGCCCACTGCTGTTGCGGGACATTTATTCCAGGAGGCGTCTTGCTTGGTATTTGTCCTTACAACATTTGCCAATAGGGTAAAACTCAAAATTTGTATTAAAGATAATGCACCTGAATGTGATCAAAGCTTAAGAAACTCCCTGGCCATGATTTCTTTTTCTAAGAATAGATTCGTTGAACTGAGAATTGCCAGTGATTAAATGACATACTAAATTTGGGTGCTTTTATGTATAAATGTGCAGGTTGTTTTGCATTTCTTAGTAAATATTTTTAAAATACCTCGAGTGACTTAGTTTGAAGTAAGTGTCCCACACATTAGATCAGCCCATAAATGCTAATCTATATTGAAAAATCTATAGTCTTTGCTTCTGTGCTAAGATTTATACTCAAGAGACGGCATGGTATTTACCAGAGGTGATTTTTACTACACTGGGAAAAAGTAGTCCTAACTTAAGGAATTTTTTACTTCTGACAACTGTTTTGTTAAATGCATACCATGTTACACTTAGTATTAATAACATATTCAAACTGTGGTTATATTAAGTAGTATAGTCCATAGATTGTTGGAGTTCTACAAATGAAAAATAAAACTGCAGTGATTGTAAGCTAAATAATATTAGAATACTGGAATGTACATATATATTTTGCTTCAGTATTTTGTTATAAATTTCATGGCTCATTTCAGAACACCATCTTTGACATAGTGGATAGGCAGAGACTGCTCCTCGGTTTTGCATGACTGTATCTGGAGTTTGACAAGATTTCTTGATGTGCTTGTTGCTGGACACAAATGTAATAATTTTCTGGTTTAAAGTGGGATTAAGCTAGTATTTAGCAGTACTGAGGTCAAGCTGCTTTTTCCCAGGGACTTGTCACACCTTTCTAAAGTGCACGGGTGTTGAACTGCAAGAAGTTGAACTTAACGGGTACAGAAAAGAGATGATTACTACAGCTTCTCCAAAATAAAACCGAGAGCCCCACGTTAAGTCAAACCGCTATTACCTTGCCAGTCTAAAGTTGAGCTTACATCTCCATCATACTACCACTACAGTCAGAAACCAGTGGTTGCTTACAGTATTTTTACACAATTACTTGTCTGTTAGTGTAAATAATTTAAAAACAGTAAAGACATTTTTCTGGTGGCTCATGGTAGCCAATATAATTTCTCACTTTAATGATGCTGTTCTCAGGGCTTTTTTTTAAACCAAAAAAAAAAAATTATCAACCGTGGGTTCAGCACCCATTGGTGTCTGATGTCTCTCTCACTATTTCTTTCCATAACCAAAATATACCAGTCTACAAATGTCCCACACTTCACACCTTCAAGGCTAATGATCTCTCATGGCCCATGGGTGTGAGCAAATTGAAGTCCTAGAATTCCCAAGAGTTTAATCCTGGGGGCTGAGAGTCAGAGAATCCTAGTTCATCAACTATTATAACTGTGTTCTCCCATAAATGTGGGTATATTTGCATCATTACTTCCATGAGTGTTAATACCCATCAACCACCAAGCTTGGCTTTTGGGCAGGATGAGCAAACTAGTAGTTCTTTGGGACAATCAAATTCAGCTCATGACTACTCTTGTTCTCAATGCTGGTAAGATGGGATGGGGCAGTTAATAAGAGTAGAATTAGTATAACATAGAGCTAATGAGTAAAATGCAAGAGGATATAAAATGAGTGAGAAGGATCAATAGGCAAGCATGAGCTTTACCAAAAGGTACCGCTAGGTGGCATAGTATGTAACTGTGAGGAACAGACAGATAACTAACTGTGAATTGGATGTGGGCTACATTAGACTAGGTAATCCTGCAGCCTAGAAAGTTTTCACTCCAAAAAGCTATCCTAGCTGCAACAAGAACAAGTACTGTAACAGGTGTGCGGACAGATAATGCTGGGTTAGGAAATGAAATTGCCATAAGCCTTCTTCTAACTAGGGAGTGTGCAATTAAACCACTGTTCTTGGTTTCTACAGAGTTTTATTAAACATAACAGCTTTAATATTTCTCTTATTTTGAAAAAGTGAAATTACAGTAAATGCAAACCAGAATGAGACTGTCCATCTAAAGTACCACTAATCTTCAAATGGTTTGTAGCCTGAGATGGCAAGAAGGAAGACCCATAGCTTCTTGGATGAAAAACATGAAACAGAATTAAAAAAACAAAACAAGTTTAATGCTGGTGAAAATGAGACATGAACAATAAAAGCCTGTGTTTACAAAACCAAGACCTTTCGGAAAGCCTGCTAGCCACAGAATAAACCATGAGTTTTCAAGCCCTGCTTTGAAGAGAACTCCTCTAGAGGAGAAACAGAGGATCATTTTGCATGTTTTGTCAATCCTTGCAGTCTCTGCTGTGTTTCCAGCAGGGAGGCAAATTGTAGTGTCTTGGTTCATACAGTGGACATCTGTTCACTGAACTAAACTCTTCACATACATTTCAAAATATCTCTCAGATAACTTTCCTAACCTGAGCCGGGTTTGAACTTGTATTTTAGATATGGGACTCTGTTTGTCAGTGTCTTTTTTTTGTAGGTCGGACCCTGGAAAACTACATTCTTTCCCCCATTCTCCCCTCCCCAAATACAAACAACCAACTTCTCTTTGTTCCCTTGTATTCTCTAATGATCACCTGGTTTGGAACTATAGAAGGCTTATATTGATCTGACTTTTATTACCCTTATTGATGATGCTCTACTTGAATCACAGGATGATTATTAAATAATTGTGGTTGAGTTGCAGACAAGACTTAAAAAATTAATAATGGACTGTTATTAGTTGCAGTACTCTTCGAAAGTCAGAGAATACCTATTCATTTAAGAAGCAACTTGCTGGAACAACACTAATACTCAACTATTATGTTATATGCTAATTTTTCTTTTGATAACCAAACTTTTTGGTGCAATTTTATGTTACAGTCTTCAATGCACAGGGCTGACAGCAGGAGCCCCACTTCTGTCAGCTTGGATAAATGGATTTCTACTGTACTAATGGGTAAAAAGTGTCTTGCAAACCTCAGAATGTATGAAAAGTTGTGGCTTGTGCAAAGTAAGCTAATAAATTTAGAATCACAGTGGAAACCTAGTATTGAAGGATTCACAATATTGTGAATTAAGTAGGCCTTGCTGCTTGAATATTTTACAGTACAAAAATGAATACTGCAGCTGTCAGATCTTTGTATGGCTTCCTTTCCCTAATTTTTTAGGAATGTCACAATTAACTAAGGGGATTGGAAACAGATAATACTAATCTGGTTCAACATAAAGTCCTTTAGAAGAAACTTTTGTGCAGTATAGCACTAATTATACGTTTAAGTCTCATTCACCAAAATTCTCATGTGAACCCAAGTGTAAAAGTAAAAAATTACAGCACCACTGCATATTTACAATATTTTTCTGGAGCTGGATTCATTACTGTAAGAACAAACCTAATCAGATAACTGCAATTAGCTAAAATGTAGAGTCTCCCCTGGCTGTTGTGCGATCCTTGGGAATTTTGCAGCTTTCCTGCGGAATGTTGTCAATGCTTTGTGAAAACCTATATTAATATATTGCATATAACTTCTTGGACAGATTTTAGAGCTAAGTCAGTAAAACTGTGACATGTTTTTCTTTTAAATAAAACACTCTTCTCTGCCCACTTTTTGTTTATGGTTATTGTAGTAATTTTTTTAAACATTCTCCCCCCTCTCATCCAGGGTCAGTTAAGTGAAAGCATGGACCACGGAGGAGTTGGCCAATATGAAATGTAAGCTTCTATTAGAAGACATTTCTATATTATTCATGTTAACTACAAATAATTTTTCCATAATATGATAGTCGAGTCATTATATTAATTCAAGTTTAATAGGTATATCTTGTAACAAAAGAATTCCGGGGAAAAATTGGCAACAGTGTGCTGGTATCTTACATTATGTATTTTACTTGTCCCTACATTTTTACTTTATTTGAATATTATTTGTAATGAGGCTTATTCAGCTATATTAAGTGTTAATAATATAGTGCACTTTTATAAAACCTAGTTAATCCAGAGATCACAAAGGACTTTATGTACCTTAAGTTCCTGAATATGCATTCAAACATGGCTTTTCCCAAAAGGTGCTATATCAGGGTTTTCTGACTAGTATGAGTCAAGCCTAGTTTTTTTAACAGAAAAACCAAAACACTGTTAAAAATGTGATTATATTTTGCTATTGCTTATTACCTGAGGGGAACAGTTTAAAAATTTATTTGGTTTGAACAATTTCATTGTATGAAATTTTGCAGCCCCTGTGAAGTAGTATATTTTATCTACATTTTATAGAAAGTCCTGAAAACGATGGAGAAATTCTGATACTGGCAAGTTTACCAAGCAAATCAGTGGTAGCAAGTCTTAAAAGCTGCGAGGTAGTTTAGACGTCTTATTAAAACTGACTTGGTTGCTGAGGGGCCAAGTCCAAAAATGCATCATGTTGGAAAACTCAATGAGAATACGGTAGCGACATAGCTAAAACACAGTTCCAGTTGTCAGCATGGATAAGACCAAGCTGCGTTACTGACATATGGTACAGCTTTGCAAATGTAACTTAGAAACATTAAGTATTTGGTTAGTTCTCTACTTTGGCAAGACTGACTTATATTTTAGTTTAAGATTACAGTGTTGCAGGCATTTTTGCAAAGTAGTAAGACTTCCATGTAAATATGACCCTACAAATCACATCTGGGAGTCCCCTAACTGCTAATAAAATTTATAAATCTATTGTTTATCTTAAGGGTAGCAACAGTGCTCCTCAGTTAACTGAATTGCCAAGAGTGCCTGCCTGTCTTCAGAACATGTATACTTTTATAAATGTCGTTTCAGTAAATGCATGACACTGTGAATCCTAGACACTTCCTGAATTTCTGTATTATGCAAGTTGCCAGTCATCAGTATAGGTACATGTTAATAGAATTCCTGGTGTTACAAATCTGGGCATCTTGTAAGTAGACTGTCCGTTGTGCCATTGCATATAGTGCACTTTCTAAAGATAAATTTGTGTGGTTTTTTTATTTTTAATTTAACTTGAGTTAATCGTGTAATAAACTGTTTTGTCTGTATTCAGTGGCATGGAACATTGTGAAAAAATTGAGATTTCAGAAACTAGTGTAAACAGAGGTCCAGAAAAGATCCGACCAGAATGCTTTGAGTTACTACGTGTACTTGGCAAAGGTGGTTATGGAAAGGTATGACATCTTCATCTTGGAAAATTCATTTATCTGTCGTCTTGGAGGCAATTAAAGAATATTTCGTTGGCTGTCTGTTATATATCCTAACACTTACATTCTGTTCCCAAAACATTCAACCTTTCCAGAGGCTGTAGAGCTGATGCAGACCAGTGTCCAAGATGAAACCAAATTAATTTTTTTCATGTAAATGCATTTGATAACATTTGAATTTAGTGACTAATCAGCTGCGCAGCTTTGCCACTCACTGACAATAGCAGAATTTAAAGTATATCTTAGTGTACTACCTGCCATTGTGACCAGGTAAGGAATTTTTTTTACTTTTGTTTCATAGGTTTTTCAAGTACGAAAAGTAACAGGAGCAAATACTGGAAAAATTTTTGCCATGAAAGTTCTTAAAAAGGTAACTTGGTCTTCACTTTTGACTGCTTTCCAAATCCAAAAAGGGGGTTTTGTCACCTTTATAATGTAGCTACTATATAATAATTGTTCTAATGTACCAAGTTTGAACATTTGTCATTCATATACTATAATTAATCTTTACATCTATTTACAATTAGAATATATATTTATCACATTTTCTATAGCATTTATGTGGTTCTGGAAAATTGATTTTTTTTTTTTTTTTAGTTAATTTTGAAATGTGTGATTTCATGTTTAACAGTGCAAGAAAAATGCAACTGTTTATCTTGTTGCTAACTTAGAGTATGTTTGTGACAATTGTGTGTACAATGTAGGTCCCCCCACTGTGTCTAACCAGTTCTGAAGCAGTGGTTGCTATTGTGAACTGCTATAGTGAGCTAACCACATTATTCAGAAAATACATTATTATTCAAGCCAATTAGCCACGTTCACCTGGCCAAATAGCCACATGTAGTTCGTTGCTAGGGCATTGCACCCCATGGATGTAGAGATTTCTATAAATTGGATATAGAGCTGTATGTAGAATTCTGTCTCTTAAGAATCCCATGTTGTTTGCTCTCATGTTGTTTTTCTGTGTTCTGTAGGCAATGATCGTAAGGAATGCAAAAGATACAGCGCACACAAAAGCTGAGCGTAATATCCTGGAAGAAGTGAAGCATCCCTTCATTGTAGATTTAATTTATGCCTTTCAGACTGGTGGAAAACTCTACCTCATCCTTGAGTATCTCAGTGGTAAGTTCATTGTCTTGCCACACAGAAGCATTTCAGTATACCTTGTTTAATCCAGAATCGGAAAAGTTCTTACTGATGTTTATAAAATCCCTGGTAAGCACTAGTAGTTAACTTAAATTTTTCTGCATGTTTTCATAATTGTGAACAGCGTAGCAAAACTGATATTAAGCATTAGTAAATTTACCCATCATTGCTTGGGTATTTAAATCAAGGAAGTGGGAGGTTGGGCTCCTTGCTGAGGGATGGGATGCTTTGCTGTCCCCCAGCCTGAACTCTGGGACAGGGAGGCAGGAGGAGAGAGGGTCCAGAGCTGTGGCATTTTTTCCTGACCCCAACAAAAACTGAAGGGGCCAGGGCCGCGGCACTTTTCACACATTAACAACTGTGGATTAAAATAGCCTTTTGCAGAGCGTAATTCCATCATCTGTCCTTTGAAGGTAGCTGTCTAATAGCAGTGTAAAGAAGTATGGATTCTTTCTTCTCACATCTTATTTTTCCTTTGTAGGAGGAGAACTATTTATGCAGTTAGAGAGAGAGGGAATTTTTATGGAAGACACAGCCTGGTATGTGAAATAACATTGGCACTTTTGGGGCTAAGCAGAATTTGAGAGAGAACCTTAAATAATTTATGACTTAAAACATACAGCTGTATTTTAATAAGCTAAGCAGTTTATTTGGAGGTGGGGGGGGTGGCTGTTCCATTCTGTCTTACATTGTTGCATCTCTGACCAGCTGGTGGTGGAATGGCAAGGTTTCACTGTCCACTCTATTGAAGGTGTGTCTGCATTGTGTTGTAACTTTTAAGGCATGTGTGCAGAGGGATGGTGCTTGAGTTAGTGGGAAATGGCAGCCTACACCTGCCTTTCATAGGAACCTTTTGCATGAAAGAAATGTTCAAAACCTTGCTTTTTTGGTGCACTATGTGTGTAAACATTTGTAGTTTTGATTGCTGATGTTCCCTTTTGGAAGCGTATTTATCCCACTTCTGAGCACACATGAACTGAAATTTTATGTAAATCATTATGCTTAGAGAGTCTTTTCAGTAGCTACGTTTCACACGTGACAGGATAATGAAGTGCACTTTTTGATTAAGTTTTACACAGCATGCAAGAGGGAATATGATAGCTCCACCTTCCCTCAACATATTCTGTGAGTGTTTTTGAACAGCTTAGGTGTACATGCTGGGTTGCAGCTTTATGCTACAACCACCACCGCAGGGCATAGCTTTCCTTTTCCTTTAGAGTTTTAGAGTAAGACTTAATGACTGGCAAATTCAGATCACAACAAAAATGTTCAAGACAGAGTAACTGTTAAGAAAATTAACTTAATGTTGATGGTGTAATTGGGTTGTTGGAATGCATCCCTGTGTTCTTTGGCAAATTAACCTCAATAGCATAATTGTTACAAATTTATTCTATGATGCACATCTAATGATACTTTCAAGGAATTGTTGGTATGTCCTAGCAGGTTACATTTGTTTTACGGTTTATGACACTGTGGTTGAATGAGTTTAATCATATCAAATCCTTTTTGTTTCAGCTTTTACTTGGCAGAGATCTCAATGGCTTTGGGGCACTTACATCAAAAAGGAATCATCTATCGAGATCTGAAGCCGGAAAACATCATGCTTAATCATCAAGGTGGAAATATAGTAAACAATTGTGTAGCCAATAATCTTCTCAAAATCCTTTCTTACAGGTCAAAGTACAATATAAAATTACCTCAGTAAACTATTATTACTGTTGTTCTTTTTTTCTGCTACACCCAAATAAGTAGCTGCCATTGGCTAAGCTCTAATCATGGCATATAGTTCATTGGAGCAGTTTCAGTACTTTAGTACTGGACATGGCAGAAGAAATTGGTCAAGAAGGAGCATGCGACTTTTAGAATAAACCCATTGAAGACTTTTCTGTTCACTAGTGGGATATTCTCATGCTACTCAGTTAGCTAGCCATGGTATCAGAATTCAAACCTGCTGAGTAATTTTCATGTTTACAAATAATTGTTAAGACTGAAGTTCTAGTTATTTTAAAAGAAACAACCTATCACTTGATCATAGCAAAAAGTCCAGAGTTCTGTATGTATTGATGCCTGCCTCTGTTGATTAGTTCCAGCAAACCCTGGCATTAAAGGGCTAAAAGACTACTTTCAAGTAAGATGGTTACTGAGTGTGAATGTTTACTAGTGCTTAGTGTTTCTGAAGAGTGAAAGTTTATAAAATTGAAATTAATTGTAACACTGATTTTAGTTTCCTAAATCTGGATTTGAGTGTAAGACTAGGTGACTTGATATCATCTGTGTAGCAGTGCAGTCTTTTGTAGTTACATTGTTTATTTAAAACAAATTGTTCCAGTAATCAACAACTTGGTTCTGTATGAAGGGGAATAAGCTCCTATAAAGAGTCAGGAGGCTAACTAGTAGAATGCACAAAGCATAAGACATGAACATTTTAGTTCATTGTGAGTTTCTACAGGTTTAAGCAGTGAAAACAAAACATGAAGAAACATTATTTTTTCATGGCTTTGATATTCCCTTGGTGGCTTTTCACCTCTCTGCTGGATCTGTATTCAGTTTTCATCAGTTTGACCAAAACATTGATACAGTCAACCGGGGGCGGAGGGTGGTGGTGGTCTGTGGTCTTTTCTACATAAACTGGGCTGTCCAAGATGATTGATACAAATCATCTGACTTTTCCATGACTACATGACAGTGCAAGTACTCGCCAGTGGTGACTTTTCTGATGCATTTGGTATCTTGAATGGAGTGAAGCAAGGATGTATACTTGCTCCAGTGCTGTTCAACTTGACTTTACGTGTGTTCTCAGCCATACAAGGGACTTGAATTGGGTTATACACATCCGCTACTGTCTCCACAGCTGTCTCTTGGGTCTTTTAAAGACTCAGTTCTAAGACCAAGACACCATAGAGATTTCTCATTGCGACACTGTTTGCGGATGACTGCACCTTGATGGTTCATAGGCAAGACAACCTTCAGGTCATCGTTGGTTTTTTTTGGGTTTTTTTTTTCTGAAGCATGCCAGCTCTTTGGCCTCACCATCAGGCTTGGGACAAAAAAGGCCTTGTTCCAGCCAACACCTCTTTCCAATGTCTTAGTGCCAGCCCTCTTCATTCAATGCACCCAATTGAAGAATGTGGATCAGTTCAAGTATATGGGTGGTACCATCTCAAGTGATGGCTCCTTTGATAAGAAAATCTCCTCCAGAATTAAAGCCAGCGAGGCTGACTTTGAATAAACGTTTTTAGCCAATGCAATGTCCATCTCTCCATCACATTGAAGCTCTACAGTGCAGTGGGTTCTAACATCTCTCCTGTATGGATCTGAGATGTGCCATTAGCTATCATCTTTGGAAAATCATGGGAGATATGAGAGATTCCAGAAAACTAGGAAAAGACAAATAGAGTGCCCATCTATAAAAAGGGGAATAAGAACAATGCAGGAAGCTACAGACCAGTCAGTTTAACTTCTGTGCTGGGAAAGATAACGGAACAAGTAATTAAGGAAATTATCTGCAAACAGTTGGAAGGTGGTAAGCTGATTAGGAACAGCCAGCATGGATTTGCAAAGAGCAAATCATGTCAAACCGATCTGATAGTTTTCTTTGATAGGATAACGAGCCTTGTGGATAAGGGAGAAGCCATGGATGTGGTATACCTAGAGTTTAGTAAGGCATTTGATGTGGTCTTGCATGATATTCTTCTCAGTAAACTAGGGAAATACAACTTAGATGGGGCTTCTATAAGGTGGGTGCAAAACTGGTTGGATAACTGTACTCAGGGAGTAGTTATTAATGGTTCTCAGTCCTGCTTGAAAGGTATAACAAGTGGGGTTCCGCAGGGGTCTGTATTGGGACTGGTTCTGTTCAATATCTTCATCAACGATTTAGATATTGGCATAGAAAGTATGCTCATTAAGTTTGCAGATGATACCAAGCTAGGAGGGGTTGCAACTGCTTTGGAAGATAGGGTCAAAATTCAAAATAATCTGGACAAATTGGAGGAATTGTCTGAAGTAAACAGGATGCAATTTAATAAAGACACGTGCAAAGTGCTCCACTTAGGAAGGAACGATCAGTTTCACGCATAGAGAATGGGAAGTGACTGTCTAGGAAGGAGTATGGCAGAAAGGGATCTAGGTGTTATAGTGGACCACAAGTTAAATATGAGTCAACAGTGTGATGCTGTTGCAAAAAAAGCAAACATGATTCTGGGATGTATTAACAGGTGTGCGGTGAACAAGACACAAGAAGTCATTCTTCCAGTCTACTCTGCACTGGTTAGGCCTCAGTTGGAGTACTGTGTCCAGTTCTGGGCGCCACATTTCAAGAAAGATGTGGAGAAATTGGAAAGGGTCCAGAAAAGAGCAACAAGAATGATCAAAGGTCTAGAGAACATGACCTATGAAGAAAGGCTGAAAGAATTGGGCTTGTTTAGTTTGGAAAAGAAGATTAAGAGGAACATGATAGCTGTTTTCAGGTATCTAGACGGGTGTCCTAAGAAGGAGGGAGAAGACTTGTTCTTCTTGGCCTCTGAGGATAGAACAAGAAGCAATGGGCTTAAACTGCAGCGAGGGAGGTTTAGGTTGGACATTAGGAAAAAGTTCCTAACTGTCAGGGTGGTCAAACACTGGAATAAATTGCCTAGGGAGATTGTGGAATTGCCATCTCTGGAAATATTCAAGAACAGGTTAGATGAATGTCTATCGGGGATGTTCTAGACAGTACTTGGTCCTGCCACGAGGGGACGGGACTGGACTCGATGACCTCTCAAGGTCCCTTCCAGTCCTAGCATTCTATGATTCTGTGAGATGTGAACTCTTTACAGACATCATGTGAAACAGCTTCAACAGTAGTATCACATGTGCTTCCTCTGCTCACTAATGAGCAATTGCTGGCAGGACAATGACCAATATTAACCCTACCAGCATTTAGGAAATATTAATGAGAGCACAATTTAGGTGGCCTGGGTATGTCATGAGAATGGAAAACCCCACCATCTCCCAAATAGCGAAAAGAAAAAAGGATAGGTCATCTGTGTCAGCGCTTCAGAGAGTCTGAAAAGCCGTCTCCTTTGGGTTGAAGTCAATCCCAAAGATTTTGAGCAAATGGCTCACAGCAGGAATCACTGGCAGTTTCTGATAAGATAAGCATGTGACTAATCTGAGCGGGACTGACAAACTTATCTTCAGGGTACATGTAAAAGGTGCCACAGAGCTGCATCATCAAACATCATAGATACATGCTTCCCATGCCCTCAGTGTGGCCGACTGTACATCAGGATTTGGACTGTGATGTCGTGTGTAGCTACATATGAGAATTCTGAGCTATGGACTTACCAATATAATATATACATAATATGCAGACACTGAATGACAAAGATCTGTAACTTCACAGACTATAGTCTGAAGAATTTTTAAAATGATTGAAGTCGTTTATCAGTCTGAGAACAATAAAAGTGGACTACTGGAAAGAGTTCTGTTTGAGAGAAGACCTGGTTGCACTCTCCATTTTAGAAATTTATGCTGAGTTGCTGATATCCATGTAACTCCATTGTCAAAATTCAGAGCTGTTTTAGAATTAAATGTTTTCTTTTATTTCAGGTCACGTAAAACTAACAGACTTCGGACTATGTAAAGAGTCTATTCATGATGGAACAGTCACACACACTTTCTGTGGAACAATAGAATACATGTGAGCTGCATGATGAAACAGAAAAGTATTACTCTGGTCTGGGGGTAATGGCTAAATTTTACCTTTTTAAACTGATGGTTCAATATGTTCAGTTAATTATGGAACTTTCAAATTATAAATGTGGATTATGTTTAAAAACTTGAAACCTGAGCAGTCACAGAGTGTTTAATAAAATAATTCCATATTTCTAATTTTTCTCATTTTAGGGCCCCTGAAATCTTGATGAGAAGTGGGCATAATCGTGCTGTGGACTGGTGGAGTTTGGGGGCACTGATGTATGACATGCTGACTGGAGCAGTAGGTGCACAGTTTAAAACTACATGCATTTTATTCTACATGACTTGTCATTGAAGTTAGTTGAATCCTTTAGGCATAGATAGATCTGTGTACTTATATCAACTGCTGGTGAGAAATCTAATTAAAATGGCTAAACTTTTTTTAAATCTTTAGTCTCGTGCTGTTCTGTAATAGCCCAAGCAAATATTTGGAAGTCGCATGTGAAACAACTATATCCCTGTTTCACAAGCGGCTGAAACTAGCCCTTTTCCATGTATTCAAGTGAGAGCTGAACAGATATGTTAGTTGAGTTTGTTTTAATGGAGTCACTTCAGCAGGGATGGAAATGGACTCTCAGGGGGCCAAAAGCAGAAAGCTGAAGCTGTAGCAATATTTTGTTACTGGGCGCCCTGTGGCATAAGGTTCTGTGATGCTGATCTGCCTGCAATCCATTTTTCATGTAAAATTTTAACTATTCTGGAGTAACACAGGACACTGGGCTCACCTGGTAGTTTTTGTTGTCAGGAGGGCGGGGGGTTGCAGGGCAATAATGTTAGAGAGCAACTGTGCTAGAATTTTTTCACATGTTGTGGTTTTCTTCACACTGCAGTTATGTTTTTCAGCCCCCATTTACTGGGGAGAACCGAAAGAAAACCATTGACAAGATTCTCAAATGTAAACTCAACTTGCCTCCCTACCTCACGCAAGAAGCCAGAGATCTGCTTAAAAAGGTAGTTTTAAAGACTTGTATATGCACGTGTTAGAAACATATCAATATTGATGTACTGCTTTCTCCCAGCTGACTCAATGCTACTATATTTCAGTCAACTTAATTTTTTAATGGAGCTCAGTTCAGTGCTAAGTTGCATGAGGTAGAATTGAGGCTTTGTTTGAAAACACAATTCTGAAGTTTTGTGAGGTGTCTTAACGTTGCTTTTAGAGACAAGGTAGGTGAGATGTATTATTGGACAAAATACTGTGTGCGAGAGAGAAGTTTTTGAGCTTGCGCAGAAGAGCAGCTCTGTGTAACCTAGAAAGCTTCTCTTTCCAAAAGAATTTGGTCCTGTAAAAGATACACTCAGCCCACCTTGTCTCTAGTATCCTAGGACAACCATAGCCAGAACAGTACACAAAACAGAAGAATATAAGAATGGCCATACAGGGGCAGACCAAAGGTCCATCTGGTTCAGTTATCTTCTCTTCTGACAATGGCCAATGCCAGGTGTCCAAGAGGAAGTGAACAGAACAGGTAATCATCAAGTGATCTCTTCCCGTAACCCATTTCCAGCCTCTGACAAACGGAGGCTTAGGACACCATTCCTATCCATCTTGGCTAACAGCCATTGATGGACCAATCTTCCACAAATTTACCTAAGTGTTGTTTTTGTTTTTTTTTTTTTGAACACTGGTAAAGTCCTGGTCTTCAGAACATTCTCTGGCAAGGAGTTCTGCAGGTTGAGACTGCTCTGCATGAAGAAATTCTTCCTTTTATTTGTTTTAAACTTGATACGTATTTCTTTTGCTGACCTTCAGCTCTTATGTTATGGGAACAAGTAAATAGCTTTTCCTTATTCACTTTCTCCATACCTGTCATAATTTTATAGATCTCTATTATGTTCCCCCCAGTTTCTTCTCTTCCAAGCTGAAAAGTCTTTCTTTCTAATCTTTCTTCATATGGCATCTTGTCCAAGCCCCTAATCATTTTTATTGCCCTTTTCTGAACCTTTTCCATTGCAAAGACGTCTTTTCTGAGGTGAGGCAGTGTTCAAGATGTGAGCATATCATGGATTTATATAGAGAAGATATTAATGTTTGTAATTTCACTGTATGCTAGCTACTAAGTGGTTGGTCCAAATAATATTTTAGCACAGATGTAAAATATTTCTATTAATGAGTCTTGGTAGAAATACTGTTTTAAACCTGTTTTATCATTTCAATACATTGTTCCCTTGGTGTTTTTCTTGTCTAAGCTGCTAAAAAGAAATGCTGCCTCACGTCTTGGAGCTGGTTCTGGAGATGCTGGAGAAGTTCAGGTACATCTTGCTTAATTTCTCTTTGAGAACAAGATATAAGGACAATCCAAGAAGAATCACCATGGAAGAACATGTTATTTTCTGAAGCATAGTAAGAATAGTGGCAGGGATTTAGACAAATGTTTCCTCTGAGACAGCTCAAGAAAATAGCTATTGGGGTCAAAGATGGGGTGTTAGATTTTTTCCCCTCTCGTCCCCATTCTTTTTTTTTTTTCCCTTTAAGCTTTCTTGTGTTTCATGTCCTCCTTTCTTTATTAGTTACTAAGAGAACAAATTGATACATTGTGGTAGTCTACGGAGTTGGTAGCCCACGCAGAGGTTGAGAGTCAGGAAAGGTATTGTTATATTTACATTCATAATGTGAAACAGATGTAGCTCAAGTCTTTCGCCTACTACAAAATTATTTAAAGCTCGTCCGCAGCCTACGCGGATTGGGTTTTCTGACTATATTTAAACTTCATCAGTACAATTCACATCATTCCATCTTTTAATAGTTTTATTTGTGCTGATTTTTGTGATATTACTATTTAGAAATTTGCCTGAAATAAAGATTTTTTTAAAAGTGATATAGATATGCATCGCACACTAACTCTGTGCTACCAATCTAGGTTATTTTTTCTGTTGTAAATTGAACAGAAACAAAAAGAATAAACAGAATTGAAGTCTGTAATAGTAATTATAGGCATAATGTACAGAATGGCAATATTCCACCATTCCCAGCAGGTTGTATCAGATGGTAAGACCTCAGTTACTGAGAAGCTCTCACAAATCATTGTCAGTCATCCTTATGTTCTAAAACAGTGTATCCCAAAGTGTGGTGTGTGTACCACTGATGGTACTCGAAAGGATTTCAAGGGGTCTTTGGCAGAGAATAAACTACTAAAAATCAGGAGATAAGCACTGGGATGGCACTAGGAGATGGGGTAAGCTGATAAAGCTGAAGTCCCAAAAGGGGTACATAAAATTTGTAAGTTTGGGAAACACTGTTCTAAAAGCTGGCAAATTTTCCCCAGATTTCTCTGTTTAGAAAGTGACACTTTCTAAAAAGTAATTAGCTGTCAAACATAGGGACCAGTCTTGTGGTGGTGGTAGATTTTTGCATGTTCAGAGTTAAAAATATTCAGCACGTAAGATTCCTGTGAAGTTTTTAAATACTTTCAAATTGAAATCATAAACTATTGAGTGACCATGGTATTACAGCATCTCTGCATTTTCAATAGGATGATATCACATTTGGTGTGCAAGCAAAAGAAATTCAGTCTACATTTCTTTTCGCTAAACTGCCAACTGTCATTTTCTTTTAATCATCTATTTTACTGCTGGTGACAAATGTACACCGTGAAGAACTGTGAATTTAGAACTTAATTTTGGTAGCTTGAAGAAATCCTTATACAATCTCACATTTTTCTGAAAGCTTATAAGTAAGAATTTTTCAATGTCAGTTTTAAGCTAGTCATGGCTATTGTAATGGGGTATTGTAGGACATATTATAGATACTACATTTGAAGCACACACACTTTTGGAAGTAAAGGAGCCCTAAGATGAGATTTAAAGAGAGAGATATCTTACTATTCACCAGACAGTCTTAGCCAGCTTTATTTTCTATCTGCAAGGTTAACAAGTGTCTTAACTTCTGCCAGGAGGCTTCATTGTGGCTTTTCATTCTTTTTGAATTTTCTTAGGCTCACCCTTTCTTCAGACACATTAACTGGGAAGAGCTACTAGCTCGGAAGGTGGAACCTCCCTTTAAACCATTATTGGTACGTATCGAGAATACAGTAAATTGGTTGTTCCTTGTATGCATTTAGCAGCAGTTTTCAAACTTTGACATACCAAATTGGATCTAATACTCAAAAGTGCTTATCATGCTACCTCTAAAACTTTACCCAGTAATAATGGGGTGTACATATACTCTGATAAACTGACCCATATATTGCAGATTGAGAACCCTGCTTATAGGACTGTAAAAGCTGTATACTTAATTAACTTCAGTTACTGGTACTCAGAGCTAGGGCTGGAAGAAACCACCCGTTTTAGATTCCATACAGTTTTTGGGGACTGATGGCAATATAAACACGTAAGAATTAAAAGGCCTTGTCATGACTGCTCATCCACAGACACTTGCTATTATACAAAGGACACTGGACAGCATAACTGTGTCCTTCCTGCCTCAGCTATTTTACCCTGTCCACAGGGCAGGAACTTGATACAAGTGGATGGGGCAGAAAACTTAGCACTGAACAAGTGCAGACTTTTCTTTCTTAGTTTTACTGATTATTTTCCTTTAATTCCAGATTGTGGAAGAAGTGGAGCAGTTCATTTCAATTTTACATCCTCCCATTTGTAACCTTCTGGCTGTACAGGCTCAGAGGTGCTGTTCTCCTGAATTTGTTTTCTAAGCATCAAACATTCAGTCAGTACTTGGCAGAGACTGAAAATTTCAGTAGTCTGTTAGTTAAAACATAATCAACTCACTTCATTCAGCATCTTGAGTATTACCGCTCTAATATTTAGCCTGCATATAGTTTTACAAGCATCATTTAAGTTTAACCTTAAAATGGCAATATTGTGAATAAAACTCAAATCTCAAGTTTCTTGTACTGCAGTTTAAAAATGAGGCTGGTATTTATGAAAATGTCACCTGTACAAGATGACTGAATATCTTGGACCTTATAACATCAGCAAATTCTGTAGTATGCTATTAAGTTGTACTAATCAGATTAATTTTAGCTTGACAGTTGCACAGTGATCTTGGCTTACTTTAACAATCCTGCAGGAATCTGTGAGAAGACATACATTGGGAGAACTGCCATTGGAGTAATCTGTTCATTTCCTCAGCTGAAGTGTAGACATTTACTTGGTAGTCATTCATTCCTCTGTTTTCCATCATTTTCAAGACAAGCATTTTTACTTCTTTAAAAATGTGTATTTGGTGTGAAACTCCAGTAGGCCAACTGATGTGACTCGCTCGCGTGTTTTGCTCTACCTAGAAACTGCCATTTCTTTCTGTTGTAATTTGAGGTTATTTTAAACGCATCTTTTTAATTTGTGTTCCTTTTTGATCCATAATTCTTGCCCCTCCCCCTTGCCTTTATTTCTCAGTGTCAGTGCCCATAGTGACCTCTCACTGGCAACGGCAGGACTCCGACTCCTCTCCCGGGTTTTACTACAGCAGAACTCTGTCCAAAAACCTATGGAACGAACTACATCCAGAGGCTTCACTGATCGCCGCTAAGCCATTTGGTTGATATCTGTATTATAAACCCTTAATCATTTTGTTTTTGCAAAGCAATCCGAAGAAGATGTGAGCCAGTTTGATTCAAAGTTTACACGTCAGACACCTGTTGATAGCCCAGATGACTCAACTCTCAGTGAAAGTGCCAACCAGGTCTTTCTGGTAAGCGAGCTAGGGACCTGTCTGTGTTCACGTTGGAGAGGTGCTTTGTATTCTTATTTGGAAATGGTATCCAGGTTGAATCTCTCTAGTCCAGCACCCTCAGGACTTGGCCTGTTCTGAACTAGAGAATTTGCCAAACCACAGGAGGTCAATATCGTCAAGCAGCATTACCAACATTCCTGCTGCTTACTGGGCACTTAGACATTTAGGGCTAAATTAGAGTTAAACACCACCACAGAACACTGAGAGGCAAGACTGGTGGCTGTAAACAAACTTTATGGGGCCATGGGAAACTGTCCATTCCTGTGATCATTGGACATCAAGCTAACTAAAATCAGGGTGGACCAAAGAGCTCTGGGCTAGAGAGGTTCAACCTGTTGCACATTTCAAATGAATTCCTTCCATCCTTGGAAAGAAAAGGTTGAATCGTTTGACTGGCAACTATTTGTGTCAAACAAGGTCTGAGGCATCAAAATTTTAAATATATTATTCCTTGAGGTGGGGTATTGTCTGTTTAGTCATTTTGCCTTTGCAACCTTTGATATTTAGTTAAGATGGGTTACAGCCCCATTTTTACACATTTGTATAGGACAACAGGATTCTAGATCTTAAAAAGGGACTCTTTGCACGTTGTAGTAAAATGGATACTAATTTTAAATTGCAGTAGCAGTGAAATGGCATATTACATCAATAGGAATGCAGAGGGAACTATGTCCAAAGGGGCTTACAATGTAGGCCAAAATCGTTTTTGAGCTTTGTCTATATGGATGGATGGATGGATAATCTGAAGATAACGACTGGGCTGCAAAAGTATCTTGCCTCTCTGTCCATGGAGGGAAATTACATTTGTGTGCCCCACCTAAAGAAATAAGGAGTGTCAGTACCAGCCATCCCTCAGGTCATCCTGCTAGCCCTTTAGAGGACAGGATTTGAATTTAAAAACTGCAGAACTTGTCTGAATGAAACCAGTTGAAATTCAGGCTACTTGTACACTCGCCCCCTCCCGTCGGAGGTGGCAAGGTAATGAGGCAATTCAAAGCAGGCTAGTGAGGTGCTAGTTTTGTGGGAGTAAGGGAGTGTTGAAGTGGGGCACTTATTTCAAAGCTGCCACCATCTTCACTGTCAACCTGCAATTTGAAGTCTGCACTTTGAAATTTGTGCAGCTGCCATTGTGCTATTGAGGCACTGAACGTGCATGTTAGTGCCTCGTTTGCCTGTTTTGAATTGCCTCATTACAGTGCCACCTCTGACCAGAGGAGGCGAGTGTAGAAGCAGCATCAGTAAAGAGAAATCTAAAGTAGTATACTCAGGCGGAAAATATCCAATGGCAAGGTGGAAATACTGTTCGTAAAGGTTCTAGTGGATTGCAGATTGAGTATGATTCTGTATGATGCAGCTCTGCAAATGGCTAATAGCATTCTGGGGCATATTAACAGGGGTGTTGTATGCAAGAGGCTGTAGGTAATTGTCCTGCTCTGCTCGGCACTGGTGAGGCCTCAGGTGGAGCCTGATGAGGAAAAGTTGAAACTGATCGGGTTTGGTCTTTGAGGCAAGAAGACTGAGGGAGAAACATAATAAGACTTCTAATGTATCAAGAGCTGTTACAGAGAGGATAGTAATCAGTTGTTCATGTCCATGTTTTTAATCTGAAGGGAAGGAAACACAGGTTAGGAAAAATTTCTATCTATGATGCTGCTTAGTTCTTGGAATAGGACTGCAGGTAGGTACTTGGCCTACTTCCACACAGAGCTGGACTAGCAGACTTATTGAGGTCCCTTCCAGACTGACTTTTTGATGCCATGGTTATAAAAAAAAGTTTTCTTTCCAATTACAATTCAGTTATTTCTGTGTTTCAGGGGTTTACATATGTGGCTCCATCTGTACTTGAAAGTGTAAAGGAGAAGTTTTCTTTTGAACCAAAAATTCGATCACCTCGCAGATTCATTGGCAGCCCGAGGACACCAGTCAGGTATTTTTTTAGCAATTTACTTTCCAGTGAGTGATTAAAAATGGTCTTAATAATGGTCAAATTCTTAAACGTTTGCAATTTCTGGAAGAACTAGGATGCTTATTTTTAGAAACATGGCCTGCACCTTTTACAAGCAGCTTCGCTGCAGGCGAGCTTGTGTTTTGGCAGCACAGGAATCGCTGATCTGCCTGATACACATTCCTGGAAACACCTGCCATTCCAGTTACTGCAATACACCATCCTCTAAAAATGCTACTGGATCCTCTATATATTCCTGTGCTGCTCAAGATAAGAGTAATGTCAGTGCAGAATTCTCTTCTTCCCACACTCCTACAAGCCTGTTACAGTAGACCCCCAACTTACGTGGAGGTTATACTCTTGCACAACCCCACAAGTCAAATTGCTGACTGCTGTTCAGTTTCCTGTCTCCTGTGAGTGGTGGGCAGCCAAGAGCCTTGCTCTGGGTTGCTCATCCTGCACAGGAGAGGGGAATTTGACCTGTGCTGGTCAGTTTCCCCGCTCCTGTCAGCGACAGCAGCCGAGAGTCAGGGTGCTGCCCCTGACAGGAGCAGGGAAACTGACCTGTTTCCCCTCTCTTCTGAGTGGTGGAGAGCTGGTGCTTTGGCTCCAGGCTGCCCCTCATGCATGGAGCCAGGAAACTGACCCATGCTCCTGCTCTGGTCAGTTTCCCAGCTCCCTTGAGTGGCAGGCAGCCTGGAGACAGGTGCCAGCTCCCCACCACTTAGTCATGTTAACCAGAGATATGTGCAACTCGAGTGTGTGCATCTAGGTGTTCCACTATAAATAGATCCAGCCAATGTCTTGCCTGGATCTGGCCCATCAGCTCCCTCCCGCAGTGGTGCAAGCCAGGCATGTCCGGGGCACTATAACTGGATCACCAGCACTGCCTGACTTGCACAAGCTGTGGCTGGATCAGGCTGGTGGGGGGGTACCTCTGTGTGCTACAGCAAAGTGCTTCATGCAGGCAGCACTCCACATTGCTCCCATTTACTGAATTGTGGCCAATAGGAGTGGCACAGGACAGTACAGACAGCTGCCTTTCCTGCAGCATGCAAAGCAAAGTGTTGTTCATTCCTACCTCCTTCATCCCTTTCTCCCAAGCTGTGCAAGACAGCACCCCACCCCATCCCCACCCCCTCTTTTCCAGATCATGCACTACTACCATGCTCCCCTCCACCCTACCGCATTCTCACCCAGAGCCCCCACTGCACTTCCACACCATCCCTCCCACCCAGACCCCCACCCCTGCCTTTGCTCTTGCACTCTCCCTCCTGACCAGACCCAACCCCCATCTTTAGCTGCTCTTGCACCCCGTTCCAGACCTCACCCTCCCACTCCTGCACTCTTGCTCCCACCCAGACCTTGCATCCTGGCAAGCCTCTCCCTTGCAAAGAACCCCTCATTTTTGTCCTCACCCCAGAGTCTGGGGGCTCCCATAAAAATTGACTAGCCTCACTTGGGGGCCACATCTGTGGGGGTGGGCTTTTGGGGGGGAGGGGTTTTGCCTCTCATTTACATGTGGCCCTGACCCATTTTTCTGTGGGTTAGTGGCCCCCAATGCAAAAAAAGTCTCCCCACATCTGACTTAAGGGAACAAGTTTATATGCTCCACTTCTTACCATGTAAAAGAAAAGTCTTAGCATTGCATGTGTTCTCAGTTCTAAGTGACTTGTATTTTTTGTCTTAAAGCCCTGTAAAGTACTCCCCTGGGGATTTCTGGGGAAGAGGTGCTTCAGCCAGTGCATCAAATACACAGACACCTGTGGAATATCCAATGGAGACAAGTGGAATAGAACAAATGGATGTGACAGTTTGTGGAGAGGCATCAGCACCACTTCCAATAAGGCAGCCAAACTCTGGGCCATATAAAAAACAAGCCTTTCCCATGATTTCCAAACGGCCAGAGCACTTGCGCATGAATCTATGACAATTCAAGCTCTTTTTTTTTTTCTTTAAATACAAACCTGAAAAGGTGGAAAAAACAAAGAATGGACAGAAGTCCCCTGCCAGTTGAAATGTGAGGGCTCGTATGGTTTACTTTTAAAAAGTGACAGTATCAGAGTCATTGCACAGAACGACTTGGGAAAAAAAAACCAACAAAAAAAAAAAAAACCATGGATTTTTTTTTCTATTAATCAATGGTGCATAAAAACACTTAAACAAAATGGTATTGCAGAACTCTAGGCAAATCAGCTGACTGATTCCCAGTGACATCGTCTCGCCTTATCAAGGATTTTTCAGGTTGATAGCTTGAAACTGACAGTATTAAGGGTAGGATGTTGCTCCAGAATCACCATTTAGTCATGATTGTGTCAAGAAGGGTTAGCCCTTTCACTAGGCACAGAGTGAAATGCCTATAATACTTGTGTCTGAGGATGAATTGGCATGCAAGCTTGGTCCAGTTGTTTCCTACAATGATGTGGAATCAAAGACGAAAGAGAAACTTAACAATTGATGTTTCATGTGCAAGCAACTTATTTTTTTTATATAAATATATATTTTTCAGATAGATTTTTTTTATTCAGCTCATTATGTATCCCAAAATTTAAAACAATTTGGTGTGAAGAAAAGAGAGATTCACTTGATTCTTTTTTTCTCCTGGAGAAACAAGTACATTAGTAACGGAATCATTTTTAATTACATAGATGGCTGTCGAAGGTAAGAGGAGGGAGAGAATTGTCTTATTTGCTTACCCAGCTAAAATAACTAACCATCTGTGTTACTAAAAAAAAAAAAAACCAAGTCTAATCAAGTGGCAGTGCTGCTATGTTTTATGCTTAACTGGAAGCCACGAGTTACACATGCATCCTGCATATTTCATCATTATCTATGGCAGACATTTCACTGGAAAAAATTGCTTTTCATTTATATGCCAGTCATTTGGTTCAAGATAACTGAACATGTTCAGATTCTTATCCATCTAAACAGGGCATGATAAAATCCATCAGAAAGCATGGGTCAGTGGTAGGGAATGCATTGCCACAGTGAATGAACATCTATAAGTCCAACATAAGCGAATAAAACCTTTTCAGGTAGTGGGTAAGAATTTAGATTAGAGATATTTGTATGATTTTTGTCTCACATTTCCATGAAATTAAAGCAACTCTTCCCTGTGTTTGGACAACAGGTTTGCTGATTGTATTTAATGAGAGAGAGAGAGAGAAGTATTAGATGGCCTTTCAATGAATGTCTTCCACAGTGGGTCAGAACTTTAGCAACTTAATTTAGGAAACATGTTCTAAAGATACTATTTATGTTCTTGAAATTGTCATTAAATCTGTACAAATGGCTTACAGGTACAAAGAATAAAATAAAGGTAATTTTACCTTACTTAAATACTTCCTGCCTTAAAGAAAGCATTTCCATGAACATAGCTGGTGAAAGGGTTGATATTTGCAGAGCTTTACGTGAGTGACTGAGTGTGTGTGTGTGTATGTATGTAAATGATCATGCAACTGCATACAAATCTCATCCCTTTTTGCTTGCCTCATCTTGCATTATCTTCAGTCTGAGTGCAAAGTCATCTTCTGGTGTTTCACAACAGGAGGGATTTCGCTATAATTCTGTTTGCTCTGTGTATAGTGAACCTTCTTGAGCCATAGGATCCAAGCCATAAAATTATCCAAATACATTGAATTCAGTCAGAGAGGCAACATCTTCTACAACTTGTAAGTCAGTTGGCTTGAATAATATATCTCATTAACCACCCCCCATAAAATACAAATATCAGTACCTGATGTTTTAATTTTCTTATGAAAATACAATACAAAAATACAATTGGCAGTTTTCTGAGGAGCCTTTTGTGATGGTCTGTTTTTCAATTTTATAAGGAAGATCAAATTATGATATTAAAGCTCTAAGCTTCCCAGCACCTTTGGTGCATATGTTGTACTGGAAGAAGTGCCATTTTTTTTTTTATTTTTTTTTAAAAAACAGAGCCATTGGTGACACATTGTGGAACTGAGGTCATAACTCTCACACTCTTGTACATATAAAGCACATGTGCAAAAGGCATAGTTTTAAGCAGTATCTGCTTTGTGCCACTTGTATTATAGAGGATTCTGAACCTTAAGTTTTGAGTATAGCAGAAGTGATACGAAAAACCAAAACCCAATGATTTTTTTTTTTAAAGCCAAACAATTATGTCTTGCTCTTATTTACAAGTAACAGTTGTGCTCTGGTTGGCTGGATATAATCATCCAATAGAGTTGATTAGTATGGCTGACAAGAATGGCAAGAGTTGTTTGTCAGAGTCCATTGCTTAATTACATATCTAGTTTATTATTTTTAAGAAGTAATTTTCATGTTCTATTACAAATGTTTCATCCTATAGACATAAGTCTAATACCCTAAACAACTGTGAAATTTTCAGTGTGACTCGGACAGCAAGCACACACTATGCAATATGGTTTATCCTGTATTTATTTGTAAAAAATCAGACATAGATCGATCTATCTACTATATATATATATACACACACACATATATATATTAGTGTCAATATTAGGCAAATGCTAGTATACAGAATGCATTGAATATTGGAGAGCTTAACAAGTGCTTTTTTTGTTCATTTAAAAAATGGTCTTAAATTTTTCTTTAGAGTATAGAATCTTTTTATTTTTACAAGCTGTGCTTTTTTAATTAAATCACTGAAAATTTTGCTATCATTTGACTTTTATAGGATTTTTGTAGCATTACAAAAACATAGCAAATCTGAGGTTAATATCTGCTGTGGTTAACTATGTACGTAAAAGTATTAAATCTTAAACTTGAAGCAGATTCTGTTTTTTACTAGATGTTAAATTAGAGGGCTATTTTGTTCTGAAGTTCATTCTAGAAACTGTAAAGACTTACAGGTTGGCTGTGTTACCAGCATTTTTTCTTTTCCCATTTGATGTGGAACATTTTCAACACTTTCCCTGTAGAAAGAATGATGCACACATTTGATTCCATTAATGTACTAAACTTTGTTTTGGGAACGCTGAAACATCTCCTACCTAGACTGTCTTAATTGTGCCATCTGACATTTGAATGTCATCCTGATATTAGCTGATAATTTAAAAAAAAAAAGTCACTTGTTCTCTTGAATATCCTTTTTTTAGAGTGTATTCCTACAAGAAAAGCTAAATTTATGGAGAACAGATACAAATGTTTATGTCCACTCTGATTTTAGAGATGTTGGTTTTCTTGGGTTTGTCTCCTTAATAAATGAGTAACTCTTGATCTGTTAACAGTCACAGAAGAGCATATATTCAGATCAGGTGGGAGACTGCAACTCTAGTATCAGAAAACCCAAGCATTTGTTGCTCTGTCTCTGTAGCAATAGTCTCAAGAAGTCTATGTTCACAAAGCAAGATACTGTGTGTTCCATTGTTCCAGGTGTAGACGGATGAACTGCTACACTTAATCTACTTGGGGAGAAATTCCTGTTAATCAAGAGTCTGTCCGTATCATGAACAGCACAAGTATTGTCTCAAGGAAATAAGACATTTCTATGCTACATGTGTAGATTCTTGGGGGACTGGGGGTGTGTGGCTAATTGTGTATTTTTACAAACTGTTCTTTTCTGCTATATCAAATTGACTTTGTATCTATCTGTAAAACTCTTCAGCTGCCTTATCAGGAGTGGTATGAGGGTAATCCCCGTTCTGCTTTTCATTTTGTATTTAGTTTACTGTAATAAAATATACTTGATTTCTGAATGGATGTACATAGCAATTAAATGCAAATTTGAATGAACCTGTGCTAGTACAATGACTTTTTGTTCCCTTAAATAAGGTGGTATCGCAGTTTGGACCTTCATAATTTATACTTCATAAAATGGTGAAAAACCTCAAGAAAAGGCCTAACTGATGCTAGGTACACCCAGGTAACATTGTTCCCTCTACTTTTTTCCATCCAGGCATGAATAAATTTTATGTGCACCAAGGCATGTGCAGATGTGTACCACAAATAGAAACATTGTGCCCAGTGGCTGAGTGCTCTGCTGATTGGCTGAGCAGCATTTAAATCTCTCCTGGGCAGCCACCCAAGCACTCAGCTTACAGGGAACACTACCAGATAACCTGGTTTATGAAGGGTGCTACCTCACCTAGTTTCAAATTGTGTGAAAAGTGGCCTTGAATTGTCATTTAGTGATCTGACTCTTGCAGGGTAAGGTGTGGGGGTGGGTGAGCGCACAGTGAACGCGGAGGTTTAGAAAGCAGGGCTGCTGTGCATTCAAAGAGGTCTGATAGGGAAGGGAGATGCTGCTTTCCCTAGACAAGCAAGAAAATGACTGGCAGACAAGGGAGGATGGTATTCCAGGCTGTAAGTTCTCACTTTTTAAGCTAAAATACATTCTCACTTCTGAGAAATGTCAAACTTGTTTTAGTTCCTTACTTTGTTTTTGTAATAAACTTAATAAAAATAAGATTACATGGTTTGGATAGCTGCACTAAGTTCTCCCCACTTGAGACCATAAGCTATAGACAAAGGTGGTGCCAGTGTACAGCATTTCTGCAATCTACTGTCTGTGTCCTTTTCCTGTGTGGAACAAACACCAAAGGACCAAGCCAGAGATGAGCTGGCAGCCAAGTTGACCAGGCTGCTATTTTTTCCCCAATTCAAGCTGAGCATAGCTCAGTGGTTGCCTTACAGGAAAATTTCTAAGTAATCTCTGTGGATTAGAGTCCTTTATTGGGTAAACTTGTTGAATTTCCTTAGCCCAATGTGTAATGCCTTAAATACAATTTCTTACTTATGAATAATCAGGAAGGTTTTACTTTTGATTCTCATATACAAACATGTTTCTGAGGGTTTTATGCTATTGGATAGCAGTTCTCAAACCTCACTGCACTGTAACCTCTTTTTGGTGACAAAAGTTACATGACTTCAGGAAGGGGTACCAAAGCCTGTGCCCACAGCCTGACCCCAATGGCCCCAAGGGGGCAAGCTGGCCAAAGGGAAACCCAAGGGTTTCAATCCTGGGAAGGGGGCCTGTAGCCAATGTCCAGCCTCCTGGGATTGAAAATCTCTGATGTTAGTCCTAAACACGAGCAAGTCTAACACCAGCCCTGACAATCCCATTAAAATGAGGCTGCCTATGACCCACTTTGGGGTCCCAACTCAGAGACCCTTTGCTATAGGGGAATGCTTTGACAAACTTGTCATTGAATTTTATTTTAATGTCTTGAAGGATTTATCTTGTTAAAGCCCTTTTTAAAATGCTGTTGCCTACATACCTAACTTTCCCTTATTAAATGTTCCAAAAACAGTTTTATGTGTGTTTGATTAGTCAGATGGTTTAGGGTCATGGTTCCTACTCTCCCTGTGGGTAAATCTAAAAGTAAAGTGGTAGTTTAGATCTGTACCCACTCATTGAATTATATTGATTGAAATGTTGTTAGAATGCTATTTTCTGTTCTCTCCAAAAAGCCTGGATTTGTGTGGATGTGAAGGGGCTTATGAGAGACAATATAAACCATTTATGTCCAACCTAGTTGTGAAGGACTTATGGGGCTAGTTCACTAGAATTCATATTCCACAACATCAACAAATGGGAAATGCGCATTTGTGGTCCCGCAGCCATAAAATGCACCTGTTTTTACTTAGTCTTTATGGGTTTCTGCTATTGGTAGCACTTGCAACTCCAATTAGAGAAATACTAACTCTCAAATTACTCTACCAATGTGTTCTGTTAGTAGGTGAAAAAGTGGTTCATAACCCACAAGTGAAGGTTTGGTTAGTCTTTCAGACTATCTCAATTAAATGTCTCTGTACTGTGCTTGATTCTTAATGGTAACATCATAGTGTGAATGGCTCATGGTAACTGTCCAGTAGTAGACATTCCATGCTGCCCACAGTACACTAGCAGTTCAGGTGTACTGTGGTTCACTAAACAGGAGAGAGACTATTGTTATGCAGCTACTTGCTTGTATGCCAGAACGTGAGACCGTGGGGGTCACTGGGTATTAACAGAAATGGGTACTTATTATAAAACTTCCCTTGTGGGTCAACAAGTTATCACTCAGCATTTGTTCTGGTAAGTTCAAGTGATATCTCACACCAAATTTTACACTTATGTAGCTTTTCTTGCCTCCAATAAAAGGTTGCATAGGCCCATTGCCACTTATGTTTTTCAACCCTATTTTCTGAAATAAGTTTGCACACATAAAACTAAAAGGAGAAAACATGGGGAACTGAAGTACTGAGTACAATTTTATACACCTTTCTCAGTAAGATTACATTCTGCTGAAAGCTACCTTTTAAATTGCTCCACTTAATTACCAGGGGAGGAATTCCCACACAAATGTTTGTGTAGGTAGAGGGCCCTCACTGATATCACAGGTACAGCTGGCATGTCATGCAACTGCTGTTCAAGCTATGTTACCAAACATCTCTACCTAAAATTCACGTTCCAGTCTGTAACACATGAGGTGGAAGTGTACCTAGGTGTTTCATATGGTGTGGTGGTGTCTTAGCAATACCATATTTTTTATTACACTGTCTGAGTTCTCATTCATTATGTTGGCTAGTAGAGATGGTCAGAACACTTTAGTATTTTGCAATCAAATTTTAGTATGTTGCAATCAGCATACAAAGTTAAACCGATTGCTTTTGGGTGTGTCTTTACAGTAGTTAGGTCAAGGCTTACCCCCTTCCCTATCATGCCCACACATGCACAAGTCTAGCTTAAGTGAGGGCTTTAAACTCAAACTAGCTGGTCTGGCAGCAGTAGATGGACTGGCAGGGACTCAAAGTGTTGCTGAAGATTTAAGTGACTAAGGCAGGTGGATTTTGCTTTGGTCAGTGCACCAACCCCTAACTGATTTTTCAAGCAGGAGCACTGCCTAAATCACCTGAAATGCAAAGTGTTGCAGTAATAGTTTCACAGCTGTAGTTTAATAACCCCAAACTGCTTTTTTTCTTAATCACCTGTAAGAAACTACAAGTGCAGCAATTTTGTTTTAAAGAAATTATGAGCATGTTTTCCCATATAGGACAAGGAGGAAAACACAGTTACATATCAAAGTGCCAGGTCTATCTTCTACCTCCTTAATAATAAAGTCAGCAATCAGAACAGATTTTTTTTCCCCCAAAAAATCTGCTCTCCAGGCAAGAGCCCATCTTCTGCCTACAAGTTTTCACCTACAGTTTTTATCCTCTGGCCACTACTATTATATATGCATTAGGAAAAACCCACTGTATTTACTCTGAGCTGAGGGCAAACCTCAAGCAAAAACCACATAACCACCAAATAGCATCTGGTTATTGTATCAATAAGGTACATAGACACAACTGACATTAATAGTTCCTAGGCTCCTGTTGGGGAAGTCTCAGGCTACTACTCATTCAGATTTCTCAACCTCAGTCATTTTGGATGAATTGCCCTTTCCTTAAAAATTGTTAATTAGCAGATCATCATTTAACTCCCTAATTGTGGTTTGTCTTTTTAAGAGTTTTCCCAGCATGCTCTTCTGCTAGTTGCCTCTTTAAATTTGATGGGAAGGAACAGTTGCAGCTCTGTAGTAATTGTTTTGTTTCTGAAAGCTGCTGGGATCACTACTTCTAGGCTGCAAGTAAGCAAACATTTTAATTCCTTTCAATCTGCTTTGCCTTTGCTCATTTCTAATATAACAGAGCATTATTCTCTTGCAAACAAAAAACTAACCACCTCTCAAATGGGCAGTTTTTTAAGGGTTCAAGTAAGAAAGCAGCAAAGCAACCAAAAAGTACATTCAGGCCTGCTGTAATTCTACTAGCAGGATAGTTTTTGCACATCATGTTTGAATAGAACAGGTGAGGAGAGATGAGTAAGCAGAGGAAAGAGAATGAATTTGTTGCAAAATCAGTACAGAGACAATCACCATCACATTTGTCTGAAAAACGTACCTAGTTTAATAGGGCAAATAATGATCCTTCACATATTACACATTTTGAAGTTGCTATCATCAATGGAACAGTAAAAAGTCTTATACAATATGCACCAGACAAAACAATTTAAACTGCATTTATTCTGTATATTCTATGCACACTACAAGTTGTAAATAAAAATAGTCTCTCCTTTAAGAAAATCTGGTTATCTGATATGACAAAAATATAGTATTAAAGATTTGTTTTGAAAAATACAAACTTTATAAAATGTTATCTTCCATCAGTGGTTGGGTAATCTATATGGTAAGCATAAAATGGAGAAAAGTCTACTGCAATATAAGTGGGAGAAATTCTTTTCTCATGGATTTTCCTCAAAATGCAATGAAGAACAGTTTATGATGCAGATCTAACCATGGAAAAGAAGGCTCATTTCTCTGCATTATCAGATTCAGCATTCAAAAAAAAAACCTCCTCGAGTGTGATGTATAGCTCTGCAACTTCCACGCCACCCTGTAACAATTGTAAGTGGTCAGCATCCCAAGATGATAGTCCACTTTTCTAGCTACTGGGTTTGGCACAGTCACACTATAATAAATGCAGTTTCTACAATGTGGAATGCTGCAAACTGTTGTAGGTGTTCATGTAAGACAACGAGTGAAGAGGTTGCTGTAAATAACAGCACAACATTTTCAAATATTTGACCGTTTCAAGTATTATGAAAAAATCAAAATACTAGATTTAATATTAGTCTTAAATTTAAGAATTATGAAAAGTTTAATCTGCTTTAATACTCAAATTTTAGAACATTTGAGAGATGTACCTGAAGATCTTAAATAGTCCTTTGCTAATCTTAAACACAGTCCCTTTACTATACACATTAGTATCCATGTTAAACTGCAAAACTTAATACAAATGCATTTACATTATAAAAAAAAAAAAAGTATAACACGTTTTAGTAAATCTGTAGATGCATAGAAGTGGCTCCATCCTTCCACTTGTTAATGTGGTCTGAAATAACAGTTCTGCAGAGTGGGCATGTTTTCTCTCTATTGAACCATAAAGAGATGCATTCTTCACAAAATATGTGCTGTAATGAGAAGAATGACATGCACTTTTTTTTTTAAACTTCAAGATCACAAGAGATCTGAAACGTACAGCCTGTTTCAAATCCATATAAAATATTAAATATACCCTTCTAAAAAATGGTTCTAAACTACTCAACTTATATAACTATATATAAAACCAAGCTCAAAAAAATCAAAATTGAAAATTCAAGCAGTCAGATCTTACAAAATTCCACAAGTAAGGTTACCTGTGCAGTACTGTTTCAGCCCCTCTGTGTAATTGCACTTTTTTTTTCCCCCAGGGGAAGGGGTTGGTGCAGAGAACTCTTGTCTCACATAATGCACAAAATGGAGGGTGCACACTTGTGAATAACCACTCAATGTTTTGTTTTGTTGCTGCATTTGTGGCCCTATTCCTTATTTCCTGACCACTGTTTGAACTTGGCTCTGAAAACAGAAATATTAATTTTCTCATGAGCTTTTCTACATCATAGACTATAGGTATAAAGTATCCACTAATTTGGGTGCCCAATTTGAGACACATAGGACTTGACCGTTAACGGTCTTTAACATTATAGAGTATTTCATCTGTTCAAAGCAAGGCTCTCCCTGACTTCATTTGGAGCTGAGAGAGCTTAGAACTTTTGCAGATCAGCCCCCAGGGTCGCAAGTCAGGAACCTAGACAAGAGGGAACGCACAGCTAGTGACTACATTTGAAATGTTTTGTTCAACTCACATGATTAGCACCAATGAGATCTCTGTAGCAAAGGCAGGGACAGAACCAAATTCTCAAGGACAGAATTCACCTGTTTTACCTATGAGCCCATTGTTTTCATTTCTCTACCTGCACTACCCTGCCTCAGTTGCTACAAACTGTCCAACTTCTGCAACAAGTAATGCAGAATCCTACAGATATTTTAAAGAATTCTATGCAGCTCTGATTCATCCTCAGAGCAGGTGCAGCCTGTGCACTTAATGAGGCAGAGTTTGGGTGGGAAAAAACCCATAATTTGTAATCACACAATTAAATAGTATCATGATGCTTACACACAGGGAGGTTGCACTAAGGTTGTACTGACATCATGTTATTTCCTAGATTTGAACACTAGACTTTGCAAACTTAATAGTTGCAAATTTCCCTAGAAAATTTCCTTGTGATGACATCCACCTGGTTCATCAGCAGATCTGAAACCTTTAGGTCCACCTCACAAAACATAGGCCACTCCAGTAGCTTGTCATTCTCTATTCAGGGGGTCTCAAATTCGGTCTACCTTAGGGCTAGTGCCAGTCCTACAAACCTCCTAGTGGGCCAACGGGTACTCCTCTTTGGCAGGGCTTGGTGGTGTCTCTGGGCATTTAAAATCCTGCAGGAGCCTTGCCACTGCCATCACCACCAGCAGTGCAGTGTGACATGGCTAGAGCAGCTTCTGGCTGCTAGTTCTGCACTGCTGCTAACAAGTCCCTGTGGCATGGGGAGGCATGTGCAGAGCTGAACCATTCACAGGATGTTCAGGAAGGCCACCTTAGGCCCTGCCACTTTGGGGGGCACCGCAGCAGCCATTCCAACTGTCCTATGGACAGGACAGTCCTCCATGCTCAGGTTAGCGTTTTGGGCCCTGGGCAGG
This sequence comes from Carettochelys insculpta, assembly GCF_033958435.1. NCBI lineage: Eukaryota > Metazoa > Chordata > Testudines > Carettochelyidae > Carettochelys > Carettochelys insculpta. The sequence goes on from NC_134155.1 coordinate 6,245,754, forward strand.
CTGGGGCCAGCAGCGGGAGTCAGGCCCCCCCAATGTACTCACCATGGTGGCAGGAGCATCAGGGAAGCAGAGTAGTACAGCAGCCTCTGCTCTGCTCCATTGCCATCTGCAGGCCAGCCCAGTCATTCCATTTCGCCGTAGCAGTGTGAGCAGTGGAAAGCAGAGCACCCAACTCCACAGTGGACTGTAGCAGGCTGGGGTACGCCACTTATGCCCCAGGGAAGTGGAGCAACCGGGCTGGCCTGGGAGATGGTGGCAAAGTGGAGCAAAGGTGAGGGCATCACTTCACTTTGTGGTTCCCGCTGCTGTAGCGACTGTGGGGAAGGGTTGGGGGCAATGCCTGCAGCTGCCCTGTGCCAGGCTCCCCAGTAATCCCTAAGGCCACATTTCTTGGGGAGAAGGGGTGAAATGGGGAGGAGCAGGGCAGAGCAGGGACTGGGCTTGGGGGAAGGGTACATACACCCTCACCAGAGGGGCTCAGGTGCCAGCAGCTGTGCACAGGTTGGATTATGGGAATGCTCAGGCCTGGAGTCTGAAACTCCCTGCTCGATAGGAGTCAGCACTAGAGGTAATGGAGACACACGCTGTGCCAGTATGTTTCATGCTTATTTGCTGATACAAGAATAGTGATTCTTGGGTTCATTCCTCTGCCAAGTGTGACCCTTTTGACCCATCCATGCCTTGTTTCCAGTCCCTGTCTATTCCCCACTGCGGACTCCTTACCTAGTCCTGTTCTCCTTGCTAACCAGGTCCAAATGTCTTTTCTCAGGCTCTTCACCCCAGTCCCACTCACCTTAACCTGCCAGTCCCAGCTCCTTTCTACGCTAGTTCCTAGTCTAACCTGTCCCCCTGCATACGCATTCCTAATCCCCACTAGCTCCTAGTCTCAAGCTTACTGTCCCACTCACTCCTTGGTCCAGTCTCTTTGACTCAGACAGCTCCGCTTCTAACCCCCACACCCTGAATTCTAAGCTGTCTCCTTTATCTCTTGGCCCCACTGGATTCAGTTCCAGTATGCCCCTACCAGAACTCCCACTCCAAATTTCTCTCTCCTTGTGACAACCTGTCCCAGCCTATCCTCCCATCCCCAACTAGCAGTCCCTGTTCTCTCTCCCCTGCTTGTGTTCTTTGTCCCAGTCTACTTCCCTTGCAGATCAAACTCTTATTCCACCCACATACACAACCACTCAAATTACGTGGATTCCTCCTCCATGCTGCCTGGACTCAGAAAGGGATCAATGAACACACTGGAAAGACAGGCTCCCTGAATTCACTTCAGGTTCCCAGACCAGACCTGGCTGCAGCAGCAGAAAAAATATCCTCCTAAGCCCTGGGCAGATTTTCACATTGACAGCAAAAGGTGCATCCCTGACACTAAGCCAGCCCCTAATTAATACAGAGTTCTTGCCCTAAACCACAAAGGAGCTAAACAGCTGCTAAAATAAAGTCACGAATTTTTTTACCCTGGGTAAACAATGCATTTTTAAGCTAGCCTCATTCTCAGAAATGGCTGAAATGTTTTGTTTGAAATTTTCCCAAAATACAAACAAGCCTGAGGCAGGCACCCAATGTGGAAAATTTCATCCCAAATGGCTAAAGATTTGCAAGTTATAAGCAACAAACTGAGGACATAAGCGTAAAAGGTGGGCAATATTAACAATAAACAGTGCTACTAACCGTACCCATAGTTACATAGGAATTGCCGTATTAAATCAAACACATGGTCCATCTAATCCAGTATGTTGTCCCTGACTGCAGTTAGAACTAAATGCTTCTATGTAAGAGTCCAATCCCTTGATGAAGGCTTTCTAAGTTTTTGCCTCCTAGTATTAAACAACTGTTCCAATATAGTATACTATTGACAGCTGCTGTATTTAGTATATACTATTACATTTCAAACATGGAAAAAAAAACTTGCAGGTAAAAATACATAAGCTAGCCAGGCCTACAAGTCTTTTCTACCAGAATGGGGTTTCCCATATACAAGCATCTAGAAGTGTTTTCTATAAAGTTGCTACTGCTTTTCAAATGACACTGTCAACATAAACTTGATTCAAAAAGTTTCAGACCAGAAGTCTCCCCACATTGTGATTCTTCAGTTCAAGATTCTCTTTAGAATTACCTGGCAGATGAGAAGAATAGGCTTTTGAAATTCAGCTTGGCATATTGAACAAATATCATCTGCTTCAGAACATTGTCTCTTGCTAGCTGACACTCCATAGTGCTGTTAAAGAAATTTTGTTGCAGATGTTAACATACAGGAAAGGGTAAGGATAAAACTAAGACTGAAAGGATTTGGTTAGACAGGAAATAAATATCTGGAGCACCAGAATGTTAAGTGTTTAACCCTCCAGCTGCTACACTGATAGATACATGCTCTAGAGCAAGGTGGTATTTGAGTGTCATCTATTAAGCATACAACATGAGGACTTTGAAATTAATTTACTACAATGGTGATCCTTCTGCAGCAAAGTTGTGGTACAGGCTGTTACACTTTGACCAGAATTAAAACACATCACTTACCATTCAGAGGATATTGCTTACATAGGAAATATAAGATAGGTTAGTATTAATCTAATTAATCATCAAAATCCACTTATAAATTCTGGTACGTGCACAGCAAGTTCTAGATTAAAATACAATACATTTTGCCAACCACATGAATATTCTAGAAAAATAAATAGTCTCAGGCTATGTCTACATTACCTCGTAAGATTGACCCACTCAGGGTCGATCTTCTGGGGTGCCATTTTAAGTCAACCATGTAACTCCTCGCAAGCCACGAGCATTAAGGAACATCGATGGGAGGTGCACGCCCATCGACCTCCTTCCATGAAGAGAGCCACAGAAGTCAATGGCTAAAAAGTCAATTTTAGCTACGCAATTGGTCTAGCTAAAATCATACATCAGCCATCGACTGCTATGTCTAGTGTAGACAAAGCCTCAGGGGTAGCCATGCTAGTCTGTAGCTTCACAAATAACAGAAAAGTCAATACTCACTGGTCGTGTACAAAAGATCTGCAAAACCTGTCTAAAGTTCCTCAGATGTCCAAACAAGCTCAAAAGCTGAAATCAAGAAAAACAAAATTATGTTTAATATTAATTTTTAGTAGCTAGATTTTCATAGTTTGTACAGGTTTTGAAGTTAAGAGCCACAGTGCTAAAATTCTATGCAACACTGCACGTTTGGCCGTTGGTGTTTTATCTTTATCTGGTAACTAAACAATTATAGGTGGGACTGGTAACTCTACTTATTACTGAGCTGCCCAATGCTTCCCCTTTTTAAAATCATGCATTTTGGTCACTTACAAACCTTGCAAATTTTAACTGCTAAGTCTTAAATTTTTGATGCTGTATGTCTGTCTCAGGTTGAACTCTTGTGGAAAATTTCTAACACAATGGTGCAACTATTCCAAAAATGAGATTAGAGTAAAATTTCTTATTTTTTGTCCATGCTATAAAAGTTCTGTTAACCATTTTTTTAAAGATGCTCTAACACCCCCATGTTTTAGAGGAGGGAGTTGAAATTTGGCAGCAGACTGCCTTTGTGTCAGGGATGTGCCCATGAAGATTCATCCCTATTTGGTCAACCTTAAAATTCTAATTCATGTGTGTTCAGACTTCTTAGATTTTAACAGATATCTCAGAGTCTATCATCAGTGGAAATATATAATACAGGATCATGTAATGAAAGACTGAACTATAGTGCACACCCACAAGGGGATGAATTAAGGTCATACAGACAACTTTGTCTAGCATTGCCTAATTTGTGAGTACTTGACTTTGAAATCATCATCATATTCTTTTAACATAATGATCCTTTAATTTTGTGTATGTATATTAAATAGAACACAGCTGCTATGTTATGTAGACACTGTATTGAACAAAGATCGTTTTGGAGATGCCTAGTGTAAAAACAACAGAGGAGGATAATGTCAAATGGAAGCTAAGGACACAATTCCACTGAAAGTCAGTGGGAGATGATACCCAACTTCCCTTCATGACTTTTAAAAAGGGGTGAGTTTTAAGTCATGTTGACAAATTAAACTGACAAGTTAAAATAATGAAATGAAAGCCCACAGCAATAATTTTACATAAGGCAAGATTTTCCAAAAGGAGATGGTTTCATTAATTGGAATTCTGCTTCTTCTTTGAGTGTCCCCGTGGGTGCTCCATGTTAGGTGTCGGGCTCGCCTCGGCGCCGCAGGTCGGATCTTCCAAGCAGTTTCTGCTGGACCGCGCATGCGCCGGTGCGCGCCGCTCCCTTGCGCGCTCCTGGCCACGTGCGCGATCCGGTCCCCGCCAATTCCTCTTTAACCACCATCGGCTGCAGACGAAATCCGCTCAGGCTATGGCCAGAGTTAGCGTATTTAACGTTTTTAATTGTTTTAAAGTTTCTTCAGTCTTAGATTAAGTTAGTCGGTTGTTGTTTTCAAAAAAAAAAAAAAACAAAAACAAAAAAAAAAACAAACAAAGGGAAGGAATTCAAAGCTTCCAATCCTAGTAACAAGCGGAGCACCGGAGGCCAGGAGCCTAGGGCCATTAGCACTCCTGCCGCAGCAGGCTTTATCCAAGAGGGGAACAAGCACAGAGAAGGTGCTAAGTACCCTATTAACAACTCAAAGACTCACCACAATGTCCTCTTCAGGATTCAAGAAGTGTGAGTCGTGCCGCGAGGCGATGCCAGCGTCTGATGGGCACAGTCAGTGTATAAGGTGCTTGGGGGAATCCCATGTCACTCAGAAATGTTCCTTCTGCGCCAAGTTAACAGCCAGAGCAAGGAAGGACAGGGAAATGCGGCTGAAAATGCTGCTGTTCGACAAGGCCCTCCAGCCACATGTGCCGGAGCAGCCGCAGCAGGAGGGACCTTCCGGGGCCCATAAAAGGAAAGCCGCGTCCCTAACCCCATCAGCGCAAAAACGGAGGAAAATCTCCCCAACCCAATCCCTGCCGGCAGCAACAGCGAGCGGGACGGGTGGAGCGCACAGCCCCCAGCCGCAGCTACAGCTGATCGGCAACGGCGCGGAGACGCACGTGGCGGAGGTTCAGCCTCCGATGATCAAACAGCCGCCCCACACCGCGGGCAGGGCGGCAGCCAAGCAAGCGCCGGAACCGGCGGCTCCACAAACAGTGGCACCGACCCCCGGGGAACCGGCGGCGCAGAGTGCACAGGCACGTAGCCTGCAGGCACCGAGGGAGACCGCCCGCGCAGCACCGCTGAGGAGCGTGCCGAGCACGGTGCAGACTATGGGGCTGAGATCCCCGACGCATCAGGGGGCGGAGCCACCCCCACAGGGGAGGAGAAAGGCAGCACAGAAAACATGGCATCGCAGTCCCTCTCTCCAGACAGGGCTGAAGAGCTGCTTTCTCTGAGCCCTCCGCTCGTGCTGCGGACTCCAACGAGAAGGCAGGGGTCACCCCTAGCCTATCCGGAGCCCCCATCTCCATTTCTACAGCCAGCCTCCCCATGGCTTGGACCACCTTCACCCTTCTTGGGCTTCGAGCCACTTTAGTACTATCACAAATCGGTCTCTCCAGCGTCCCATGTCTCCAGAAGATCTCGCTCCCCCAGACGTAGGGGTATGCACCAAGGGTGTGGTCCAGGTCACCATCCCAGGAGCAGTGCCCGTGTTGCCATGGTCGCCCCTATCATGCGGGGCATAGACACCATAGGCATACTACCAGGGACAGATCCCCACAGACGGTTCCGTATCCCCGAGGGCAATCGCGAACGGGGACAGAGACTCAGATATCTCAGGGGGAGCTGGTTCTGGAACCCCAGGATTTTCCCTCGCAAGCTTCTAGCGAGTGGATGTACCACTGTCAACAGGACCTGGAGGGTTCCAGAGAGGAGTACCCTAGCGGTTCCTCGCTGTCCTCCCCGGATGAGGCTACGGCCCCGGGGGACGTCCATCCTCCGGACGATCTCAAACAGTTCCAAGAGCTGTTTAAAAGGGTAGCCTTCATGCAAGGCATCCAGATAGCAGAAGTGCAAGAGAAGCACCATAAGCTCCTTAAAAATCTGAGACCTCCGGCCTCCTCTAAAATAGCCATACCGCTTGACGAAGCAATCTTGGAGTCCGCCACCACGATATGGCAGACCCCTGCGACTATTCCGCCTGTCCACAAGAGAGCGGACAAGAAATACTTCGTGCCGGCAAAGGGCATGGAGTTCCTATTCAGCCACCCGCAACCAAATTTTCTGGTGGTAGAATCGTCTCAACAGAGATCAAAAACGTCTCAGTTCAAAACAGGGGGAACGGACAAAGGCTATCGTGCAAGAGGACTATGCAGCCTCGAGGACGGAGGAGTTCAGATTGCCCTGGATGTTGCGGACACAGCAGCACGCTCAACAGCTACGGCAGTGGTAATGCGAAGGGAGTCCTGGCTCCAAACATCGGGTATACCGAGAGATCTGCAGGCGAAGATCGTCGATCTCCCCTTCGACACGCAGAAGCTGTTTGCTGAATCAACTGACTTGGTCCTGCATTCCAGTAAAGACTCAAGAGCCACTCTTAGGACCTTAGGGATCTACACCCCTCCATACAGAAAGAAAAAGTACTACCCTCAGCAAAGATGGTACCAGTATCAGCCACAGCGTCCCCAGTACCACAGGGGTTACGAGCAAGGGCGACATCAACGATATAGAACTCCCAGGCGACGTTCCCAACAGAGCCGTGCGTCCTCGGGGTAGGGCCAAAGACCACAAGTTTGACACACAGATCCAGGGCTGCGCCATCACTACCATCGCACAATGCCATCCGAAGCTGTTATTCCACCATCGCCGCCGACCATTCTACGACCAGTGGCAAAGGATCACCGCAGACAAATGGGTGCTGGAGATCATAGCCACGGGGTACGCGATCCCCTTCCAGTCGCTCCCACCGCCACAACCTCCACCCAGGCCCCACCTGCAGGATGCCTCCCACAAAGTGAGACTCAAGCAGGAGGTAGACCATCTTATGCTCATAGGGGCAGTGGAAAGAGTGCCAGAGCGACTGCAAGGGAAAGGGTTCTACTCCAGATACTTCCTCACGGAGAAAAAGACAGGAGGCTGGAGGCCCAGCTTAGATCTTCGAGGCCTCAACCGGTACCTGCGCAAGCAACGCTTTCGGATGATCACAATCGCCTCCATCCTTACGGCACTGGACGATGGAGATTGGTTCGCAGCCCTCGACTTACAAGACGCGTATTTTCACATAACTATCCATCTGGCTCACCAACGATTCCTCCGGTTCATGGTAGGCAAAGAACATTTTCAATACAAGGTCCTACCGTTTGGCCTCTCCTCGGCTCCCAGAGTCTTCACCAAGACCTTGGCAGTGGTGTCAGCCTACCTGCACAGACAGGGGGTATTTATATTCCCGTATCTGGACAACTGCCTACTCAAAGGGGCCTCGAAGGAGGAGGTACTACGCATGATACGCGTCACAGCAGGCACGTTCTCTTCGCTCGGCCTGGTTATCAATCTGGCAAAATCAAAGATAGACCCCACACAGGACATAGAGTTCATAGGGGCACGCATAAATTCTATTACAGCGAGAGTGTATCTACCAGAGACATGCTTTCGGGCCATCGGCTCCCTCGTGCAAGTCATCACCTTCAGCCCTACGGTGCCGGTTCTGACGTGCTTACAGCTGCTGGGCCACATGGCAGCAGCGACATTCGTAGTACAGAACACCAGGTTACACATGCGCAGCATGCAGCACTGGCTGGCGAGCGTATACAAACCGGCAGCACGCACCGTTCACAGGGTGGTGTCACCCACGACAGAGGTGCGCAAATCCCTGCAATGGTGGGTAAACCCCAAGAACATGCTAACAGGGGTACCCTTCCACCAACCACAAGTATCAGTTTTTCTTACTACAGGTGCCTCCCACATAGGGTGGGGAGCACACATGGGCGAAGAGGTGACGCAAGGACTGTGGTCCTCCATGGAACAGTCACTGCACATAAATATACTGGAGCTCAGAGCGGTGTTCAACGCCTGCAGACACTTTCGAGACCATATACAAGGCAAAGTAGTCGGGATCAGTACAGACAACACCTCCACCATGTTTTATATAAATCGGCAAGGAGGAGCTCGGTCCCGTGCCTTATGTGCGGAAGCAGTCCGGTTGTGGAACTGGTGCATCGCCAACAATATAACCTTGAAAGCCTCATACTTACCAGGCGCTCACAATGTGAAGGCAGGCCAGCTGAGCAGGCGTTTCGCACTCACGCACGAGTGGCAGATCCGTCCCGATCTGCTACGACCGATTTTTCACGCATGGGGTTTTCCCCAAATAGACCTGTTTGCCACTCAACACAACAAGAAGTGCCCACGATACTGCTCCAGGGCAGGACTGGGACAGGAGTCCCTGGGGGACGCATTCGCGATCTCCTGGAGGGGCCCCCTGCTTTACGCTTTTCCTCCCACAGTGCTGATCCACAAAGTCTTGCAGAAAGCCAGGAGAGAAGGAGCCCGAATGATCCTGATAGTCCCAACGTGGGATCGACAGCAATGGTTCCCCCTACTCCTGCGCATGTCGGACCGTCCACCAATGCCCCTCCCGGTGGCGCTGGATCTGCTCACACAAGCCCAGGGGTCCATAGTGCATCCGCACCCCCAAGGCCTGCGACTACAAGCGTGGTTAATCCATGGCTCAGCTCCCTAGGGAGCACATGTACGGAGGAAGTGCAACAAGTCCTAGAAAGTAGCAGGAAGGCTTCCACCAGGAAGACCTACAAGCAGAAGTGGACTCGCTTCATGACATGGTGTTCCACCAAACAGTTAGCCCCCCTTTCGGTGCCTATACCTGTAATATTAGAGTATTTACTGGACCTCAAGAGAGGAGGACTCTCACTATCCTCGTTAAAGGTCCACCTTGCCACCATTTCGCCGTTCAGACACGAAGAGGAAGGGCACACGGTGTTCGCCCATCCCATGGTTACCAGGTTCCTCAAAGGGTTGGTAAACCTATACCCCCCTCGGAAACTGCTTCCACCTTCGTGGAACTTGGACCTGGTGCTTAGTGCGCTAACGGGACCACCGTTCGAGCCTTTAGCCACGGTTTCCCTCCGCCTCCTTACGATAAAGACGACCTTCCTTCTCGCAATCACGTCAGCTCGCAGGGTGAGCGAGCTTGCGGCAGTTATGGCAACGCCACCCTGCACAGTATTTTCCAAGGAGGCGGTAACCATACGGCTGCATCCAGCCTTTGTTCCTAAAGTTTCTTCTGAGTTTCATATTAACGAACCTATTGTTTTACCCTCGTTTTATCCAAAGCCTCATAACTCTAACATAGAGGTGCGCCTACACCTCCTGGACGTGAGGAGGGCGCTAGCCTTGTATATAGACAGGACCAAGTCCTTCCGGAAAACGGATAGACTCCTAGTCTCTCTCGCTCCCAAATCAAAAGGAGAAGGTCTCTCTTCGCAGAGAATCTCGAAGCGCATCGTATCCTGCATAAAAATGTGCTACGAACTCAAGAAGACTCCTTTACTGGCCACGCCCAGGGCTCACTCCACTAGGGCGGTGGCGGCATCAACAGCCTTTTTCAAGGGCGTTGCACTAAAAGACATTTGCAGAGCGGCGACCTGGTCATCCTATGACACCTTCGCCAAGCACTACGCCCTTCACAGGGTATTCCAAGAGGATACCCAGCTCTCGACAGCAGTCCTCTCGGGGACAAGCTGCACATGATCCGATTACCCACCTCCTATTTTGGGTTACTGCTGGGTACTCACCTAACGTGGAGCACCCACGGGGACACTCGAAGAAGAAAGAGAAGTTACTCACCGTAGTAACGGTGGTTCTTCGAGATGCGTCCCCATGGGTGCTCCACCACCCGCCCATCCTCCCCGCTTCGGATCTCTGTTTAGTGTTTTGCAGGAGCATCTGAGGAGGTTGGTCAAGGAACTGGCGGGGACCGGATCGCGCATGTGGCCAGGAGCGGCGTGCACCGGCGCATGCGCGGTCCAACAGAAACTGCTTGGAAGATCTGACCTGCGGCGCTGGGGCGAGCCCGACACCTAACGTGGAGCACCCACGGGGACACATCTCGAAGAACCACCGTTACTACGGTGAGTAACTTCTCTTTATCTCCCTCATCGACTTCATACATACTGCTACAAGAAGTCTACAGTAACAGTTAAAACTATTATTTGGTGCATTACTTTACATTCTGTCCACAAGTTTTAATGTTGGTTGTCATTTTTTTTTTGGTTAAACCCTCATTCAATATGGTCTTACTTTGGAAGTCTTTATGAGTTTGACAAAAGCAACCTCAATTTGATGTAACCACTCTGTATGGAATTTTACATTGGAAGTACCAAGGCGCACAGGCATTCTACTGCAAAATTACAAAAAGTAAGTAGAAATTTGTTATTCTGCTCAATGAAGCAACCAGCCTGATTCTCTGTTATTACAAGGCTCCCTCAAAAGCACAATACTGCCATGAAGTTTGCCAAACTCAGGCTCCAGCAGACCTCCCCAACACAGTGGGTTCCAGAAGTCCAGGCCCTCCACTCTGAGCATGCCTTAGTGCTTGGAATGTTAAAGTGAAATTCAGAATTTGAACTTGCCATCAGTGAGCGCAATCCAGTGGATCTTAGTGTGAAGGACATACAACATATGTAGCCATCCTGGCATTAACAAGAATTTTGTCTGAAACAGCTATTCTCACACTCTGAAGCGGCAAGAAGTTTTTGGACTCTGTAAGATGTTAGTTTCCTAATGTTCCTTTAAAAAGAGAGTGTGAATAGATTTAGTGCCTGGCCTTGGAAATTAATATTTTGAAAAGCTGAAGTAAACCAGCAGGTTGGCTCAGACTCTGGGGAACATTTCAGGATACATCCATTCATATGTCTATATCTCTTTTTGAAATTACTGCTGTATCATTTTTCATTAATATACAGATGAAAGATAACATTTACATACTTTTAGGATGAAGTAGAGCAGACCCAGCAATACTCCAAGACTCCATCCCAGCAAACTATCCAATTCCCTATAGCCAATGAGATAATGAAACCATATTGGTATGGGGACAAACATACGATAATACTGGCAGAATTCTTCCAACAGCATATACCAGTAGCCCTAGGAACAACAAGAGGAATATTTAAAATACAGTTAAAATGCAGATAATGTAAAGCCAATGTATGTTTGCTATATATTTGCTCTTTTCAATATTTCGCTCTCATTGTATCTTAACAAGTGTCTCAAAAGATCTGAAATATTGCGTGGAAAACTTGAGTCATTAAAATCCTATATGTGGAAGAGTTAGAAAACTGCACATTGTTACATTATATGCCTTAAAAATGGGGCCAAGATCATGATTTTAAAAAAGGAGTTTAAAAGATTTTTTTTTAATCAGAGATTAATTCATGAACACTCCACCAATTAGAGATTCAGGTGTCAAAACCAACAAAACTGATGATCTTTGCAAAGTCCTAAGTTGACATTTGTGCATATTGTAAAACAATCACACAACTGGCAAGCTCTGCTGAAGAGCAGGTCAGGAAAAACAGGATTTGTAAGATCAGAATAAGGGTGCTTTTGCAGAGTACCTAACCACTTACCACTGTTATCGGTCTTGCTTTCATAAGCATTAAAAAAGGAAAAATGCAAACATAAGAGTACTTAGATCAACTTTCTGTTTAAAAATTGTAAACATAATGCTGAGAAATGGCGGTTAAAAAAAGGCCTTTTCTTTTACAACTATGTGTAAATCAGAACTCCATTTCTATCCCCCATAATTTACTCTGGATTCCTTAAAAGTTCTATGCTCTGCCCTTTCAAACAGTTTTGAAATCAATTTACAAGCACCTAAATATAATACAATGAAGAATACCCATCATGGATTTGTCAAGAACAAGCCATGTCAAACCAACCTAATTTTTTTTTTAAACAAGTTACTGGTCTAGCGGATGGGGGAAGGAAGATATGACATCGTGATCTTAATAAGGCTTTTGACATAGTCTCATATCAAAGGGTCATGAGCAAACAAGGAAAATGCAGTCTAGATTAAATTACTATAGAACGAGTGGATAACTAGCTGAAAGACCACATATAAAGAATAGTTGACAATGGTTTCTCCCTCCCCCTGCATCTCTGACAATAATGTAGAGAGATGTAATTAAGAAAAAAGTGTTCCTCTACATGGAATTCATGACTGGCTGATTGTACTCTAAAAAGATATTCATGTTCAAGTGATGGGTGGATTATTTTCTTACCTTGGATTTAAAAGACATCATAAAAGAAGGCACCAAGAGAATAAAACATTTGAAGCCCATGAAGAGGAACTTCAGAATAAAGTCTGTGATTCCCACAATCCAAAGTACCTCCCAGAAGTTTGTAAAATCCACAGCAGGTTTTAAAAAAATTAAGCTACCGAAAAACAAACAAAAAAAAACTAAAGTTACAAGAATGGACTCAGAGATATACACCATGACTGGATATTTGCATATGAGTTCATTTAAAATAGTACATTAAAGAAACATGTTTAAACAGTGTAATGCTTTTCTCTAGCAGCGGGAAAGAGATCTTCAGTCATCCATGAAGAGCTCCCCATTTCAAATCCACTTTACAACAACCTTGCTAGCTGGATAAGGGGCAACAATGGCAGAACAGGGAAGGGATCAGGTACCTGTGTGGCAGGAGGAAAGTTACAATGCAGATGCAGTAAACTAGTGACAGAAGAAATGGAGACATGCCCTGCTAGAGTCTTACTCCTGCACTAAGGTGGTGACAGGGCTGAGAATCAAACCCAAGTTGTGCCAGTAAAGCCCAGACATAGGGCCTAATTTTTGCAAACCTTACTCACATGTGTTCTGTAGTTAGCCTTTGTATTTATTTTATTTAATTTATTTATTTAATTATGTTAAGTGAAGCCAACTTCTTGATTCTGTTAAAAATGTTAGGAGCACAGATGAGATTTTTCCCATATGAAATGACATTTCCTTTTAAGTGACATATTACACAGATGTTCCTCCAATTACCTGTAATACAGTGACTGATAGTGGAAGGTATAATACAAGAGGAGAGATGACCCAGTTAGGAATATCAGTACCCAAGCACATTGCAACTTGGAGCACCTTTCCTGTAAAATACACATTAAAAATTCAGTAGTTCTTGGTTACTATTTTTTTTAAAGTCTCAGGTTAACTTATTTCACACTCAATAAAATTAAAACGGTAGTATTTTAATATAGCCACGAGTACAAGATGCTACTATATTACTTTAAGCCATGAAGAAGTGCACGGGTGGATGACAGTGTTCACACAGATCTCCAAGCACTTTAATGGTGTAAATACCCCAGCAGTAAACTCGAGAAAACCATAGTTTAATGGTATTTTATATAATCTCCTCAATCACTTTTCTGCGTAACAAAACTCCCAGTAACTTCTGTGCACCATAACAGATACTCAGCATATGAAATGGTAGTTTTAAGTTATTAAAATACAGTTAAGAATTTCGGTCTCATAATGGGAGATTTATTGTCAGGGATTTTAATATGCAAAGACCAAAAAAAGACTACCTTTTTTTTTAAATTTACAGCATATGCTTCTCTGACAAGTGCTAAATTAGGCTTAGTGTGAAATTTGTATTGATAGCTAAAACACTGACATCTCAAATAGTATATTGATCTGTTTTGATTACTAAATTAATATAAGATCATTTCACATTTCTCTCAAACTGATGCCTGAAAGTACTGGGTAACAGTTAATATAAAAGTACTTCAACTTCATTGCTGTGGGCAATACTTACTCTTAGAAAAACCTGATTTACAATGCTTTTGTTTGCATACATAAAAGTTGTTAGCAGCCCAATTCCAAGAGAAATGCCTATTAGGAAAAATGGGTCAGTTATATGCACGAAAACAAGAAACTGGATTAAAATAAAATAAGAACAAAATAAATGCATTTCTAACACATACTTGTAATAACAATGTAATTTTAACAGGTCAGGCAGTCAAGCTAAAATAATTATGCTACATGGGATATGCTAACAAAAGAAAAGCAGATAAGTGATTGAAATCTCTTTTATGAAATTTCTGCTAATGAAGAAATCAAATCAAAATAAAGCTAAAAGCAAATCAAATTATATTTCAAACACTCATGAGACACTGAATGCAGAAAAAAGGGCTGGTTCCCTTGTGCCATATTCTGTTATACTCTACCGATTATATGCTGCATGGTCAGTTTGATGGACAGAATCAAGATGTATGGAAGACTTTTGTGCAGCCACTGGAAGTGGTATCTGAGCTCGGAGATAGAACTGCCACTGTGTTCCTCTGAATCGAAGGTGGACTCTTCAGGCTGCCTTGCTTCACTGTGGGAGTGGCCATGTGAACGTCCCTGGGAACCAGACCTTATGTGCCTGAAAGTGGGGTTTTCCCCAGCTTCTCCCAAGGCAGAGCTTAGCTGGATGTGAACATCTCCACTACGGTGGCAAAAGCCTTCTCCCAACATCCCTGCTGCTAGGGCACTCTGTGAGGATGAGGGAACATCACCACTTCCTGAGCCATTGTGGAGATGACTGCAATTTGATTGCATGGTGTTGAATAGATCTCTCTCTGGTCCAGATTCTTTTGTCTCACTGCTGTGTCTCCTAAAGGGAAGGAAAAAGCCATGTTTAAAGGAGCAGTGCTCATTTAGTTAGGAAAAGAGAATTGTCTGCCTAAAATGTGCAGCCATTCGGCTATCCTGATCTAGGCACACAGCCTACTGGTCCAGTAAAAGATATACAAATACTGGGTTTTTTAGCAATGGGGGCTTGCATTTTAGGCTCCAACCCTCTATCTTAACGAGAAACTTCTCTCTGAGTCACTCAGAGCAACCACTGACTTATTTGCATTTAATGATGCATGCTGTAACCATCAATGGGCTGCCACACATAAAATCAAGAACAGCCAAAGCTCCACTGAAGATTAAAAAGCACTCAGCTGAATAGGAGACAGACATTAGCTTATGTGGCAGAAGCTTTAATTTGATCTATAAGCTTACAGAAAAAGGTTGGGAACAGTCATGAGATTAGAGATGAAAATAAAAGATGGGGGAGAGGATTGCACATGCAGGCATGATAAAATGGCATGAATTTAGACCTAGACAAGTCTAATCAAAATCCAGTGAGTATTGAAATGTGAATACCATTATGGAATTACCCAAAGAGATTATGCTGTCTGGGGGAAGTGAGAGGAAGCAGGGTAGTCTACATTTTGAAAGGCACTTGGAAGAGCCTGGACCTTATGGAGGTTTTGCATAAGCAATGTGATCTGACAAGGAGAAGAAAGCAGGAAATAAAGAGCAAGTGTGTAGAACTGGTTTATGGCTGGTAGAGAATTTAGATACAAAGGAAAATGCAGTCAATAAAGAGTGATTTAACCGGTTAGACCAAGAGACCTGGCGATTATTCCAAGAGTTGTCATTTACTCACTGTGTCCCTTGGCAATTCATTTCACTTCTGTACCTCAGTCTCCCCATCTGTCAAATGGGTATAATAGTTCTTATATACTTCCCAGGAATGGTACACTGTCTCAATAGATATCTATTTGAAAGTATTTTGAGATTACTGGACTAAAATAGTGCAGAAGTGCAAAGCATTTTTACAGAATTTGTGTTTGTAGCAAATACTATAGTTACTGTGTCCTTGGGATTTTCATGATAAACACTTTTTGGTTGCTCATAATTTTTTAAAAAATGTTTTGTTGGATTTGTAGGAAAGGTTGAGTAAGGTCTGTTGACCTATTTTTTCCAGTTATGCAAACATGAAAAAGATACCATCTGCATTGAAGAAAATCTCAATATGATATTTCTGCATATAGCTACATTAACGAAGACCTAGAATTTGAAACAAAACTAGATGCTACTAATTTGTATTTTTAAAAAAATTACAAGCATTTAAGAAAAATTGCATGTATAGCAAAATGTCTCACTAAAATTTAGAGGTATTATGATAATATCTGTTGGCTTAATTTAAGCCAGTCTTGCAAAAGCTCATGTACTGTAGGTACTTAGTGCGTGTGAGTAATCCAATGAGTTGAAGTCAACAGAACCACTTGTATGAATAGAATTACTCCATGCATGTGTTTGCAGGATCAGGCCCTTAATATTTATGTTGCTAAAACTTTAATTAGCACTCAACTGGGTGGTTTATGACCTACTCCTGCAAAAACTACCAAGAGAAATAGTTTCTATACTGCAAGTAATTCATTATATTAACAGAGCTCTGTTATAAATTTGACCTAAAGTGGCTAACTTCACCCTAATCTTACAGCAGCTCTGAGAGTCAATCTTAGATATGCAAGTCCAGCTATGGCAATTGCATAGCTGGAATTGACCTAAGATTGATTTATCAGGCCATCCTCAGAGGGAGGTCCATGGGAGAAACTCCCCCATGGACCTCCCTTACTCCCCATCAGAATGAGGCATACCAGGGTCAACTGTCGAGCCCCAACGGTTTAAATTAGCACGTCCCCACTAGGTGCGCTAAATCGAACCCTGGAAGTTCAACCCTGACCAGGCTGATATTCCAGTACATACAGACCAGGCATTAATGGTAAGGCTTTACAGCACAAACCCATGGCAGTTTACCTGTTCAAGGATCTTTAAATGTAACTGTGCATTTATCACATTAGTATGAAACCCACAGAATGCATAATATGGCTGAGTTCGTTGTTATGAGAATTTTTATTTTTTTCATTTTCACTTCCTAATTTAAGTATTTAAGCATCCTAATGTTATTTATATCAAACATTTTGTATTTTAATTCATAGAGCTCCGCTCTACTCTCTAAAAAACTAACCAAAACATATTGTTCCCTCCTTTCGTTTTACTTTTTCAGAACATGATATCCTCTTTCCCAGTTTATGGGATGCTCCCAGGTTTATCTGAAATGGTGGCCTGCAAACAAGAGGTTCTAAGGCCACCAGTCTGCCTTGCAAAACATCTCTTTGTCACAGCCTGGTGATGACCTGACCCAACACAACATAACATCCTGGCCTGTCACCATCCCATTGGAATGTCACCCTGCTGCTTTGGGGTGGCACTGCTGCCCAGCTTTTCCCAAGGCAAAGACTGCGCCAAGGTGCTGGGGCACCTTAAAAGATGTCTCTGACGAAGACGATCAAGCCCAAACCTGGGAGTCTTTAAAGTGCCACGGGACGCCTCCTTGTTTTTTGCAGGATCAGACTAACACGGCTACTCGGCTGATGCGTGTAGCCAGGTCGATATTGGTATGAAGAAAAAGACGCCCAGATGAGGGCCAGTCCCTGTTGACCTCCCCTCTACCTCCAGTGCCAGCCTGGGTAGGCGGCACCAGCAGGGAGAGGTAAATCCTCCTCTGTCATCTCCACCAGGGTGTGGGAGTGGGGCTGCCCGGAAGAATGGCGGAGGGGGAAATGCCCCTTCCATTTGCATGGGGGGAGAGGTGAGGGCAGAAATAGCGAGGGGCAAATTCCCTCCAGTTCCCTTGGAACGCCGGTTAGTAGGGGAAGGGGGATAAAACGCGAGGGGCAATCCGCCCGCCCCCCTTCCCCGAGCCAGCCAAGGCCCAACCCCCGCGGACACGGCCCGGAGCGGAGCCGGAGGGGCCAACGGCCCGGCTCCCCGCAGCCTTACCCCTCATCAGGCGGCCGGGGCCCCAAGCTCAGCCCCACTGCCCCGCCCGCGGCCTCCCCAGGCCGCCATCGCTGACGCCTGAGCTAAATTGGGGGCGGGGGAAGGAGCAGCGACTACCGGCCGTGGGAAGAGGAGGAGCTGGGGACGAGGAGGAGGAGGGCAGAAGGCGCGGAGGTGTTTGTCACCATGGCAACAAGGCGGCGGGGAGGCAGACGGTGAGGAACGGGCGGGCCGGGGTGTGAGTGGTTAGAACGGTGGCGCTGAGGGCATGAGGCTGTGAGGAGGGTGGGGAAGAAGAGCCGGGCTTGGCGGCTGAGGGGGAGAGATGCGGGGCGTGCGGATTTGGAGGGCGCCGGGTGGGGATTCGGAAGGCAGCTGGTCTGGTGGGTGCCCATGGGGGTGAAAGGGGCAGCAGGAGGCTACGGGTGAGGGCAGAAGATAGAAGCAGTGACACTGGGGGAGTCTGTTGTTGGGGGGGTTAGACACAGGTCTGAAATTACTGGGCTGTGAGGTGTGGGAGAGGAAACAACTGAGCACCTGGAGTCGTGATTGCTGAGCCAGGCTCTGTCACTGACCCCAATGGTGGCAAGTCACTTAACCTCTACGTGCTTCAGTTTTTTCTTTAAAATGGGGCCACTACCTACGGGGCAGGGGTAAAGGACCAGTGCTTTGAATCACAGTACTGTCGGCGCAAAAGTATTATGATTTATTGTTGTTAGAGTGAAACGCTCACCTGAGGCTCTGTAAATGTTTAAATATATTTGGTACGGTGGTGTTGGGGTTCAGATCTATATGATATGGACTTACAGTTTCACTGAAAGATGATACAGTGGTTAGGGTGCTAGCCTGGAACTCAGCAGATCTGGGTTCATTTGCCAGTTCTGCCACCAATTTCCTCTGTGAACTTGGGCAAGTCACTTAGGGCTTGTGTACACATGAAGTTATTCTGGAAGAGCTGTTCCTTGATAACTCCATGTCTGGGTGCTCTTATTTCAGAGTAAAAGCATCTTTGCATGAAGGTAATAAGGAATGTGCTTTAAATCCACATCCTGTGTTGTTACAGATTTATTTTCATGTGTAGACTGAGTTAATCTTCTTTTTTTTTCCCTGTGACCCAGTTCCCCTTTTGTAAAATGAATTATAATAGTACTTCACCGATTCACAGGGGTGTTATGAGGACAAAAACATTAAAGATTGTAAGATGCTTAGATATTGTGATAATGGAGGCCACATAAGTATCTAGAAGAGAAGGAGAAAGGCATTTGAGTTGGTACATATAGTGATATTTCAATTAAAAATAGAAAGATATAAAATGCACATGGTGAACATTACATGAGCTAAAAGTTGGCTAATTGATGGGTCTCAATATGTAATTGTAAAGGGGGAATCATCATAGTAGGGGTGTGTCTGTAGTGGGGTCCTACAGGGAATGGTTCTTGCCCCTATGTTTGATTTTTATTATTAACCTAGAAGAAAGTATAAAATTATCATTGACAAATATTGCAGACACACAATTCTGTTGAAAGAAGAGGCCCCGGTTTAGCCGTACACGGAGGATCTCACAGATCTGCAAGTTTGTGAGACCCCCAGCACATCAGATTACATGAATGGGAAAGGTGATTTGGTTGATACTTTGTATTCTGAGATTGGTCCAAGTACAAAAGAAAGTGTTCATATCTGGTGCCTCCAAAATATAAAGATGTTTGGCTCCAGCTTGTGGTTCAGCCTGTTATAAAAGTAGGAATATCTGTGATATCCAGATTGAAATTAAAATTTAGATTTTGAAGTTTTACAAATTTTAATCCTGTTTTTAGATTATTGCCCCTCGCTCCTTCCTTCTCCCCACCTTTCAAATACTAGGATTTACAGAGACTGTTAACATTATTTAAATATACTACAACTACTCTAATCCTATTGAAAAATAAACATTTATATTATTTATCCTTTCAAAAGTTCTTAACCTATGTCAGTGATTCTGAGATAATTTGAGAACACAGAACTGCTTCACTTGTGCTTTCCCTGCCAGTCAAGAGTGCCAAATCCTTTTTAAAGTGTTATTTTTCTCCTTTATTAAAACCTAAAAAGCCCTCCACTTCAAACACAGAAAAGTGCTCCTTCACACAGACATGAGAGCTAATAAAGGTTTTTGAGCTAATGCAGAGAGTCTTCATTTATTCATTCAGGCTTAATATAACTCGGGACAAGATCAGCTAGTAGTTTTAAAATAGATCAATTTACTGCAGAATGTGCAGCATTTTGCAAAACAATACACTTCACCTCACTTTTATAACAATGTTTCTTCTTTGTGCTGTTGCACTTATATATTCCACTTCAGATGTGTACATGCCCAGTGCACTAGAGCCAAAGACTTTTGTAGACTGGGGTTTCCATTGCAGTAGTCTCTGTGCCTTGAGTGTGCTTTTGCTTCCAACCAAGGTCATAAAGGGTGGAACGGCCCTGACTTCTCCTTTCAGTGCTTGTGGCTCTCAGTGAGTCCTTAAGCTCACTTTTTTTTTTTAGTGATGATGAGAACCTTTTTCAGTTAAATAGTCTTAGGCCAGGTCTACACTAGATCTGAAAGTCAGTCCTAGATAGGCAATTGCATAGCTGAAATCGACATACCTAGGATGAGCTTATCTGGCTGTCTTCACAGAGGGAGGCTAATGGGAGAGTTTCTCCTTTACTCCACTCTGGTTTTTTTGAGTTATGTTGTGCATATATAAAATTCCATGAGCAATCCTTCTTCCCCACTACTTTGGAGTCTAATGTCACAAAGCTTTGGTGCAAAGGAACTGAAAGGGCTGTGTCCTCTGTTGGTGGCGCTCAGGGTGCCATTCCAATAGATGTTGCTTGCTGAGAATCCCTGGCTCAGGTGCACAAGGCACCTCCACCCTTGAAGTGAAATACATAGGTGGCCAATGCATCTCAAAGGACAACAACTACTGTGAGTGTGCAGATAAATAACTGTTCTTATTGTAGGTCTTAGATCTACACTCTGCTTTGAATCAAATAAATTTCAAATATTTTATATTTTTCCTGAATAAAACAGTTTTATTTTAGATAGCCTTTTTCCATTTTTTTGTGTTACTACCAATTGGTATCCTTTTGAAAGAGTGGAAAAAGGGTAGGTATAATTTATTAGTCATTGTTTATGTTTGCTACAGGGAAGATGCGTCTTGGTCCTGAGATACCCCCACCTACTCTTAATTGCCAGTAAGTGATACTCCGGGAGACTCAATCTGTGCCATAATCGAGTTAAATTATGATTGTATGTTAACTGTGTGTGAAAGGGTCGGTGGGAAAATTACTTTGACAGTTTGTCTGGAGTGATTAAACTCCTAAAAGCAAATACAAAAGTTGACAAGTTTGAAAGACTAATATAGATATTTTCCTCTGCTGGAAAATACTGTGGTGTTAGTGACTGCAGACATTTAATTCTTGGACTATTAATATATTCAAAGAAATCCCTGAATCTCTTACATGAAATTAGCCAGAACAGTCTTCAAACTGCCAAGGGGAATACACCATTTTAACATCTTGAAATGCAAGGAGAAGACAAGTTCCTTTTGGAAATTTGAATGAACTTCCACCTCTTGGAATATCCAAGAAAGAAGTTTAGTGATATTTGACTGTGAATTGCCACGCTCCAGCACACTTTCAGTATCTGCCTGCCAAGACCTATGTAATTCCAATGTTACTTTTAATTCAAATGAGTATTTTTAATCCATCTCCTCTCGCGCATTGTCTAATGGTCTAATGTGAAGCAAGAGCGGATATGAATGAAACAACTCAGAGCAGCTTCTAGTTATCAAAAATATGGGCCAAATGAAAACTTGCTCAGCCAGAATGCCCCCTAAAATGAATGAGAACCATTGCTTGTGGGGTAAATGCATTTCTTTGCAGTATGTTCAAGTGGCTGAAGTTGGCGCATTGGAGAGTTGCACCTTTGGGGCATAAGGAAGGAATCAGGTAATAGGTCCTATCTGTAGCTGCTATTGTAGTTATGGAGCCGCTTTGGCTCTCATCTCTCCACACATAGAATTGCCCCTTCTGGCAATGGCTGGTAACTGACTCAGTGGTAGGTAGCTGTGTCTATACTTGCATTCCTCTTTTGAAAGAGGCATGCAAATGAGGGAAATCGAAAATGCAAATGAAACACCGATCTACATATCTGGTGCCTCATTTGCATAATCTCTTTTCAAAAGAGCTTCTTTTGAAAGAAAGTGTAGATGGGGCTCTTTCAAAAGCAAAACCCATCTTCGAAAGAACCCTTCTTCCTATTTTGTTTCAGGAAGAAGTGTTCTTTCGAAGATGGGGTATATTTTCAAAAGAGCCCTGTCTACACTGCTTTCTTTCTTCTGAAAGAAGCTCTTTTGAAAAGAGATTATGCAAATGAGGCACCAGATATATAATTCAGTGCCTCATTTGCATTTTTGATTTCCTTCATTTGCATGCCTCTTTCAAGAGAGGAATGCAAGTGTAGACACAGCTGATTTCTTTACCTCTTCCTTCTCTCAAATTTCATCTGCTTTTTCACTCAGAACTGATTGCACAGCGGGTCTGCTGAGGATCTGGCCAGGGAAACTAGCAAAAAACAGGCAAGTTTCAATGTTTGCTTGATTCCTACCAGAATTTTGTCAAAATCATTGCATTTCTGCAGAACATTTCAGTTTTGTTTAATTGGCATTTTTTAACAGAAAAATGTTCTGTTGCAAAATATCTGTGCAGGTCTACTTTCATGCCTTTTATTATTTAAAAAAAAAACCTATAACTGTCCTTTTCTCTGTTTCTCCCTTCCCAACATCTAGGGCAATAATTTGACTACACTTAAAACATTTTGTTTGTTTTGGTGGGTTTGTGTGTGCGCAAATTACTGAGGGGAAATTTAAGTTGAATGTTTTGATTCTGTTCTAAAAGCCATGAGATCAGTGATCCTGCATATCCCTTGATGGGGAAAAAGAAATCACAGTGGTAGTTGTGGGAAGTGGTGGCCCAGCTCACAACACTTTCTGCAGCTCCCATTGGCTGGGAACAATGAAGTGCGGCCACTGGGAGCAGCAGGGCTCTGTACCTGTGGACATGCACATAAACAGTGTGGTGGTCCACCAGCAACTAATCCTGGGGTCCCATGTTTGGCAGACATACTGGAGGTTTCTCAGCCCAGAGGGAGATGCTTTTGACCAGCTGCTCGATACATGTAATTTGTCTGTTTATGCCAAATGAGAATCTGGCCCTTTGTGAATTATTATTTTCCCTCCCCATCCATCATTTCCAGAATGTTTGCATTTCATGTGAAAGGGACATATTATGAAAGGTTCACTGGCATGATGAATGGGGATTTATGGAACTATTGCATCCAAATAAAATAGACTGAATTTTGTTTGAATGCTTATGAGAAAACTCAGTACTTTGGATGCATTTAGTTGTTAGGTATAGTCATGTTAATTCATTGCCATTCATTAGCAAGCTTTTGAAAATTTTATGTAATCAGTGCTTCATCTTCTCAGAATTTTTGAGAGAGAGAGGCTAGAGTGAAGTTTGGACACATAGTGAACTGCTAAACTGAAAATCAGAAATTCTACCCAATTACCAATTTTAGGCCTTACTGAAAATGCGATTGTGGAGGTTAGTCAGATAATGTAAAACCAGGCATGCTAACTATTAATTTTTTTATTCCATGTTTTGTTCCTCCTTGTCCTGAGTATGTACTTATCCCGAGAATGAATATTTGCATTGTATAATGGTGATTGAAACTGTATTAGTTTGGTCATAGCAATATTACCATTTTGCTGTGTATGTCCAAACAAGTCATCTATTGTTATGCCATTCATTGCTGATGTTTATCATATGACTTCCAGGTTTTTCTTAATTGGTGGTAATTTTGGTAATGTTCTCCAAGTTTGTTTCTTTGGTTGGCTCTCACTGCAAATACCATAATATGATTTCAGCCAGTCCATGAGATGGGATAAACTTTGTCATTTTTGCACACTTTAAAGTGATTCTTACAGTAGAGAGAAGCATACTGTTTATGGTGCCATTAAATAATTCAGGGATCTATAACTCACAATAAAACTGAACATCAGTTTTATTCCAAAAGTAATTTGCAGTGAACAAACTAGTGGAGCGATACTTCCTCATAAAGAAATCCATTAAGTGACATAGAACTCCCCAGATGCTATTGCAAAGAACTAGATAAATCACTTCTACAGTCTTAAAATGTTATGCAGTTTGTTGGCAGATGTACACGTGGACAGGGAGTTGATGTGGGCACAGCAGTGCTTATAACCCTTGTGGCTCTAAATTGAGGATCAAATTCAAGACAATGAAGAATATTAAAGGACAGCTGTGCATCAAAGTACGCAATTAAAAGACCCAAACACAAAAAGTGCTTTAAAGCACGACCTGAAGAACAGGTTCAGTATTCTGTTGGATAGTCACACAAAATTTCCAGATCTGAAGAAGTGGGTCTGTCCCACAAAAGCTCGTCACCTGATAAATTATCTTGTTGCTCTTTAAAGTGCTATATGACTGCTTTTTTTCATTCTGTTGGAGTTAAGTGAAGAAACCCACAGCATTGATATTCTGCTGGGAAACATCAGAGAGTGTTATCTAGAAAGTTGAAAGTCAGTTCTAATAACAATGAAATCTAAAAGGGAAGAATGGATTAGCAATACTACTTGGGCAGCTATGGCAAAAAGAAGAAATGTACATGACTTAGCATTCATGAGTTTTTGCTTTAAAGAGGCAAACAAGTGACGTGAAGAATGAGTGCTTTAGACAGAAAGCTGAAAAGGAATACTAGAAGAGATAAGAGGGCATATTTTGATAGAAAATGTCAAGAATCTCAAGAGGAATAGCTAACAGGAAACTTTAGCGGTACCAGAAGCCCTCTTAAAGATGTAAACAGACTCGTAGTGAGGAACAATGAAAAAGATAGGCAGAACACTTTTATGCTTCTTTTAAATAGACTACGCCCAATCAAACTACTAGAAAGATGTGATAACCTGCCACTAGAGCCTGATATTGATTCAGGTGATCTTATAAATGAGGAAGTTAGAAAAGCCAACATTACAGTAATGAGAGAGAGGCTGCAAAGGATAATGTTATGGAGAGATGCTCAAAGAAAGTGATGGAACAGCACTCCAGATTTCCTTGAATTTTGTAGAGAATTTGGAATAAAGAAAATAAAGCAACCTGGACAGAAAAGAGGCCTTTTTGTAAAATTGCCGGAGAAGCATGACTATATGACCTGCAGTAGTATGGAAAGAAATCACATTATTTTCAGTGCCTGAGTAAGCCTGATGCAATGACATCCTGTAACATCAAGAAACTTAGAGAGGAACAAGCAGGTGATAGACCATTGAGATATTGTGCAGAACATATTGTAATTCTTAGAGATATTATTGAAGAAGTATGAAGTGGAATGCGTTTCCTGTAATAAATTTGATTGCCAGAATGCTTTTGATAACATACACAGAGATAGTCTTTGGCAAATTATGGCATACTACAGAATACCAACAAAATAATTAGACTAATTAAGGATTTTTGAGTCAAAGATGATGACCACATCAGCCAATGCAGTGACAAATGGAGTAATGTGAGGGCATATTATGTCCTCACTGTTGCACTGGTCATTGAGGAAAGTAACCACAAAAGGCAACCAAGAAATTTTATAGACAAAAAATAAAGCACAGTTGGACTGCTACTTTTTTGGCTGATTTATATTCTTACTTTGTTCAACAGTTCATTTAAAGAAAGAAAAAACCTAGTTTTTGACACATACAGCACGAAAAGTTTTCATGTTCATCAACAAGGGGAAAACAAATTTTGTCCTCAGTGTCTCAGAAGTTACCATTAGTGTAGAAAAAGAGACACTAGAAGAAGAATTTTACTAAGTCATGGAGTGAAATGTGTAATGATGATGACACTATTATAGTTTATAAGCACTGAATATCCAAAGCAGCAAACAACTTTAATATTTGGAAACATAGCATGATTGACACTAATAAAAATTATATTTTTAACACTGGCATTATGTCTGTCTGCCTTTAAGGACCAGAGTAATTGAAATCTACAGCAAAATTGATTAGATAAAGGCATTCAAACGTAAATGCCTGCAGCGCTTCCAGGGGTTCTAATCTGAAATAGGCTCTATTGTGTGTTGACATGCTATTCTGGAATACATTTTGCTTATTCTGGGGCTTCCCTGTAGTGTAATGCATTATTCTGAAATAGTTTATTTTGGAATAATAACTCAAAAATAACCTAGTAACAGAGAGGAAGCCGTGCTAGTCTATATACTATCAAAGCAAAAAAGCAGTCAAGTAGCACTCAAAGACTAACAAAATAGTTTATTAGGTGAGCTTTTGTGGGACAGACCCCCTTCTTCAGACCATAGGCATACCAGAACAGACTCAGTATTTAAGGCAAAGGGAAGCAAAAACAGTAATCAAGGTGCATTTTTGTTTAAAAAAATAAACTATTCAAGAATAACCTTGCTGTGTACACATACCCTTAGGCTGTGTCTACACTACAGAGTTTTGTTGACAGAAGGGGTGTCGACATAACTCAGGAAATATCCACATACTGAAAGCATTGTTTCGACAGAACTCTGCATTTTCCTCAACAGTATTATCCCTCAAAAATTTAAAGCATAACAATCGCTGGACAGAATACTGTTAACAAACATGCAGTGTAGACACTTTGCGCACCTCTTTGCACAGCTGCCATTCTGTTTTCTGACACCAGAGGGCCAGGCAGCCTGGCAGTTCTCTGTTGACAGAGCAAGTTGCCTATAGATGCAATCCATCGACAGACTACTGTTGAGGCTTCCCTGTCGACAGTAACTTCTGTCAACAGATGTGTCTAGTGTAGACATAGCCTTACCCTGTGTCTACACATGCCCCTTCCTTTCCAAAGGGGCACATTAATGAGTGGGTTTGAAAGATGCTAATGAGGCGCTGCAATGAATATGCAGTGCCTCATTAGCATAATAGTGACCGCAGCAATTCAAAAGCGCAGCTTTTCAAATCCTGTGCCACCTGTGGAGACGGGACCTTCTGAAAGGCCCCCCGCCCCCAGTTTTCGAAAGCCCTTCTTCCTATCTGGTGATCGGAAGGATAGGAAGAAGGGCTTTTGAAAACTGGGGGAGTCCTTTCGGAAGGTCCTGTCTCTGCGGGCGGCGCGCGATTCGAAAAGCTGCACTTTTGAATCTCCGTGGCCGCCATTATGCTACTGAGGTGCTG
Source organism: Carettochelys insculpta (assembly GCF_033958435.1). NCBI lineage: Eukaryota > Metazoa > Chordata > Testudines > Carettochelyidae > Carettochelys > Carettochelys insculpta. The sequence continues at coordinate 6,272,600 of NC_134155.1, forward strand.
TATATTCATTGCATATTCACTGCATCTTTCAAACCCACTCATTAACATGCCCCTTTCGAAAGGAAGGAGCATGTGTAGACCCAGCGTTAATGTACGGCTGTCAGGTTTGCCTCATTATAAGGGAAAAGGTCCCTAATTTTAGACTCAAACTTACTGCTAGTTCATATATTATATTCTTATATATTACATTAAATACATCACAAATGTCCTTTCAGAATTGGTTATAGAAAGTGTTATGCTACATACTGTTGAAGTAGTGCAGATCCAACCCAAGATGATTCAGCGATTTCCCTTCTTGATGCACAAGGAGCCATTGGAATATTCATTTCTCTGAAGTCATATGAGCTTTGAGTTAGGAACTCCAAAGAGAAGCCAGATACATACAGAAGCTGGCACAGTTGCAGAGAGCTGTTCAAGAGAGGATCCAATAGACATTGATGTCACTGGACTACTTTCTACAGTTTTCACTCTGAACATTCTTTCTGTGGTGTTGCCTGTCTTGTTCAACATCAAGCCGTCTGGCTCCACACCCATCCTTACCTTTGTCTTTCCACCTCCCTAGTCCCCATCCTGTTATAACCCCACTAAATGGATTCAAATAAAATAACAAAACCAACATAATTTGGAAGCAAAATTACTTTTGCCACTTTTTTATTGTTCACTCTGCTCCCATATTAGATCTATTTCCCTGCCTCTTGTCTGGTCAGACTGTCCCTGATTTCATGTTTGGATAGTTCTGAGTACAAAGAGGCCATGTTTAGCCTTAGGCACTACATAGTGAACACAATAAATACATTAAAAATTTAAAAAGTGATAGTCTAGCTAAACAATAACTGGGATTTTAAAAATCACCTGTTCCAAATGATAATGGTATGATACCATTTATTGAAGGTTGGGGACTTAAAGCTGGTGAAGATAGTTGATCACGAAACCTCAGGGCTTTGACAGAGATTTTTCACTATTCTATGGACTCATTGATATTTTAATGTTTATCTGAACATCCGTGTGAATTGGGTGTGTACCTTTATTCCCTACATCAATAGCTATTCCCATCATGGATAGTAATGTTGGCAATTTCTGAGTAGGTTATGAGCCTTCTGGAGAGAGAGGACACTGAATTATTCACTCATCTTCAGCAGTCCTTCAGAAATAATTTTGCAGTTGCCCGTAAAGTATAATCTGTTATTTTAACTGTAGACTCTTCTACATTTATAGTATGCAGAAGGTTAAAATAAAATGTTTGCTGTAGTAAAGGTACGTATGTGGAATAAAGTTATACTTTTAAATATGATTTAGTACAGTTATTAAATTATCTGTACATATGCCTATCTTTTTAGCTCTTTGTATAATGTTTCTATTTTTTCCACATATATAAATAATTTAGTTTTGCGAAAGGGAAGAGTGAGGGGTGATTTGACTGCAGCCTTCAACTTCCTGAATGGGGGCTCGAAAGAGGGTGTTCTCTGTAGTGATGGATGGAAGAACAAGGAGCAATGATCTGAAGTTGCAGAAGGGGAGGTGTAGGTTGAATAACAGGAAAAACTGTTTCACCAGGAGAGTGGTGAAGCATTGGAATGCATTACCTAGGGAAGTGGTAAACTCTCCATCCTTAGAAAAATCTGAGCAAAACAAACACCTACGCAAGGAATTACAAGCAAGTCCAGTCACTTTCCTCAGGAAATGGTTGAGTGATGTAAGAGATCCTAATTTATGTGAATGAATTAAGAAAACAAGTGCAGAGATTGATTTTTGGCTCTCATATTATGCTTAGTCTAGGGTAATTCTGCAATTATTGCCTTTGAAGCCACAGAAAAATTGCAGAATTCCTACAACACTGCTAGTTGCAAATCAGGAGTGACTACTAAAACCAACTAGAGTTAAACTGGTGCTAGTGAGAAAAGAATCAGGATCACTGTTTTCTGGTTTTACACAACCAAAATTTGTTAATTTTTTTAAATGAATGTATTTTTGCACTGTTGAAAAATAGCGCAAGAGAAAGATAAACAATAGAAAAAGGAGCAAAATATTATTCTCTGTATTTTATGAAGATGCCTGTCTTCCCATTATTAACAGATTTGCAGTTAAAACCTGTAATTTAAATCATATGAAGTGTTTTGTCTAAGCCTCTTGTTTTGGTTTCTTCTCCGCATATATAAATATGTATCTACTCAAGGGCAGCTTTAAGTAATTGTTTACCTGCATCATGTTTATTTTTACTGTAACCTTTATACTGAGAAAACAAAATCTTAAGTTTATTACAACTATCTCAGGAATTTTAAATGATTAAACTTTACATGCTTTGGCCACTATTAAAGCCACAAATGATCCAGTCGAATAAATACTGAGGTGTGAGACACTCTAAATGAAAACTTAAGGACCAGATAAACAGCTACTATAAATGTGTACAGTTTCTCAGATGTCAGTAGAGCTGTGATCATTTACGGAAGTTGGTTATCAGTAACAAAGTGTTAAGCCGTATAGATACCTCTGTGAGTAGGAACAGCAAGAGTTGGTGTAGTTTTACAAATTAGAAATTGCCTAATATATTTTTAATACAGTAAATTTCGTAATTTTGTGTAGGGCTTTGAGTGCATTGGATTTTCCTGCAGTGCTGTTGATTTGGATCAGTTGTACATGCGGGATTGGAAGTGAAAAGTGATGGAGAATTTCTCTCTCAATCCTTATACTATTAACAGATTGATTTATGGCCAGTGATTATCCAACTATAAGAGAGCTGCTTCATTTTACCTTTCAACTACTTATCTATATTATTGATAAAAATAATCACCAAAGACATGTTTTTATTTAAAGATTACTTTTAAATATTTTTGAGAACATTTCATTCCTTCACAGCAGAAAATTCCAGTTGCAGTTCCATTGTTGTGATGCACATTTTTATTTATATAATTTTTTGAGATTTGCAAAATTGTGTTCTCTTTCACCTATCCAACCTTACTGATTTCAGTGGGGTTGCATAGATGTAACTTGGGAACCAAATTTTGTCCAAAGTGTGCTTATTTCCAGCCCTAGGAAGGTCAATACTTTTCTTGAATTACATGCTGAATTTCCATTTAAAATTAATGGGAATACCGCATCTATGGAATATAGAAAATATTCCCTGCCGTATTTGTTAGCATCAACAATTGCGTTTTAGGTTGCACCAAAATATTTCTCATTAAACTTCTAATTCGTAGCATTTAAGCATATACTCACCTTTAAACAATGCTTAAATCCATCCCTAATGCGGAAAGACTTACATTCATGTTTCAGTGCTGCTGAAATAAAATTATGTTTACACCAACTAAGTGCCCCTGAGACCAGTTTGAAAGGCTCAAATGAGTGGATTTTTTTGTTTTTGTTCTTTTGTTTTTTAGGTTTGCAGCTAATTAAGCACCACTTTAAAAGACAAATATCTTCAAATTCATTCTAAAACTGAAGAAATTTCTAGAGTTAACGGAAATTGTTGGGTTTTTATTGAAAAAGAAAAATAAAGCTTTTATTGAATAAGTGCAGTTTAGGCTGTCAGCAAAATAATGAGCATAGGGACGTAAAATCAAGACAGTTTTTGGTGATTAAAGTGCATAGTTAAAACAGTTTTTAACAGACAAAAAACAAAACAAAACAAACAAACAAAAAAAACCCACCAACACTTCACTTCCAGCCAGGAAACATTCTCAGAATCCATGAAATATTAACCAATTTATTTCATGTAGGCTATGTCCACACTTGCCCTCTTCTTTAAAGGGGGCAAGTGTAGACATGGATGTATAATAAAGAAAAATCTTTTTTCCCCCTCATTTCAGGGGTTTTTGTTCCTTTTGGGGTGTTTATCTTACAGCTGATATTCTAAGGGCCTGGATTCACCTGAAGCAATCTGGTTTACCTGCTGACGTCCCTGGGCTTAGCAAGCAGAATCAAAGGTAGAGAGTATCCCTCACTTCACAGATAAAAGGATTTACTTATTGGAAAAATGCTGCTGAAATTAAAGAGCTGCCTTTAAAAAACATTTGCAACTCTCTATTGAAGATTTTATAGGCTGCTTGGTAGGACCCCAGTTCAGCAATGCACTCAAAGTACATGCTTTTCTTTAAACAAATAATTTGGTCTTTTGATGTCAGTTGAACTAATAATGTGCTGAGAGTTATACAAGTGCTTAATTACGTTACTGAACTGGGATCTAGTTTGTTAAACCGCCATATATATTCAGTAGACTTGATAATATTTATGTGACAGTAGTTAAATGTAGATGAAGACACATATTGTTATGAGTATCTAAAAATGCCTACATAAATAAAATGACCTAGCATCAGCATTATGAATCACAGAACAAGAAACCCGTTGCCTTACACAAGAGATCCAACAAAACAAAACAGCAGAAATGTAGCACTTTAAAGACTAACAAAATGATTTATTCGTCAAGTGGATCTGTCCCACGAATGCTCATCACCGAATAAATCATTTTGTTAGTCTTTAAAGTGCTACATTTCTGCAGTTTTGTTTTGTTGGAGTACAGACTAACACGGCTACCTCTCTGTTACTATACAACAGATCAAAGGAAGCTGTGTATGGTAGAGCAAACCTTTATTTCTGTTGGGGATGGGTGAGAACAAGCATTCTGCGGTGACTTCTCTTATCTAATTAATGGACATTATTGATAGCCTTCAAAAGGAACCTCATCCGGACTGTCTTAACTGCAGATTTGTGGCTACAATGTATGCCGTAGCGGGGGAAGAAAGGTTAAAAGGAGTATCCTCTGCATTCCATCTGAGACATGTCTGACCTAAAGGAAAGAAGACAAAACATTAAACCTAGAGATAACCATCACAGATTGCTCTCAAGCACTCTAAAGTACTAAGATTTGTAGGCTTGCATGTCTTTCCTACATTGTATATTAGGCAGACTCTGGATATGTCTACCCTATGAGACTAATTTGAATTTAAGGCGGTTAGCTTGATTGTACCACATGACTGTCTTCACTGTAAGTATCATTAGCTTGATTTAGGGAGCACTAATATCAATATCATAATGTCATTGGACCTGGGTTGGTATAGTTTCAAGTTTGAATTTAACTATTCAAATGAAGGCTAGTGTGGAAGTGCCATGTCTTTGAATCAAATTCATTAGCCTCCATAGGCTGACTGATGCTGCTGCACCTGGCTCCCAGCTCCCTGCCACTCATGGGAGCCGGGAAATTGACCAGTGCAGCAGCCCTAGTCAGTTTCCTGGCTCCTGCGAGTGGTGGATAGCTGGGAAACTCATGGGGCTCCTGTGTCTATCTCCCAGCTCCCCACCACTTGTGGGATCCGGGAAGCTGACCATCACAGCTCCTCGCTCCCTACTGCACCTGGATCCAGCCTCCCATGAACCAGGTGTAGCAATGCTGGTCAGTTTCCCAGCTTCCCCAAACTGCGGGGATCCAGGAACCAGGCAGCAGGGTGAGTGCTGCCAGTGGTGGGGGTGCAGCAGGGCCTGTGGGGTGGGTGCAGAATGCAGGGCTGAGGGAGTTGTTCAATAGGTTCCCACAATGCACTGCTGCAACAGTTGATGATTGGCCACTCTAGTGTGGCACCACTAACTTGACTTTATGTGGACTTTGTGGGAAGCAAGAATACTCCAAAATCGAATTTATAAAACTCAGAGTTATAAAATTGAATTTAGTAAAATCTAATTGACCTGGTAGTGTAGATACAGACATAGTCTTGATCCTGTGTTTGCATTCTCGGCAGTGTTGCTTTCACATGCTGTCATAAGTTTTTATCCACACTTGAGACCGTACAGAAGCACAACTGTACCAAGCTGCTCAGTGCTGATAGGAGAGAGCTCTTCTGTTGACATAATTAAACCATCTTCAATAAGTGGCAATAGCTGTGCCAGAGAGAGAAGCACTTCCACCAACATAGCTCTGTTCGTGCTATTACTTATGCCAGTGAAATCTGCATCACTTATGGATGAGTGTAGTACTGTTTTTTTCATGCCGACATGAGTGGTAGTTTAGACATGGCCTAAGAGCACTGTCAGATTCCCATGTGCATATCTACATCATTCAGTGGAATAATTCACGTTATAGTGTTGACTACCTCGTACTGTGTTACTGCTTCCCATGTTTCTTCGCCTGTGGGATTTTCCTCATACCATTTGAACATTGAAATGCTGTATGAAACCGTATTTTAATCTTAATTTACTCATGAATTGGGGAGAACAATTAATATCTTATACCTGGAAATGCCTTTTATATGATCTGTGAAAACATTTTGAATAGAAATGGATATTGCTTTGTTTCTTTTCTGTTTGTAACAGTCAGCAAAATAGTGAGCCAAAGTATTTAAAATGAAAATTTAATTCAGATTATTTGCTTTAATGCACTGAAATTAGCAAATTATGAAAACATATGAATTAGCAATGTTTGTATGTGCAGGCTACTTTTTAATCTGTCTCCAAAGCTCATCTTGGTGGAAGGTATGTAACAGTTTGTCTTTTTATGCTATTATATAAGAGCATGTCTTTGGTACTAATAATTTCATATAATGGCAAAATTTCAGATATAATGAAAAATGCAGCATAGGTCTAAAAGTTTATTTACACCATTGTTCCGACCCAGAAATATTAGAAGAAAGTATTTTAGGACCCCATCCTACATCCTGATAGTGCTCACTGCAGGGATTTGCCTGTGCCAATCCGATTATAGGATTAAAGCCTTAATCTTCGTTATAGTGTTCCTACCAAAAAATGCTGGACTTCTGCAATATATGCTTTTTTCAAAGGAATGCATAGAATGAATTATTCTTCTTTTAAAACTGGAAAAATAGCATACATTTTGGTGAAATTTGAAGGAAACATTTTGAAATGTGAAAAAGACAACCAATTAATGTGCTTTAAACTTGCTTCCATGTAAATTTGCAGAAGATAGTCATCAGATTTTTCTTTTTTTGTTTTAGTCTTAAGAAAATAATGCTTCATATAAGTAGATTTGTGCAAAATTCAAAAATTTCAGTGTAAATTTTGTTTCTAAGGATTTTTAAAATTTTGCCAAGAAACTCCAGATTTTCAACAGTATAATTAAGTCTTCTCGTAAATTGTCATGAATGAATGCCTGTAAAGGGTTAACAAATGTCTCTCAGCAGAAGGTGGTCAGATAGGCCAATGGAGGGAAGAGAAACTTTTTTTAACTGACAACAATTGCATTCTGAGTGGTTTTTGTCTGTGTGGCTGTGGGAGAGATGATTGCTCCTAAGTAGCTGGAGTGAATCCAGTAACTATCCTGGTCATCTCATCATCAGTCATAGATATGTAAGTAGAAGGGAAATGTGTAGTTAGATGCAATTAGGTTATAGTTATTTTGCATTTGGTGTGGACTATTTTTCTTTCAGTGGGTCTGGTTAATAACTTGATTCTTTCCCCTGTATTCTGTAACTTCTAAGCTGAATCTCGGTGAAGTAATTCTCTGTGCTGCAATTGGTATGATTGAGTTATTTTCTCTTGGTTTGTGAATAAATTACTATCTTTTCTTAAAGCAAATTATCTGATTTTTGTGTCCAGAGAAGAGTCTGTGAATATTCATACCTCAGAGTGAAAGGCCAGCTATCAGATTACAGCTGTTTGTTCCCAAGATCTCTCCAAAGGAAAGGATAAGAGCTGGGGCTTATCCCGCAGGAAGGTATACCCAGGTGTGTCTTCCTGGATTAAAGGTTGTTTACGTGGGTAGTGGCAGCTACCTACCTTACACCCCGCAGCCCACCCAAGGGTCAGGGAGTCTGAGACATTGGGGAATTTTTAAAGCAAAGCCTTTTAGAGGCAAGGTATTTTTTTTAAGGTTTGGCGGGCCCCCTTTTTCTGCACTTAGAGTGTCCAAGTGGGGAGGCAGCCCTGACATAAATCCTGATTTTTAAAGTTTTATTTAGCCCCCACAGCTTCCATTGATTTCAGTTTTAGGAGTGAGGGCCTGGCATGTTGGAAAGCTGGTCTGATGCTTCTGTAATTGAGGTGTCTGAATCCACTGGCCACTTTTTTAAAATTTTGGTTATATTTGGCGTTTAAGAGTGATACATATATAAGGTAGAATTCTGGCCCCATTGACATAAAAAGGCCTGATCTCAGCTCCATTAACATCTATTGGGACTGTAATTTCATCACTAGAACTCAGTCCTGTAAGTCATATTGGATGAAGGTCTTGCTGAAGTCAAGCTAGCTGTTCTAATTATTTTTAAATGTAAGAATATTATCCGGGTGTGTGAAACGTCTAATTATCTTGCTAGCTCACTACAGCAAACTCTTATTTAACTGGTATTTGAGTAACCAGCACTTTCAAATAACTGGCATGACTCAGACCCAAGTAGCTCTGGTCAGAGGACACTAGGTAGGAGCATGGAGAGAGCAGGGTAGCCTGCTCGCTGCACTCACATGCAGCTCACTCCTCTGCTCTCTCCATCGTGGTCCCTGGTGGCGGTGGAGCAGTTGCTTGGGATGGGCTGACCAAAACTTTGTATGAAAAGATTGGACTGCTCCGTTTATGGAATTTAAGTTCTTGTGCGTAAAATAGATATTATTCAAAATCTAAACATTTCACCCTGCAGCTAGAACCCACTTTGTAATTGTAAATATTATCTTTCAGTATTGGAGACTTAGAAATCTTGCTTTAATGTCTTATATTTGATCTCTTATATTTGGTTCTTTGTAATCCAACCTTTGTGATTTTCCTTGCAGCAAGAAGAAAACCATCTTTTTCTTTAATTTCTTTAATTTCATGGATAAAAATGTAATTGTACTTCTGTTTAGGACCAGAAGCCAACAAAAAACATGACTAATATAATTTATAACAAAGAATCAAACCTTTTAGACACTATACTGGCTAAGCACTTTTGGTGCATTTATTTTGATAACTGGAAAGGTTTTTCCTGGCTTCCAGGACGTCTTGCCAGTCGAGTGAAGGATGCTTTACTGAAGTCAGTTTTACTAATTTTTCAGGTTGAGCAATCACGTACTATAAGTGGTAATTTAATTATAGCTTGTAAGGGTTCCACCTCCATGGTCCTGCACCCTTGTGACCTGCACAGTTCTGGATCAGGGATTTTGCCAGACAAAGGGAGGCCAATCCCCTGATGGCCTCCAACCCCACTCCCAGGCTCCCCTTCCAGCTGCTGGCCACTTCCTGGCCCTGGTCACTGTTCCCCAGTTCTGAATGTGTCTCCCCAGCCCCGGATCACCGCAGGCCACAACTCCCTGACTCCGCTGCTGGCTATTGCTCCCTGGTCCCGGCCACTGTTCCCTGACCCTGGCATCAGTTCTCTGCCCTTGCTGCAGGGTGCCACTCTCCGGTGGACCGCAGCTGAGGTCAGAGAGCAAAGATGCACAGCAGAGCCAGGGAGCTGTGGCATGCAGCTGGGGCTAGGGAAGGGGCAGCCTGCGGTGCAGCCTGGGAGCCTCAGCCTGTCTCCCAGCTCTCAGCTGTCAGGGCTCCATGGCTCTCTGCTCCAGCAATGTCCGTGGTTGTGCTGGACCACAGATGTTGGACCAGAGAATCATGGATTTTAGAGGTTCAACCTGTATATTTTGTTAGGCAAATTACACTAATCCTTGCAAAAGAAAAAGGTTTAGTATTCTTTTTATTGAGACTTTTTGTCATTTGGAATGTTTCTGAATGAACAAAGACCTAAACAATCAACTGATAAAGAGTACTCTGTCATTTAATTATTACATGCACAAGAAAAATCTTAGATTGTGATTGGTTGAAAATTGTCATGTGAAGCTTCAATAAGTTTCTATTGTTCATCTCTTCAGATGTTGATAAAATTGCAATCTTTTCAGTTATCCAGTCAGAGCACTTAAGCAAATAAATACACTGTGACAGGCTGGAAAAATTAATTGAAAACTATTATTTCACTCTAAAGGAGAATTTTTTTTTTTTGGTCCTCTGAGTGCATCTGTCTTTTAGCTTCTGAGGAAAAACTCTTACATCATTGGACTGCTTCACCATTATTGAGAGATTTTTCAGATACTTCTGATGAAGACTTTCTGAAAGTAAATAATAAAACATATATTATGCCAGACTTTCTTTTGCCAAGCTGAGAAGGACTTGATCCATTAGCTTCAGTACACATTGTATATTTGCTTCATTCCAAGTCAATATTTACCTGTCTGGTTAAAAAGTTTGTTTTCACCTTAACAGAAGTCAATATTTACTTATTATTTTTAGTCATTTGCTGATGTACTAAATTCTGTATTTCTGACAGTTTGGAGTCTTAAACCAAACTCTCTTCCATGATAAATTAAAAAGATGTCTGTTATTTTTTTAGGAAGCCTTTCCCACAAGTGGAGCAATTTGTTTAACATACAATAAATTTAACAGGATTACGACCACAACAGTTTATAAGGACAAAAAATTAGAAAAATTGGTAAATTGAATAAATATAGTGATGATTTTAGAAACCCATAGGGTGCGTCTACACTGGGAACTAACTTCGAAGTTAGGCACTACTTTGAAGTCACCAGGAGAGAGATTACGCACATTTTCCCTTACTTCAAAGTAGGGAGCCCAGCTTCAAAGTCCTTACTCCATTCCTGGGAATGGAGTAGTGCCCTACTTCGAAGTCAAACTTCGAAGTAGGGTGCATGTAGACGCTCAACTTCGAAGTTGCTTACTTTGAAGTTGTACTTCGAAGTAAGCAACTTAGAAGTTATTTATGTAGTGTAGACACAGCCATAGAGTATTTATTACACCTTGTTTTGCATGTTAAAGTAGAATCTTCTCTGATTTTCATGGAACTGAAATGACAAACAACATAATAAATATTTATAGCCAAATATATAAAAAATTAGATCACCAAGTGGTATGCAATATATACTTATTTAAATTATCAGACTGAAGGAGAACTGCAGAAGTTTAATGATAAGCAGATTTTGGCCCATAGCGATATTAATGGAGTTACCATTGGTCAAATCCTTCATATATCTTGAGAAAATTTTCCCCTTAAACACTTAATTTTTTGCACATCACAAGTAACCATAAAATCAGCAGGCCTTTGGGTTCCATATGAATTGGAAAAATGAGTCATTTTCATTGTGATAATAGGTATAGGACCTGTACTAGTGATGACGATGCAAAGTATTTTTTGTTTTGTTTAATTGATTTAACTTTTTAAAAGAAACTTTGTTGAAAGAGTTTGACCTGCTTGTATAGAAAAACCAAAGGAAAAACAGAAGAAAAAATGAAACCACTGAGTTTACTGTTCAGTTCAATGGTATGCATCTTTTAATCTACCACCTATTATGTATTTTATTTTGTTCTTGCACTTTTAAAAGAAAATTATTTTTTATTATATTTTGATTAAGGACTATCTATACTTGTTTTTATTTCAGCAAAACGAGTTATATATCATTATTAAGTAATGGAAAACTGAGAAGATGATGGGTTTGACATTTAGCTGTCTTGCATCCTGTGCTCATTCATACCTATTCAAAGTGTGCATAAAATGCTACCACCAGTCTGAGTGGACTTTTCTGACTTGGAAGCATTCTATGTTCATTCTGCATTCACTTTACACACAAGTAAATGATTACACAGATTCTAAGCAGTGGACAGAGAGTCAGACTTTCTGGGGTTGTTTTGAATTTCTTTTTTTGTTTTGTTTTTAAAGTAACCACCTGGAATTCTTGTTTTGTTGTAAGCACAAAGTTAAGTTAATCTTCATTGACCTTGACCACGTTCTGTAGCAAAACAGGAAGAGTGTCAAAATTTTTTTTCAAATAAGTTCTTTTTTAAAAAGTATGAGTGTGTTGCTTTTTCATATCCAGGTTTTTGACTCAATAGCCAAGATATCCTTCAAATGTCTGGCCAAAATGCTTTCACCTCTCGTTTTCCCTAAGGACCACACTACAGTTGCCTCTCTTACTGTCTCCTTCTTTTGCTCAATAATTTCTCTACTTTATTCCTCCAACATAACTCGACTAATATTCTCATTTTATAGATGTGGCAAATGAGAGTTATGCAGCAAAGTAAAAATTGTAGATCTTATTTTCCTGAAATAAATCATACAGGTACCTAAATAAGAGGTCTGCCTTTGAGGGCTGCTGAACACCTTGTATCTCATGCTAACTTAATTTAGGATACCTGAAAACCTCTGGAAAATCAGGTTTCTTACAGTATGTAAGGATCTAGGCACACAAATGTTTAAATGTTGGCTTCAGACACTCGGTCAAGACTACACATCAAAAAAGTAGCTAAGCCTGGACTGAAAAACAGATGCTCTTCTGGGCACTGTATAAGATGTACGTAACAACTACTGTTTTGTAAGTCCTGCCTTTGGCTTTTGTACTGAGTGGACCACATCATTTCTTGTAAAAATTTTTTTAAATTACTTTCAGTTGCAGCTCTGATTGCAAGTTGCTGGCGGTAAAGACGGAGTGAATGTGGTGTCAAGTGTGGCAATTAGATTTGAGGACAGAGAACGCGTGATACTGGGATTTGGAGACAGGCAGACCAACAGATAATTCTGGAACCAGGAATAGATTTCAGGGAACAGAATAGCTACAAGAAAGGTATACTGAAAGGAGAAACTAACAGAGAGAAGGAACGAGCAACAGAGTAAGAAATAGGAAAAAATACCCAGGCAAAACACCGAAATAATTTTCATTTTTATTTTATATGAAATTTAAAAAGTAGTGGTCTGTATTCTGGCTGGTGTATCGAAATAGCTATACTGGATCTTCAAAACAGCCAAAGCAGCATTGATGTTTTCTGCATTTTGGCCAAGGGCAGCCCCAGTGAGAGAGCCTCCAATGCAGATTGTAGTTCAAGCTATCAAGATTTTTGCCTGGTCAGGGGTTAGAAGATAATCTCAGCTGTTAATGGCTATTAGTGGCTTTTGTTACAGAGGGCCTGCAGAATGATTTCTTCAAGTGGGAGACCAGCTCAAAGCAAGACAGTTAACACTGTAGAATGGGTGTGACAGAGCAGTTGCCCTCCACTGGTGAGCAAGAGGTTAAAGAACCCTTGGAGAGGGTTGTGGTAGCAGCCAATGAGGAGCCAATTAGAGCCTGCCTGGACTGTATAAAAGGGTGGCTGGCCTGAGAGACTCTCTCTCCAGGCTTTGGACCGAGAGGGACTGAGCTGCCTATACAGGGAAAGGTACCTTGGACAGATCAGTGAGAGGAAAGTCATGGGGAGCCAGGGGAGCCAGAGGACCTGACACAGAGACCCAAGGAGGTACTAGGACTGCAGAATGGGCAACTGGGTAAGAGATAAGCAGCAGCCCGCCCCCCTGCCAATGATGAGTGATGGTAGTTGTTCCCCTGAGGGAAGGTGCTAGATGGAGAAAGAATGGGGGGAACTGAGGCAAGTGGTGGGCTTAGGGGTAAGTGGGTCCCCAGAAGGAGATGGTCCCAGAATGTGGACACTGCCACAGGGCAGTACCCAGGGGAAGGGGCACCACTGATCTCAGTGTAGTGGAGATTGTGAAGTGACAGGTGAGATGAGATGATGACCTGAAGGGGGCACTTCTGGGTAGTGAGAACTAATTACCAGGACTGGCCAGCAGGAGGTGCCATGCAGTGAGATGATCCTCTTACAACGGGGTTTTTGTTTTAACAGTTTGAACTGATTTTTCAATATGCTATTATATTAAATTTGCCCAAATGATATGCAGTTTAATAGCCTATGATCTTCTGAGTATGATTGTTTCTGTGTGGGCATATAGTCTGCTATTTTTAAATGTATCAGAAAATATAAAAATATAAAAACCAATAGACAAATCAATTACATTTACAAACTTGATTCAGGCTTCTTCAAATATTGAGCTGTTTATGATGCATCCAAGTAAAGACATACAAAGAAATAGCCAAATGAAAAGAAAAAGGTAAATATTAAAATGATGTAACAGGAACGAAGGGTCCTGTGGCACCTTATAGACTAACAGAAAAGTTTTGAGCATGAGCTTTCGTGAGCACAGACTCACTTCATCTGTGAGTCTGTGCTCACGAAAGCTCATGCTCAAAACTTTTCTGTTGGTGCCACAGGACCCTTCGTTGCTGTTACAGATCCAGACTAACACGGCTACCCCTCCGATAATTAAAATGATGGTCAACAGAAATATTAATTTTGTCATTCTTTGTTTGGATCCTGATGTGTTTATTGTTGCTCGATTGATGTGCTGAAATATGGTTGTAACAATTGCTTAAAGTTAAAAATTTGGATGGACCATTAAATAGTTCACATAATTTTATACATATAGAATTATTATACATATGATTATTCTACAGATACTATATAATTCTTGTCTACTTTTTAAAAAAGTCTGTCTCTCTCTTTTGTACTTTACCAAGTTATTTATTTTCAGCTTTTAGAGAAAAAATTAACTTCTGTAAATCTGGCTTGCTTGTAGTTAGAGGATGAACATAGTAGATTTAGTACAGCTGCAGAATTAATATTCACAGCTCCCATGCAGCCGTTTTCCCATATGCTAAATAAAAATGCTACACAGTTTCTCACTCTCGCTCTAAAGCCTCTGTATTAGGGAGTTTAACTGATTTTATGCCTTCAACTTGGTTAATGTTTTCATTTATATACAATATAGTTTTGCACAACCTCAGACAAACAATGTATTGCAAAATAATTTACAGTAAAACCATCCTAAACTCGTACAAAGTATTGATTGAGTATTAATTTTCAAATTCTGAAAGTCAACAGATTCCAAATCTGCAAATAAACTGGCCAAATTAAAGAGATAACTGACAAAAAAATTATTCACCAGAGAGTTGGTTGTGTCATATATATGTTTTTTAGATAGTTACAAGAAAAATATCTTGGAGGAAGATTCTGTACATTATAAAATTAGCAACATAAATATAATATAATACCCTGAGAAATAGACCATTTCAATAAAATGGTGAAGAAAACCACCCAAGAATCTGAATAATTGTCTTGACATTCTGTTGTCATAATTCATTGAACAGAAAACAATATGGGTGTGTCTACACGTGCACAGTATTTTCAAAAGACTGACCCTCTTTCAAAAGAGTGAAGGGAGCGTCTACACGTGCCATGCACTTTTTCAATGTGAAATGGAAGGAACGTAGCCCAGATGTTGAAAGCTGGACCCCGATCCTGCATGGGAAAAGCACCACCCATTGAAAAACAACATCGAAAGAAGGCATGTGTAGACATGCCACGGCCCACTCTTTTGAAAGAGGAGTCCTCCACGACGGCGCCCAGTCCGAGCGCGGAGACACCCTGCCCCACCAAGTGGAGCTCTATGACCTACATGTCTGGCTGCTCTTAAAGCCGCACGGACCCAGAAACCCTGTGGCAGGAAGCTGAGAGCAGGCAAGCTGTGAAAGCACAAGCTCCAGGCAGCACGCCCTCGCAGCTGCACTCAACAACACAGACAGGCACATGGCCAGCGCCTGGCAGTCTCCCGAGCCCTAGGGTCCCCCCTCACAGCCCCCACAGGGCTCCCAGGGGTCTGTCCCCAAAAAAAAGAAAAGGGCCCCCTCCTGGATGGACCGTGAACTGAGAGACCTCCTGGGCCTCTGGAGGGAAGAGGAGGTCCTTCGGGAGATGGGGGTAAAGCAGAGGAACGCCGCTGCCTTTGCCCGCCTTGCCCAGGGACTGACCAGCCAAGGTCACCCGGGGCAGATCACGGAGCAAGTCCGGAGCAAAGTTAAAGAGCTCTGGCAGGGCTATGCCCGGGTCCGGGACGAGGCTGGGGGCTCGGGCAGGCCCTTCTACCTGCCCCTACTATAGGGAGCTCCATAGCATCCTGGAGCCCCAGTAGACAGCTCCCTACCAAAAGTGGTTCTGGACAGCTCGGCAGACCAGCCCAAGTTGGAGCAGCTGCAGGAGCCAGGACCAGCCAACCCGAGCCAGGGGGCAGACACCATCCGGGACTGGTCTAGCAAGGAGGGCGACCTCGTCATCGACATCCCCTCGTGATTGTCCAGCTGGGTCACAGGGAGCTGGGCGTCCCTGGAGATCCTCGAGGTCCCCCCAGTAAGTGCACGGCAGGGCCAGCATGATTGCGGGCAGGGCAGGGCAGGGGTGGCACCCCTGACAGTGGCCTGGAGGCCCAAGGCCACACAGCCTGGAACATGCCCTCTGCACCTGCCAGCGCCACCCAGCACCTAGTCCCATGGATAGTTCCAGGCACCCAGTTGCCCAGTGGGACGCCTGTGCCAGCCCACACCCAGGGATGGTTCCACCCGGGGGGAAGCCCATGTGCACTAGACGCCATGGGGTGCCATGTCCACCATGGCCAGGCCCTAGGCGGGTTGTGGGAGGCGAGGCCTCAGGGGGACAGGGTCCCAGGAGGAATGGGGACGAGGTCATGCTTGGAGATTGACATGCTATCCATCACTCCTTGCAGGTGCAACAAGTGAGGGCCCACGCAGTCCATCAGCGTTGGTGGTCCCCAAGAGCCCCCCGGAGGCATCGGACTGGGGCCGGGCACCCTCAGCAGCAGCGTTACGCCGGTTGCGCAGCTGGAGGTCACAGCAGTGCCCAGTGGATGACCCCGCCAACCTCCCCCAGGCAGAGCTTATGGAGCACTGTCTCTGGCTGGAGGAGTCCGACCTGGCGTGGTGAAGGGAGGCCTGGGACAGGCTTATGTCCTGCCTGGATGCCATCCATGGGACTTTGCAGGAGCACGTGGGCAATGTGGCCTGACCCCTGGCCTTCTTCAACCCCCCCCAGCTGCCCAATCCCCAAGCCCCCCGCAGGACCCTCCCCCCGAAAGGTCCCACCCAGGGTCCCCTGCCCAACCCACACCCCCCCAGAGTCCTCCACCCCAATTCACACAGATGCCACCCCTGCCGTCCCACCACGCCCATACCTTCCAGTGCTCCCCGCCCCGTCCCAGCCCCGCCATGGAACCCACTCCTGTGGGGGGAGGGGATCTCGGGACCAGCATGGCTCTCGGCCCACAACCCCCTTGCCCAAGTGACCCTCCCAAATCTGTCCCCCTCTCCACCCCTTTCCGAATTCAGGCCCCCTCTCCCAGTTCTAGCCCCTGCTCCATACCCCCCCACGCACATTGTACATAGTTGTTGAACTTTTACACCACAGTTTTTTACACTTTATTATTGATAAAGGTTTATATTGTGCACCACTTCCCATGCCCCGTGGGCGGGAGGCACGGTACGGTGGTGGTGGCGGTGCATGTGATGGGGAGGGTGGATGTATGGGAGGAGGGGGAGGTGTGGGCATCAAGGTGCTCAGTGCGGCCCGAGGGTGAGACTTGCACGAAGGGCCTCTCGGATCCGGACACTGTCGCAGTTCTCCTGGCAGCTGGCGACAGCAGCCAGCTGCTCAAACCCCATGGTGGCCTCAGCTGCCCACCTCTGGATGTAGGCATCCCCCTTGGCCTCCACAATGTTGTGGAGGATGCAGCAGGTGCACACCACTTGTGGGACATTGTGCATCCCCCACCTCGAGGCGGGCAAGAAGGCACGGCCACCACCCCTTGAGGCGCCCAAAGGCCCACTCGACCACGTGCTGGGCCTGATTGAGGTGGGCATTGAAGGCCTCCCTGCTGGGGTCAAGGTGGCCAGTATAGGGCCGCATCAGCCACAGCAGTAGGGGGTATGCTGCATCTGCAACTATGCATAGCAGCATGGTGGTGTCCCCAGTTGGCATTTCCTGCTGCGGCATGAAGGTGCCGGCCTCCATACGCTGACACAGGCCAGAATTGCGGAAGACCCTGGTGTCATGGGTTCAGCCCGACCAGCCCACGTAGATGTCCATGAACCGGCCTTTGTGGTCCACCAGGGCCTGGAGGACCACAGAGTGGTAGCCCTTCTGGTTGATATAGCGGCCAGCACTGTGTGGTGGAGTGCAGATGGCGATGTGCATCCTGTCCAGGGCAACAACGCAGTTTGGGCACCCCAATGAAGAGAAACCCTCGACTATGGAGTCCAGATCCCCAACGCAGACGACCTGGTGCAGAAGCTTGGCATTCAGGGCACGGACAACCTGCAAGGAGGGAGGCTGTGCACTCTTGTGAGGGTGTGGCAGGATGTTCCCAGCTGGCGACCCTCTCCTGCCTCCCCCAGCCAGCAACCCCCACTCCCAGCCCCCCC
This sequence comes from Carettochelys insculpta, assembly GCF_033958435.1. Taxonomy (NCBI): domain Eukaryota; kingdom Metazoa; phylum Chordata; order Testudines; family Carettochelyidae; genus Carettochelys; species Carettochelys insculpta. The sequence continues at coordinate 6,290,663 of NC_134155.1, forward strand.
CCGGCCGGCGACCCCTGAGGGGTCCCTGTGTCCATGGGCCCCCTTCCCATTTCCCGTGGTGGGAGTGTGCCCTGGGCCCGGCTTACCTCCATGAGCACTGCTCCAACAGTGGCCTTGCCCATCCCAAACTGGTGACCCACTGAGCGGTAGGAGGCCGGGGTGGCCAGTTTCCACACCGCAATGGCGACGCGCTTCTCGAGGGGGAGCGCAGGCCGCATGGTGGGGTCCTGATGCCTCAATGCAGGTGCCAGCCAGTGACACAGTTCCTGGAAGGTGTCCCGGCTCATGCGAAAGTTCCGGAGCTAGGTGACATCATCCCATTGCCCCAGAACCAGTAGCTCCAACCAGTCCGTGCTGCTGGGGTGGCTCCACAGGCGCCAGGATGCAAGGGGGCGGGGTGCAGGCTGGGCGTGCTCCATGTCCCCGAGGGGGGGCTGTTCTGTCTCCCAAGGAGGAGGGGAGTGGCTGCGGCGACTGTGCAGACAATGTGGGCAACAGTGCCCACGATGTCTGCATCCAGTGCGAGGAGCAGGGTGTCGTCGGCCATGGTGCTGCTGTGGTGGGGTCCTGCGTTGGTCTTGGCAGCTCGGCAGGCCTCGGCTAGTGCAGGGCTGGGGAGGTGAAGGGGGGCCCTTTAAAGCGGCAGCTGGCTGCAGGACCCGGAAGGGCTTGGCGGCCATGCGACCCCATCCGTGGCATCTCCGTCTCCCTTCTTTTGAAGAGCACTCGTAGACGTGTGGACACTCTCTTTTGAAATAATGGGACGGGGTCTTTGAAAGAGTGGGTCGGGACTGTGATCCGCCTTTGCCGTGTGGTCATGTTCTTTCGAAAGACGGTATATCGATTTCCGAATTTCGATTTTGCCCTTTCGATGGTGGGCTCCCATGTAGACACAGCCTATCCGAAAACAAACTTCTGTCGACAGATGCTTGTAGTGTAGACATAGCCTTAAGGAATTCTGTCAACAAGGTCTCGACAGAACTCTGCATTTTCCTTGACAGTATTGTCCCTCAGTGGCTATGTGTACGCTAAAACCATCTGTTGACAGAAATTACTGTGGACAGGGAAATCTTGGCAGTACTCTATCAACAGAGTGCATCTATACAGCACTTGCCCTGTCAACAGAGAACTGCCAGAGTGCACTGCCCTCTGGTGCCAGAAAGCGGAATGACAGCTGTGCAAAGAGGGCTGCCCAGGGAAGCAGAAGCTCTCTTTGTAGACAGAAGTGGCTACGCTGCACTTTTGTCGACAGTATTCTGGCCAGCGATTGTTATGCCTCATATTTTTGGCCAGTGCTACACTAGAGAGTACACTAGAGAATACCAATATCTCTCATTAAAGCTGATTCTAATGTTCATGACTGTTGGTCAGTTATCCCGAACACATGGCTCGCTTCTACATGGGCAGCTTCTGTTGACAAAACTTGCAGAGCATTTACATGGTTAATGTGCTCTGTTGACATTTTGTCGACAAAACTCATCTGTTCAGTCGGGAGTGTTATCCTTGTTCCTGATCAGATTTTTTGTCAACAAAGTGCTGGCGTAGCCACTTCTGTCAACAGAGAGGGCTTCTGCTTCCCCAGGCAGCCCTGTTTACAGACCTTCTGGTAAGGCATTCTGCAAGAGAGGGCAGGGCAGTCAGGCTGCTCTTTGTTGACAGAGCGGCTTGCTCTTTTGATCTGCTTTTGTGTGCAGATGCTATCTGTTGACAGAGCTACTGCTGAGGTTTCTGTCAACAGTGACTTCTCTGAACAGCGGCTGCCCATGTAGACGTGGCCATAATGTTTGCCAGGTTTGTATTTATACTCCTTATATTACCATGATATAACTCATCACTCTGCAGAGCATTTGTGACAACTTTGGATATGAAAATAATTCCAGAAAATCACAGTTTGTTTTGATCACACTGTGAAGTCAGGCATAACTGCTCCTCAAGTGAATTAAATTATATACTGAGTATTTTACCAGCAAGCAGATGGCAACTGTGATAATAAATGTTTGTTTGGGACATCTAGATTTGCTACTGGAAAGGGAAAGAATTGAGAAGTGTGATGAAAAGGGAGGAAAAGAAGTAATAATGAAGAGTGATCAAGCAAGCTTGGTTAGTTAGGCTTTTCTTATTCTTAATGTTCATTTTGGAGAAAGAATAGTTGCATAAGATTGAATTTAATTTCACATTGCAAGGCTGATAGAATAAAATATATTTATGAGATGATGGAGTTCCCAACTGTAATATAAGCTTTCAATTAGTATTACTCCTGTTGATCTATACCATCCAACTGACTTTAATTTAACTCCTTGCAATTTGGAAAAATATGTGCAAAGATAAAATTTAAAAATAGCTTTAACTGTTTACTTCCAGACATTCTAACTTCTTTTTATTTAAAGATATGGAAGTTTTGGGAAAAAAAATACACCATTGTTTTTTTCCTGTTAGCTGGACCCTAACAAAACATCCCCTCTGTCTTCACTCTTCTAATTACATTTGAGCTTCAGAAATTATATTTAGACCTCTGCAAATCTGTGGGTATCCACTGCTCATTTTTGCAGATACAAATTTTGGGAAGCTAAACATAGGAGGGTTTGGAAGGATGCCAACCAAGACACCAACAGCTCTGACACAATGGACATTAAATCAGTATCTAGTCATTCCCTGCTGCACTACTATCCTACTTCAATTGTTAGCATGCACACAGGAAAGTATGTGGAGTTTCAGCCATAATTACTCTGGCTGCTTGAAATGCATGCTGCACTGTGCAAATCAGTCCTATAACCTTATGTTGATCGAATTTAAAGGATGAGGTTAACTCTTGTTTGCTAATATGCATTAATAAATACTTTTAAAGGCCTAATTTAGACAAGACACACCATGCTTTTTAACATTTGTTGAATTAATTGAAGTAAAACTGAAGTAGGATCCTTAGGAGTGCCCTAATCTTTAAACTTGACTAGTGAAGTATGTGTTAGAAGCACAAGGGGGTGTGGAGTCTCGGAGGAAGAGTCGCGGGAGGATGTGGTTGTGAGCTGGGGCATGGAACTGTGGTGCAGGGGTTTGGATTGTGACTAGGACAGGAGCAGGTTGTGACTTGGGATAGGGGCTTGGCGTCCAGGGTCTGGGAGGGGATATGAGTGCAGGAGGAGGGGCAGAGGGTTTTGGTTATGTGGGGTAGTAGGCCAGGAGTAGGCAGGTGGGGGGAAGGGTGAGCCTGGGGTGCCAGAGGTAGGCTCTGGCCACCTGACTCGGCCTGCAGCCCAGCTGATTTCTCAGGGTATGTCTACACTTACCAGGTCAAAGCACTGATGTCCTGGAGTTCAATTTTGTGCATCTGGTAAAGATGCACAAAACCAGTCTCCCTGTGGTCCAGTCGACCCCCAGTACGCCTGCTCTCCCAAGGAGTAAGGGAGATCAATGGGAGAAATGCTCCCATCGTCCTCCCTCGGAGAGGACAGACCTTACATTCGACTGCAGATACTTTTGATTCTAGCTATACAATTGTCATTGCTAGAATGGAGTATTTGCAGTCGGCTGTAAGGTCTAGTGTAGATTAAGCCTCAGGCAAGCCCCCAGCCTGCGTGGCCATGAGCAGCATGCGGACACAGGGCAGGCGGAAAGCCTCCCTGAGGCTCACCGCTGCGTCCACAGGCCAGATCTGGCAGCTTGGCGGGGTCAGATCAGGCCCATGGGCCATATGTTGCCCAGCCCTGATCTAGGCCATCCAGTACCACTGAAACACCATTGTTTTCACTGTCACTGGTCATTGTGTGATCACATGGTCTCCTTTGGACTTAAAGGAACAATACAGTTTAAATATTAAGCAGCAAAGATTTCTTTTGAACTATACTAGAATAAAACTGAGTTACAGCCTCTGGCATTGCATTGTAAGGCTGCTGATATGAGAGCTTTTACCCTGGCATTGCCAAGAAAAAATTAACTAAATTGTACTTGCTAAGTTTTGATTCCCGTCTGCACTTTTTAAATGATAAATTCACCCACCCCTTATGGCTGTCAAAACATTGCAAAAGGCAAAATGGATACAGCCTGTTTTTGTTCAATATCTGATTTTTAGTATAATGGAATTGAAAGTTGTGTGCTTTTTTCTCACATGCTGTTTAATCATGCCAAGTTAGCTTAAGTTGTCCTGTTGATTTTATAAGTTCATTAAACTTTTAGTTAAGTTGAATTTTACCATTGAAGAATAAAATAAATCAGTAGTAGATACATTGGTTTGTATAGAATTGCTTATTTTAAAAGGCATTTGAACTTTAATTTTACCGGGGGGAAAACAATTGGTTATCAGAAATGGATTTTATGGCTATTGTGCTAAACTTTCACATCACGATTAGCATATTCCAAAGTTAGATTAATACTGTGTTTGACTATAAATAGACAAATTCAAACATGAAAACCATCTCTCCAACTCTTTAAATATTCTTACTCCTTCTCGTTGAATGTTAAAAGTTAATGAGAACTCCTTTTTTTTCTAAAATACACTGCACAGATCTTAATATTTACAACACACACAAAACTTAAAAACAGCTGTTCTGCAGAGAAATAGCTATTAACATACACTTAACTGCTGAGAACTGTCAAGAAGAGTCAAAATCTCCATCAGTTGCCTCACAGGAGTTAGCTAAGCAATGGTGATTTCATGAAGAGGTGAGGAGGCATTTTTTAGCTCTTTTGGCTATCAAGAATTCATAATTTCTTTCTGTTCAAACACAAGTTTAAAGTGACAAATAGCCTTGATTATTTAATCTATTAATTCAAAACACATTGTTCAGAAATAATTACATCTATGGCTTGTTAGTTTTGGAAGTTGCTGTTGCTATTGTTCGGTACATTTTATTAACGTGCAGAAAGAAAGTTCTCAGTAAACATTTTAATATTGCTCTCATATTCTTTACTGATCTCGTACTATCAGCTTCTCATTATTTTTTCTATTTGTTTTGATTGATAAAATATAAATTATTCCTTTCTTTTCTTTTTTAAGTCGGTTTTCGTCACATGGCATCATCTGTCACTGGTAATGGATGCACTTAAATTGTAGTGTCATGTTAATTTTTACTCAATGGTTAGAAGCAAAGATCTAGTCTTGTACAGAAGAAGTCAGTGAAGTATAATATTTTTGGGTAGAACAACTTGAGACATTTCTCCTTTTCATAATGCTTCATTCTATGTTTAGTTTACTTTTTGTTAATTTTAATTTAATTAATCTGGATGAAGCTGCTAAAAATGATCCATGAAACGAATCTTGTAATTGAAGCACAGAGTGCTACATTAGATGTTGAGAGACATAACATTAAACAACTTCTTCAAGATTTTCTAAAGATTTGTGATCAATGGGATGCAATCCTTTCTGAGTCCAAATTACTAGCACAGGGAACTGACATTTTCATCTGAGTTTTCCACACAATGCAGCCTAACATCCCCTGCAGCCCCCAACCCTTTGTTCTCACCCATCTGCTCCCCAGCCAGTGCTTAGTTCTTCATGACCATCTCTCCCTCCTCCAACCATGCCCCCCGACAGACCCTGCTATGCCTGCCCCCAGCCACTAATCTTATTGTCAGTGTCTTCATTTTATTTAATATTTTGTGTATTTATTCACAAATAAAATCACAATATATTTATATAAATTTTATATCAATAAATGTATGTCCATGTTTGCAATCACACAAATGATGCTTATGCAAAATCTAAAACTTACAAAATATCTCAAATTTTCACAGAAGCCTGTTCTATTTGATTGAGCATTATCTTTACTTGTTTTTATTTCAACAAAACAAGTTATGTGTCATAAAATAATTAAAAAGTACCTTAAACTTATATTGAGATTAAAAATTATTATATATACGAGCAAATAACAATTTTACCCGTCAAATTTTGTGAAGTATTAGTAACATTTTAAGACAATAAAATGCATATTAATATTCACAATTAAAATTATTATATTATATTATATTCAAACAAGACCTGAAAAGCATATGATTATAACTATTATTGTCTAAAACATAATCTATAATAATAAATAGTTAGGACTTTCCAAAAGAAGTACATTTTCTTTGGTGGACCTAAAAGCTATCAGTTTTTGTTTGTGCAGCCCTCAGTGGGCTTTGAGTTTGATGTACGTGTTCAGTAAAGAACTACCATTATTCTACAATGGCACAAGAGCGTTTGAATGGGCTTGCAAAGCTTAACATTAACAGGTGATGTTGCATGTAAATTAGATTTTTGTTCAATTATGAACAAGTTTGCACACAACAAAATCAGAAAAGCATTCCTAAAATGAAGAATTTTTCATGGCAATGGAAACTCACAATTTGTTACATTTTAATATACATGCTATTAGTTTAATGACTTAATTGTTAATAAATAAATGTCTCAAGGGTTAATTTTCCTATGATGTTTTAGTATAACCCTGTGGATGAGCAGTTAGATACTTTGGGGGGTTCTGGGGCTGGGCTGGGGCCTCTAAACTCAAAGTGGCCCTGGCCTCTGTCATTCTGACAGATCCTGATCAGTGTACTTTTAATTCAAATATTTGGCCTGAATGCTGTTTATGTTCCAGATCCAAGTGAACAGAGACCAGGAAAAGTAACAGGTCACCATGGTCAGATCTTGGAGATTAATACATATTCACAGTTAGGCTGGACTGCTGTACCTCTTTTTTGAAAGGTAAAGTGAAAAATATGTCTCTATAAATTGTTATGAAATAGGGGCTAGTAGTTTAACCTATTTTCTTTGGCCCTGCAAATGTCTTCAGAAATTGATGGTGACAACAATTACAGATGTATGAAGTTCAGAAGTATGAAAAAAACCTATCCAACTGCTATGTGAGGGGAAAATGACAGGGAGTAAAAGTGAACTTGTAGTTCAGACATTAGACTAGGACTTTAAAGATATGGGTTTGATGCCCACCACTGCCACACTTTATGCCTTTCAGCTAATTAAGTATAGTGTTATCTCAAAGGGTGTTCTGACTTGCCAGACCAGCACTGACCTTTGTAAACCCAAATCCACTGGACTTTCTTGATTTATGTGGTTGTTGAAGAATGGAGAAATTTTACAACCTGTGGAGGAATTAAAGTTACCTCAGAGAAATCATTGATCTGGTTCTTTGTATTGCTGCAATGGCATTGTTGAATTCCTGATTTCCATTAGCCTCTCATGAAGCTTAGGTTTTAACTTAAACTCTTCAGATTTTCAGTGAGATGGTTATATTATTCATTAGTAGTTTTAGCCAACGACAGGGAAAATTGCTAAATGTATAAATTAATGGATTTTTAAAACTATTAAAATTGCAAAAAATTGGGCTTTTGTCACAAGAAAACATTAATAACTAGATGAACTAGCTGTAGATTTTAAAACTGTGATTACATTGCCAAGTGCATCTCCCACTTCTAAATTAGGATGGTAATATACCAGCTAGCAGCAGGAGATGCTAACCTTGAGATCCATTTGAGTAGTTTTGTAGATTGAGAGTTGTGTAGAGCACAGCATGTCTGTATCCTCTTTGGAACACTTATATATGTGCTGAATAATGAGATTCTAAAGCCTGAATGTGTTTTCTGTAACTTGTGAACGACTGACATTTGTATAGACCCAAAAGCTTTCTTTGTAGAAGGCTCTCTTAAAATAATTCCTCATCATTGTATGACACATACATTTTTATATGTTTTGGTATGCATAACCAACCATTCTGTATATTCAAACTATCTTTGTTTGAGAAGTGAAAATATCTTTACTAGGTTGCAGAGCAGTTAATACATTTCAGGAAAGCATGAACCCCTACTCTGTTTTTGGTAAGATGACTACTGGGCATATGTACAGATCAAAATATCCACTTTTGAGGAATAAGTAAGTTACTGAGAGACCAAAAGACATGTATTTATTGGTCTGGCTGCTACTCTTTGGAGCTCAAAATGCCAAATGGTCACCTGACGAGAGAATTACTTCCCAGATGAAACTGAAAAATTTGAGTGAATACAGTACAAAAAAAAAAGGTGCAACCATTAGTGTTTGCCTGAAGCAAATAAGGTGGGATCCCCTAAACCAGGGATGAGCAAACTTTTGGTTGGGCCCCACAAGCCTTTCAGCATGTGTAACAAAGTAAATCTGTAGAATGTAAAATCTTTATTAATCAAGATTTAGATGTGAATACATAGATATAAAAACAGTAACATAGTTAACGTTTTTTAATGAGACCTATGAGCCTGAGACCCAGCAGCTGATTGTGCTGCACCCTATCTTATGAAATTTCGTGCTCCATTGAGGGGGCCCAACCCCCCACTTTGTGCAACCCTGCCCTAAACTACTCCTCTTGAATATTTACCCATTTCTTGAAATGGGTCAAGTTTTTCCTTTGAACTGGTGCCATAGAGTTTTATATTTTTCATATAAAAATTATCTTCTGTGTACATCCTGAATGAAAGTTGTACGTATACGAATGGTGCTGTTAATGCAGATAAAAGACGGTAGTCAAACAAAGTTTTAGTTTTCATTCTAGGTGATTAGTCTCCACATCTAAGCTGGGGACATCATAACACATCTTCTCTCCAGTTATGAATACAAGTGCATGTTCTTTGTTCCTCATTCCTTTCTTACTGCTCCTCCGTTTTTAGAACGAACCACCAGATAAGTTCAAAACAAAAAGCAGTAAAGTAGCACTAGAAGAAGAATTTTACTAAGTTATGGAGTGAAATGTGTAATGATGATGACACTATTATAGCTTACAAGCACTGACTATCCAAAGCAGCAAAAAACTTTAGTATCTGGAAATATAGCATGATTGACGCTAATAAAAAACTATATTTTTAACTCTGGCATTGTGTCTGTATGCCTTTAAGGACCAGAGTCATTGAAATCTACAACAAAATTGATTAGATAAAGGCATTAAAATGTAAATGCCTGCGGGGCTTCCAGGGGTTCTAATCTGAAATAGGCTCTATTGTGTGTTGACATGCTATTCTGGAATACATTTTGCTTATTCTGGGGCTTCTCTGTAGTGTGATGCATTATTCTGAAATAGTTTATTTTGGAATAATAACTCAAAAATAACCTAGTAACAGAGAGGAAGCCATGCTAGTCTATATACTATCAAAGCAAAAAAGCAGTCAAGTAGCACTTAAAGACTAACAAAATAATTTGTTAGGTGAGCGTTCGTGGGACAGACTCACTTCTTCAGACCATAGCCATACCAGAACAGAGTCTGCCATAGAGATGCCTGCCAACATCCCTATCTGCTGATGGGAATAAGGGGATTTCGAAGTTGCCAGAGTCATTTCGAATAGGAGCCCTGTCTGGATGAGCTGTGCGGTGACGAGCTGCAGCAATTTCGAAGTGCTGCAGCTGCTTGCATGCTAATGAGGTGCTGAATATGTATTTTAGTGCTTCATTAGTAAACTTCAAAATGGCCATTTGCATGGCCATTTCAAAGTTTTGGGCTAGTGTAGACACAGCCAAGGTATTGCATTTCAGCTTGAAGAGTGAGAAACTGAATGGGGGGATACGTAATCTAGGTCTTCATCTTGATAATGCATAACACTTGGGTACCTAGCTTTATTCCTTTTCTGTTTGTTCTGTATTTATTACCACTATTTTGGAGAGAAAGCTGCATCTAAAAAATGATGCTGGATTCTTCAAGGTCTTAGACTAGATTCTGGTACTGGCCCAGGGCAAGCAAGCAGAAGGTAAAGAGGAAAGAAATTTCTGTTTAGGAGGTTAAAACAATAACAGCCTCCAAACCAAAGTTTTTAAAAGAAAATATGCAGCATTAGAGTTGGTTCATCTTCCTTCCAGCTGGAAACGAGATGTTGTAATGGATAGTCACAAGCTGTTACACTTTGAGGGGCTGAAAGAAAAGGCAGGGAGAAAGCCTGAAGTTATTCTACGAGTTGTGTTTTTTTGCAGGATAAAGTTAAACCAACAACATAAAAAATTGATTTTATAAAATGTCATAATAAGGCTGTCTGCTGTAATTGTGATTTTCTTTTGGTTATCAAATATTTGTGCATTTTATTAAGTTTTGGATTTTTGTCGATGTTTTCAAACATTACGAAACATGTACAATGAGTAGTAAATTAATTTGCATAAAATTGACTGCAAAGGGCAATTAGTCCTTCATTAATATGCAAATCTGGTCCAGTGGAAATTCGTCTATATATGAGGCTTAAATATGCAAGTCTGTCTTGCTGTGCTAAAAACCCAGATGCTTTTATTTACTTGGAAATTGAGGGATTTGGTTAATGATGTTGTTGACAGGAAAACTTGAATAAATTTGATCCCTGTCTTTCCTACTACCCGAGAACCATGGAAGAAAATTCCCAAGTAAAATATCATTTTATTTGGTAACTTCCTATTACCAATCTTGTAACAAAATGTCAAATACAAAGTAATAGAGTTGGATTTCTTAATGTAGTTAGCTTGAGATTTAAAATGTTTCCAATGATAAAGCAATTTTTCTTACACTTTGGTTTTTCAGAGAGCAAAGACATCTGGATAGCTATGAACAGCATAGTAGGCATCCTTCAGTCTGCATAGACTATGGATCGCGCCCTTTAAAATTTCAATTGAGGACTTAATTTACAGCGTCTATTGTGACTATGAAGACCCACACGAGAGTGACAGTCCTTGCTGCATCTCTTGCAGATGTAGTGGGTGTCTGGCAAGTCCTTATTGTGCTTTCTGTGCGCTTGCTTCTCCTCTGCTAGCTGTCTGATCTTCATCTCGCCCTTCTGAGGGCCCTTGTGTAACCCCTGCCTCCATCTGCTGCGGTCATCTGCTAGTTCTTCCCAGTTGTCCAGCTCGATGTCTACCTCTCTGAGGTCTCTCTTGCAGACATCTTTGTAGCGCAACTGGGGGCATCCGGGAGGTCTTTTGCCAGAGGCTAGCTCACCATACAGGATGTCTTTTGGAATCCTTCCATCATTCATCCTGTGGACGTGGCCAAGCCAGCGGAGTCGACGCTGCCTGAGGAGGGTGTGCATGGTTGGGATTCCAGCTTGCTCGAGGACGGCGGTGTTGGTCACTCTGTCCTTCCGTGATATTCCAAGGATGCGCCTGAGGCAGCGCAAGTGGAAGATGTTCAGCCTCTTTTCCTGGCGGGCATACAGGGTCCAAGTCTCGCTGCCATAAAGGAGGGTGCTGAGGATGCAGGCTCTGTAGACTTGCATTTTGGTGTGAGTGTACAGCTTTTTGTTATTCCACACTCTCTTGCTGAGTCTGGACAGAGTTGTGGCTGCTTTTCCAATCCTCCTATTTAGCTCAGTGTCCAACGACAGGGTGTCAGTGATGGTGGACCCGAGGTAAACGAACTCGTGGACGACCTCTAACGTATAGTTGTCAATGCTGATTGATGAGGATTCAGCAACATCCTGACCAAGTACGTTTGTCTTCTTTAGGCTGATGGTAAGCCCAAAGTCCTTGCACGCTTTGGAGAACTGATCCAGCAGTTTTTGAAGCTGGTCTTCTGTGTGAGACACTACAGCAGCATCGTCTGCGAACAGCATGTCTCTGATGAGGACTTCTCGCACCTTAGACTTAGCTTTCAGCCTTGCAAGGTTAAACAGTTTCCCATCAGGTCTTGTGTGCAGCAAGATGCCCTCTATTGAAGATCCAAAGGCATGCTTCAGGCGGAGTGCGAAGAAGATCCCAAACAATGTTGGAGCAAGCACGCATCCTTGTTTGATGCCGCTCCTGATTCTGAAAGCATCCGATAATGCGCCGTCCTCTTGGATGGTTCCTCTCATGTCTTCGTGGAACGACTGGATCATCTTGAGTAACCGTGGAGGACAACCTATCTTGTGGAGCAGTTTGAACAGACCATCCCTGCTGACCAAGTCAAAGGCCTTGGTCAGGTCGATGAAGGCTATGTAGAGTGGCTTCTTCTGCTCCCTGCTCTTCTCCTGCAGCTGCCTTAGAGAGAAGACCATGTCAACGGTAGACCTCTCTGTGTGGAATCCGCACTGCGATTTGGGGTACAACCTCTCAGCAATCTTCTGGAGTCTGCCAAGGATGACGCGAGCGAACAGTTTACCAGTGACACTTAGGAGGGAGATTCCACGGTAGTTGTTGCAGTCGCTTCTGTCTCCTTTGTTCTTATACAACGTTACAATGTTAGCGTCGCGCATATCCTGTGGAACCTCACCCTCTTTCCAGCACAGGCACAGTAGCCCATGTAGGGGTTCTAGGAGTGTATCTGCGGCACATTTGATTACCTCTGGTGGTATACCATACTGGCCAGGGGCCTTTCCTGCTGCAATGCTGTCGATGGCTCTCTTCAGTTCATCCACAGTCGGTTCTTGATCCAGTTCGTCCATTACTGGTAGGAGCTCAACGGCATTGACGGCTGCATCAACCACAACGTTCTCGCGTGAGTACAGCTCGGAGTAGTGCTCAACCCAGCGCTCCATCTGTTTGGCTTTGTCAGCAATGACTTCACCAGATTTGGATTTCAGAGGTGCCATCTTGTTCTGGGTGGGTCCTAATGCCATCCTCATACCCTCGTACATTGCTCTGAGATTACCAAAGTCGGCACAGGTCTGGATGCTGCTGCATAGCTGGAGCCAGTGGTTGTTGGCACAGCTCCTGGCTGTCTGCTGTACTGTTCTTCTGGCCTCTCTAAGTGCTTCCTGGGTACTTTGGCTCGGTGAGCGTTTGTACTCCAGGAGTGCAGCGTGCTTCTTTTCAATGACTGGAATCATCTCATCGGCGTTAGCTTCGAACCAGTCGTTGTGTTTCTAGCTCTTCTTCCAAACACCGACAAGGCCGTGTTGTAAACTGTATCCCTCAGATGTTGCCATTTGGATGTCGCATCGGCATGCTGCCTGAAGATTTAATATTGTGAAGTTAAATCAATTGCTTGTTTGATTTGGAGAGAATATAAAAGTCTTGGAATTAAAAAGCAGGAGCTTTGGAAATGGCTGTCGTCATTTAACAATGCTCATTGTGTTAAATTATTCTTTTGTTAGTTTTCACAAAAAAAACTTCTGTAGTGATCAGAGAGCTAATGTACTAAACATCAGTGTAAACAGAGTAGCATCTGAGGCTAAAATCAGAAAAGAACAAGTAAAAATTACAAGTTAGATGTCTTCAAGTCGCTAGAGCCTAAAGAAATACCTCTAAATACCCTAAAGAATATTCCAAATACCCTTGCCTAAAGAATACTTAAAGAACTGGCTGAAGAGATCTTTGAGCTATTAGCAGTTATCTCTGAGAACTTGTGAAGGATCAGAAAGACCCCAGAGGACTGATAATGGGCAAGTATAATACTTGTATATAAAAAGGATAATAAGGACAACCCAGGGAGTCATAGAATGGTCAATATCGCTTCAGTACTCAGAAAGATAGTGGAGCAAATAATCAAGCAATCCATTTGTTAGACTATGTCTAGACCAGAACGTTTTGTCAACAAAACCTGGGGAGTGTCCAGATTTCCAAGCACATTCTGTCGACAGTAAGTCAACAGAATGTAGCGCTTTTGTCACCAGCTGTAACCCTCTTCCTGTAAGGAAGAACACTTCTGTTCACAGAGATCTGTCAACAAAACATGGGTCTGGATGTTCTGGGGGGCTTTCTGTTGAGAGAAAAGGACTCTAGGGTGCTGCACAGCTGCCCTGGGGGGACACCCTGTTCACAGCAATCAGCGCTCTATGGTCCCTGCCTCTGGCCCCTCTTAAAGCACAGGGAGCCCGGGAAACCCTGTGACAGGAAGCTGAGAGCGTGCAAGTGGCACAGCAACACACAGCTGTGTCCCACGTCCTCACAGCCTCTCCTGAGCAGCCAGTGTGCCCTATGACTGAGCAGCAGGCAGCCCATGACCCCCCCGAGGGGTCCCAGGAGCCACTTCAGGGCAGCAAGAGGAGGAGACCCTCCAATTCCCCAAGACGAAGTACCACAATGCCTTGAACTGTGGAGCAGGTGCACATCAAGGTGAAGGAGCTTCACCAGGACTATGTCTGGGCCTGGGGCACTGCATGACGCTCCAGGGCAGGACCTGCAACCTGGCCCGATTACCAGGAGCTGCATACCATCCTTTGGGGTGGTGGGGGGGCACATCCCTGCTGTGCCACAGCATGGACGTGGTGCTTGAGGCCCCCCACCACAGCGGGGAGCCCTCAGAGAAGGAGGAGGCCTCTGATCCCCAACCCTTGCTGGAGCCAGACACCTGATTGGAGGCCAGTAGCAGCCTCATAATTGTCCTGGAGCTGGTACCTGCCCGCCATGCCACCTCCCAGGCATTTTCAGAGCTGGGTGAGGGTTCCTTTAGTGAGTACCCTGTATGTCACACGCCCCAGGGCATGGGAGGCGGGTGCAGATGGGTATGCAATGCGTGTCACGTGGTTGGCTTGGACAGGATCTCATGCTCTGGTCCGGGTATGTGGAACTATGTGCAAGGTAGTGTGCACCACCTGGACCCAGCAGACAGCCTCCAGGAATGAGCACCAGCCTGCTGCCAGCCTGATGGGAGGCTGGGAGAGCCCCGAGACCCACCCTGGCCCTTGAGAGAGCAGACCAAGGGGTCCAAGGAGTGTGCGGCAGAGCCCATTGGGCATGGCTTTACCCCTGGGACATTCCCGACCCTTGGACTGGGGGGTATTGGTCACTACTCATAGTAGGGTACAGGGCTCTAGGGGCTGCACTGTGTGACTTACTCACCGTCTCTCCTCCTTGTCTTCCTTACAGCTACACTTACACTGTCTGAGGGCTGGGCCAGCCCTACCTCACCACCAGAGTGAGCCAGCCCCACTTCACCAGCAGGGTGCACCTGCAGCCGGGGGGGCGGCCATTGCAAAATATTACATCTAACTTTCAGCACAGTAGCTTGAAGTGTAAAGATGAATGAAGGACAATTTATGGGGGTGGCAAATAGGCAGTTTATGGTTAATCTTTTTATCTTTGAGGAAGCTGATTTTTTTTTTCTGTATATTTTTCAGGAATTTCTGCCAGTGAAGAACGTTACAACTGAAGGTATAAAGAAAAAGACATTAAAGCTTTTGTCAACTTTTGGCAGTTACTCTTGAGTTTTGGGATGGTCTTTGCTTTGAAAAGAACTACTATGAGCTACATGTAAATTCTACTTTATGGCTACCTCTACAGTTGCCCCCTTCTTCAAAGGGGGCATGGTAGTTAGGCTGATGGAAGATTATTAATGAAGTGCTACAATGAACGTGCAGCACTTCACTAGGCAAATTTTCCTCCATGGCAACTTTGAAGTGTCAAACTTTGAAGTGCTGGCGTGCCATGTACCCTTTTGAGGAGAAAAGGGACTTTGAACTAGCCTGGGTGCTTCGAAGTGCCTGCTGCTACATGCATGCTGGCACTTCAAAGTTTGACACTTTGAAGTTGCTGTGGGGGAGAATTAGCCTAATGAAGTGCTGCGTATTCATCACAGAACTTCATCTATTTACTGCAGCTCTTCATTAGTAATATCCCGTTGCCATTCGAAGTTGGGGGCAAGTGTAGACAAGCATCCTCTCCCTTTGGTCTTTAATATCTCCATACTTTGACACCAAATCTGTCTTTTTATTGCCATCTACTACCTCAATATGGAGTCTGACATCTCCATACTCTTATGGCATCCCATTCTAGTTTTATGGTGAAAAAATGGTGAAAAAATGAAATCTCCTTTTCATCAATAGAAATGGTTGAGTCACTGCTTCCGTGTAAACTTTGCTTCTTCTGTCTGTTTAAACCCCATGTTTAAGCTATTGTCAGCTGTTTTTGGTTCTTCATCTTCAAAATCTCTAAATTTCATCCATGCCCTCTTCTCTTACAGCTGACACCCTAGTCTACCTCTTGACCATTTTTCACCTTACCTCCTGTTACCTCCTCCTGAATGTCTTAGTGTTGTAAAGTCAAAATCTGTAACTCTTTTAGTTTAGACTGAATCCTGATACTGCAGATCTTCCTGCCACATTAAAAGAATCAGAAGATCACCTTCAACCAATGCATAGGCATCTCTGTGCCTTTTGGAATTACACTCATCCCTCACTATACAAGCACAATTGGTTCCCAAATTTCTGCTCGTCGGTGAAAACTCGTAAGAGTGACACTAAATTCCCATTAAAATATGTGTAGAAGTCTCCAATTTGTCCCAAGTGCTTGTAACTTGACATAAACC
Source organism: Carettochelys insculpta (assembly GCF_033958435.1). Taxonomy (NCBI): domain Eukaryota; kingdom Metazoa; phylum Chordata; order Testudines; family Carettochelyidae; genus Carettochelys; species Carettochelys insculpta. The sequence goes on from NC_134155.1 coordinate 6,306,781, forward strand.
AGTTGAGTTTAGGTACTTTTCTGATGTATTTGAATAGTTTGGCACCAGAAATAGGATATAGTGTATGTATGTAGAGCAGGGATTTCCAACCTATGGGTCGGGACCCAAACATGGGTCCCTTTAGATTTGTTAAAGGTCACCAGCTGGGCAGTTCCCAGCTGCATGTGGCTGTTAAAGAAGCCATTTGCAGTTTCTTAACACTGCTGCCTCATACAGATATCTATCAACAGAGATAGCTGCTGGAGATGGCACCTATTTCTGTCAATAGGGATAGCAGTTACTTCATGCTTAGGTGCTGAAATCTTAACATTTGAGTTAATTGGTTTTAACGACTGTTACCTGCTGGGAGCAGGAGGCCAGTGAAGAGGCTGCAGGGGGAATAGGAGGACTGTCTAAGGCTGGGGCGGTTTAGGGATGCAGTGGGTGGGTCTAAGATTGGGGGAAGTTGCAGGGTGTAAGGCTGGGAGCGGATGGAGGTAACGGAGGCAATGCTTGAAACGACAAACTCTATGTCCCCTATGCAGTACATGCCCCATTTCATGTCTCACTTTCAATATTCATTCCCCTCTCCTGGTTGGAGATCTGTATCCTCTGTCCAATCCAGGACCCCCCATTTCAGACCTCTCTCCACAGTTCAGTCCCCTCCCCTGGTTGAGGCTATGCATCCCCCAGCCATTCTGTGCTCCCTTTTTCATGCCTCTTCTCTCCAAATATTTAGCCCCCTCCCCTCCGCTAGGGCCCCAGAACTAGGGGAGGGAGATGCCTGCATTCACTCCACAATGTTCTCTTTATTTTCTTTCAAGTATCAGAGGGGTAGCCGTGTTAGTCTGGATCTGTAACAGCAAGGAAGGGTCCTGTGGCACCTTATAGACTAACAGAAAAGTTTTGAGCATGAATTTTCGTGAGCAAAGACTCACTTCATCAGATGCTCATTTTCTCTCAGGAGCCCCTACCATACCTAAGATAATGTCTGTTGCTTATATGGACTGGCAAAATTTGGCTACAGTATTTCATATGTATTTCATATTCCTTTTGCTAAAAAGGAAACAGCTGAGTATTTTCTGGCATAATATACCTAATCCACCTCTGCTGTTGTCATCTTAATTGCTGTTGCTGTTTTACTAAGTCTTCTACAGAGGTCTTTGTATGACTAGTGAACAGTTTATGCTTCATAAGCAAACATAAAGAAAGCTGATGCTAATTGGAGAGGGAATAATGCAGTTATGATTCCTCAATGTTTAAGTTATAGTTAGTTAAAAGGGCACATTTTAGTTAGCATTTATTTGATTGATAAAGTCTTACCCCAGAAATAAATAGGTTAGAAGGAGAAAAGATTTTTTTGAAGCTTTTGTTATAATACTAATACAGGTTGAACCTTGCTAGTGCAGCAACCTCAGACCTGATCGGTGCCGATCGAGAGAATTTGCCAAATCATGGGAGATCAATATTATCTAGCACTATTACCAACTTTTCCCTGCTTATTGGGCGCTTAGAAGACACTTAAGGGTAAATTACAGCTAAACTACAGCACAGAACACTGAGAGCCAGGACTGGTGGCTGTAAACAAATTTTATGGGACCACAGGAGACTTGGACACACTTATGATAAGTGGATACCTGGCTAACTAAAATCATGCCAGACTATGGATGTTGCTGGACAAGAGAGTGCTGGATTAGAGAGGTTAAACCTTTGTAGCAGTTCTGATTTTGTTTGATTTCTTTCTGTGTCTGTGGTTTTAAAGTATTAACAGAGGCAACAGCCAGTCTTCTTACATGGGGTATGTGTGGGAAATTCCCCTTTATAGCTGTAATCTTCCAGATTAATAGGACTCTTCATAGCCCAGCAGTGATGTCTCTTAATCTATCATGAGGGGTTAGAGTTGAGAAAATACTCCCTCCCCCTTGGCCACATCTACACTAGTGAGTATTTCTGAACAATCAGGGGCTCTTTCGAAAGATCCTGTAATGTCTACACACAAAACATGTTCATTTGAAAGTAAATTGAAAGAACGTGATACTTCTTTTGGAAGTGCTCTTTGTGTCCCAGATCAGGAAGAGCTCCTTCTTTCAAAAGAAAACGTGTAGAGGCTCTGCAGGCCCTTCTTTTGAAAGAGGAGTCCTCCATGGCATGAGCCAGCTGGTGCATGGAGACGCTCTGGCCATTGCTAGAGGACCTCTATGCTCCCTGCATCTGGCTGCTTTACAGCTGCAGGCATCCTCAGAGACCCCCATGGCAGGAAGCTGAGAGCATGATAGTAGCAAGTTGACAAGCCTCACAGCCCCACATCCTCACACACCCATCCCTGCAGCGCAGATCCTGCTCATGGCAGCCAAACAACTGCCCCATGACACCCAGGAGCCCCTCGGGAGGCAGCCAAGGGGTTGCAGGAGCCTACCTGGGGCACCAAGAAAAGGGCCCCTTCATGGACCAAGACGGTTTTCCGGGATCATCTTGGACTATGCGGGGATGAGGAGGTCCTCCGTGAAACATGTGGCAAGTGGCAGACTGCCCCCACCTTTGCTCAGCTGGCTGCCAGTTTGCCCAGCTGGCCACCCAGGGACACCCTGATTGGTGGGAGGAGCAAGTGTGTTCAAAGATGAAGGAGCTGAGGCAGAGCTATGCCTGGGACACAGCTGGGCATTCAGGGGCAGCATCTGCAAGATGCCCCTTCTACCAGGAGTGATGCAGCTTCCTTGGACCTCGGGACACCTCTCTCCCATGCACTGTCCTTGACACTGTGGCAGACAAGCTGTACCCTAAGGCAGAGGTGCAGCCAGCAGCCTTCAGCTGGACCATTCTGTTGGACACAGAGCTGTAGCTGCCCTTGGAGGACTTGAGCAACAGGGACCTTGTCATCCCCATGTCCTCACAGTCATCCAGTCAGGTGACATCCAGCAGGGCGTTGCTGGACCTTGGGGAGGGACCCTCCAGTAAGTACCTGGTGGGGCACACACCCTGGGGAATGGTGAGGTGGTGGCCACCTCTGCCACAGCTGGAAGTGGGCCGGGCATACTCTAGAAGGCTGCACCTCCTGGCTTGCAGAAGTGGCCACAGGCAACACTCACCGCCCACACTTGTGGACAGAAACACAGCCTGCGCATGTGGGGAGAACTGGGGCGAGGTGGCGGAGGCACTGTGCACCCTTGCTTGTGCTGTTGCTGACTGGCTGGCCCAGCCTCCCACCCCACCCAGCTACTCCTCCGTTTCCCCACCCCGCCGAGCCTGAGCCTGCTGCAACCCTCTTAAGGCTCCTACCTCCCTGTGGTCCCAGCCCCAACATGGACCCCAGACCTAGGGCGGTAGGAGCTGCCACAACTCACATTCCTCCACCCTGTGGGAGAACTAAGCTTCTCAACCCCCTGTCCCAAGCCCCGCAAGTTCAGATCCCCCATCCCAAGTCCCCCCAATGTATATAGTTACTCACCTGGTCCCAGCTGTACATTGTAACCTGCACAGTGTGTATTTTTCACACAGTTCATGTATTTTGTTAAACAGTTTACTTTTCCACCACCCTGTGTCCCTTTTTCTTGGTGGGGAGGGGTGAGGGATCTGGGGGAGGTTCACTGGGCCCTGTGGGTGATGCTGTCACAGAGCGCCTCTCTGATTCGTACCCCATCGCTGTGGGCCTGGCGACTTGGGGCAGTGGCAGGCTTTTCATAGCCAAGGTCAGCCTCAACTGCCCAATCCTGGATGAAGGCCTTGCCCTTGCTCTCCAGCATATAGTGGAGGGCACAGCATGTTCCCATCACCTGGGGCACATTATGCAGGCCAACCTCCAGGCACATGAGGAGGCACCTGATATAGCCCATCACGTGCCCGAATGTGCATTCCACCATGTTGCAGGCAGCTGTCAGACAGCTCCTGGATGGGGGCCATGTGAGGCTGCAAGAGCCAGGGCTGCAGGGTTGACGCCACATCTGCTCCCGTTCACGGGGCATGGTGATGTCCCCATCTGGGAGCTCCCGCTGGGGGATGTAGGTCCCCTCTTGCATCCTGTGGCAGAGGCTAGAGTTCTGGAACACCCATGCATCGTGGGTCCGGCCTGCCCAGCCCACGCAGATGTCCATAAATCATCCATTATGGTCCATCAGGGCCTGCAGCACTACAGACTGGTAGCCCTTCCAATTTATGAACCAGCTTGTGCTTTGGTCTGGGGCATGGATGGAGATATGGATCTCATACAGGGTGTTGAAGCAGTTGGGGAATCCAACATGGCAAATCCTGTGGCAGCTGCGTCCAGGTCCCCAACACGGATGACCCCCCGGAGCAGCACAGTGTTGATGGCCTCGAGAACCTATATGGGGTGGAGAGTGCATGCTGTGGCAGGGCCAGGGTGAAGGAAGCCTAAACAAGCAGAAGGGCCAGCAGGGCAATCAGAGCCAGCTGGGTGGGAGACAGCTCAGCCTAATTACAGCCAGCTGGTCCGAATGACTGGGCCAATGAGAGTCCTTTAAAACCGTCCACAGTGGGAAGGGCAGGGGGAGAGAGAGAGAGTGAGAGAAGAGTGGAGAGAGAACAGGTTTGAGAGGAGCAGAGGAGAATAACAGGAACACCGGAGATCTCAGAGAGAGAGTGAGAGCTTCTACGAGATCAAGAGAGAAGGCTTGCGACTGCTACGGCATGGAGAAGGTACCGGGGGAATCGTCTGGGGAAGTGGCCCAGGGAGGAGAGTTGCTGTGCCAAGGACCAAGGGAGTCAGCTCCTCCCACTGGCAGCTGCACAGGGTCCCTGGGCCAGAACCTGGTACGAGTGGGTGGGGGCTGGGTTCCCTCCAGACCACTCCTCACCCCAGTGAGGCAACAGGCCCTTAAGGGGTCCTAGTGGACTGGTCAGAGGACAGGCCCAGGAATTGGACTGACTTTGTTACAATGCTGTCATGGGTGTGTGACAGGGTGTGCCTGGCTCCCTCCTCCTCTGTCCACTCCAGGGCCCCTTCTCCCCTGCTCTAGGTCCCCCTTGCCTGGGACCCCATCCCCTGTCACCGTGGTGGTGGGTGTATGACCCAAGCATCTCTTACCTCCATGAGGATAGCCCCAACAATCACCTTGGCCACCCTGAACTGGTGTCCCATGCACCGGTAGCTGTCCAGGGTAGTCAGCTTCCACAGCACAATGGTGACCTGCTTCTGGAGGGGGAGAGTGGGCTGCATGCAGGTGTCCTGGTGTCGGAGGGCACGGGCAAGCCAGTTGCAGAGCTGCACTTGGTCATCCTGAAGTTCTGCAGCCAATGGGTGTCATCTCATTCACCCATGACAAGTTGGTCCCACCACTCGGAGCTGCTGGGATGGCTCCATTGGCACCAGAGCACACTGGGAGGGTGTGGCCGGGGCCCTGGGGAGAAGGGCTACACAACCCTAATGGAGCTGGGGTCACCCGCCAGAGGAGGTGGAGGGCAGCTATGACCACTGTGGCCAGGAGGCCAACCATAGTGTCAGGGAAGTCCGTGTCAGGGAGCTGCTGGAGATCCATTGGCCTCTGCAAGGGGCTTCTGCTCTGATCAGCTCAGCAGGCCTGAGCTGCATGAGCAGGGAGAGGGTGTTTGGGAGGGACCTTTTAAGGGGGCAGCTAGTTGTGGCGCCTGGAAGGTCTTGGCAACCATGCAACCCCATCTGTGGCATTTTCTTCCCCATTCTTTTGAAAGAGTGGCTGGGGCCACGTGGCTGAAGTCTTTGAAAAGAGTGGAATGATCTTTCAAAAGAGTGAATTGATCTTTTGATCAGCTTTTTGTCTGTTGATGCAATCTTTAAATAAAGTGAAAAAGGATTCTTTCAAAGATGGGGCTTACTTTCAAAAGAGCAGCGTCTACACTGGTTTTCTTCTTTTGAAATAAGATTACGCAAATGAGGTGCCAAATATGCACCTCATTTGCATTTTCGATTTCCTTCATTTGCATACCTCTTTCGAAAGAGGAATGCAAGTGTAGATGCACCCTAACCGTTTATTTGGACATAAGCTTTCGTGGCTTAGATGCATGAACTGGGAACTTCAGGTTGATAGGGGTATATATGCATACAAAGATAGGTGTTTTTATATTACTGTGCAGAAGACCAATTTTAATGAGGCTAATTCAGTCAAGGTGGATATTGCCAACTACCAACATTTTCATAGTATAGATAGCTATAGATAGTGTATTTTGACAGTTACATGCCAAAACTTGTTTGCTTTGAATGTTAAGATTTTTCCTTTGTGCTCCTCCTTTCACAGATAACAGTATCTTTGAAGAACATCAGCCTGGAGCCTTGCTTACTATAATCATTGAAGGGCTGGAGGTACCATTCCCCCATGCCTCCCCCTCTTTCCAGCTTAGACTCACTTTTGTTATTAGATTGTGTGGTATGAGAAGATTTCTTTTTTCTTTTTTTGTAAGAATCAGAATGGGGAAAAGAACATTATTTGCATGGTGAGAATCACAGAGATGACAGTTCTTTTTTTCCTGAGGCATTCAGTGTGTAATTGCTGAAGACATTCTAAGCCATTCTAAAGAAATGTACTGTCTGCCACTTGGTGTGCTCTTCCTAGAGAACCATCTGTTACACCTCAAATGTCTAAAGGTCTGCCATCATTTATTGCACCAAACAAATCAAATTCTTTGTCTGACATGCAGTAACTTGTGAATGTTGCCCAGAAGGTAGTTTACCATGCAAAGCACATGATCTTCTGTCTGTTGTTGCCATATAATCAACGTTTTCTCATGACTCAAGAAATCAGATGTACTGAGTACATTTTAATTTTCTTGATAACATATATGAATATTAAAAAGATCCTAAGTATTAGGGGGTAGACGTGTTAGTCTGGATCTGCAAAAGCAACGAGGGGTCCTGTGGCACCTTATAGACTAACCGAAATGTATGAGCATAAGCTTTCGTGGGCAAAGATCTGCATCTGACGAAGTGGGTCTTTGCCCATGAAAGCTTATGCTCATACATTTCGGTTAGTCTATAAGGTGCCACAGGACCCCTCGTTGCTTAAAAAGATCCTAAGTGATTTTTCTCTTCACTCCATTGTTGTATAATAAGCTTTTTCTTTTAGTATACCAAATCTTTCCTTGTAATAATCTGTAGGTCATGTGCATAAAGGCAATTCTAAAGTAAAATGGCCTTATTTTAACTTGATTTATTGTTCCTTTAATTAGGTCATTTGTAGCAGAAGCACGTAACCTGTGTCATGTTGCAGCAATATTTCCAGTTACACTGGTGGTTACTAAAAAGTTTCATCTGATAAGCATGTAGCCTTTAGAACACATGGATATAAGACTCAGTCCTGCAGCATATGAAGTTACTTGGACCTTTGGGTGAGTAAAGGAGCAGGCCTATAATGGTAAATTTTATTATTTTAAAACCCAGTATTCCCTCTTCCCTGCTGTAGATTCAAAATGCATCCTCAACCCTTCATTCATCTGAGGTGATGCACTTTTCCCCCTTAAAACGTTGACCTATGAGAACATAAGTACTTTTTTTGAGATGTGGAGAAATGTTCTATTGTAAAATTTCTAAGATACTCAGAAATCTTATGCCTAAAGAGGGAGTAATCTTCCCTTCTTTTTTTTTTTTTTCATTGAACAGTAGGGAACTAGTTAAGACCCTGAAGCCCAGGTGTAACTTTACACACATGTAGTCCCTTGGACTTCAAAAGACTACTCACATGCATGTTTAGGACTTTGCAGGATCAAGGTCCAACTAAATTCAGACTTCCCTCTTGTTCACTGCAGTATACTGTACCCACAGTGTCTATTAGGATGCTCTACTAAAACCTGATTGACCCAATGGAAATCAGACCACAATACAGAATTTACTATCTTGTGAAATAGCTGCTGAAAATACCCAAAACTAAGGAGTTATTAATGAAAACACTTGTAAGGTAGCTGAAGTGAAGAGCACTCAATGAAAAATGCTCAATAAAAATCTGAATTTTTTGTGCATAGTGCATTCACCTCAGTGAAAGTACCCTAGAAATTCCTTAGAATAGATAGGACCTAAGTAGCTTCCCCATCCTACCTCTTATTTGTTTTTATTTCATTATAAAGTAAATTATTGTTCTCTCATTTCCACATCTTATTTACTAGGCACTTTTGGTACTGTACATACAATAAGTATGCCAGGATTCCAGTAACTTGACTGAATTGTTTACAGAAGAACACACAATATGTAAATACTCAACTGTACTTTGTCCTCTGGAGTGCTGCATGTACTTACAGTACTGTTCATAGTAAATGTTGTGGTAACTTTGTAGTACTTACAGCATATTTGTTAAAGCCTGCTAGCTATTTCTGCACAGCTATAATTTTAAATCCTTCTTGAGAATATGGTTGATAGTAATTACGGTTGTGGATGATGTAGCTGCGAGAATCTATCCATTTTAGATACCTTTAAATTGTTAAAAATTAGTTCAAAAGGGGGCTAGTGGCAGGGAAGCTATTTGGAAAAGAGAAAGGTTGAGCAGATGCCAGTAACAAATCCTGCCGAGACCTGTATGTCCTCCTGATAGTACTGCCTGTACCAACTTGAGACTGACTGGCATGAATTTGAACTCTCTGTACCACTCGATATATTATGTTTCACATGGACCAATTACAATAATTACCAGCTCTGTGACTGGGGCTTTTTTGCTGAGTCTTCACCTCCTACCTCAGCTAGATGGAAGTACAGACAATCTTACAAACTGTGTGTTTTGTTTTTTTTTTAAATAAAATAAATGCAAAATAAAATACTTATTTAAGGAGGGCTTGAAGGGAAATTAAATGCTAGCCAATAGTGATGGCATTCATAATACAAACTTTAGATTACTTGAAAGTCCTTCAGACCCCAATCCTGCAATCAGTTCAGTCTGGACAGACCCTTTGGCTGGGTGGGAGCCTGGGGGGCGGGGGGGGGAAGGAAATACAAGATCGCCACTTGAAAATTATAGTAGGGAGCACTTTATAAATGTCTATAGATTGGTGGGACTTCTACCTTATATTTCAGTATCTCTCTTTTAAGATAGTGGAACTAAATCAGAAAAAGATCCATATAAAAAGGAGTGGTATATTGTTACTTTTCAGTTGTCTGGTACTTTTTCTTATCAGAACCTTAACTCTCAAAAGGATGGCATTTTTTAATAACTCTGCAAAAGATTGTTTTACAGAGAAAATGTTTTAAGTTACTTAGTAGAAAAACAAATTAGGGATGAGGGACTCCAGTCATCTTTTAAGAACAATTTATCTTCCATTGATGATTGGGCCTGCCCTGTAGCCACCTGCCAAGTCATCATCCTACTAGGAACAAAGTCGCCATCAGCATATTTCTTGTGCTTGCAATCATCTGTGTTGAGCAGCTGTGGTATGTCTGGACCTTCTACTGGCTAACTATAATAGTTGTTAAAGAAAATGTTGATACTATTTTAATTTGCACTATTACTAGTTCTTGTCGTTGTTAGTGTTGAAACTTCTTGATGTCATGTTATTCATTCAGTAGCAATGATAGCATTCCCTGCCTGTACCAAGGAGGCAGCCGGAACTGTTGGCATAAATCTGTCATAAGCTTACATGACCTGACATGTGATTCAGATGAACTATTACAACGATCAGTTATACTGCTGTAACATTGCCTACTTGGCCAGTGACCTGTGTACCTAATTTAGCAGAATACATTGTCATCTAGGTAATCATTTGTGTTTGCCCAAAAAATACCTGAAGGATTTTCATTCAGAAAGATGGTGAAATAAAAGCAAATGGGTGAAATTTAGAGGTGGGTAAGGTAGTGTAAATTACAAGTAGTTAAGTGGGCATCTAAATTGTAGTGTCATTTTGCATACTGAACAGCCAGAAGAAAGTATAAACTAAGAATGTTGGCACTTAAAGTTACTCTTATTTTTTCCAGTTAGTTGTTTTTCCTACCATATAACAAATTGGACTCTTTCCTCCCATTGACTCCAGGCCTTTCTACACAGGGAAGATTTACCTGTTATACTGGCATAGTTAAGCCTGTATGGTTAAACTGATATAGCTGTGTGAATTTTGGCATGCGTGCCTTTTCAGTTTAACTTAAAACTGCTTCCAAACCAAAAACAAAAAAATGCATTCTTATAGCTGAATAAGAGTGTTACAATGGGGAGTTATATTTGTATAACTGTACCGATTTAAATTCATATTTATACCGGTACAAGTTTGCTGTGTAGACATGCCCTCGTATTCTGTTATAGCCACTTACAGTGTGTCTAGACTAGGATGAGAAGTGGTCTTGGTGTAGGGTGCATTAGTGGCATTGTAAACAAAAATATGAATTCTTAGAGGGAAGATGGTTGGGAAATGGAGGGGAATAAACACTGAAGGCAATTCTAGCTGGTTCATATATATTATGCTTGGCAAATTTAAAAAAGTGTTAAGTTGACATTTGAATTTGGAGAGAGGCGCTGCTAAGAAAGGAATGGTTAGCTGTAGCACTTGAAGGGAGGGCCAGTTACTGCAACCTTTAGTTCACAATCATAAACTAGTTACACGTGGATAATTTTTCACCTCCTTGTTAAACGTTTAATGGTTCTACTGGACGAGATGCTTGGTTATGTGGTTCCCCTCCGAAGCTATGTTTATGATGCTCTTGCCTTCTCAGTTTTTTTTAAGAATTCACTTCAAAATGTACCATTTTCCTCAAAACTATTCCTTGGAGAGATCTCCCATGACAGGCTGTTATCTGTTGACTTTTCTTATGCAACAGGGGGATATTTTATCTTGTAAAGAAAAGGGGACCATAAACTGTTCCAGTTTTGAAGTGCAAACAGTTTTGGGCAAATAGGGAGTAACTTTTTGTTCCTTCTTCATAAATCATTATTTGTGAAACATACACCTCTGCCTATTGGGAAAACAAGCCATTCTTCATCTTTCTTGTCCAGGTATTTAGATGATGATTTGGAGCTAAGTGAAGTGAGGGGGATATAATATGTGGGGATAAATGAGTAAACTGTTAAGGTACCTTGCTGGTTTTCTACTGCAACTATCACTTTCATTGTCTTAAATCTTGTGCAATGCTGAACATTTCCCTATTATCTCCTTTCTGAAGACTGGTTAATTTTTAAATTGAATCAACATTCTCTTAACTCTTGCAGTTTGTATTACACAAAGTTGAGTGTTAGAACCACCACAAATCTCGCTTTCTTCTGCTCTAAATGTAAGGTGTGTTTCTCTGATCTTGCCTTAGCTAGCACACACAACAGTGTATTTTCTACTTATAAGATATTAGATTAAAATTAATAAAAAGAAAACACACTTTCCTTCTTGGGACTGGGAGAAAGATAAAGCACATGTGACTGATGCTAATTGTGTTCCTTAATGAATTTCTTGAAGTTGCTCAGATACTATAGTGATGGAGAGCTGTCTAAAGTGGAGAGTTTATTTCCAGCACCAGTATTTCACATTTTTGCTTTGTTTCTTATGTGTTTCAAGGGGCTTTATTTTCAAACTGCATTTGCAGTATTAAATCCAAATCAAAGCTCTCTAACAAGAGTCAAAACTTGCCACACATGATTAGGAATATACTTAGATAATTGTCCAGGTATCTCGTTTGTGCAGTCCCATTTGTGTGCATCACTCTTCACGGAACACAGAAGTCAGTGGGTTGGGGATTTTATGCTATAGATAAAACACAGGAGGAAGATGGCACAAACATACAGAGAGAGAAAAGAGAAGTAATATCAAGTAGTACTTGAAGATTTTCTTAAATTTTCTTTTTCCTTCCCCTTGTGAAGGTGCACGTTTCTATCAATTTTGACAGATATTTGCATTTATAAGGCACCTTTTAGACAAAGATAGCAAAGTGCTTTACCAATATTAGTTAACCTGTGATACGAGATTGTTAATTCTTAGTTTCATTTTCCTGATCAGAAAACTGAGGCATAGAAGAGTAACAGAGAGATAGCCATGCTAGTCTGTATACTATGAAAACAAAAAAGCAGTCCAGTAGCACTTTAAAGACTACTGTTCTGGTCTGGCTATGATCTGAAGAAGTGGATCTGTCCCACGAAAGCTCATCACCTAATAAATTATTTTGTTAGTCTTTAAAGTGCTACTGAGGCATAGATGTTAAGTGAGTTGCCCAAGATTATACAGTGAATCAGTGGCAAAGCCAATATTATGCTCTGGATTTGCTCTACTAGGATGTGCTGTTTAAGGAGATGGGCAGATTCTTGGTGGATAGAAGTTGATGTTGCTCTAGTGGAATCAATCAATGAAGAGGTCTATTTATACCAGCTGAAACTCTGGCCTACAGTACAGTATGTGGTTTCTGCTCTTGTAATCAAATCCTTTCATTTCCTAAAGATGCTGTTTGATAGAAATCACACCCATATTTCTGTGTTACTGCTGAACACTGCTTTCTTTTAGCTCCTTCAAAGTGGTGAATTTCTCCTTGGGGAGGTGTGACTTAATACCATAGCAAACAACTCTTTATCGCTGTGTAGGGAGATAATTACTCTAATGACCAAAGTGGTGTTACTGAAATTTCCAAGGCCTTTTGTGTGCATCTAAGTACCCTAAGCAGCCCAGAGGAGCCAGTTTTGAGTACTGGAGCAGAACAGATCTTGCTACTGCTGTCCTCCTCTTTAGCAGCTATGGAGAAAACCATCTGCTTCTGCTTTCAGTTGAAAGGGGCTTGTGTGGCAGGAGGGCATTTTGGAACACTCCATGCCTGTTCCTAGCTCCTGTATTTACAAGGGAATGAAAGGAGAGGAACTGAGGGAATGAACCTCTTGGGTTGAAACATTCCAGGTTAGTTATAATTAAGAAAAGAAAGTCCTGCATACATACAATGGCATATAAAAATAGTCCTTCTGTGAGAAGTATATCTATAAAGTTTTTCTTAGAAACAATTCTACACCTGATCATTGTTTGTTTTTAAAAAAAAATTATCAACTTAGTTATAAAATATCCTTTCTTCCTGCTCCTACTTAAGATGTGTAGAAGGTAGACACTAAATACATTTGCTGATCCTGAAATAATTTTCAGAGCCTGTGATAGATTGGAGGACTGGGCCAAAAGAAACCTGATGCGGTTCAGCAAGGAGATGTGTAGAGTTCTGCATCTGGGGCAGAAGAATCCCAAGCATTGTTACAGGCTAGGGACCGACTGGCTCAGCAGCAGTACGATGGAAAGGGACCTAGGGGTTATGGTGGATGAAAGGCCGGATATGAGTAAACAGTGTGCCCTTGTAGCCAAGAAAGCTAACGGCATACTAAGGTGCATTTGGAGGAGCATTTTGAGCAGATCTAGAGAACTAGTTATTCCCCTCTATTCGGCACTGGTGAGGCCACATCTTGAATATTGTGTCCAGTTTTGGGCCCCTCAGAATAAAAAGGATGTGGATTTGCTGGAGCAGGTTCAGCAGAAAACAAAAATAATGATTAAGGGTCTGGAGCACAGGACTTATGAGGAGAGGCTGAGGGATTTGGGCTTGTTTAGTTTACAGAAGAGAAGACTTACTGAAGGGGAGCTCTAAAGAGGAGGGTGAAAAATTGTTCTCAGTGGTGTCAGCAGAATAAGGAGTAATGGTCTGAAGTTGAAGAGGGAAAGGTGTAGGTTAGGTAGTAGGAAAAACTACTTCACAAGGAGGGTGCTGAAGCGTTGGAATGCGTTGCCTAGACAGGTGGTGAATTTGCCATTGCTTGAGGTTTTTAAATCCCGGCTGGACAAGGTCCTGGCTGGGATGACTTAGTGGGGGTTGATCCTGCCTGAAGAAGGGGGCTGGACTAGATGACCTCCTGAGGTCCCTTCCAGCCCTATGATTCTGTGAAATGTCATGTTGCATAGATTTGAGCTATTATGTCAGGTTAGCAGGAAAACATATTTTTATGTAAATATGTTACCTTCAAATATGTTAGCTATCTTCTGCCTGAGCACTTTTGGATATTTAAAATACAGCCAGTATCAAAAATATATATGAAGTCACATAAAATAATAAAGTTTTAAAGCTTATATTCTACCTGCAACCTAACGAATGTTATAGAATAGAACTGCTAGGAGAGGTCTAATAGAAGATTTATTTAAAAATAACTTTAAAATTAAATGGTTCTATAATACCTCTTTCTGAACAATTTCATACTGCTTCTTCAACTACATACCACTCTAAGAACAAGCTTATTCTACGATGCATGCTGCATAAACTTTACTCAGAATGGAGCATAGGTCTACAGCAGGGTAGATTTGGTGGCTATAGAATTGTAGAACACTTCTTTCTCAAGTGCTTGCCCTTATCTATTTGGGTGCATGTACACTAGCATTCCTCTTTTTCTGAAAGAGGTATACAAATGTTGGGAACTTAAAAATGCAAATGAGGTACATATTTGGCACCTCATTTGCATATTATTTTGAAAGAGCTTCTTTTGAAAGTAGGAAACCAGTGTAGATGCTGATCTTTCGAAGATGGGGTTTACTTTTGAAAGAATCCTTCTCTTTATTTAATGGGAAGAAGGATTCTTTCGAAGATGGGGTTTACTTTTGAAAGATCAGCATCTACACTGGTTTTCTTCTTTTGAAATAAGAATACACAGATAAGGTGCCAAATACACACCTCATTTGCATTTTCAATTTCCTTCACTTGCATACCTCTTTTGAAAGAGGAATGCAAGTGTAGACACACCTTGGCTGCGTCTACACTAGCCGGCTACTTCAAAGTAGCGGGCTCACTGTTGCACTTCAACATTGAAATCGATGGTAGGCTTCAAGATGTCAAAATCACTATTCCTATCCGAAGATGGGAGTAGTGCCCTACATCGAATTAGGGCAGGTGTAGACGATCTGCGTCCGGCTACTTTGAAATAGTGGGGTCCTCCATGGTGGCAATCAATTGAGAGGTTGAGACGTGGCCAGCTTCCAGACATCTATTGTGACCCTCTTCTCTATGGGGAGGGTGTGCTGCATCTGGGTGTCCTGAGTCCAGGGGTGAGCCACTGGCAGAGCTCTATGAAGGTCTGCGGGCGCATGCGGAAGTTCTGCAGCCACGTCGTCATTCCCCCTCCCCCATTACCAGCTGCTTCCACCACTTGGAGCTTGTGGGGTAGATCCAGAGGTGGTGGAGCACCCAGCAGTGGAGGAACAGAGGAGCCTGGTGGTCAGGGGTGTCCCTGTCTGCCCCTGGGGAGGGCTCTGCGGCCAGGAGCTGCTGGCTGGCCTCCCGTGCAGCAACTAGCAGGCACTTGCTCCCTGGGTGACAACTTGGAAGGCTTCCAGGTGCTGCTGAGGGTCCATGGCTGCTGTGCCTTTGGTCTGCGAGAGTGTGGCTAGTGCTCTGCAGGCTGAGTGTGTAGGGGAGAGGCTCTTGAAAGGAGCGGCTTGCTGTTGCCCCAGAAGGGCTAGTCCAGCCTGTGAGCCCGTCTGCAGGCTTTCCCAGCCCCTTATTTCGAAGGGGAACGCTTGTGTGTGTGTGGACACTCTGCTTTTCCTTCTGGGGCAGCCCCTTTTGACATTCCCCGTCGCTACTTTCACATTGAACAGCGATGGCACCAGCCCTGGAGGACGTGTGGACAATATGCGTTGAAGTAGCCTATTTTGATGTTGTTACTGGCTACGTCTACACTAGCCCCAGTCTTCGAAATGGCCACGCAAATGGCCATTTCGAAGTTTACTAATGAAGCGCTGAAATGCATAAACTTCGAAATGGCCATTTGCGTGGCCATTTTGAAGTTTGGGGCTAGTGTAGACACGGCCACTTTGAAATAGGCTACTTCGACGTAGTGTCCTAGTGTAGATGTAGCCTCTCTGAGTTAGGTGGGTGTATGCTGCATTCATGATTGTGGGAAGGTTTTATCCTAGCTGCTACCCATTGGGTGGGCTGTGGAGCCCCTTGAAGTGGGGCCACTGCAAAGACTTATTGATGACCCCACTGCCCCTCACTTCCTTCTTACCACTTGTGCAAGCTGTTGGAACTGTGGCTGAGTACTTGTTGCTATTCCATGTCTCCCTAGCTCTTTCTTGTGTAAATAGGACACCTGCCTAACTTGAATAGATATGAGCAACACATCTTGAAGAATAACCATCAGAAGAGCAAGTAACCACTTTTTCATCATCTCACCTATCTTTCCTAAGAATGCTTAAGACGCAAAACCTACTCTGTAAGTGCAGAGTACCAGTTTCCTCTTGTGCTTTGACATCTATCAGCCTGTGTAAATATTTGGAAAAGACTTCAGCCCTTCTTGTCACTGGTCAGGAGGAGTTCTTTAGGCTGGGAGTTGGGGGACATCTCTACATTACAGGCAGGTCCTTCAGGTGACTATGTTGCTAATTACTTGAGGTATGGACCTGAGGTGAGAATTGGAACCCTGCTGGTTTCTGCTCAAGGGCTGGGGGCTGCAGCTATGGCTTACTTCTGCTGGAGAGCTCTTTGAGGGGGGAGTCAAAGGCCAGTAGGCTAGGAGTTAGGGACAGAGAATTTAAATCTTTTATCAAACCTGAGGCCTGGAGGTAAAATGAGCTGCTATGTTTACAAGTATCAGAGAGGTAGCCGTGTTAGCCTGTATCTTCAAAAACAATAAGAAGTCCTGTGGCACCTTATAGACTGTTATATCTGTTAGTCTATAAGGTGCCATAGGACTTCCTATTGTTCATCTACGTTTAAACTCATTTCCAAAGCGCAACTCACCTTAGTGCGCCACCCCAGGGAGCCCCACTAGATGGCACTCTCTCAACGAGCAGCGAGCCGCGCTGTCCCAGCTCCCGGGCGCCGTCAGAGCCCCTGCTGGCCTGGCTGCGCTATTGCGGCCGCCTTTTCTGAAACCCGAGGGCGGCCATCGCTGCTCAAGGTCACGTGGCACAGCGGCAACCAATCAGGGCGAGGAAGGGGGGGGACCCAGACTCTTGTCCCTGTGGCCGCCATTAAAGAAAAAGGGGCTCGGAATTTAGACGGGAGGAGAATCCTCCTCCCGGCCGACCTGCGACATGGGGGCGACTTGCTGACGGGAGCCGGGCACTCAGGATGCCGCGGCCGGGCAGCCGCCGACAGAGGCACCGCTGAGAGGAGGCCCGTCGGCAGGGGCTTCGGAACACCGACTGCGGCCGCCGCGTCCCTCTGTCTCGGCGACGGCGGGGCTGGAGCGTGTGGCGTTGCCCCCTCAGCTGAGGAGAAGCCGGGGTGCGGCCCCCAGTGCGGGAGATCTGGGGGTTCGGCGCTGCCGTTGAGGCGGTTCGCTCCCCCCCGCCCTTGGGAGGGCCCTCCCCCGAAGAGACCCTGCGGTGCCTCCCCGCCCGGAGATCGCGGGGTTCAGCCCCCGTCACGAGAGACCTCTCCCACGGAAGCCTTGCTGGGTTCGCGCCGGCGGAGGGGACCCCTCCCCCTCGGCACGTTGGTGGGGGTCGGAGAGTCCCTCCTTCCGAGGAGATTCAGGGGGTTCAGCTCAACTTGGGGGTAGGCCCCTGCTGACGAGAGATTCTGTGGGACTCCCCAGCTCTCAGGAGGCTGGGGCTCAGCCCCAGAGTCTCCTCCGCCCCCAGCGAAGAATCTGCCCGCGCAACGGAGACGCCTCGGCTTCTTTCAACCTTCAGATAAGAGGATTTTTTTTGGGGGGGAGGGGGTTATCTGCGCACGAAGACGTACCTCGCTGGACTGCTGCTGAGCGGTTTTCGGGGTCCGCTAGAAGACCCCTCTACGGATTTGGGGTGTGCCCCAGGAAAATTTTTACCCCACCCGTGGGAAATCTTAAGACATTTGATTTCTGAAAGTTGAAGTTTTTGCCTGGCCTAATCTTTAATTTATTTGGAATATATCTTGAGGGGGAGAAGAATCTGACACCCCCACTTTCTCCTCTTCCCGACGGACTCTGTCGATTCTCATCTGCTCTTCCCTAGACATTCTACTATTTGCCCCTCTCATCTGGAGATTTAGAAAACAAGAGGAAGAGCAGGGAGGTTGCTGGATTAATTGCCCCTGTTGGATTATTTATTCCTCAACTCCCCTCGTTTGGCGATTGAGATAAGAGGAAGGGGTCGTGAACCCATTTTACCTCCTGCCCAATTGGATTAATTACCCCACTTCTCTTCCTTGTTGGATCAATTACCCTAGTCTTCTCCCTTGGTCTTCGACTGAGTAAACAAGAGAAGCGGGGAGGATTGTATCTCTTAATCTCCCATCGTTGGATTATTGACCCTTTCCTTCTTTTCTCCCCCTTCCTGGTTGTTGTCTTCCCCCCACCCCCCCGCTTTGGCAAAAGAGGAGGAAAGGGTCTGACCCTTACTCACCTTTCACTGCTCCCCTCCTGCGTATTTAACCTGCCACTATTCTGTGTGTGTGTGTGTGTGTGTGTGTGTGTATAAAAAATCCCTTATTTTAATAGTATTATTTGTGCGTGTGTGTAACCTTCCCCCTTTCCCTTCTGTGTCTCTCCCTCCCCTCTCAGTCTGTCTCTCTCTCTCTGTCTCTTTCTTTCTTGTCGGAGGCTGTGGGATAATGGCGTGTGGGTTGTGGCTGTGAGGATGAGTTCCTGCTTCGTGCCGAACGGGGCCAGCCTGGAGGATTGCCATTCCAACCTATTCTGTCTGGTAAGTGTCCACCAGCTGCAGACACACTATACACAGAGGGAAGGAGGTGTTTTTTTTTTTTTTGGCGGGGGAGGGGTGGAGGCATGGCGGGGGGTAGAAGGGGTAGTGGAAGCAAAGCAGCCATTTTTAGCATAGCTTCTCTTGGATGAGTCCTCAGAGTAGGCCCTGCCTGGAACCAGCTAGCTTTCCTATGTCCCTCTGTTGTTTTTTTTTTCTACCTACACCCCCCCCCCCCCCACTGTTGCCTGTATAATACTGTCCTTCTCTCTATTGTTTTTGGCCAATATTACCCAATTCTGATCCCTTGTCCCTGAACTTTTTTCTTCTTTCTATTAATCTTTTTAGCTATATCTTTTCATATTTTTATTTTAGTTCTGACAGCAGGTATGTAGCTCCACTACTCCCCTTTGTCTGGCAAACTTTTTTATGCTCCTTCACCCGCGTAGTAATGCTCCAGAAAAATCCCAGTTAAATCCTTAATTTTTTCCTTGCTTGTTAGTACTTTCTTTTGTTTGCCATTTTTTTCCTGTAAAAATGGCTTTGGTGATTATGTTCATTTTTAGAAAAGGTACATGCCATTCTATCCTTATGCACCATTTCACATCTTTTATTTTATTTTTTTTGTTGTGGACCTGTTAATCTTCACTTTGACAGCTCCTAGAGCCAGTTTGATTTGGATTGGGCAATGGTTCACTTTGTTGTGGCTATGAGGATTGCTGACATGTCTCATTTTCCTTTTAACACAAATTAATTCAGATCAGGCTGACTTGTATTTATTATTATGGAGGCTGTTGTAAGTAAAACCTACATCTGAGTGTTCTTGCTGGTGTATGTTTTGTGGGAGGGGAATCTGGACAGCTTGTGTATGTTTGCGGGATACCAGTATGAAGGCTGCATTAGGCCTGCAGCTCCATACGAGCAACATTTTTAAAGTCTTTCAGAAGTACCAACTGTTGCAGATTTCTAACAACCCTGAGTCTACAACCTCATTTTCCTACTATGGTGGGGGAGGCTCTCCTATTAGATAAACAGTGCAAATTGTTGTCATAACTGGGGTGGGGGGAGGGAGGACAGGAGGTTAGAACCTTGTGGGAGAAGTGGGGATGGTATTAGTAAGTGCTAGAAACCACTTGTATATGTTCCTTTATGAGACTGAATCCATTTGGCACCTCCTACCATGTATCTTGAGGTCATTGGTCTGTTTAACAAGTGGTCAGTGTTCAAACTTGAGCTCTTTGGTAATTTTTGCTTTGTAAACAGTAGTTTAATAATAGAGAGAAAGTACATGTGGGAATAGGAGGATACAGAGCAAGACAAATTATTGTGACCTAACAGGATAGTATCTTCAATTTCAGATTTGTTAAATGCAGTCTTTACAGAAAAAATAATTTGGGATTTAATTGTGGATGTGGGAAAAGGAGCTGAATAAGATGGCATAGGGTAGAGTGGATGCATGGAAGTCACAACTTTTTGATATATTCCTCGTTTTAGAAGTATTCACTTTCTGTAATATGGGGAATTCAGTTTTTACCAAAAGATCTTTCAGAGGACTGGAAGTTAATGGTGGTCACTGCCTGAAAGCGTCACGTAATTTTAAAATGCACAGAAGGAACATGCATGTGTAGGATCAAGGCTAAAGAGAATAACATTTGCTGGGATACATGATTAGTCTATAACTATTCAGTTACAGTAGTTTGAAAACTATTTTGCTAATAGTTGCTGTTCACTCTAATTTTTAATCAAGTTTTGCTGAATTTAACAATTTGGAGAGACCAGGTGGGTGAAGTTTTACTGGACCAGCTTCTGTTGGTGAAAGAGATGAAATGTTGAGCTACCCAGAGCTTGTCTTCATGTATCTTCTAGGTAGACAAACGCTTTTATTGCAACTTTGTTTCTAGTATTAATAATTACAGCAATTTATTTAAAGAGAGGTTGATTGACGTTAGGCAAGGTGCAGCTCATACTTTAATATATAAGCTGTCTTCACCTTTACATTCAGCACAGCACATTTTAGAATATTTTTGTAAGATTTTGTTTAAAACATAGGATCATGGATTATTTTGTGTCTTTTATAAATCACAGAACTAGGGTCTTATGGCTGGTGGCTTTTTGCCAAGAGTCCTATCTGTAACTTGCTCCTAGTGAACTGAAAGTAACTTCTAGGTTTAGTAAACCTTGGTTTTTCCCCCCTCAAATGTTTTTCACCTTTTTTTTTTTTTTTTTGTTTGTTTTGCAGGCTGACTTAACTG
Organism: Carettochelys insculpta; assembly: GCF_033958435.1. Taxonomy (NCBI): domain Eukaryota; kingdom Metazoa; phylum Chordata; order Testudines; family Carettochelyidae; genus Carettochelys; species Carettochelys insculpta. The sequence continues at coordinate 6,327,519 of NC_134155.1, forward strand.
GGATTAAATGGAAACGATATGTATGGCAGGGTCCAACATCTGCCCCAATTCTCTTTCCGGTTACGGAAGAGGATCCCATTTTGAGCAGTTTCAGTCGCTGTCTGAAGGCTGATGTACTGAGTGTTTGGCGGCGTGATCAGAGACCTGGACGCAGAGAGCTGTGGATATTTTGGTGGGGCGATGATCCCAACTTTACTGATCTTATTCATCATGACCTCTCAGGTAAAACAGAATGAACTCAACAAAATATCTACTCATTCAGTCAACAACATACTTAATATGTTCCAACATCACAAACACTACAGTGGATGATGACAAATGTTTTATTTCCTATAGCGTAATATGTCATACACCTTCAACCACTTTGCATTTATGATGTTCCTAGAAAGCCAAATACTGTGGTGGTGACATCTCAAAACCGAACTTCTGCCTTGAGTTAGTACTGATACAACTGTGGCTGTGTCTGCACTAGCGCAAAACTTCAAAGTGGCCTCTTCGAAGTTTACTAATGAAGCATTGAAATACATATTCAGCACCTCATTAGAGTGCAGGCAGCTGCGGCACTTTGAAATTGACGCGGCTCGCAGCTGTGCGACTTGTTCAGATGGGGTTCTTTTTGAAAGGACCCCGGCAACTTTGAAATCCCCTTATTCCTATCTGCTGTTAGGAATAAGGGGATTTCAAAGTTGCCGGGGTCCTTTCGAAAAGGAGCTGCATCAATTTCGAAGTGCCACGGCTGCCGGCATTCTAATGAGGCTCTGAATATGGATTTCAGCGCTTCATTAGTAAACTTTGAAATGGCCATTTGCATGGCCATTTTGAAGTTTTGGGCTTGTGTAGACATAGCCTGTGTGTGGGGTGGCAGTTTTTCAAGGAGAAACTTTTTTTGCTCCTTTAATTTATTTGTAATATCCTATGCTCTTTGAAACAGTAAGTCTAAAATTTGGACAGAATTTTGTCTCTGAAACAAAAATGCAGGAGTCTGTGACAGTGTCTCAGGTGTGGGATGATATTTTTGAAGAGTTTTGATGTAACCTCATTTGTAGGTGATCAGAATTGACCTTAAATCTCCCTGCTTTTTTTAAGGGTGTGTGTTCTGGGGGAGAGATAAGGATCCAGGTGAAGTTGTTGTGTCTGGAATTATAGACATAGTCAAAGCTTTCAAAATAAAGGTGCCTAACTCGTAAGGCATATTAGGGAGTTGGGTGTTGTGAATCTTGTGTATTAAGTCTCTGGTTTTCTTTAGAAGTGCTGAATGCCTGTTTAAAGTACATTGTCATCATTGAAGTTGGTGAGAGCATACCACTTTTAAAAGTCAGACTATTCTTACTTGGGTGTCTAAATACAGACTTTTTTTTAAGTGCCTAACTTCAGACATTTTATTTAAAAAATATTTAGCTTAGAAAAGTAAGTTTTCTTTTGAAATGTTTTAAATATAGTCTTGTTGACAGATAATTATTTCCTGTTTTGTTTGGAAAGCTAAATTTTAACCACTACCTTTTGTATAGAATCTCCCTAGTAGGCTTATAGATACATATTTTTATATGGTAATATTAAGAAGTCACGTATTTAAAGTTTAGAATAATGAACACCATTCATATTGCAGAATTGTAAAAATAAGTCTAGTTTTCATATGCAGTACTGTTGATGAAAATGGAAGTCTGTGGGTACTTGTTCTTTCCAGGGAAACATTTTCGATCAGATGAATAAATGGTGCTTGTGAGAACCAGAATACATTAATAGTGTCTGTGTAATTGTAGACCTGTCAAAAAGCATATATGAAGTTGAAGTGTTGCTGAGCAATTTTCTTTAAAATAGTCTTGTAATCTGTAAAATTTCCATATGTACAGTCTTTATAGGAAGAAGCATCATGTTTTATGCAATGGAAATATGTTGTGTACTGGAAAAGATTCCAGTAATGTATTTGAGTTAGCAGGAATTGGAATGGTGCTGTTACTAGTAGTACTATTACTACTAGCAACCCTGATAATGGAAACATTTTTAAAATTTCTTATGGAATAGTCATGTTACAGTTTCCTTAGTTTGCCATATGATTGTTCTCTGTCCTGATGTGCAGGGACCATCCTTTGTCCCTTTTTAACTAGATGTAAACTTAGATTCCATGTGTTCTTGTCCTGGTCTGCTCCTGAGTAAAGACCAACACTTGTATATAAGTTTCTGTGTAAGACTTTTGGTATGTTGTCTTCTAAGGCATAGCGTGAGACAAAAATATTAAATATTTTTTTAAATAGCTCACGAGCATGAAATTAAATCCCAGGCTCACATAGGACTGAGATGACGTTTCTGAGTTTGTCCAGCGTATTTAGTGTGATAAATTTTATTTGGGCAACATTTAGCACTTTTAAAAATCACTAATTAGGTAACTTTTTAAAGTAATAATCAGGAGAAACTTTGTTAAATATACCACTGACCTCTAGGGGCTTTAGGGATATTTTTCAGCTGAATTCTTTGAGCTAGTCTCTGAGGCCCTCGGAGACTATCTTTGGGGCTTCAATGGAGATGATCTGACCTGTGTCGTCTGGGAAGTGATGAACTCCTGAATTGCCTTACTTAGAACTAGTGGAATACTTATGTAGAATTGCTTGCTTGCTCAACTGTATCTTTGGAGCTGTTTTGGATATTGGTTTGTGTTTGAGGTGTTTGACCATTGATGTCTGCATTTCAATATAGATTCTATTCTACGCCAGTTTCAGTGCAAGAGTTTCCATGCAGATTCCAACAGCTCATGACTTTTTTTTGATTTTCCTGGTGGTTAAAGATGCCTGACCTCTGATTCCATCAAGGATGTTTTTTTGGAGCGGGGGAGCACCAGCAAAAACCATTATCATCTTTTAAAATGTTCTAGCCTGCTTGGAGCTGTATAACCAGCATTAATTACATAAATGATCTATATGAAATGAAGCAGCTAGATTGGGAGAGAGGCAGGGGAGGAAGTTGCCTGAAGCCCATTCATTTTCTGTACAAAAAATTTGAGTGCATAGGTGAGTTATATTGCTTGGATTCAGTTATTACTTGGCCTCATCCACAGACATAGCAATGAATTCTTGGTTGGTGGATAATCTTTATGGTTCCATTCTGCTTTATCCTTTATTGCACTCCTCATGGAAAAGGATAAATTGTTTCCAGGGTGAGGGCTGGTTTTTTCTGTTCTGATCCTCTTTATATTGTTTAGTGAAAACTGAGTGCGGCTATAATGCATTACCAGGTGTTATTAAAACTATTGCTGAGCAAGCTTAGGGTGTTGACCGTTCTTCAGACAGTATTGGGAACTTGTTTTTAAAAACATTATCAGGATGCTAAAGTGTGTGCCACTTAATTGCCTAGTGAAAATCTTTTTCTAGGAGAAGTGATTTGAGAGGGCAGTAGTTATTCTGTTCCAGTTATGCTTGGGTACAGTAACGTACAGATTTTGGCCTCCTGTTGGAGCTGAAAATGTGTTAGGAGGCCATAAATTGTTTGTGAGCTGAGACTTTTTGACAACTTTTGATTTGCCATGAGTTGTAGCTTGACATTGCATGTGTCTTGAAAGTTTTCTCTTGGGAATGAGCAACCTGCTGAGGGATGTGACACGTGACATTCTTTAGGGTTCTTTGTATTTCTCTTGCCTTTTGGAAGTTAATATTCTGGCAGAATGTTTGAAATTTGTTTTTTCTTAGGGGGTTGTATCTGAACTGTCCACATCAAGCCTTGGATATAAATTTGGATCCTTGCTGGTAGAGGTTGGTGATTTGAGGAGTTCTACACCCCCACCCCCATCCTGTTGCCATAGCTTTTGAGAGGATTTAGTCAAAGGTAGTGACTCTTCATGTCTTTCCATTGCACCTTTTCTGAGAGTGCCATTCAGGAAAACTCTTCAATGTTCTCTGTATATCAGGCATTATTTTATCCAATGGCAGCTTTGCAAAGGTAATATCTTGTAGCAACAATAAGGCACAATCATAGTAAATCCCTGCTAGAAAAGTGTAAAGTAGGACACTTGCATGATATATACTTGTTCAGAATGTTGCAGCATAGTATTTTGCTGCAATGAGCAGCCGTAGTTGTGGTGTGCCTTCTCTGTTCAGTGTCTAACTATATAAACGTGGGGGTTGAAGTTGGTAGTGTCTTTAAATATTTGCATAGGTTCCTACTGTACTCCAAAACTATATTCTTAAGCAGTAGCTGCATTTCGGCTTCCACTCACATCTTAAGGATTCCACCATTGTGCCTTTGGCCACCAAGTTACACCTTTAATGCGATGAGCTGTAAAATGTGGAATTCTTTCCCCTTCCCTCCCTTGGTTCATCTTTTCTTAGCTTTTAACAATCTTCTTTTTCACTTGTGTGTACTTCACTACTTTTGGTCCTGTTTGTTTAATTTCACCCATTCTGTTAGACTCCCTTATTGGTTTGGCCAGCTCCCTACATGCTTTGTTGGGAGAGTAATTTGGTCTTGGCTCTGCGTTAGGTGTAAAGGAACATGCAAGCTATAAGAAGACAAAATAATGGTTGATAGCCAAAAGCTTTTTCGGAAATGTGTGCAGGGTGCATATTTGTTTGTCACCTGTTTTAAAAATGGCAAGCAATCTTGGGCGCTCATGGATTCCAAATGGCAACAGATACTGCTGCATGGTGGTCAGGGAAGTACATAGTGCAGGGAGTCTGAAATTTTCATAATGGGGGGACAATGTTGTAATCAATCTCTTCTCCCCACCCCCTTTCCAAATCATGTGGACCAATTAAATACTAAGGCATCTTTAACATCTAATAGAAAACAGTGTAAGAGCCGACATCATGTGATCAACTACTGTTCTTTAAGCTGCTAGAAGTAGTCCACAAAATAGCTGGAGAACTACTTCATTAATGGCTTACTCACTTAGTTGGCAGGGCTTGCTGTTAATGTATACTCTTCCGTTTTGATATATGTCACACTACAAAACTTAGCACCCAGATGTCCATATAGTGAACCTGGGTTAGTTGTCTGCTGTAGTTTCTGATGTGTCTGTGTGTTAAAATGTATAGAAATAATTCTCTTCCTTTGCCTGCTGTAGACCTTCTGTAGATTTAAAGTTCACTGCACAGCATATTCTTAGGCATTCTGGTGCTCCCTATGTGGAGGCATGTGCATTCCAGAAAACTGTGCTAGTAAGTATTGTTCAGTGCTGTTTGTACGGTCTCTTTACAGAGCTTCTTTATTTTTGATTTGTATCTTGCTACGTGATGTGCATAGTAGCTAGAAGGTACTCTTGATTTTAAATCTTCCAGCTCTTCACTGTGCTGGCAATAATATGTCTGTTTCCTCACATCTGTGAAGCAAAGTGAAAATTGCTACTGCATTTTAAATGTGGACTTCAGATTCATGTGGTGATACCCTTTTTTCAGACTGAACATCATTTGTGGAATGTGCCTTAAGAAATTTACTGATCATTGATCACTGAAGGGGATGTATGTCAAAACTCTTTCAGTGTAGCTGTGTGCATAATTGTTCTCCAAACTTAAAAAATATTATTTTTAAGTTAAATGTGGCTAAATGTACCAGTTCATATTTTAACTTGCTTGCAATTTTCTCTTCATTGTGGCATATGCAGGTTCTGCACATTGTCAAAACACCATGATGCCATGTCTGGCTTGACAAGCTAAACTTGATCTTCATGAAAATGTTAAAGGACTGAAGCAATCTTAAAATTCCTATGAGCAAATACTCTTTAAAATGAGTTTCCTCTGGGATGACGGGTAGGGAAGATAAATCACTGGATATGCTAGACAGACTTTTTTTGTCAAAGGTTTAACCTCTCTAAAGAAGAGGTTATTTTGTGTCTTTTTGCAAATATAGTGACAGTAGGTATGGTGTGATCTTGGGCTGTAGCTAATATCTGAACTGGTTCTCAGGGAAGGAAACTGTTCAAACAATGTGGATGCTGAGAGGCTGTTTTGTGGAACACAAGTACACTCATCCCTCGCTTTTACGAGCGCAGTTGGTTCGTAGGCAGAAACTCATAACAGGGACACTAAATTCCTATTAAATTACATGTAAAAGTCTCTGATAGGTTCCTAGGGCTCCCAGCTCTGGGAAGGAGTGGCAGCAGGTGGTGCTGCTTTTGAAAGGTGATTGAACCTTGGGTTGGGGAGAGTTAAAGGCTGGGGGTAGTTTGGGGCTGTGAGCAGGAGGGAGGGTTAAAATCTGGTGGTGGGTTGGGGAGGGTTTAGGCTGCTGCAGTTTGCGGCACACAGGGGTCTGGCCTTGGGGCTGCAGGGGTTACAGGTGGGGGGGGGAGGGTCAGGCTGTAGGGGATACAGGTGTTGGGGCATCAGTCTGCAGGGCTGCAGGCGGGGTCTGGCTACGGGGGTTACAGGTGGGGGGGTCTGGCCACTGGGGGTACAGGTGGCCACAGAGTGGTCTGGCTGCAGGTGGGGGGGGGCGGTTAGAGGCGGCTGCAGGGAGTACAAGCGGCAGCAGGGTCTGGCGGTGGGGCTGGCAGGGGTATTGTGCTGAGGGGCTGCGGGGGGTCTGGTCGTGGGGGGGTGTACAAGCGGCTGCAGGGGGGCGGGGGGGTCTGGTTGCATGGGTACAGGTGGCCCTGGGGTTGGGCTGCAGGGCCAGCAGGGGGGTCGGGCTGCGGGGCCCCCAGGTGGTACAGGTGGTGTTGGGAAGGGGGGTGTTCAGGCTGTGGGAACCATGTAGTTTAGTGCTGCGGGGGGGCGGGGTGTAAGGCGACAGAGGGGTCTGGCTGCAGGGCATCAGGCTGCTGCAGGGTAGGGCTGCAGGGAGTACAGGCGGCAGTGGGGTGTCGGGCTGCAGAGTCAGCAGGGGGTCAGGCTGCAGCAGGTTGGGGCTGTGGGGCTGGTGGAGTGGCGGACTAGAGCGTTTGGAGTCGTGGGGAGAGAGGTAGGGCTCGTATGAGCAGGGTTAAGTTCGTTCCTAGAGTGAACTATGGTTGGTAAATGTGTCCCTTGTTTAAGCGAGTACTTGTAAATGAAGTACACATTTAACAAGGGATGAGTGTACTTTTTTTGTTTTTGTTTTTGTTTTTGTTTTTTTTTGTTAACTAGAAATAGGATTAAAGTGTGGTGTTAAATGTATTCCATTTTTAATGGGTCTGCTCTATTTGGGCATAGTTAGAACTTGTTCTTGCATGTGAAACTTGTGTCATCATATGTAGACCATTTTCATAAGTGAATGATGAACAGTGAAGGCTTGAAATGTGCAATTTTGAGTTGTGCTTAGCTCTCATTAATGCGAGTAGAGTGCAACTCATTTATTTGGCTGTCCCGGGTGGCCTGGTTCAACCCCCACCCCCGCCATCTGACTCCTGTTCAACCCACGCTGCCCTGGTCTTCCGCCCTGGCCACTGCCAGGCTCTGGCTCAACTCTGCGCCCCCCCCCCCCCAGCCCTAACTCACTCCATGGTTAACCCTCCTACCCCCACCCACGGCCCCAGCCCACCATCAGGCTTAACTCTCCCCAGCTGCAAACCTCCCCCCCCCCGCTCTCCCCCCCCCCCCCCCCCCAACCCCAGGCCTTACCTTTCAGAAGGAGGTATAGGTGCTCCTGCTGCTTCCCTTGCTACAGACCGTCCTTTCAGAATGTAATCCTTTAATGTAAATTTGGAATATGGCTTTTTGTTGTAGTGCTTGACTTAAGACTTGATTTGTATATTGCTATGCTTATTAAAATTTCATAGTATATGCGCTGACAATCCCTCCTCTTCTCCTTCCGCCAACCCCCCAACACTAGAAAGTTGAGGCTTCAGTATGGCGTGTGGGTTGATTTAATGTAAAATTGGATTTTTCTACAGTGTAGGTATATGACAGGGCTATTGAATGAAAGCTCTTTAACGGAAGTTGAGTTTACTGAGGTGGGGAGAGGTAAGCTGAAGGATGAGCTTTTAAATCGATGCTTAAACTGATACAAGAAAGAAAACACAATACACCTGCTGAGAAGTATAATTAAAGTGATGTTAAAATGATCATCCAAAGAGCAGCGTGAATTTATTTGTGATATACACAGATTACTATTGCTTAAAACACTCTTTGTATTCTCTTCCAATATGTGTCTGATTGTTTATTGAATGTTGAATATGATCAGAAATAGCTTGGTTCACAACTATGGTTATTGATGCTGTTTCTACAAATTTATGTTGTTATAAATAAGGATTAGCAACAAACTGATACCAACCAAACTTCCACAGTAGACAGCATGATGTCAATGGGAGGGCTTTTGTTGTAGCTACTGCCTTTCAGTGTGGTGGAGTTTTTAATGTCAATGGAAGAAATTCTTGTGTTGGCTTAAGGACAGGTTGAACCTCTCTGATCTAGCACCCTTTGGACCTGACCAGTGCTGGACAAGAGAATTTTTTGGACCACGGGAAGTTGATATTGTCTAGCACATTGACAACACTTCCACTGCTTATTGTGCTTTTAGAAAACATTTAGGGGTAAATTAGAGCTAAATAACAGCACACAACACTGAGAGCCAGGGCTTGTGGCTATAAATAAACTTCATGGGACCATGGGAAACTTGGCCGTGTCCACAAGTGGTCATCTAGCTAACTAAAATCATGCCAGATTATAAATGTTGCTGGTCGAGAATTTCAAATTAGAGAGGTTCACCCTGTTGTATCTTCACTAAGTGCTACAGCAGTGCATTCAGTAGAGGCAAGCTCTGCAGTACTGGAGGAAATAAAGTTCTTGGAGTCTGATGGAGTCTTGAAAATGTATACTTCTAGCATATTGAATATCTGAGTTTTGTGTTACTGTAAGTATACATTAAGGAATTAATGGTTTACAATAAAAGGATGCTGACAAGTAACAATTTGTGTGTGCGTGCGTATGTGAGAGAGAGAGAATCTGTCAGAAACTTAATGACAGATTTCTTCAAAATTTACTGCAAGTTTTTTGCATTAATGAAACCATACTTTCATACTTAGCAGCAGCATGTAGATCCTAGAGCACCTATAATGAAAATGGACTGACTTTCTGTATTGCTACAAAACTAAGTTAGCACACCATACCTCCACTGCTAATTCTGCTCATTTTGTTACACCACACTGAGTGCCTGTATTGCAACAGTATAGTTCTTGATGCTGTACCAGATTCATGTACACACAACGCTTCAGATGAATATTGTTAATATGATTAAATGGATATCGACGTTTCTTTTAGAAACAACCCTCTCCTTTCCCTCACCCTCTCCTTTTTTTTTTTTTTAAACCCTTAAATTCTTCATGTTAAATAACTTTAAACCTTAAGTTATTAGTAATTTCTGAGATTATACTAACTGAACTAGACTGGAGGACAAAAACACTCCTTCCCTTTCCCCAGTTGCTTATTTTGGGCATTTGATGTGACTGTACTGTTACTTGGCTGCCCCTGTTGCTCTGAGACCTAGAGCATCTTGGAAAACCAACCAGTATGAAACAATTGGTTGTGAGTTTTTTGAGCAGTTGTACTTACAACTATTTTTCCTTTGTGGAAATTGGAATTTAAAGCTCCTTTTCCCCCCTCCCCCCATGAATTTCAAGGCTACGTCTGTACTGCAAAGATCCTTTGAAAGAAGTTCTTCTGAAAGATATTATCTGAAAAAAATCCTTTAGAAAGAGCGCATCCACACAAAAGCGGATTGAAAGATTGATCTGCTCTTTCAGTAGAGTGCATCTGTGCAGCCCCTACTCTTTGCAAAGAACGGGCCAGGAATTTGGCACCATGAGGACTCCTCTTTTTTGAAAGAAGGGCCCCAGCGTGTGTCTACACACACTTTCTATTGAAAGAAGGCGTTCTTCCTGAAATGAGAGTGGAAGAGCGCTTTTGAAAGGAGTGCCAAATTCTTTGGATTTTCTTTTGAAAGAACACTTTGTGTGTGTAGATGTTCTGCGGGATCTTTTGGAAGAGCCCCTTCTTTCGAAATTTTTTTTCCACAAGAACTTGCTGGTGTATATGTGTCCCAAGTGCATTTGTAAATGTGCATTAATTTTTTTCTATATACTGATTACCCCATCAGTGAGATATATTAAAAAAACCTTGAGTATGCCTTTAATAAAAACCTTTTCCCTCTTTTTTTTCTGTGGGGAAGTAGAAGTCATTCACCCCAAGTAGACAGATGTTTTCTAGACATTTACTGTCTGAGAGATTATCTAAAGCCCATTCATTTGGAATCTTGGAAAATATTATATTTAAACCGATGTCCTCTGTCTGTAGTCTGCTGGATGTCAGTTTGGCTGGTCTTGAGTTAGAGGTATTTTTCTTCATGCTATGGTTCTGTAACTAGAACAGTAAGATAGGTTTAAAAATATTCTAGCAACTAAAGCAGTATTGCCAGCCTTCATATTTTATGACACACAGTCACATTTCCAGGTGATGTGATGGTCTCAGCTTTCATTTAAGGAGAGAGAGGTTTTTTTTCCTTGTCCTTGTGGTTACTTAAAAAAAGTTGAAATTGTGATGTGTATACCACAAAAGCTCAAAAAACAGAGGGCAAATAAACTTTGAATGTTAGTTTTTTTTTTTTTAAGACTTATGTAGTTGCGTTTTAGGGCTGGCTGATAATGGTAAAAGATTTAATGCTGGTTTTCCTTCAAGCAAAGTCTTTCCCAAGTATTGCTGCTGTTCTGGCAGGAGCTGCTACTTAGTGCTTCACTTTTTTGTGCTTATTCTATCAACAATGGTCACTTCTTTCATAGAATCACTTTTTGTTGTTTTTCATTTGTTTTGTTTATTTGTTTCCAAAGATGATTGCAGGTGCAGAGATGTAAATGTTTTTAATGGGGCCTGTGGAACATTTTTCTAGGTCATTAATACTTTGAACTGTGTGCACCTGAGAATGTCTCACTTAATATTTTGGTAGAATTGAAAAGAGGAAATAACTTTGTTTTTCTTCACCAGCTGATTTGCCTAATTGAAAAAAGGAAAGCAGCCAGTCCAAACAACTAGGTTAGAGTTTCAAAAGAGTTAATGTGAGTAATGTACAGTGTTGACTACTTTTAATTTGAAAAACTTAATTGTTTCATGGCAGAACAGAACTTTGTGTCCTCATAAAACACAAATCCTCAAAACTTAAAACAGCTTATTAGTTCCTCTGTCTACAGAGAAGAGCATCAGAATCTGAGTTGAGTGTTCCAGATATATGGGGTTAATAATTTCTTGTGCCTGTATTAGCATGTTTCTTCCCAGTTTCTGCTCTTTGCCTGTGTGATGGCTTCTAGAGGTCTTAGGTAGATTTGGCCCCCTTCTTTTTAAGCACAGTCTAATCGCACATTAAATGTCCTAAGTACTCAAAACTTAATGAAGATGCATGGGGCTGTGGAGAAGGGGGTAGCCTTTGGGGTATTTTTAGAACTGCAACCTGCTGTTGTCTGGACATTGTTAATTTCTTTGTACAAAGCAGAGCTCTTCCAGAATGTGTCTCAACTAGGAAAATTGGGACCTGACTTGCTTCACCAGAGACAGCAACAGTGTGTGTGCAAGTGCGCGCACGTGCACTGTTGTAAACTGAGTTATAGCCTTGTCTTGAGAACTGTTTAAAAACAATCCTGGCACTGTTGAAGCTAGAATGAAAATTGACTGCTAATTCTGAAATTTGTCCACCTTTGCATTCATTTCTACAAATATTAAACTGAGTACGTAAGGGACTTTTCAAGGCTGTGAATTTAAACCTTTCAAGCTCTCCCTGTGCCTTCAAAATAATCTAAATTTGTCTTTATTTTGCAAGGTGGATGCCTCTTGTATTTGGTTATTACTGTGTAGTCAGACTTGGAGGTGGTGTCTCAGGATTTCCCTGGGAGGTCCCTATGTGTGTAGATTCATATTTATGGTAATGAATTGCATGCCCATTGGGGAAGAACGCATCCAAAGAGAGCATCAAGTTTTACCAAGTATTCTCCAGGTAATTAGCGCATAGGAGAAGGTGGATGGTATTTAAATTGTTCTGTACATCAAGCGAGACTGTTAGCTGAACTTCTTGGGTTTATTTAAAGGTGAAATTTTACATATGGTGATCATGTACTCCCCCTCCAAACTTTGCACAGTGCCTTTTATTTAGAAAGGCTTGTATTAAACTTATCCCAGGTCTTTTTAAGATTACTGGAATTCTTATTTCTGAGGGACTGAACATTTGTGGTACAATTTAGAAACCACTTTTCTAAAAACAAACATTTGGATATTGGTATGTGAACTGGCCTAAAAGTATATTCATTCTTGCATGTTGTAATCAGTGCTTGTATGTATCCCACAGACATTCATTTCTGAAACTCAAAATCTAGGTTACTATCATGTACCGTATTGGAACATAGATGGGTGTGAATTATCCATATTTGCTAGGTTTGTTCCTATCTGGGAGAATTATTTTCATTAGTTGATAACCACCACTAAGTATGATCTTGATTATCTTAATAGAATAGACTTATTTAACATGGCTTAAAATGACATATAATATTCAGTAATAATAAAATAACCACTTTATGTAAAATGGCTCTCAGGAGCCAAAGACTTGAGATAAAGGAAATGAATACTTGAAATAAATCCTGGCCTGATTCAGAACGCCTGTAACTTGCAATCTGTTGTAATGAAAGTCTTTAATTTTTTTTTTTTTTTTTTTATAAATTGTGGTAGATGACATTAGATGCCCTCCCAGTAGAATATGGTCACCCTTGGACTGTTTAAATGATTGCATGTTAAAATCTTGCTATTGTTATTCCAATAAGCTTGTTATAAACTTTCATAACAATATTCTTTTTATGGCTTTAGTATGCACTACAATTCATTTGAGGTTGAATCTCGATGCATGTCTGTTCTTTAGTCGTAGCCCTAAGGATCAAAGGTCTTATCAAGAATGAGTTAGTGCAGACTAGATTAGTTATGAATGCTAATATAATCCTGATAGCATGCTAAACTCTGATATTGACAGACTCCTTATGGATATATTTGTAGTTTTAAAACCAATGATTTTGGTGGATTAACATTTTCTAGTGTCTGTGTACGAAAATAAGAGCCAGTGGCTATGTGTACGACAATGAAATGGTTTGAAAAGGCTCCCTTCCTTTAGTGTACACTTTGCAGTAACACAGGGTCTGCATATCAAATGGCCAATCATTGCAAAGATTCCTTTCAGTACCTTTTCTTTTCCACTACCCATAGACTACTACCCCGAAACAAAATTTGGCAAGTAAACTGAAAATACCTGTTCTTAGAAGTGAAATAAAACTAATTGATGGCCAAGATTTTATTTGTAAATTTGAGATCCTTTGAAAAGCTACATAGAAATCAACCATTTAACCTTTGAAATGGTGGACAGTTTATCGTGCAGTTAAAGTCCAGTACTAAGCTTTGTAGTTAATGTTTGTTTTGTTCTGTTGCCCATGTTTGCTGCAGCTTGATCAGCATGTGTTGAATTGCAAAGCTGAATGTAAGATAAGGTGTTCATTCCCAAGTGCGTTTGCTTACTTCTGAACATATTAAAACAAGAATCTCCTCTAGCTTAAATGTCATCATAACATATGGTTGTTAAAGTTGTAAAGAGCAACAACATCAGTGCTTTTATTCCAGAGCACTACTTGTAATTTGTTTATGTAGTGGATTACTGTATTTTCTAGTTGTTGGCTTTGAAAGCAAGTACCAGTGTTTTGAAATTCTTTAAATAGCTGTTACTAAAACTTAAACCTACAAGAACTAAGAAATTGAGTTAAAGTAATGTCTTTCAAACAACATGCTCTGACAGCCATTCCCATGGTGTGCTAAGTGGTGTCTAACACAATTCTTTCATTCCTCTTCCTATATGTTCATTGAACCCTGACTGTGTTAGGTCAGGCTGTATTGATCAAAAGAGTCATTGCAGCAAGTTGCCATTTGAGGAGAGGTTTGAGTGCAGCTGGAACCAGAGGAATTGGGGATCCTTCTGCTCCTGCCCTATAAATGTTTGTAACTCAGGAGGCTTACATAGATAATCACGATTACACTATTCATTCTAAAACTGAATGCCTGAAAGAGGAATTTTTTTAAAGTGTACTTTTTTGGCTCTCATTATTGCTTTGAGACTTTTCTTATTTTTATGACCATAGCAACCAGGAACCATAGTGATTGGATCAGGGCTCCACTGTGATAGGTGTCATACATACACAGGGTCAGGTATGTTGAGAAGATAAAGGAACAGAAAAATGCCTCCATCTTGTTCATGCTCTTACATATGCTCAGTGCACACCAGAACTTTCACATCTGTTCTCATTCCATTGTTGCTTGTTTATCCTTTCTGCCACATGAACTCCCACAGCAACAGTGAAGCACTCTGCTGGCACATAAATCATACCAGAGGGGTAGCCAAGTTACTCTGCATCTGCAAAAATAATGAGAAATCCTGTGGTACGTTACAGACAGATTTTTTTTCTTTGAGCTTAAGCTTTTGTGGGTAAAGGCCCACTTTGTCATGCATCTGATGAAGTGGGTCTTTGCTACGAAAGCTTGTGCTCCAAAGAATCAGTTATTCTCTAAGGTACCACAGGACTACTTGTGTTTTTACATACATCATAAAGCACCACAAGGCTGTTGTACCTAACTAAAGGCAGCAGAAATCCTAAGGATAGAGACTAATGAACATTTATATGGCAGTTCATTGGCTTGTTACTGATAGATGAATTGGTTGAGCACAGTTTGGGCTTAGCTAGCTTAGGTTCCCTAAGCCAAACCTAAATTGGGGCTTCATCCTATTGAATTCAAGGTCTAAAGTGGTTTTCCCCTCACAGCTTTTCATCCTCCTCAACTGTCTTCCACATAGTTGGGGAGGGTACAGTCCCATGAGCTCTATCAGGGACTTATTTGACTGCATTGCTCAAACAGTGTTGAGTAAGGGAGAACTACCTTAACTCTACTTCCTGGGCTTCAGTGGCTTTTGCTTAGAATCAGTCTATATTAGTCAACTGTAGACATGTCTATTCTAGCTTCAGAATTGCTGTAACTAGAATTGCATATCTGCAGTAGACTGTAAGGTCTGCCCTCACTGAGGGAGGTCGATGGAAGCATTTTTCCCGCCAACCTCTTTCTCCTCATGAGAACAGCAATGGGGGGGGGGGTTGATTGTGGACCCAAGAGAGATCGATTTCACACATTTTTATCAGATGTGCAAAAGCAAACTCCAGGAGATTGATGCTTCAATTCGGTAAGTACAGACATACTCTTAGTCTCCCTCCCTCTCTTGAATAGCACATGGCATTATTAGGTACCTTAACACTGATCTAATGGTTGGTATTGAATATTCCTAGATCTTTCAGGAGTCTTTGATACACCTGACCCTGAGATACTTTTATCATATGACCAAACAGAAATATTTTAAAGTAGTTCTACTTGTATCAGTTGGGGAGATCCTAGAGCAGGGTGATAGGTAGCCTCTTTCGAGAGGAGACTCAGTCCCTAGTTCACTATTAATCCCCAAGTAGTGTGAAATGACATGCTTCAGCGTCCTCCATATATTTCGTTTTCAGCAGCTGTCATGGGGGATGTAGAAAAGAGAGAAGAGAGTATGTTCTTTACTCTTCCAGAGTTTCAGAGAACAAGGTCCGGATTGAATGTAGCTAACTTAAAATTAATCTCCTGTATCGATAGTGTCCAATAGGAATTCAAAGATTGCCACACTTGTGGTTGTCGTCTTTCCATGTTTGTCATGTTATAATACAAAACTTCATAGAGCTAGGCACCTCCAGCTCCTCACCTCTAAATAAATGCCCTCCTCCTCCCTCAGAGCCATCCTGCCTATGTTCTAATTTAATGCCTGCTACTTGCCAGACCTGCCAGAGCCAGTGCTGGGGCTGCCACATGCTTGTCCCACCAAGGGGTGGGGTATGTGCACAGAGCGGACAGATGGCACTCCCTGTGTGCTGCCCTATAGCTCTCAGGAGGAGCTGAGTGGTGGCTACCTCCGTATTTGCCACAATGCAGTGTTTTATTTGCCACATGTAGTGAGTGGCAAATGTATTGGACACCCTTGTACTATATATTGTGAGAGTCTGTGTGCCAGTCTGTGAGTCCATTTGTTCAAGAACTCCTCCTCCTAAATGATCAGCTAGGACCCTCAAATGCGGCATGCAGCTTCTTTTTATCCATGTCCTGAGCCAGTGAAGGCCACCTGAAAATGCTTGTAATAAATGTATTGGGATAATTATGGCTCTGTATCTTGTGGCCCACTGGCTGTGGAAACTTCAGACCAATACAAAACCTTTTAGGGTTAATGAATATTTTTATATGCTGATTTTGGGCTAGCATGAGCGGTGACCATACTAAACTTAAGATTAGTCATAGTTTTTTTTGCCTTTCGATTTTTCTGTAAAGTTAGGTTTTTCCTTTTTCTGATAGAGGAACAAATATGAATTCACTGGAGACCAACTTATTAAGATAGGAGGGAGCTTAGAGATTTTGAAGAATTGAAGACTGAACAATTATTTTTTTCAGCTACATGAGCTAGAAATTGTTTGAATTCTTGCAGCTTCCAAGCACGTCTGACAGTAGACTTTGCCCAAGAAATATCTTGGGTTTTTTTTGTTTAAGACTGACTGACTTGTGGCCAGATGGTAAATACTTGTCCATCCCAAATAAATTTCTTTACTTTGCTGTGATGTGAGCCTAGACTTAAAGGCTTGCTGTTTAAAGAAGGGGAAGACAGATAACAGAGAGAAGCTGTGATTGCTGAAGCTTATTGTTCTTTCCAGCTCTTAATTTTTGTAGTCAGATTATTGAACAACATGGTGATTAAATGTTAAGGCTATTTTTTATTTTATAATAAACATAATTTTCAACTGCCTTTTCATTAAACAGCACATGCTACCAAAAGTCTGAGCCAACCTGCAAGCTGGTGTTACAATTCAGAATATAGTGGTGTTAAGTATTTTTCTTGCATATAGAAATAGCTTTTTAAATTTGTTTACGCTGGGGAAAAAAGATAGTGACTATGCTTATCAAATAAACATACAGCAAATGTTACTTCATAGATCAGTTGTCAGCTACTTTTTAAGGCTCATGTTTCTTTGATTGTTTAAAAAAAATACTGCGACATTCTGGAAACTAATATGTCATTTATGCTGTGAATGTCATTTATGCCATGAATGAATCGCCGGAATTGATGTCTTTAAAAGTTTAATAAACATATACTGATAAAGGCTTTCCTCTTTTCTTTGCTCTGTAGATGAGGAAGATGGAATATGGGAGAATGGGCTGTCTTATGAATGTCGCACTCTGCTTTTCAAAGCAGTTCACAACCTGCTGGAGAGGTGTCTAATGAACCGGAATTTTGTGCGCATCGGAAAGTGGTTCGTGAAGCCATATGAGAAAGATGAAAAACCTATAAATAAAAGGTAGGGAATAGTATCTCAATCCTATTTTGCTTGCTTGCTTTGCTATTTATGGTGGTGGGTTTTAATTAATTACATGCTGAAAAGGAAATGATTTAAATGGCACAATCTCATACTTTGTGGTCTGAATTTGGTGTGGGACCGTGGATCTTGTGTGTTTTTTGGACCCTACCTCTGCACATTCATCAAGATTGTCTTACAAGAGAATCTGCCTGTGTTACTGTTCTTGAATACTGGGTATCGTAGGGTTGATTCTCAATAGAAGACAATGGCTTGATGGTTGTTCTACCCTCACCAGAACAGCAGGAGATTTTTCCTGTAATGCTTTTCTTTTCCCCAACATGAATGGATTTCTTGGCAATTGGGAAGAGAGTACATAAAGAAGCAGAAACTTCCAGAAAGGATTAAAAAAAAGAGGTGGTGAGCTGCCAATTAGTCCCATTCATTTGTGCCTGTTACAGAGGCAAGGACGATACTGATGCTGCCTTCTCTTGAGTAGTAACTTCTGGGCCTGGGGATCATTTTTAAGACTGTATCCAAGAAAAGGATAAGCCAGGCATGGCTCTCTAGCCTGAGGCATTTGAAGGAGGAACAACGTCAAACACTCCTTTAGCCAGAAAAAGGGGTTGTCTGTCTGGGAATAGATTCTACTAGAAGGGTGTGGAGAACTTCTTGGGTGAGGACATAAAAAAATAGTGGTTTCGGCTGGAGCAGTTTTTCAGCATGGTTCTAACTCAGCTTGACCCTGTCAATGTTATGTAGCAGTAGTATTAAAACGGGTGGAAAGTAAGCTTCTGACTCTCCTTCTGTAATTTTAGGCTTTTTCTGAAACCTTTTTGTGACACCCCCCCCCCCCGCCCCCCGCGGGATGCTTTTGAATCAAAATTTGGGTTTTTTGTTCCCGCCGCCGCTGTAGCATCCTTTCCGCTTCTTTATTTGCACACTGTTCTGCCTAAACTTCTCTTTGGTGCATTCTTTCCCTCATATTTCTCCTGTTTGCTGGCAACAGGATCTGTAGAACATTGGTAAAGAGGGTATTTTAAGCCTCAAGGACAATGTTGTCTTTGTGTGTTATGGGCATGGCCAATTATGAGGAAAAATAATTGCAAAGGACCTATTTGAACCCGTCTTCAGTTATGCTACTGCACCTTTTACAGAATTTTATGAACTTTTATTGGATTAAGGTGATGATAACTTGCTTTTTATGTAACAAGTGGGGAAATAACTAATGGGAAGCACCTGTATAACAGCAGTGAAATCGCTGAAGTTTTGACTAACCAATATCTGTTAAACTTCTTTGCTTGATAATTTTCAGTATTTTGTAAATGGCTTTCTACTTTTGAAATGGAATTTAGTGTACAACTTCACTGTTTTAAGATTGGGCTAATTTTTAAGTCATGCTTAGATTTATATGGAGAAATGTATTTAAAGGTGTAGCACCTTCTTTCTAAAATTGGGTGTCTGTAGAACCCCAGAATAATATCCTACATTGTCAGCGTGTTTACTGACTCTCTGCACAACTAACTACTAATTCTTTTGGGAGGTGTGAGGAGAGGAAAAAATTACGTAGTTTTGATAACAATAGGTCACTATAGGTATTCTGACAGGTATCTGGTGTGAGGAGAATGGTATAGTTCACAGGAAAATTGTCCATTTCTCTCAGTATCTCTTCCCTATCTCATTTCTAGATTCAGATTCACCATAGATAACTGGGTAATGCTACTTGTGCACAAGGACGATTCATGTCATATAGGCCGAACCATTGTGATTTTTTTTTTTTTTTTTTTTTTTTAAAGAATTTTCACTCAGGGGGGTTAGCAGTACTTTTTCTGTACCTTTTTGATGCCAGGCTGGCAGGTAGGTGGGTAGGTAGATATATAATTAATTTTTTTTTTTTTTTTTTTATAAATATCTGTTTTCTTAAACCAGTTCCTCAGGGGAGCAGAGAGAGAGTTGTTGTGGGGGCAAATTATTTATTTTGTTCACACTTACTGTTACTGAAACACTTACTGCAACAGTACATGGGAGTATCTGGAGTACACATGTCTGTCCATCCGAAGCTCCCCCAGTGTACCTTAGTGTGATTTTATTTATTTATTTATTTATTATTTGCATTTGCTTTTGCTTTTGCTGACAGTCCATAGCTGTAAATGTTAAGTCTATTCAGTGTGGACCACGACTCTGGAACTGTCTTATCATGTAGATCTGGTAGCTGTAGTTGACTGACTGCCAAGGACCCAGACTCACCGCCCCCCCCCCCCGCCCCAGGGTGTGCAGTAGATCACCAAGTAGATGGGAAATTCTTAGTTTGGTATGCTGTATGTGACCCCAGAGTGTATGAGGATGTGTTCCTGAGAGAAATGAGTGTAGCAAAATCTGTTTAGTCATTATTGGGTGTTTAGTCTCTTGATAATGTAGCCCCTAAGGTCTTGTCATGCTGTGGTTGTAAATGAGTAGGTGGTAAAGGAAATAACAGTTCCATGGTGTATGCTCTTTGCCAAATAAGTGTTATGACCTGACTTCTAAAATGAATAAACCTTTTCAAAGACTATTATTGAATAGTTATTAGGTAAGATAATTCATTTAAAAAAAAAAAAAAGAAAAGCTTTACCACTGAAAGCACACAAAATGATTAGCCTTTTCAATATCCCTACCTTTCCTTTTGTCCTTCCAGTCTCCTTCTGGCATAGCCGTAAGGCAATAGGCTTTACGTTTTCCAAAGAAACTCACCAAACACACTGAAGCGAGCCAACTTTGGTGTGGAACTTGTGTGTAGTTTGGCAAGACTAAACTTGCTAAAGTGACAGCTGAGAATCTCCTATGCTGTTAGGGTGTGTTGCCTACCTGTTTGTCTCTGCCAGAAAACAAAGTAGCCAAATGTGTAATGTTCAAGTTACTGTGCTCTTATGAAAGACTTGAGGGGAAAAGAGTTAAATGTTCTAAATCCACAGCTGCTGCTACTTCTGGTTGGAATGCTCTAAAACAGTGGTTTCCAAAAGGAAGTCACCTGATTGCCGCATGGCCCCAACTGCCCTCCCCTGGTGACTTGCAAGAGCCACTCTGCCCATGCCATGCAGCCCTGAGAGCTGATGTGATAGCTCAGGTGGCAGTGCAGCAGGTCCTTGGGAGCCATGTGGCAGCGGCTTGGGAGCTTGGGCATCATGTGGCTGACTTGGGGTGGTTCCTCGGGTGCAGCACCGTGTGACTCTGGGGGCTGTGCAGCTAGGGGCTGGGTGGCTCTGGTGATGCAACGCCTGAAGAGCTGCCACACCATTGCGTTGCCACCAAATCAGCCATGTGGCACCTGAGTCGCTGCAGTCGCGTGGTGCCCGAGGAACTGCCGCACCAGCCTGCTGACTCTCATTCAGCACAATATGCTCCCTGTTCGGCTCACATGGTGAATGGGGAGCATGTTGGACACCACAGCTGTAAAGCTTGTCATTTTCTTAGGTCTGCTGATTCTGTGAATTATATTATGGTATCAACACAAAAAAGCAGTCATATAGCACTTTAAAGACAAGCAACATAATTTATTATGGTATGAGCTTTTGTGGGACAGACCTACTTCAGATCGATATCCTTACTGGAACAGACTCAATATAAAGCACAGACTCTGTGATTCTGAAGAAGTGGGTCTGTCTCATGAAAGCTCATCCTCCTAATAAATTATTGTGTTAGTCTTATAAAGGGCTAAATAGCTGCTTTTTTGTTTTGATAGAATACAGACTAACACTGTGTCTCTCTATTACTTTAATTTTTAGTTTAAATGTTAGATCAGGTATGAATTTTAATTGAGGGTTAACCTAATTATGTTTGTTAATTTTTTTCCTTCAATTGCCTGCTCATGAGCATTCCAGTCAGAGAGAGTGAGACTGTGTGTGTGTGTGTGTGTGTGTGTGTTAGTTAGAAGGCTTTTTTGACTAGCAGCAACTGTCAGATCATGCTGAGGCCCCCTGGAATGGTGCCATTATGGTGCCTAATATGTAACCTTTCTGACCTGCCAAACACCCAGTTCCTCCTTACCCCCGACAGCAGCTGAAATGTTTTACTGTTGCTAACAGCAAAAGCTACTAGTGGTATTTAAGTGTATATATTTTTAATAGATAATTGTGAGTAGTCAAAATAGTTTTAGGTGGTAATTCCTATCCCCTTTTCTCTGTACTGTGGCATGTCTTGGTCTCCAGGGTTTAAAGCTTACCAGGGCGTGTCTACCAGAGTCTAGACTTCAGTTTCTGACATCATCCAGAGCCTCATGCTGTTCACTATCACCACAGCAAGGAATTGCCTGAAACTTCTTGGGCACATGGCCCCTTGTAACTATGTGGTGCTGTATGCCAGGCTCAGGCCTCTTCAAATGTGGCTAGCATTGGTATACCAACCAGCCTATCATAGCCTATGCTTGGCTTACCCTGCTGGGCCCTGTACTAGACTTGTTACAATGGTGGTTGGACGACACCAACAGCCTCTTGGAAGTTCCCTTCACTCCCACTTGACTATCTCTGTTACTAGTGACAGATACGTCTGATGTGGGCTTGGGGTGGGGGCATGCTTAGGGGACTTCAGGGCCCAAGGTCTCTGCTCCCAGACCAACTTAGCTCTACATATCAGTGTTAGAGAGTTGAGAGCAGTATGCCTTGCATACCTGACCATTTGCATACATGTATCCACTAGGTGTCCATGGTGATGGACAATATGCTTGTTCTATATCAACAAATGGGGATGCACACTCCCTCCCCTGTGCAGGAAAGCCCTTCATCTGTGGGACTTCTGTATAGAACATTCAGGCTACTTGCAAGCATCTTATGTTCCTGGGGTCTAGAACAAGCTGGGAGACCATCTCAGCAGGTCTGTCCGGGCACACAAGTAGTCTCTTGGCAATGTCCAGGCAAACTTACTTTTTCCAAAGGTGCAGCACTGGTCCTGCTTATCCTAGACTAACTGTTACATCTGAAAAAGCAAGATCTTTCAATTCCATCTATAAGGGTTCGCCTGGTTTCCATATCTGCATTCCACAGAGCCACACAGTACTCTCTGACACCATGGATAAATGGTTCTTAAAAAGTTTAGATATTCCCCCCTGTCCCTCCATGAGATGTTCATCTAGTTCTACAAAGGTTAAGAGGTCTTCCATTTGAATCATTAGCGACATATTCCCTGCTTTACCTCCTTTCTCTTATAAGCTGACTTTCTTGGTTGCTATAACACTGGCCAGGAGGGTGTCAGCTCTGGGCCCTAACATCCAAGCCCCCCCTACCGTGTTCCTCAAGGACAAGGTGCAGTTGAGACCTCATCCTGAGCTCTTCCCTGAGAGTTCCACGTCAATCGGAATGTGGAGTTCTCAGTTCCACATCAATCAAAATGTATTTCTCCTGGTGTTTTATGCTAAGCAGCATTTCAGGACTTGATAACAGATTCACACCCTGGGCTTACATAGGGGCTGCATCTACACTAGCAAGTTCTTTTGAAAAATTTTTCGAAAGAAGGGGGGCTCTTTCGGATGATCCCACAGAGCATCTACTCACAAAGCGTTTTTTTGAAAATAAATCAAAAGAACGCAGTGCTCCTTTCGAAAGATGTCTGGGTAATGTAGACATAGCCAGGATGTTGGCCTTTTATATTGAGAGAACTAGGCACTTTTTACAAATAACTGATGTGATATTCTAGCAATTGCTGAAATAGTAAGAAAAGCCAGCTTGTATCATCTCAGTGGATCTCTTCCTGGATAGCTTCAAGTAGAGGCTTTTGCTCATGTTCCAACTCATAAGATATGTAAGGCAATGACACTGTCATCTAGCCACACTTCTGTACATTGTGCCATGACCCAGAAGGAAAGGGTTGGTATGCCCTTGGTAGGGTAGTGCACCGATGCACTCATGACTCTGATCCCATCTCTTAAAGCTTTGGCTTGCGAATCATCTGATTGGAATGCACATGAACAAGCCCTTGAAGAAAAAGGGTA
Source organism: Carettochelys insculpta (assembly GCF_033958435.1). Classification (NCBI taxonomy): domain Eukaryota; kingdom Metazoa; phylum Chordata; order Testudines; family Carettochelyidae; genus Carettochelys; species Carettochelys insculpta. The sequence continues at coordinate 6,350,798 of NC_134155.1, forward strand.
ATTCTTCTTCAACATGTGGTATTCCTATCAGTTCCAGTGCCCTCGGTAGCACCCTTCAGTGGGAGTAGCAGCAAGAAGAAACTGGGGGATTGGTGGATAAACAAGGTTATATATTAGGTGCCATAATGGCACCACTCCAGGGGGAGCCCAGGCTGACCTTGTAGTTTCTTCTGGGCAAAAATCTTGCAGCTCTCACACACATGTATGGACAGACACTTAATTGGAAAGGACATGAGCAACACATCTCAAAGAACAACATATATGGAAGGTAATTTTTTTGGCTATCTTACAGCGCAAACTGCTTTTTTTTAGAAGTTTTGATTAAAAGAAAGCTGCGTTTATGGAGCTCTCTGCATGCATGTGTAAATTAGCTGTAGGACATAACATAGTATAACCACACACCCATTCTTATGGTGGCAAATAGAACTCATCTCTGTGGTGTGTGCACTGAAAATTGTTTGGCAAAGCTTAAGTATTAAATGTAACTATCATTGCTTACAAAACAGAACTAGCTGCACACGTTCCTCAGGTAATTCTGTTTAAATCTTACTGTTTAAATTCAGGAAACTGGGATATTGATTAAATACAATTTTAAAAAGAAAAATGTCCTGCATCATATAATCTAGAGCAGACGTGGCCAACTAGTTAGGGACTAAGAGCCACAGAGTGCAAAGAGCCATGTGTTTATATATTTTATGTCTCTAGCTTGATTTATATATAAAAATATATAATATGTGGCTCAGTGCCCTCCCAATCCCCCTGCCCTTCTGGTGCTCAACACCGAGGAGGAGCTGCATTTAATGGCTAAAGAGCTTCGTGTTGGCAACCCCTGATCTAAAGAACAGAGAATTCAATAATTATACAACCAAAACAGTCTTTGAAAAAAGCATTTTAGATGTTAACATTATGAAGGCTTGTAGCCTAATTTAAGCTTACATTCTGACTTGAAGGTGTTCATATCATTGCTCTCTGAAACTAACAACTTATTTCACCACCCTGTTCTTGCTCAAAAAGAGGGCAGATGTACCAGTCTTACACATAGCATTGGTTTGTGACTGTTGCTTATACTCCTACAACCCTGGTGAACTCTGTTATGCTGTGTTGTGTTTTTTGGCTGTCTGCCTACCTGAGAATTTGTTTGCAGTGTAACAGCAGTTACTTCAGAGGGAAATGATTTTTTGCAATGTTTGTCTAAACTATTTTTTATTAAAGTAGGGAGGGTCATAGTTGGGCCTTGAGCACGTGTTTCTGCAGCACCTGAAGCTCATACTTTGCAGTCTACTACCAATGTCCCTCTTATTGTTATGGAATAGCTCCAAGGTAGCTAGTTTCGTCCCTTTTCAGAAAGGCCACTCACTCTGACTGATACCTTTTTGGAAGGTTGAGATTGTAGGAGGATGAGTTCATCTCTGCCAAGAGGATCAAAGGCCTCTCTTCCTCCTTTCAGCATCCTAACAGAGGGAGTTAGGATTGCATACACCACTACATTGAAGCCTATAGATATCTCTTATATAGTGCTTCAGTATTTTGAGTTTGAAACCATATTACTTGTTTCTATACTGTTAAAATAAGTATTGTATAAAAATTATTTTAATGTTGATCTTCAATGTCAACAAATTTTACAGCAAATCTAATAAGGCTATAGTGGCTGGAGAGCAGGTGATGTTTTTCCTTTTTCTGTAGACAGCTGTAAGTGAGAATTGCTGTAAGTAGGACAGTACAAGATAAACAGCAGGAGCTGAGGGCATTGATCACGTGATTGTCTCTTTGGAATATTGGGTTGCTACAGAGACCGTTAGCAGACAAATTTAGCACTTGACATAAGAAAGCAGCCTTTTCTTGACTGAATTAGCAGACATTAAAATGGTTGTGACTTCACTTGGAAAATGTGAAAGTAAGATGGCTGTGGATATCAGTTGGTTTCAACAACAGGTTTATGCTTTAGTCTTTCTGTTTTTAAGTCCAAACAATGTCATACAATAAACATATAATGCATATTAATTCCTTTAACTTCTAGTATGTCAAAGGCAGCGTACACTGAATTTTCTCATTTGAAGAGACTAATCTATGTATTATGAAATGTGCTCATTTGTTCCAGAATGAGCCAAGCATTAAATGAAAGTTGATATATACTTTTGTCCTCAAATAGAACAATGTTTGGTTGTATCTTCCAAAGCTGTGTTTTCTGTCCAGACTGTTCTATTTTTATAGCAAAAGTAAATTCTACATTGAAACTGTTAGAACTTAAATAACTGAGAGATAAATTTGAGCTTTCGTAAATATTCAGAATATAAATGTCGCTTAATATTTGTTCTTTGGGCTTTGAGATACATGATCATGAAACCATTGTTTTATAAGTATTGGGTATAATTGCAAGCGTCTGGGTTTGTGTGCATCTCACATTTTAAAAGTATAGTGTTTTTATGTATGAGAAGGCATACTTTTTAAAAAAACAAGCAAACAGTTTGGACATAACATACCCATCTTTATGTGGATTTAACTAAAGTCTCAGAACAGGAATTTAATTTGAAAAAATCTGCTCAAATTTGTTGTCTAGGTTTACTAAATCCACGTGCACCTCAAAACTTGTTTCTCGTATTTTTGTCTTTTTCTACTTCTCCCTCCACCCCCAGAAAAACAAACCAGCCTCTACCCCAAAAAAGCCCTGAAATTTGTGGAAATTGTTGAAGGAGTTTGTTATCAATCCTTTGTAATGACGATGTAGTTCATTTGAACCATACAAGAAATTGCATTTACTTTTGCTAGCAACTGTTTTCTTTATCAAAATCAGCTCTCTGCTGTTGTTTATTTACTTCATAGACACAGGAAGCCCTGCCAGTACATAAAGTAGCATCTGTATTTTCTGGTCTGTTTTAAACAATTGTGCGAATATGGATGTGTCTTGAGCTTTTTACAAGTTGCATATATTTTATTAAAGCAGAGGAGTTTTAAAAATTTAATGATAATTAATAGTCACTGTGTTTTACAGTGAGTGTCCATCTTGTGCTTGAGATCATATGAAGCCTGATGTGATAAAGAAACTAACAGAGTGAAAGAAAAGGCACAATTGATTGAATGATCACAAGTGGTATTGTAGTACAGTAGGTTCATATGTTTTTTTCTTTTAAGGAACTAGCTCTTGAAATAAATAAATTGAGCCATAAATAGTGCTTTGAGGTTGCCAATCCAGTTTTAAAAACAAAAATAATCTAAGTAATTGCTGACAATTTTTAATCTGCAAAAATCCCTACAATACCAACCTAATGAGCTGCTGATTCATACAACTAGTGTTCCCTGTAAACTGTGTGCTTGTGCAGCCTCTTAGAGTCACGTGCTGTCCAGCTGATCAGCAGAGTACCTACAGCTAGGTTTTTTGTTTTACTGGTATTGCGCATTCACACGTGCCAAGGTGCACAATTTTTTTCTGCACATGGATGAAAAAAATTAGAGGGAACATTGCATGCAACCCACTTTCTTCTTCATGTGATAGTTGTTCTTAGGCAAGTGAAAAACTGGTAAATTCCTGCATTTTCCTCTCTCCAAATGGAAGCTGCTTTCCATGGCCTCAAAGTTAAATTTTAAAAAGTTCTCCAAGACCTGTACAGAAGTACATGTCCACAGAGAAGGCTGCTGTCCAGAGCGGCCATTGCCCTGCTATTAATTCTCATGAGGCCAGCAGGGAAGGAAAAGACCTGTTCATGGCTCATATTGTGTGAGGCTTATAGCCATATGACCAACTTCTCCACAGATATTCCTCTAGGGAAGAGTAGGTAAGCCAGGTGGTCTTGAGGAAGCTGCTGCTTCTCTTCTGTTAACAAATCTCCTGTGGTTTTGCTGGGAAAAAGAGAATGGCAAGGAAAATGTTATGTATATTAAGCATGTCACCTGGTGTATAATTCCTGTAGACCAGTGGTTCCCAACTTTTTTGAGATGGTGACCCATTCTGACAATTCGGTAAGAGTTTGTAACCCAAGGCAATTCAAAACCGGGGGAGGGAGAAGGTTCTCCCCTGGAAAAAAAATTTTTTTTATAAATCCTGATTCAAACCCTCCTCCCCCCGCTTAAACCCTTCACAGCCCCAAACCATTCACCTCTCCCAGGCTTAAACCCCTGGCATCTCCAAAATGCCCCCCACCTACCTCTTGAGCACCATTGCTGTCCCCCGCTGCACCTTCGCTGGGCTGCCGCCTCTTCATGGCTGCCCCTAGCCTTCCTGCTCCCTCGCCCCTATCTGCAGTGTGGGCCATTCTGTGCCATGCTGAAAGGGGACTCAATTTGTTTGGTATACCAGCTGGATCCCTCCCGTCAGCCATTAAACCAATTAAATTGAGTTTCATTTCAGTGTAGCAGGGCAGGGACTGGAAGGAGGAGTGAGCAGCAGCAATGGTGGGAGCTGCAAAATGGCTCCTTAAATAGCCACATGTGGCTCACAGCTGCCCATCTGGTGACCCTTAAAATGTAATAGCTGTCTGTGTTTGGGTCCTGACCCGTAGGTTGAGAAACCCTGCTGGAGACTTATTTTTCTCTGCTTATTTTAATGCGCTAGGTTATTCCTATTGAAAACAAAAGTATAGTTTTCCTCATTTCTTTTGGGGATGGGGTAGGGGAGACTGGTGTTAAGTTCTTCTGTTTTAAGTACAGGTTGAACCTCTCTTGTCCGGCACCCTTGGGACATTCCTAACACTTCCCCTGTGTTTACTGGGCTCTTAGGCACTTAGGGGTAAGTTATAGCTAAATAACAGCACAGAATGCTGAGAGGCAGGGCTGGTGGCTGTAAACTAACTTTATGGGACCATAAGGAAATTTGGCCAGGCCCATAATAAGTAGCTGTCCCCCTAACTAAAATTGTGCCAAATTACGGAGTTTGCTGGATAAGAGAATTCCAGATTAGAGAGGTTCAATCTCTAGTATTTGGGTGTTCTCGCCATCCTCTGAGGAAACAGCTATTAAAATAGAATTGCACACAAGCTTAAATGATCTCTTATGTTTTGTTTTTAAGAACTTTTTTTAGTGTATCACTAATAGTGTATTTAAACAAAAGCAGTCCAGTAGCACTTTAAAGTGCTACCTGACTGCTTTTTTTGTTTTGATAGTGTATTTAAAAAACAGCTGACATGTAAACCATTTTAAAAATAACAACTTGGGTACATTTGTGCCAGTGTATGCTACACTATTCTGGATCTGTTTGTCATTTGTTGTCATCAGTGAATGGTGGTGATGTTGCCCATCAGTCACAGTACTCCAAAGATTTTGATATTGAGAACTCTCTCGGTCTTGGCCAGTGTCTCCCAAGTTACCCTACTGAAAATTACATAGCATTCAGAAACAAATGCATATTATTATTAGAGCTGTAATGTGTCAAGTAGAGTTTCTACTCCCTGAATAGGCAGAAATTCTAGAGATTAGATATGGACTTGGGAGACAGGAACCTCTGGACTTCAGACCCTAGCTCTGCCAATTACTGAGCTTCAGAAAGTAACTTTTTTTTGTTCTGCTTTGCTTCTTGTGCTGTAAAATGGGGGGGATAATGATGATGATTACATGCTTTACAAGATTACTGGTGAGATTTAATTTCAATAGAACATCTTTAATTCTCTCATGACAGGGAGACCCATTGCAAATTATTTAATTTTGTGACTAAACAATTGAAGTAAAAACCCAAGGGTCTACAATAAAATGTAGTTGGTTTATTTTGTCAGTTGTGATTTAGTTGTAATTTCTTTGTTCATGGATATCTAGGAAATATGCGATAGTGCACACGTGTATGTGTTTATATTTTTTTCCTTAAAATTAAAGATCTCATTATAGCTCTTGATGTAAAATTAGTACTCGAGGAGACTCCATTATATGTGCAAAGAAATAGCAAGGTAATTTCTTCAGCTATTATGTAGGGTACTTTTTTAAATTTGAGTATACATCATGTACATGAAAATTCTAGATCCCTCTCCCTGCTTTAGTCCTTATTAGGATTTTGAAAAAGCAGGATCTTTTTACATACCATGTCATCTTTTTTCCGTCCTCCTTATACTAGGTGAAAACAGATCCTTCAAGACAATAAATCATATATGCAGTAACCATTTGATGATGTAAGTGTTATAGGATTATGACTTCACATGGTAAAGGATAACAGTATGAACAGATGAAATTCTTACGATGCAAAAGATCCAGTTTTGTATAAATTCCTGTTAGTAGCAGGAAAAGAGAAATACAGAAAAGTGTTTTTTTTAAAAAAATATATCTAAATACTTCATAAGGAACTTGAAAAGCCTCAGTTGACTTCAGTATTTCATTGGTCATGTACTACTTGAACAATAAATTTGGTAATGCATGTGTTTTTAAGTAGGCATGCACTCAAGATTGTGGGTGGGCCCTGGGGTGCAGTGAGAATTAAGCCACAGTCTTAATCAGTGGTTACCTTCTTCTTGAGTGAACCTCAAAACAGTCAAGTTATCTACAGAGTGGAGGACTGGCCTAATGCTCTTCAAGAGCTTCAGCAGAATTGACCCACTAATTGACATAAGAAGAAATGGTTCATATTTTTGATATAAGCAGAACTGAAGGCTTATTTTTCTGCTTAAAAAATGAAAAACTTAACCCACTTAATTGAAATCTGCTAAAATTCTCTATTTCTCTAACTGTACACACTGCAATTTTTGCTCAAAACCTGCAGAGATTAGTATTTTAAAATCGTGAAAAAATACAGTAGCTAGTATTTTTTTTTTCTAATTTTTTAATTATTTCCTTTGGAACATGAGAGAGGTAAATACACACCTTAGCTTCATGTTAGCAAGCAATCAAATTTCTTGATACATTGTAAATACCAATTATCCCCCCCCACCGCCCAGCTAAATATTTGTTATACCCTCATTTGGCCTCAAATGGTATCTTTATGGATGAGGAAGCCATAAGACCCCTACAGTGCCAATGTTCCTTCTAAATTTTTCCATCCATGGGTGGAATAAATTTCATGTGCATCAAGGCATGTGCAAATGTGCACCACCAGTGGAAACAAAAACCTAGCTGTGGGTATTCTCCTAATTAGCTGAGCTGCATTAGAATCTTTTCTGAGTAGCTGCACAAGTGCACAGCTTGTAGGGAACACTGCTAAGGATCCAGTTGATTGGATTCCAATATCCTGAGTTCCTGTTATTTGCTAGTCACATGATTCTTAACTGTTGTGCAGCTTGTCATGAAGATTTTTTTTTTTTAAATCAATTCAAATCTTGTCTTTATTGGGATGCTGTGATTACTGATTCCAGAATCACATTATATTTCTTCTGTAGGTGTACATTACCTACAGCTCAATTGCTTTAAGCATTTGTGCTATTGAGGGGATGTCTACACTAAGAAATTAGGTTGAATTTAAGGCCAATTTTTGTAGCATCCAGTTCCGTAAAGTTGAGGGTGCATGTCCTCACTGGTACATTAAGTTGAAGGAGTGCATCATTAGGATGGACAGGTTTGACTTTGTCAGCAATTCACTGTCAGTACATATGCCACAGTTCTTGCTGCCCCCCATTGCATTTTGGGTTTTTGTCTCAATGTCTGATGGGACAAAAGTGCCATGGGTGGCTCTGGCTATGTGTCATCAGCATCCCATAATGTATTTGTCTCCTGCCCCTCCTTATGGAAAACAATAGAAAAAGTGTTTTCACACCCCTTTTTTCCATATTCCATATAGATGCCATTGCAAGGCTAGCATGGAACTCGTACAGTTTCAAGCTGTTGTGGCAAGTATTATGAACACTTTATTTATTATTCTGTAGTATGTGCAGAACCTAAATAGCTGTGAGAGTGATGAAGACTCTGAGAAGAACATGGGACATATACGAATGTGACACACCAGAAGGGAGGAATGGGGAGATGCTGGCTGCACTCAGTACTTTGTACAGAGTGGAGCACTGGTTCTGGTGCCATGAAACAAGCTCAAACTGATGGGACCGCATTGTTCTGCAGGTCTGGGGTTATCAGCAGTGGCTACAATACTTCCACACACATAAGGCCACTTTCATGGAACTTGGGGAATTGCTTTCCCCCATCCTGAGGCACTGTGATACCAAAATGAGACAACCTCTGACAGTTCAGAGGCAAGTGGCAGTAGCTCTGTGGATGCTTGCAATGCCAGACAGCTACCGGTCAGTGGGCAATCAATTTGACTGTAAATTTTCCCACTCTGGGGCTGTTGTGAGCCAGGTAGCCAGGACAGTCAATACCCTTCTGCTTCAAAGGACAGTGACTGTTGGAAATGTGTAGGACATAGTGGACGGTTTTACTGTGATGGGGTTCTCTAACGGCAGTGGGGCAATATATGGGATGCACATCCCTATCTTGGCCACAGAGTACATAAACTGCAAGGGGTACTTCTTAATGGTGTAGCAAGTGTTAGTGGATCACAAGGATTGTTTCACTGACCTCAGTGTAGGATGTTACAAAAAGGTGCATGATGAGCACATATTTAAGAATCCTGGGCCATTCAGAAAGTTGGAGATTGGAACTTTCTTCCCAGAGCAGAAAATCACTATTGGAGACGTGGAGATGCCAATAATGATCCTGGATGGCTTGCTCCCTTGGCTCATGCTGCCATACGCAGGGAGCTTGGACCATATAAGAAGTTCAACTACAGGCTGAGCAAGTGAAGAATGGTGGTAGAATGTGGATTTGGATGTTTAAAAGCGAGGTTCAGGAGTCTCCTGACTTGGTTAGACCTCAGTAAAAGCAACATTCTTATGGTGGCAGCCTGCTGCATGCATCATGATTTATGTGAGAAGTAGGGGGAAATTTTCATACCAGGCTGGAGGGCTGAGGCTGATCACCTGGCCAGCAATTATGAGCAACCAGGCACCATGGCAATAAGGAGAGCACAGCGAGGGGTGCAGTTAATCAGGGAGGCTTTGAAAACAGCTTTATGAATGACCAGTGGCATGACAGTCATATGTTACTCTTAAGAAAATGCCCCTTGTATGTCTGCTGGCCGTTCTGTAAGCATACCTCCTCCCTCAGCATTCTGGGGCGTTGATAACAGGTGGTGAGGAGGGCATGTGGTTCAGCATGGGGCATTGTGCGTGCTTGCTTGCTTGCTTGCTTGCTTCAGTGACTTAATGACATGCACTTCTCTCTTGGAAGGAGTTACTCTGCTTTCCTCTTCAGCAAAATCTGATGTTTGTTTGTCAAATGACTTATCAGGCCTCCTTTAGAATATAGTAATTCATGTATAGTGAAGTGGAAATAGTTTTCCCTTGTGATGTTCAGTAATACATCAGTTTTATTTTTTCTTGCTTGTGTGTACTTTGAATGAAGATTCAGTAGGTGTTTGATATAACCTTTCTTTTGGACAGGATTTATACCCCATTCATTTGCTTACAAGGTGGGTTCTTAAGGATCTCCCTGCATTCTCCATATAGATTTGAATAGCTTAATGGGACTCAAATGTTGTCCTTTGCAAATTTAGGATATATATTTCTTTGAACTTACGATTGTTCTCTTTTTCAGTTTGGCAATTTAAGCAGTGTCTTGGTGACTTTCTGGTTTACTTTCAGTTCTTGCAGGCGTTTAAGTTGGCGCTCAGAAGTTGGCCTGCCTTCTGTCACTTTGGGATTTTTTAAAAAAATCTTCCATATCCTGGATTCATTAATTTAAGAACATAAGAACATAAGAATGGCCATACTGGGTCAGACCAAAGGTCCATCCAGCCCAGCATCCCATCTGCCGACGGTGGCCAATGCCAGGTGCCCCAGAGAAGGAGAACAGAAGACAATGACCAAGTGATTTATCTCCTGCCATCCATCTCTTGCCCTTGTTCTGAAGGCTAGGGGCACCATACTTTATCCCTGGCTAATAGCCATTTATGGACCTACCTGCAAAAATTTATCAAGCTCTTTTTTAAACCCTAATAGAGTCCTGGCCTTCACAGCCTCCTCGGGCAAGGAGTTCCACAGGTTGACTGTGCGCTGTGTTCCCACATTAGAGGAAAAAATTTCCTTAATTTCCCACATTAGAGGAAAAAATGTTCTCTGTGTCATTTTTGGTAGGGACTTCGAGTTGTGTTTTTCTTGGGAATTAGATCATGTGAGCATATTTGATGTAAAGCATGCCTACAAGGTTGGGTGTATCCCACATAAGTTTCATGTGATTGTAGGAAGGCAGGTATTTCATGTTAGGTATTGATGTCTTTCATAATTAAGCAAAACAAACTAAAAACATCAGTGGTTCAGCGCTTTGTTAGCTATCCTACTCAGAAGTGAACAAGCAGTTGTACGTAAACTAAAAGTGATCAAAGGATTCGTGTTTTAGAATCTAGATTTCATGGGGTGGTAATAAAGAAACAAAACTGAAAATTTTGAAAAATGCTTCTGAGGTCTTGAGGTGTGTGGGTGAAGAACTTCTGTTTAATTGGTGAGTTAAGATCAACTACCTATAATCCTTAGATTTTTTTTTCTTTTAAATTCATACATTAATACTATATAAATAATCCTTTTTAATTTTGAGATGTATTGAGGAGGGATTTCAGTGTTTTATTTCCTCTTTATGGAATTTTTTTATCTTAATTTGATCTTCACGGTAACACTTTCAGCTCGCTTTGAAAAAGGGTAGACTCATAATACATCAGAAACAGGGAAGCCTGTTTTGCATTAATTCTTTAGTAACTAGGAATTTTGTTGTCATTTATACTTTTCATTGTTAGGGCTTTCCCCTTGTTTTATAATGTACAAATGAAATTTAAGTGGAGTAGGATGTCTGGAAATGGAAAAATAAACTTTTTCTGAAAGGACTTTGCTGCATGCCTTGTAAGGCACAGGCTAACTGCAAATTTTAAAAGTGTAAAAACTTTGAAATGAAGTTTCTAGTGCTCATTCAATTGAGAAAGTATATATGCCTTAAATAAAGAGCGTTGTGTAGTGATACAAGAGAGACTTTAAGTGTTCTGAATTCAATCATTCAAAATTGTAATTTTTTTAGAACTTGTTAGTATTCAATTCTGGGTCTGTAAATTTTTCATGTTCTCCAATTTTAGATTTAGTCAGTGAAGATAAATCTGTTAACAAAACAATCAGTTAAGCTCTTTTAGCAGTGTTCCTTAAGATTTCATTATGAATATACTCCTATTTAACCTTCTTTCTCTTTTTTCCACAGTGAGCATTTGTCCTGCTCTTTCACCTTTTTCTTGCATGGGGACAGCAATGTTTGTACCAGTGTAGAAATCAACCAGCACCAACCTGTGTATGTTCTTAGTGAAGAACACCTAACCCTTGCCCAGCAATCTAACAGCCCTTTTCAAGGTAGGTTTCTGTCACTTTGTGTTCTTGAGCAATCCTTCAATTTATTTAAAAAATGTTGATGCCGAAGTGTGGGGAGAGGGAGCAGCAGCAAAAAGTATGTTTGTGGATTTGTATGACATTGTGCCGCTTTATTCATTTTTGGCCACTAGGTTATGTCATAACTTAAATTTTGTATGAAAACTCATTGGCAGTAGCTAAGTCTTCCTGTGTATTGATTGGCTTAGAGCAGGGGTGTCAAATTCATTCTGTGGTGTGGTCAGGCTTTCTGGTTTTGTCCCCCTGTAAAATATCATCTAATGATGATGATTAGATATTGCATGTGAAGGAAAGTTTTATAGCTTTATTTACTTTTTCATTACCTTACCTTCTGTAGATCCATACACCCCCCCCTCCTTGTAATTTAGTCCTATTCTGTGCTGCTTCCCATCCCCTCCCAACACTTCAGAATTCCCATCCATATTTGGGGATTCCTGCTCCGCCTATCTCCTGGCCACCCCTAAAACAAACATTGTGTCTTTGTCCATTGGGAAATTCTTCACTTTTGCCACTAAAGCGGGGTGAGGATATAAAGAATCATTCTCTAATCTTGGTGCTGGGCTGTCAAGATCAATGGATGCAGCAGGGAATGCTGAGGCCATGGGGTGGAAGAGCAGGACCCCATTTCTGCAGACTCAGCAGTGATAGCAAGACAAAGTCCTCAAGAAATAAGCCCTTTTCTTGTCTGTCTGCCTTCTGACAGGACTGCCTCAGTTACATTTTCTTGGCACTTGTATGTTTGGGGGGCCCTGTCTGCATTTAGCCCAGGTAAATGTCATGCATTAGGTGTGTCATTAATTTTATGGCCACATGTAAATTACCTAATTACAAATTGCATAAAACATTACCTGTGGAACTGCATAAAGGTTGGTAGCTGTGCAGTTCCAGCTCAAAAAGATGTTGTATGGCAGTGGGATCGTAAAGTGAACAGGAAAGGAAGAGGAAACTGAGGAGCTTAAGCTACTTTTGTCCATAAATTCCCTCTCCAATTCCAGTTCCAAAAATACTGCAGGCTGGATCCTTTTGATGACAGGAAGAGCTCTCGCGACTGGATCTTGTCCATATGTTCTGTGTTCGAAACCCCTATCTTAGAGGATGGGCTTCCGTGCTGACTGTTATAACTGGTTGTTTTACATGGGACCACATTGCCTTGTCTGTTAATAACTGTTTCAGAAATGGTGCTGAGTAGGACGTGTACTCTGATTTCAGTTAAATTGTATTCAGAACTAGTTTAACTGCACTGCTGCTGAGGCCCATTGATAACAGCTTACTTTCACAATGTGGGCAAGACTATACTGTTTCCTTTTGTGTAGTCAGTCAGTCATAATTGAATTGTAACAAACAGGAGAGGCGGCTGACTATATCTAGACCATTGAGCAGCAAGTTATCACTGTCATAAAGAAAGCTAAACCAGACGCTTAGATGCCACAGATTCATTTTTACCTGCACAGCTTGTTCATGTGCACAGACAGCTGCATACTCCTTTCTGTTCACAACAAAATTTTCCGTCACAGATGTTCAGGTGGATTAATTTCTGCTGTTACGGTACATTAATTCTTACATAATTCATCTTCTTTTGTTACATAGATGTCTTAATGGAGCATAATAAGAGGTCCAGTGTTCTTCTTAGTATACTATACTGTATTGTAGCAAGGTGAAGTCTAACCAGTCATTAAAATGGTTTACTTGATAATAGAGGTTGGCTGAAATCCTAGTAGTAGAGGAGGTGCAAATCATTTCCCCAGGTATCCTAAAATTATTTGTTTGTCTATCTAGTTATCTTAAGTCCATTTGGATTAAATGGCACGCTCACAGGGCAGTCATTCAAGCTCTCGGATTCCTCCACAAAAAAGCTGATTGGTGAATGGAAACAATTTTATCCTATCACATCTAACCTGAAGGAGGGTTCTGAGGAAAAACAAGAGATGGATTGGGAAGATGATTCTCTGGCTGCTGTGGAAGTCCTTGTAGGTATGTCATCTTAATGCATGTTGCTGCTTTACTGAAATACTCCTGCCAAGTAGAAGGTGACTCATTTTGAAAGGTGAACAGGGATCTTGAAAATCTTTGAATGTAAGAGGTTCCTGAATCTGACATTTTATTCTTTGCTGTATATTGTACATTGTCTGGAAGAACAGTTTAATTACCTTTATTTTGCTGTACAAGCCAAAATGATTTCCTAAGTGACACATCCTGGTCAATTACCTGGTGCAAGTAAGAAGGGAATCTTACTTTGGATTCTATAAGAACTTTTTTGTGGCTAGAATGTAAATGGCAGTTGAAAATTTCCATCTTGAGATCTGCTCAAGGAGTATTTCAATTATTGGAAAGCTAAGGCTCCTTCAGAAAAATTAAATTCCTTTTATCTCCGTTTGTGTCTCAGGATGTCGTGTTCAAGGCCTATGCAAAATGAGTGGTTGTTCAGAGTCGATTTGTGTCCTTTTTTTTTTTTTTTTTTTTTTTTCCTTATGTGACGTGAGCAATGGAATAATTAGCAGTGTTGACATTTAAAGTAGCTGTGATTGCATCTAAGTAAACCCAGTCAGACAAATTGTGTGTTTTACTCCTCAGAGCTACTGTTTTCAGTTTTTTGTGCAAACTTGGATAGACCTGGTTGCATTGATTTTTTTTTTTTTTATTATTTTATTTATTGATTTTTTTTTTTTAAATATTTGGGCCTCAGCTCCATTGTTTTCTTCACAGCCGTGGGTGCTAGAAGCTTTAAAATGATGTCTGGGGCACTGGAGAAGAATTTGAGGCCTGTCCACTGTGCCCTCCCCAGTTCCCTTCACCCTCCAAGCTAAATTCTAACCAGAAACTTCTTGAACCCAGCAAAGCCCTATGGACCAAGAACTTTTAGAATATTGCCAGTTAATGCAGTTATTTGTTTCTGAGTTGCTGTGGTGTGACAGCTCAGGGTTTAAACCCTCGTAATGATTCATAACGGAATGTTGTGCAGATTCTAATATCTTTGTCTCCCCCCCCTTTTTTAAAAAAAAAAAAAAAAGGGGGGGGGTTTAAGAAATGCCAAATTCAGGGTGAGCCATGCAAGCTTAATTTGTTGACGTGTGGATTCTGAGCTTTAATTATATGATGTGACATACTATCTTTTTTTTCCATGACACTGCTGTCTCATTTGTGTGCAAGTTGGACGCTGAAGGAGGCTGACTTACAGCAGTAATTCATGGGTAACAGTAAATCTGTCATTTTCCTAACTAGGGCCTTCTTTGTGCTAGGTACTCTACAACTATAATAGCGACGATCCCTGCCGTCTAGAGTTTAGAACAGGGGTTGGTACCTTTTTGGCAGGAAGGTCACATTGAGTAGAGGAGAAATTTTGTCTGGAGGCTTGGGAAAGGAGAGCTGGTGGGAAGCCTTCCCAAACATCCAGGCATGACCCAGGCCCTGACCCCATTCAACTCCCTACTCCCTGCCCTAGGACATATCTGGACTGGTAGCGTGGTGACGGCATTGCCTGGGTGCGTGGCGGGGGCTAAGGATGAGGCAGGAGAGACAGGAGCCTGACCACCCCTGCTTGCTGCACTGCCCGGTTGTTGTGCTGGCTCCCCCTGGGAACACCATCTGGACACTGCTCCCCAGTGGGAGCTTAGGGACTGAACTGCAGGGTATGATGGGCCAGAGTTTGCTCTCTACAGTATAAGACTGTAGACAATGTGTAGCTACAACAAGCAGACAAGTAATACAAGGAAGCAATGAGATGCACTGGTTGTGCTTGCATAATAAACCTTAGTATTGAGCCTCTTAATCTGATATAGTAGGCCAAGGATAACTTCTTTCCATACCAGCCAGTCAACAGTGTTCTTGAAAAGACTGGAGAGTTCATCATTGAGTGATCTAAGACATTTCCAGTGATTTGTGCACACTGATAGTCACAGGTCCTTTTAACTGGAGTGAAGAACTGGGGGTCAAATAGGAGGTTCCATTTGTCATGGTAGTATTCTGACAGTTGCAAATCTAATTGGAATCTCTGAGGGTGCATCTACACTTGCATTCTTCTTTTGAAAGGGGCATGCAAATGAGGGAAATTGAACATGCAAACGAGGTGCATGTTTGCATATGTCACCTCATTTGCATATTGTTTCAAAAGAGCTTCTTTTGAAAGACGAAAACCAGTGTAGACTCTGCTCTTTTGAAAGTAAACCCCATCTTCGAAAGAATCCTTCTTCCCTTTATTTAATGGGAAGACGGATTCTTTTGAAGATGGAGCTTACTTTCGAAAGGGCAGCATCTACATGGGTTTTCTTTAAAATAAGAATATGCAAATGAGGTGCCAAATATGCACCTCATTTGCATATTCAGTTTCCCTCATTTGCATACTTTCGAAAGGAGAATGCAAGTGGGATGCACCCTGAATGTGTTTACTTGGATGCACAGAGACCTTTAGTTTGTCATGGTAGCCTGTGAAGTTTCTTTTTAAGGGAACTCAACGTATATTTTCAGCTTTTTAGGAAACTGAAGTATTTTAAATCCTCCCCTCCTTCCCCCCCACCCCAGCTAGAGCTACACTAGAGAAGAACGTCACTGTCAGATAAGCACTTCTATCTATGCCATTTGTGTAGCTAGAAGTGATATACCTAAATCTACTTTCTTCCCTACTGTAGTCTGGGCTGCTACAGGTTTGTGCCGATGTCTCGTACTCCACACAATAGTGTGGAGTACAGGGGTTGATGGCCGAGCCCAGAGAGGTCGATTTTTGCCATGTCTATACCAGACATGAAAAACTGAACTCCGAAAGATCTGCCTAAGTGTGTTGATCTTCACATAAGTATAGATTCAACCTCCGACACTTCCACATGCCTCTCTTCAGACCAAGTAACAGCCTAGTTCTGCATTCCGTCACTCTCTAAAATGTAGCCTGTGCTAAGCTGAAATGCTGTACAGAAAGATTCAGAGTAGACTGAATTTTTACAGAAGAGTATAATACAGATGACATACAGTATAATTTTAATTTTATAGAAATAACTTTTTTATAATTAAAGGCTTAATTTTCTTATTAAGACATACAAGGTAATCTTTTTCCCATACTTTTTAAATAAAGAAAAATGGAAGAAACTGAAAAAACAAAACTTCACTGTGTAAACCAGCACAAATGTATGACTTATTTACAAGACTGAATTATTAAAAATTCCTTATTTACTAGTGTAGTTAACTGTTTTGTTACTAATAGCAAAGAAACATATAGATGTAGGTGGGAGGGATTAAAATAAAGAAATTTTTATCTGAAGAGTTAAGTTACCACAATGCGCATTATGAATGAGTTAACAGGAAGTTCTGCTATTGAAGCAAGTTGCTTTATTAGAGAAATTGAAAACGCAGGGCAAACAAATAATTGACAGCTAAGTAACACAGTTGGAATAGCAGTGGACGGGGGATAATGGTGGGGGGGGGGGGGAAGGGGGGTGCTTGTAATGATATCAAAGCTCATCACTATGGCTGGTGGCATAAGAGCCATTTATGTGTTGGAACTCCTGTATAGAAAAATGGTTTTAGATTTTATCACAATAGCTCTGAATAAGAATGGTCACTGGTGTTGGCAGCACTCATAATTAAACAAAACCCAGCTTCTCGGAGTGTCTGTCTGCTGTTCAGTCATTTATTTGTGAAAGGAGCTACATCAATGGCATCAACTTATCTTGTTTTCTGGATTCTTTTAGTTCTCTCGTATAATTTATAAAGCAGTAGATAATATTGCAATGTGACTTTTTTTATAAAAATAAAACCTAAACGCTAGAGAGAGAATCTGATGTTGGTCATCTAGCTGGTACACAATGACCTGAGTTAAATGTATAATAACTGGCATGCTTCTTTTTCAGCTGGTGTGCGAATGGTCTACCCGGCATGCTTTGTTCTAGTCCCTCAAACAGATGTTCCTGCTCCTAGCACTGTGGGGGTTTCTCACTGTTCAACTACTTGCTTGGGTGTCCACCAAGTGCCTGCTTCCACAAGAGATCCTGTCATGTCTTCAGTCACTTTGACTCCACCTACGTCCCCAGAGGAAGTTCAGACAGGTATATGTCAATATCTGCACCCCTGCCCCTCCCCACCCCCCCCAAAAAAAAAAAAGTCCTCAGGTTTCCGTTTAAAGTGAACTGTTGGAATGTTCAGCTAATATTCATAGTGCACCTTGCAACTGATTTTTAACCTCTAGTTCGTTGTTCTTGAACTGCTATTCTAATCCTACAAATATATGAATTATGATACTTTTAAAAATAAAGATAATTTTGTATACAATTTGTATCTGCAAAATGATTGTCAATACAAAAACACCACCTGTGACTGGTTACAGATGAGAAGGCAAGCAGCATTCTTCACCATTATAAAAATGCTCTCTAATCAGCCTTTAAGCATTGTAAAGAAGCTGGGAATGTCACCTTTTCGCTCCCAAACCAGAGTTTCTGCATAACAGTTACAAGTACTATTGAGCAGCATGTGAGCCAAAGTAATGTTGAGGTTTTAAATTACAATCTGTATCAGGGTAGATCTCTCAGAACTGAATGGTCGAGGAAGATCTTAGTGTTAGTAGTGGTTTGTTTTTTTTTTTTTTTTTTTTTTTTTTTTTTAAAGAGAGTCCTGTGGCATGTTACAGGCAAGTAGATTTTTTTGGTCTACAGCATAGGAAGTGCCACAGGACTTGTTGTTTTTGTGGATACAGACTAACGCAATTACCTCTCTCATAAATGTTTAGTAGTGGAGGTGTTCCTCTGGAAAATAGTCACTGCCCTGAGACTTTTCATTAGACAGAGTGGATAAAATTAAATTAAAAATTTGTTTTAAAGTCTGATTTTTTTTTTTTTCCCCCTAAAAAAAAATTCTACATTTTTCTTACTTTTAAAAATGTTACTACTTTGAGTGATTGCTCATGTCCATTCCACTTGGGTGTGCACAGGCTCACGCCCAATTACCAGAAGCTTTTTGCTGTAGCCAGTAGCCATAGGGTTGGTGTGGTGCCACCTGGAGTGGTGCCAATATGGAACTAATACATGCACCGCCTGACACTTCCCCACTCCTCTCCCTGCCGTCCTCAGTTCTTTCTCAACGTCTTGCTGGTCATTGGAGCTCTTGCTTTCTCTGCTCAATTCTTTAGCTTGTAACCTATTGTATTGTAAATAGTTTTAGTATTTGATAGCTGAGGCAGGGCTTTCTGTCTCCCCTGGCGCTGGGGAATGTCTGGCTCCACAGGCTTTAAGACTTGTTCAAAATGTGGCAAATTTATGCCCAAAAATGACTCCCACCCCACATTTAGCCTGTTTGATTTGCTTGGAGGAAGGACACTTGCATGATTGCTGTCCAATCGCAGACCCCATAGTGAAAAGATTTCTGAAAGGCTTAGAAAGAATCAAACACCAGATATGGGCACCACTGCCTCCATAGGATCTCAACTTGGTGTTAGCCAGGCGTATGTGGCAGAGGGGCTTTGAACCCCCTGGCTACCTGCTCCCTGCTGTTTGAGTTACAAAACAGCTTTTTTGGTGGCAGTCACCTCAGTCAGGAGGTATCTGAGTTGAGGGTGCTTTCAGTGGACCCCTTGTGTACAGTGTTTCAGAAGGATAAGGTTAGGCTGAGACCTCATGCTGAGTTTTTACCTAGCATGGTCTCCATGTTTCATGTTAACCAAGATATTTCCCTACTGGTATTTTACCCAAAGCCCCATGCTTCCCCGAGGGAGCAATGTTTACATACCTTGGCTAGGATGAGGCCCTTTAGAAGAATGCAGCAATTCTTTGTGGCAGTTGCTGATAGGATAAAGGACCTTCTGGTCTCCTCCCAGTAGATTTTCTCCTGGATAGTGACATGCATCAAGGAGTGTTACAAGGTCGCAGGGGCTCCTCCCCCTCCGGGTAGGGCACACTCCACAAGAGCACAAGCATTGTCTGTGGCGTATTTGGCGCAGGTGCCTATCCAGGACATCTGTAGTGCGGCCAATTGGTCCTCATTTCATAGGTTTACAGCATATTACACTTCGAAGCAACATGCGCGGGAAGACACTGCAGTGGGCAAGGCTGTCCTGCAGTCTGTTTGAGGCTCCAACCCCACCTCCTAGGCATTGTCTTGTATTCACCCAACTTGGAATGGACATGAGCAATCACATGAAGAAAAGACTTACTTGTTCTGTCACTGGTGTTCTTCGAGATGTGTTGCTCACGTCCGTTCCAAAGCCCTTCTGCCTTCCTTACTGTCGGAGTAGCTGGCAAGAAGGAATTGAGTGTGGGGTGGGGTCGTGTCGGGTGGCGCGTATATTGATCACCGTATCAGCACCACTCCAGGGGCTGGTGCACTAACCCTATGGCTACTGGCTAGGGCATAAAGCTTCTGAGAACCGGGTGTGCGCCAGCGCACACCCAACTTGGAATGGACGTGAGCAACACATCTCAAAGAACACCTGTTACAGAACAGATAACTGTCTTTTATCATAATTTCAAACTTCTATCAAGGCCTGAATTTACATGTGAACATAATTAAAATGCTGAATTAAAAAAATAAAGTTATGAATGCTCTTTATCTTTTAATGAGGTAATGTTTCTTTGAATGTATTCAGAATTGGAGGAAAGTATATTCAGATTTTTTTAAGGTCAGTTCAAACTTTATAAATACCACTGTCATGTACTGCATTAAGTATCTGCATTTTCAGTTTTTACAGTTGAGGAAATGCTGATGTTTACTTTTCAAAATGTAAGTATGGTGAGGTTCTTGCTGTGGAAAAACTTCTTCACTAATTACTTTTGTTTTCAGTCTAGATAGCAGCTGCAGACAGAATATTATTCACTTTTGGACTAGTTCATTCAAAATTGGAAAAACTGATTTGGAAATGGAGAAATCTGAAGAGCTTCCCCCCCCCACCCCAAGTTCCGTTTTTCAGTCTGTGAATAAAAAATGGGATGAGGTCTACTAATTCAAAAATACTGAAGCCCATAGGGACAGGTTATCAAAAATATTTAGGTGCCTAAAGATGCAGATAGTTACCTACTGACACTTTCAAAAGCACTTAACAGAAGTTTGGGTCCCATCCCTATTGATTCCAGTGGGAATTAGACGTTTTCAAAAAAATCTCACTTCATACTTAACTGCATGCTTGGTACCTAAATGGCTTTTAGTTTTGGTTGTCATGGTCCAGATTCTTAATCAGTCAATTTACTGACTCCAATTAATTATTGTTTTTATAAATTAGTTTTAAAAGCCAGAACATGAGCCAAGTGTTTGATACTTAAGTATCCAGCACATATAAGGTATATAATTAATAAAATATTGGTGTTCGTGCATTTTAATTGAATTCCAGTTTTCATCCAAATGAAGTAGAACATAAATCACAAGTAAAAATATTTAGTAAATACAAAAATGCATCGTTTTCCATTTTCTGACATGAAGCATTAATATGGAATTCTTAAACACTGCTTAAATAAATGTGTATAATAATGTCTCCTACTAGTTAGTGCAAAGTACCAAATTTAATATAAAAGCTATATATAAAAATATTTTTAGCAAATCTAATATTTTAGTGGTTATACCAACCAAAGAGAACGAACCATTTATTAGGAAAATAACTACCATAAGTAATACAAATCTGAAATAGTTAAAGCTGTTACAATGAACATTTGCCTGCATGGTGATTCAAATTGGTGATTTTAAATATTTTTGAATTGACCATCAATCCCCCTTCCTACCAATTCGTATTGTCTATATGTATAATACTCTATCGATGCCTTGTCTAGTTTTAAATATCTCAAGCAGGGTGACTTCTGTTATGTCCCTCATACAATGTATAGGTTTTAAAAAACCTCTCTTGTGCCTGTTGCACAATTCTAAACAACTCTGCTTTTGGAGTGTACATCCTGCAAAATGTTTACATAATTAAATGCAGGTAAATTATGTATGTGTGTACACTACTGAATAACATGTTGGATAATTGGGTAATATCAGAAGCCCATGCACAAGGCCATGTTAGCGGTTGAATCTAAAACCTGCAGAACTCACTGTGAAGGTTCCTATAGACTTCAGTGGCTTTGGGATTAGACTGTAAATTAACTTTTCGTGCTCAAGCTGCGTGGTTAAGGATTGATTTTCCCCCCCCTCCCCCAATTACATGTTTTGTGCTTTTATTTATATGGTCACACTCTCTCACATTACACAATATATACTAAATTCTTGTTGGTACTGCTTTTGGTTTGAAATACGTATTAAACTTATTTGTTGAGAAGAGGGGTGTGGTATTCCTAAGTGTATATCTTCTTTCAAGGGAGAGTGTCTCTCTTTCTAATATTGCGCTCATGAATTAAAAGTATTGACCAGAGGCTGCAGAATAGTAATACACCTTATTTTCCAGGGAGTTGGTTTAAGTCACTCCACTTGTGGAAACAAAGTTAGAGGAAAAACAGCAAGAATATTTTAATATGATCCCAAAATATTTTAGTTACTGCATAAGCTTAATAGTGTTCCTATAACAGGAATGTGATTCTGTTAAACGCTGTGTTGCCTCTATAGAAATGGAGGTGGTCTGTGAACTCCATTTTCAACATGTACACTTTATTTTGAGACAGAAATATCTCACTGTTTTTAACATCTGCCATAGGTACCTACATTTTTTTCTACCTTTTTTTATTGCCAGTTTTAAGAGAAAACAAAATACATCTCTCAAAGGCTGGTGTTTGTTTTGCACGTTGTCTGAAACGGTTTTCGAATCATATGGACCTTTATAATCATTGTTGCTCAGTTGGTTAAAATCTTTTTCTTAACTGTTATGCTGCTTTTGTATTTTCAGTTGATGCTCTGTCGGCCCAGAAGTGGGTGAAATTTTCTTCTGTTTCTGATGGATTTAGCTCTGACAGTACTAGCCATCATGGTGGCAAAATCCCTAGAAAACTAGCTAATCAGGTGGTGGATCGAGTTTGGCAAGAATGCAATATGAACAGAGCACAGAACAAGTATGTAATCCTTTCTGAAACTGAAATTAAAGCTGCATACATAATAAAAGCATAATATTTAATATAAACACTGTAGAGTGTCTTGCTGCACAATATGATTTTAAACAAGGCCACTAAAGGCTGTAAATCAGTAAAGCATATTTTCATTTTGAAACACTTTAAAGAAATTTACTGTGAATGCCAGTTCTGTTAAATATAATTGTTTTGTATAATATTTATTATTTTTGTGGACTCTGATATCTTGTAGTTTTTATCCTAAGTGTTAAGAGACAACATACATCCTAGGTAAAATAAATCCCCCATATTTACTCATAGGAGAAAGTATTCTGCTACATCAAATGGGTTATGTGTTGAAGAGACGGTTGACAAAGTAGCATCCTGGGATTTTGTTGAATCCACACAGAGGACAAATTGCAATTGCTCAAGGTACTGTACCCAGTAGACTTGTCCGATAATATAGACAAAATGAAGTATGCAGGAAGGGTTTAAATGATGGACTTGGGAATACTAAACCATAACTGTCTGCAACCTGCAAGCTAACATATTAGTTTGTGTGTCCTGAGTCCTAAACTTCATTATAGACTCTTGGTGAAGGGCTCACACCTACAGTTGGACTAACAGCTGGATTTTTCTCTTTGCACGGATCAGCACAATGCTCTTTGGCAGCTAAATGTGGATTTCTGAATTGAGGTGTGGAGTTCTGAGGGAGTGAAAGGCCTGGGAGCGTATAAAGTCTAGGATTCTTTGGCTAGTGCAGTGCAGAGTTGGCAGGCATAGGGAGAAGATGCTAGGAAGAAAGCTGCTGTGGTATGGGGCCTTGAGGATTTGGGAAGCAGATGCTGCCCTACCAAGGAGAAAAGTGGCTGCATTCTGCAGCACTGTGGTGCATTTATAGCTGATTTAACAGCATTCAGCAGAACTTTCTTCTTGTGAATGTCCAACAAGTAGAGACCACTGGAGCAACTCTGTGTTCTGATTTCCCGATTGTTTTTTTGCTTTGAAAAGTGTGCGCAGAGATAAGGCTTCCAAGAACTCAGTAACAGTTCTGTTTTCATATTGATTGAAGTACTGTTTATACCAGTGGTAACCTGGATGGGGCTTTTTGGGTATGGACTTTTTTGGTACTCCTACGTGGAATATCAGATTTTATGTGGCTGAGTTGTGACAGATTGAATTTAAGAGTTTGTCTGCACAAGCAGACAGGAAAGTTAATCTGAAATAACTAAAGGTGTGAATTCAAGATAGGTTACTTAAGTATTTTCCAGATTTGAGGAAATGTAGCACAAAAGATTGTCTCTTGCTAACAGATGTTGATTCAATAAAAGATATAGGTTGAACTTCTCTATTCTGGCAGTCCCAAGACTGTACTGGTGCTGAACCAGAGAATTTGTCAAACCGTGGGAGGTCGATATTGTCTAGCAGTAACACTTCCACTGCTCAAGGGTCTCTTAGACATGTAGGGGTAAATTTAGAGCTAAATAACAGCAGAGAATACCAAGAACTCAGCCTGGTGGCTGTAAACACACTTTATGCGACCATGGAAAACTCGACTACACCAATGAGAAGAGGCTGTCTGGTTTACTAAAATCCAGGCCAGATATTGCCAGACTAGAGATGTTCAACCTGTATAATCAAACCCAAGTTGTCTGTCTTTGTCAGAACTAGGCAACCAAATTTTTCCTGATTCACTATTTAATACCTTCAAGGACACTTCAGAAACTTCTAGTTGTTCTTTATTTTTAAAGAAAAATCAGGTTCATAGTAAGTGAAGAACAGGTATAGATATACTTCAAGGATTCTTTGAAATATGTTCCACTTTTATTTTTTTTCTAGGCACAAAAATCTTAAAACAAGAAGTTTGGGCCAGCAGGGGCAGGCACCACCTGTAGGCCAGCAACAACAAGCAGCTCCAAAGCACAAGACAAATGACAAGCAAGAAAAGGGGGATAAGCCACAAAAACGCCCTTTGACTCCTTTTCACCATCGTGCATCGATTAGTGATGATGTTGCCATGGAGGCAGATTCAGCAAGTCAGAGGCTTGTGATGACAGCACCAGACAGTCAAGTTAGATTTTCAAATATCAGGACTAATAATGATGTAGCAAAGACTCCTCAGATGCCTAGCACTGAAATGGCAAATTCACCTCAACCACCACCACTTAGTCCTCACCCATGTGATGTAGTTGATGAAGGGGTAACTAAAACTCCTGCTACTCCTCAGAGCCAGCATTTCTATCAGATGCCAACACCAGATCCCTTGGTTCCCACAAAAACAATGGAAGACAGGATAGACCCACTGTCTCAACCTTACCCACCTCAGTTCCCAGAAGTTATAGAATCTACAACGTATGTTGGTACTGCAATGCATTTGGAGGAGGATGATGTTCATACCACTTGGAAGTTTTATAAAGTTCCAAAGAAAAAGGATATAGAATTTTTACCACCACAACTTCCAAGTGACAAATTCAGAGATGATCCAGTAGGACCAGCTGTACATGACAACATAACATCAGTTACAGAGTAGGTACTTTTTTTTTCAAAGCACTCAGTAATGTAACTCACTACAAAATGCCAAACTTTGCTGTTTTTTTTCAGGGTGGTATCAGTTCATTTTTTTTTTTTTAATACTACATATTGTATTTGAACTGTAATCTCATTCAAAAAGTCATTGATTTTTATGGAAGGATGTTTGAGTTTCATAGTAGCCCTTTAGGAACGCCATTAATTCAACAGACTTAGCATTCATTTTTCTGAGTTTGGAAAATTGTAGGTGTCCTCAGAGTGAAACAACTGAAAGCTTGTTATAATGTAATGAGATTTTTCATTGCAGAGCTGAATCATCAAAATGAAAGGTTGGCTTTGGCTTTGTTCATTGAATTGTAGGTGTTCTTTTGTTATCAGAAAACAAGGGTCTTTCACCATGTGGAAATGTGTCATAAAACAGAATTGGTACTACAAGTTTTTCTGCTAATGTGAGACTGATATTATTACGGACTTAAAGCAATAGTTAACTTTAAACATGTGAGAGTGAGTAGTGCCATTGACTTTAATAAAGCTTCTTGCTTGCATAAAGTTAGGCATGTGGATAAGAACCATGCTAACTCTGTTTTAATTAGGAGAAATGAAAGAGCACAATCAAGGAACTTTGTTTCCATTAATTAATTAATTTCTCTTCTGTAGTTGATTTGTGGCTGTTTGGCACTGCAAAGTGTATTTATCCTTCCCCACCCAATGGACATACAAAAAAAATCACTAGTTGTCTAGAAGGAGGATTGGTATCTTTCTGTCAGACGAGTTTTCTAACTTATTTAAATCTCAAGTCATATTTCGTTATTGAGAGACTGAACTGAGACTTGACTTATTTTGTCAAATTCGCCTTTAAAACTGGATTTTTTTTTTTAATTTTAGTACAGACTTTTTGACATTGCTGAGTTTATGTGTACGTTCTACATTCCCCTTGAATGTGCATTAGTACAGATTAGCCTGTTAAGTAAAAATGCATATGCTGTTTTTAAGTGAACACAGAAAAAGAGTTCTATCACCTGGGTCAGTTTCCTCCAGTCCTCTGATTCAGGTGCATGCTGAGTCCTGTTAACTCCTCCTGGCTTTTCTGCCATATGGTAAACCCTTAAGTCAGGAGGGGATTGCTGCCTTGGTCAGTTTCCTGGCTCTGCAAGTGGAGGGGAGCCAGGCTGTCACTTAGTTCCCAGCTCCCCACCACTTTTGGGACCTGGTAAACTGACCAGCCCACGAGGGGTGGTCAGTTTCCTGGCTGCTTCTTCCTTCCTTCCTTCCTTCCTTCCCCTAGCTGCAGGGCTGTCAGCCTGACCTTACTGTTTTTTTCCTAGTAACATCCAACACAGCAAACCTCTTGGGAATTTACTTGTCAAATCCCACTCTAAAACCATAGTGTGTGTCAAGGGTGCATTTCAAAGTGAAGTGTTTCAAGTTAGTAACTAGTTGAGCCTCTGTCATATCCATGTCATTTTCTCCCAATAAGCAGTTTTCCTCTGTGATAAAAGAAGCAGCAGAAATGTAGCACTTTAAAGAGTAACAAAATGATTTATTCAGTGATGTTCAGTGTGGAACAGACCCACTTCATCAGATTTTGTTACAAGTGCTACATTTCTGCTGCTTTGTTTTGTTGGAGTGCAGACTAACACAGCTACCTCTCTGTTAATATTCCTTGTCAATGTTCATTCTTGCAACTAGGCCCTGCATTATTTTGTACTGCTTACACTTGATGCATTTTTCATTTTTACCCAGGGAACGAATGTGTCCAAAATATTCTCAGAAAGGTTCTCTCTTACATCCAGAAGTCAGGAGAGTTCTTTCTGAAGCAAAAGTGTGGGGGAATATAGGAATCTCTGTGTGCTGAATAATGTCTTCCCTTTTTCTAGTGCACTTCATTGTTCCTTTCTGTGCTGCCTCCATCCTTTTGCCTGTAAATTGTCTGTCTGTCTGCTAAGAAAATGTCTTAACTATTTCTGCCATACTTGGCCAAGGTCTGCTTCCATGTAAGCATAAAACAAAACGAATCATATCCAGCTTGTGCATTTCTTTGTACATGTTAGTTTTTAGTCTGAGATACAGAAATTGAATGCCCAGAGCTTTGAAGAAGCAAGAGCCATTAGTTAGGCTCAACAGTCTAGAGTCATTAATTTTTGAGGCCATAAGTGTACATGTAGCATGTTTGTGGTGAAGTTTAATTTTGTTGTTTTTAAATGAGAAATTTAGTATTGATTTTTAAAAAAAAATCAATTAGATTTAAATCAAAAATTGATCTAATTTTTTTTAAAATAATTAATTTTTAACCTTCCTGCTTTTAAGTACCAGTTTAATTCTTCCTCTTGTCTGAATCTTTGAAAAGATCAAATAATATTTCGTAGAGGTGAGCAGGAACGTTTTTCGGAGCAACTCCAGTTTGTTCCAGGATGACTTCTTAATGGGCTCCAAAGAGACACTTTCTATCCTTCTGTGTTCTTCTGCCTCTTTCCTTGTGATCAGAAGAATCTGGCACAAAAGACAAAAACATGCCTTTGATAGTTGGCTCTGTAAGCTAGAATTCTACAGTCTGTTAGATGTGAGTTCAAGTGAGATGGCTTTGATAGCTCTTTCTGTGTAGAGATCCTTGCTGTTTGTATAAGTAGACTCAGTTGGAGGGACATAGTAACAGAGAGGGAGCCATGCTAGTCTATATTACTATCAAAACAAAAAAGCGGTCAAGTAGCACTTAAAATAATTTATTAGGTGAGCTTTCGTGGGACCTAATAAATTATTTTGTTAGTCTTTAATGTTCTACTTGACTGCTCTTTTGTTTTGGAGGGACATGTTTGAGAAAGCTTTTGCTATACACTTATCCCTGGCTATACAAGCATAATTGGTTCCCAAATTTCTGCTTGTAGGTGAAAACTCATAAGAGCGACACTAAATTCCCATTAAAATATATGTGAAAGTCTCCAGTTTGTTCCAAGTGCTTGTAACTTGACATAAACCAGTTGAGTTTAGGTACTTTTCTGATGTATTTGAATAGTTTGGTACCAGAAATAGGATGTAGTGTATGTTGTAGAGCAGGGATTCCCAGCCTATGGGTTGGGACCCAAACATGGGTCCCATTGGATTTGTTAAGTGTTGCCAGCTGGGCAGTTCCAAACTGCATGTGGCTGTTAAAGAAGCAATTTGCAGTTTCTTAACACTGCTGCCTCATACAGATATCTATCAATAGAGAGAGCTGCAGGAGATGGCAGCTATCTCTGTCCCTAGAAATAGCAATTACCTTATGCCTAGGTGCTGAAACTTGAACATGTGAGTGAGTTGCTGGGAGCAGAAGAACTGGGGAAGCCACCCAGCCTAGAAGTTCTGGTGAAGAGGCTGCAGGAGGAGGAGGAGTGTCTAAGGCTGGGGCCATTTAGGGATGTGGTGGTGGGGGTGTCTAAGACTGGGGGCAGTTTGGGGCTGCAGGTGGGTGTAAGACTGGGGGCAGTTTGGGGCTGCAGGTGGGTGTAAGGCTGGGGGCAGTTTGGGGCTGCTGGGTGGCTCTAAGGCTGAGGACAGTTTGGGCCTGCTGTGGGGGGTTTAAGGCTAGGGGCAGTTTGGGACCTTGGGTGGGGGAGGTTAAAACCTGGCTGAGGGTGAAGTTGGCAGGGTGGGTGTGGGACTAATACAGTAAACCCTCGAGTTACCCAGGGGTTGTTCCTGCAACTCCTGCATAACTCAAATTTTCCTGCAGGGGGAGGGGAGCCAGGAACCACCAGGGCTGATCAGTTTCCTGGCTCCCAGGGTGGCAGGAGCTGGGAACCAGGGGCAGGCTGGTTCCAGTCTCCCCATGGCTTGCGGGACCTGGAAACTGATCAGCTCATGGCTGTTCAGTTTCATGTTCCCACCAATACAGGGGAGGGGGAAGCAGGCTAAGAGCCTTCTCCCGCTCTTCCCCCAGCTGTAGGGCTGTCGGACAGCATCATGTCTGAGGGAAGGGAAGGAGAAGGCTCTAGCCCAGAGGCTGCGGGTCTCCTTGGTGTCGTCCCCCACCCCCCGGGCCAGGGACCCTGCTCACGTGAGTGGGGGAAGTTGTCATTTAACGAGTAAAGGTAGGTATATATATTCCTCATTTTAGCGAGTACTCGTTAGTAAAGTGCTCGTTAATCGAGGGATGAGTGTGTAAGTTTACAGAAAACATTAAACTAGTGTTTTATCTAAAATGTTGGAAGATTTTTTTTGTTAAAATACTCGTCTCATGTTGCAACATAGTTGTAGTAGTGTACATTACACATTGGTTACATCTACACTTTGTTGACAAAGCTCTTCGAGCATCCACGCTAAAATGCCTTCTGTTCTGTTGTCATACTGTCAGCAGAACTCTGCACTTTTGTCAACAGCCTTCTGCCTCTCCCCATGAGTCAGAACACCTTTCTCAACAGAATCTGGTGGGGGGAAAAAAAGCTGTGCGGATTCTCTGGGAGGCCCTCTGTTGACTGACAGGACTTCTAGGTACCAGGCAGACCTGGTTTTATTTTGTTTTTGGTTGGCCAGTCTGTTGGTAGAGGGCTGGGCAGTCTGGCTGTGCTCTGTTGACAGAGTGGATCAACAGAGTGATCTGCTTTTGTGTGTGGCTGCAATCTGTCAGCAGAAGTTTTGTTGGAAGCTGCCTTCTGACAGCAACTTCTGTCGACAGTTCTCTGTAGTGTACACATAGCCACTGACGAGATCTAGAGGATGATCTCTTGAATGGACAGGGAAATATTTGAAAGATGTAATAGCAGTTCAGCTTGGAAGATCAGCTTTACTTTGGGTAAGATTTACTTAGTATGCAGTCTTAGGAAAGTAGGACTCTGTGCCATGGATAATTTGATTCTGTCTTCAAAACTTTAATGGAATTAGTCCAATTGATTATCAGTTAACCAAAAGATGTCTTTATTTTATACATTAAGACTCAGTCTGAGAAAAGTTGGTCTGTTTCACACATTGTCTTTGTTTAGTCTGCCTTAGCTTTGTTTCGAATGTTTCAGAAGCTATGGTGAGGCGAGGGGGAAGAAGGCAGTAGATCGTAGTGACCTTTAGGAAGTTCATGCTTGGTATTACTGGGAACAGTAGACGTTATGCTGCCTGGAAGATCTCTGTTTTTAAGGGGAGAATGGGTGGCAGAATTACTGTAAAGTATCTGAAATCTGCTTGTTGGCTTGGTTGTTGAGGTCGAGGGACTGTACAGTTATCATTCCTGCAGATCATATATTCTGTTTACAATCTGTTCTTTTTATTCAATTTAACAGTTCTTTTGTGTCTTGCAGAAGTGCCTTAATAAAGAGATTGAGTTTATCTGTTAAAGAAAAGTAAATATTAAGGTATCTCTGGTGCATACAGATAACTCTCAGATCTGATGGAAATTTTTACTTTTTAAATTATCTTCAGGGCATCCAAACTCTTATTTGGCTAGGTTCCTTTTGGAAACTGGTGTTTCAGCCCTCAGTAGGATTGATCAAGCCCTTATAAATTACTTTTGTGTAGTATTGTTAAAGAAATACTGTGTTCAGTTTCACATGGATAAGAGTCCAGGTTCTTTTAGGTTTAGAAGCTCAGCTGTAGTGAGGTGTTATCATTTTGCCCAAAATGTTAATTTACGACTCTCACTCTGCAGTTCACTTCATCACCCAAAAGAAAAACTCATCTTCTGCCTTTTTTCAGAATTCTGGGCTATGCCTACACTAGAAGCATTTGTCTACAGAAGTTACTGTCAGAAAAGATATTCTGACAAAACTTGTGTCAGCAGATCCTGTCCACACACATAAGTGGATTAATCTTTCGACCCACTCTCTTTGATAGAAGAGCCCCTGGAAGCATCTACACGGCTTTTTTTTTCTTGACAGTTTGTCAACAAAATTCATTTTGTGTGTAGATGCTCCACGAGTTTTGGCTACAAAACTCTCTAGTGTAGAAGTAGTCTTCTAGTTTTCATAAATTATGGAATGAGTTAGAGACAGTAACTTTCAGCTTTAAAGTCTGTTTGATTGAATAAAAGTAATAGCATCTCTCCTGTTCATATATGAAACTTGTACTCCAGATACATGCATTAGCAGTTGAGTTCTGCGCAAGATCCTTACCAACTCTTACACCAGTTTTTCTTTTGTGGACCTGTCTCCTTTTAGAAACTATCTTAGGTTATGTCTACATAGCAGAGCTATTTTGCAATAAGCTATTCCAGAAGGTATTTTCTAGAATAGTTTATTTTGAAATAACCCTGCTACACACACAATGCATTTCAAAATAGAGTGTCTAGATGCAGTAGAGCGTATTTTGAAATTGAGACATTGGATGCCCTATGGCTTATTTCAAAATAGGCTCTATTCCCTGTCTACATGGCTCCTGTTGCAAAATACCTATTTCAAAATTTGGGCTGTTTCTCACACAGTGAAGTTTACATATTTTGAAATCCAGCTGTTTATTTTGAAATAGCGGAAGCATCGTGTAGACGCTCACAAAGCTATTTTGAAATAATGGCTGTTATTTTGAAATAAGTTTGTGTAGCTGTACCCCTAGACTGGCATAGGAGTGCTGACGAAAGAAAAGTTTCTCTCTTGTCAACTCAGTTGTGACAAATTCTTGTAGAGCAGAAACTGATTCTGAAAAATACTGATGACTTTCACAGTAGAGAAATATGTTTGAGCAACAGTCCTGTTAATTGTGTATTGTTTCCAAAATGAACCATATTCTTTCTGTTTTTATTACTATGTGATGAAGAGTTAACTTGCTAGAAATATACCAGTTTCTTGGTGTGCAATCATAAAGTCTTAATGTCTTTGGGTTGCTAAAAAGAGTAGGTGTTGGAACTTAAAAGGAAGTATTTTCAGGAAATAAATGATCAGAAGGACTTAAAATAATCTTCATGAAACATATTTTATTCTAATTGTTGTACTCTCAGGGCAGCACCTGTAAACCACAAATGAAATATATGTATGCAGGGCTTGTAAAAGAACTCTCTCAGTGCGATTATTCACCAATGAGGAGCCTTTCCTGGTGAAAGAAGGTGCTTGTTCCTTCCATGTCTGCAAGATTTAAGCTTTTATTTGTGCATATTTTTTTTAAAGTTCTAACCCAAATGATTGTATTCAATTCACATTTGGCAGGTTTTCTTTTCAAACAATTGCAGTGTTCTTTACTGAGGTTCAAAGTAGCCAGTTTAACTGCATGCTTACAGTTGTCTCCCAGAGTGGCAGAACGAAATTAACTGTCAGTTTCACTGTCCATTCACAAACCTTTCGCTGGTAGTAGTCAAATAACAGTCATAATTCTTTTGCTCTCTTGTTGCTTTGAAATGTTGAGAGGAGCAGCAGAGGTACTGAAGATTTTCTTTCTTTTATCTTTTTATATTGGCCTTTGGTTGATAGTTTTAGTCTTCCAGCTAGCAGGTATCTGGTAACTATTCCCAGACCTGTATGCGTGTATATATAGTGGTGGGGCATTCAACTGTAAGTTTTCCCTACCCTGCCAGACAGTAAAGAAATATATATTCTAATTCAGGGCTGACTCTGGTCAGAATAAGTTTCATATTTCTCTTTTAATAGCCTCTAGTTTAGTTTAACAGTTTGACTATCATTATTCCAGAACAGCTTGCTTATGTTTTCCTCGTAGATATTTTCTCGAGGTGTTTCTTACTACTCAAATTACTTGTTTCTAAGAGTTAGTTCTCCAAGTCTTTGTTAGTTTAGGTAGGATATTGGGAAAGGGAAAAGGCTCCATCTATATCGGGTGTTGCTCCAAATGTAAATGCCTGCTATGACGTGCAATTGCAGCAAATTCATTCCCTTCCTGGAGATCATCCTGGAGATGCAAGATCTGATCAAGCATGTCATTATTGCCTGTGGGTTGAAGTCCCTGTTAGGTGTAAGATGCTCCACAGAAACTATTTTAAACAATTCCAGGGTTATGGGATCAAGAGTGAAGTTTGCTCTGTTTTCAAAGTGGTCTTGACAAAAATGTAAAGTTATGCTTTTGCAGCCAATCCACTCTTTGTCTTACGCTGACAAGATGTCTGAGATGCTGAGGGAAAGCCCTAAAGCATCAGTATGTCTTCTCACATATGTAACTTTGAGGTTGAGGTAATTCCTCCCTGAAATAAATATAATTTCTGAAATGGCTGCTGCTGTTTACTCATTTCTGTAGACCTCTTTGTGGTGTCTCTCAAATTTATCCTAGTCAGTACTGCAGTTACTCTTAGGCCAGCATTTCCCAAAACATGGTCTGTGGCCCAGTACTGGTCCTTTTGGGGGACGTGGGGGGGGGATTAACAGTGTTTAGAAAATATGCAGATTATCTCTATGTACTGTTGTTATTGTGAATAAATAATAAACAATGAAAATTTATTCATTTTTCATTTTTTTAATGTGCATTTGTACTTCTGGGCTGCAAAACAAGGTACTGAAAAAAAATGGGTTTCACCTATAGGAAGTTTGGGAAACCCTGTGTCAGACTATCAAAACAAGCAGTGGTACTTGTGGAGTCTCTTTGACTTCACTTATGGATGGGCTAGTATTGACTGAAAGATGGGAAAGCTATAAATGCATTGGTTATTTTTGTAGCCACAGCTGTGATTTTGCTGTGAAACTTATTTACCATAAATAACTTTTGTTAAATTATGTATCATTTTTGCTTATTGCATGAATGAATTGAGCACCAACACATACCCATGATCTTGGTGCATATGGGGAATAATAGAAGTTTATGCAAACATGATGTTTAAAATGTGTCCAGTTTTCTCACTGCCCATTTTTGTGGAGGTTTGGAGAAGAAACAACTTTCAAGCAGAAAAGGAATCCGAGTCTGGCACAGGCATCATAAGCAACCTTGGTTCTGAGGTTATTGGTACCGTCCTATTTGAAGGTCATACTTTGTTCACATCCTTCCCTTTCTTTGGTTGATTGCAGATTGTTTGTTTTGTCACCTGTTTTGGGGCAGAGCATGCAAAGAGGGGGACGGGTATATAAACATTGTTTTCTGCTTTTTATACCTTCATGTCAAATTAGAAATTGAAATTCATAAGCATAGAAAACTTCTAAGGTTAGGCTCCAGACATATAGATTGTAAGTTTAACTGTTGTATGTCGTGCCAGCAGAAAAATTGCAGATAATGTTACTACTGTGTATAAATGCAATAGAATGTTGGACATTTTAGTATTTACTGAGATACTCTCTTCACAAATTTAGATGTTACCTAAGTGCTTTGTAAGCTCCATTTTATTTAGACTAATAGTTCAGTGGCACATGCAAGGTGAAAGTCTTTACTCTTTTGAATACCTAAATTTCTTCATGAAACAAAGACTAGCCACCTGTGACTACAAACTGTAATTGCATATGTTACTCTTTGGAGTCACCCATGTCCTGAAGAGAGTCAGTTTCCCAGTTCTCTGTGTGATTTGGTTGAAATGCTCAGAATATTAAAAGTCTAGTTTAGGAAAATGTTTTTATTAATCACTAATTTTAACATTGTCATTAATAGATAACAGTTCAGTACACACTAGTGCAGTTGGTTTTGAAATTTTGTGCTTGTTCAAAAATGGCAAACATTTAATCTGCTGTGAGACTTTGAACCATCTCTCATTTTTTGTCTGAGTTAAGCTGGACCATGTAGAAATTATGTTGGCTGCAATACTGTAAGTGACCGGCATGTAGAGACTTTAAGCAATCACTTACATAACTTTCTTCCAGAAGGGTTGAAGAGAACCCATGTTAGCTAAAATTTTTTTGGAGTTGTGTGAAAGCAGATGATATTTCATACTTTAATTTAGGTTGATGCAACTCTGTAACTGTATTTTTCTTCTGTGCAGATTAATGGTGCAGTGTAGGAAGCCATTAAAGGTTTCATATGAACTGGTGCAGCAATATCAAAGTAAAAATCAGTATGTAGTAGCAGTAGTATCTGAAGCTGACCAAGAACCTGAAATTGATCCTTATGCATTTGTTGATGATGTGGAATTCCTGTTTCCTGATAACAAAAAGGATAGGCAGAACAGTGAAAGAGAAGCTGGAAGAAAACCCAAGGTGAGTAAAGGAATGTCATAAATCCATAATTGGGTGAAAACATATTGCTTTAATTTTAATAATCAAATGTTACTGAAATTATGCTGAGCATAGATGGTAGTACATACCATACTTGTTAAAGAAAAATGCTTACATTCAAGCAGAAACTATCAGTGAAAGCACATAGTGCAAGGGTTCCCCTCTACCCGCATTAAATATGTTAAGGAAAAAGAACCTGAATTGTAAGGTGTGTGGTTTTTTTTTTTTTTTTTTTTTTTTTTTTTTTTAAATACACTTTTGAAGTAAAGATTGAATGGCTTACAGGACTCCTTAGCCATTTGAACAGCTTTAGTTGTGTAACAGTTTATTATCTAGATTGGTATCTGTCCTGTGTCTTCTGTAAGTTTAAGAAAGAAGATAGAACTATTTTAAACTATTCAGGAAGTTTTTAACAAGCTTACAGATCCTTATAATGTAAATATCAAAGACAAAACAATAATCTTGAACTTTTGTTTTGAGAAATGTATGGTAATGTAGAGTTGCGTTAAACACAGCTCCTCTGTACATGCTGCTTTTTCCAGGGTGAAGATGTCACCTCGAATGTTGCTGTTTTATCCCATGACGGAGAAGATGCTATGTCACTGTTTAGTCCTTCTGTCAAGCAAGGTAAACAAATTTATTTTAAACTTCAGTGATTTACAGAATGAATAACAGAATTCATAGTGCATCCCGTGCAATTTTCCAAGTGTATTTATATTTTTTCTGGAATTCAGAAGGTAACTTTCAGTATTGAACTTAGCAAAATATGTTGGATAGAAAAATATTAAATAACATAGTAAAAAGCAAAGGGTCCTTACTTGTGCATGTGTTGGTTCAGTAAAAACTGATGCATTTGGGTTTCTTCAGTTACATAGTATTTAAAAGGAAATACCCAATTTAAACAAATGTGTAGTGTCCGCAGTGTGAATCTGAGCATACAATGTTTGTATTCTTTATAGATGCACAACGTATTGCTGCTCATGCTCGTACGGCATCAACTAGTCTATTTCATGAAACAGACTTGGTAGTATCTTATACCGACCTTGACAATCTCTTCAATTCTGATGAAGATGAATTAACAGTAAGTGGCTTGGAAGAGTAACAGCAGCTGCTAGATTAAAATTTATTTAAAGTTTAATGTAAATTTTGTATAGGGAAAAGGATTTTTTTAAAAACTGGTATACTTTTAAAATATTTTTTCTCCTGGTGACTGGTACCTGACCTTCAAGAGTCTATTATATGTAATTATACTAAGACTTTTGATTGACATTGGTCAAAGAGAATGTACTTGTCTTGAACATAGGGCTAAACCTATGATGTTATTAACAGCACTACATTCTTGCAGCCTACACTCTACTTGTTTAACCTACATACCCACTAATATACATTTTTATTACATAAAACAATGAAAAAGGTGAGAAATTTTAAAGTGTACTTCTATCAAATTTCATTGTAGTGGTTAATATCCAAGAATTTTACGGCAGTCTTGGGTGGCATGTAAGTCTTTTACAGGAAAAATTGCACCTCTGATTGGCATGTACTAATACGAAGTCTTTTGTGTGGAATAGATCTTGATATACTTTGTCTTAAACTGAAACATGCTGTGCAGTATTGTTGTGGGGAGGGAAAAATGTTGCTTATCCTAGAACATGGATAAGTTTGAGAATCTCTCTCTCGAAAATGTATATAATGTAAATGCAATTGGCTATTGACTATAACATTAGGAGCATAAAGATGTAAGAAAGTGGCTAAATACATCACCTCTCAAACAAGGCTTCCGGCATGGTCCTGTATTGTATACATTAAAACAGTATAGTTAGGAAAACTGTAACTGACACTTCCCTTTATTTTCATGGCAAATGTAAGAATATATTACATTTTCTTGTAAGTGCTTGCCTCTTATTGAGTCAGTGTTGATGTTCTTTTAACACACACAGTACTAGACTGAGTCCTTAAATATGACTCATGGCCAGACAGTAGGCATTCAATAAGGAGGAAATTTATATGTTTTTATTTTTCAAGGTTGACATATTATTGGTTTACATTGTTACTGTTCAGTTTTGCTGATAGCAAATTAAAATGTATGAAAGAAAATTTCAGATGGGACTTAACTTTTCCTCCTTTTCTGTAGCCTGGATCTAAAAAAACAGTGAATGGCTCAGAGGACAAATCCAACTCCAAAGAGTCAAAAGCAGGGAATTTGGACCCATTGTCCTGCATAAGTAAGTCCACCGCCCTCCCCATTTCTCTTATTTAGGCTACTAATATAATTCAAATGTGCCATTTCCTCAGATGTTGTGTAGTTTAAATTTCAGTTTTGTAGTTTGTGTAAGACCAATTAAAATTAGGAAAATGGGTAATAAATGTATTTGTGGCATATCTTCTGAAGTACATTTTTAATATGAAACAGGCACTGCAGATCTGCATAAAATGTATCCAACACCACCATCACTGGAACAACATATTATGGGGTTTTCACCAATGAATATGAACAATAAGGAATATGGCAGTATGGACACTACACTTGGAGGTACCATACTTGAAGGGAATAGCTCTAGTGTAGGAGTTCAGTTCAGAATTGAAGTAGATGAAGGATTCTGCAGTCCAAAACCATCTGAAATCAAGGTAAGCAATGTTACATAACTCATAAATGCCTTTCCCAAATTTGAATAATCTGAATAGTTCTAGAATTTTTCATAGGAAGCAAGTTTCCTTCCACATTGACTGCATAAGTAATTGTTGATTACATGACATAGAAGTAGATGAAATATTTTCTTAGGTGAAACCCATAATTTTGCTTCTGGAATGTACTGAATTACACTGAGCCATTCTTTTGTTTAGTCACTAGTAAACTAAAATACATATTGAAATTATAAGCCCTGGCCTTTTGTTTGTGTCAGTATGTAATCAGTTGGGGTATTCTCACTGTTCTCAATTTTAAATGTAGAAATATGAATAGCAGGGACTACATGTAGACTGTTAAATTAGAAGTAAGTTTTTAATTACTTTTTAATATTGTTGCTAGATTTATATAATCTAGTATATTCACTGGTGGTTGTTTTTCTTTATTTAATTTGTAGGATTATTCCTATGTCTATAAGCCTGAGAATAGTCAGGCTTTTGTGGGTTGTTCCATGTTTGCCCCACTAAAGACACTCCCCAGCCAGTGTCTCCCTCCTGTTAAGCTGCCAGAGGAGTGCATTTACCGTCAGAGTTGGACTGTTGGAAAACTGGATTTACTTCCTCCAGGACCTACCATGCCATTCATCAAAGAGGGGTAAGCTTTGTGCCAGTGAATGATGAATAGATTTTCAGTGTTTTTAAAAAAAAAAAGTTGTATAAATCTGCTAAAGTTATCCACATACTAGAATATTTTAATGAAATTAATAGTTTTTCCATTTAAACATTAAAGGGTTTATTAGGGAAGCCTGATGGTATAAATCTAACTGTAATAAATAATGAAGATTTAAATGCAAGCCTGTGATTTCATGTCCCTTTGGTGGTGGTATAGTAACTGGGGGGGGTTAGCTGGTGCTTTTCTTGTTGTTTCCCAGAATTCAGGTCTTAAACAATATCAGGTTTTTAAATATTGAGCTGGATTTTTTTTAAACTTTCTTTGCCCATGTTCATTTCTTTATCCTTTATAATTAGACACCAGTGCCTGATGTGACATCTGCTGGTGATGAGAGCATGCATCCATGCTGCAGCTGACTCAGGCTCACAGAGCTTGGGACTGGCTCAGGTTAAGGTCTGATTAATTGTGTCATAGGCATTCTGGCTCAGGGTGCAGACCAAGGTATTGGACCCTACACATTGGGAGGGTCCCCAAGCTGAAGCCGTAGCCCAGGGCTGAACATCTGTGCTGCATTTAAACAGTTTCTGAGTCTGGTGATGGAGCCCAAGACAGCTAGCATGACTAGCTGTGGATATCTAGTTGCAGTGTAGACACCCTTAGTCACAGCTGTAGTGAAATGAGTATCCCTATTAGGCGCTTTCAGTATTGATTGGCTGTTCAGAAAACACATTTTATTTGTTATCTTGAGGAATTTTTTGCCCTGCTCCTTCATGTGTTTCCTAACCTACCAGTAGAAGGTGAACATGGACTGTATATTTATAAGGTTGCTTTTGTTGTTGGTTCACAAACTGTCATTTAAATCACTGCATGAGTACAACTTGTTGCTTCTGATTTGGGTCAGAGCTGTGTAGAAGCAGTATTTTCAGGTCTCATTAGCCTGATAGTCTTTGGACATGTTTTGCTGACTAGAAAAGAACGTATGAAAAGTTTCAAAGTGATGCTTTGCTGAGCCAGCAGTTTACTGCTATCAAAGTCAGTGTATGTTCTTAGTGATGCATGTCACTTTCTTTTCACACTTTTTTCCTGTTACAAAATAGTTGCCCTTTACACTGTGTATGTGTAGAAAAATAATAGCCATAATCAGATTTTTTTCCCAGAAGCTTTCTTTGAGTTTTAGCACTGCTGTTCATGTATATAGAACAGTTCTGCATAGTCTTTTAGAACAAACAGGCATAAAGTTTTTGATTTGGATTGCATTTTGTGTTAGTATTTACTACCGTTCTTTAAAAAGTGAATCTGAAAGGTGCTTATTTAACAATTAATGCTCTTGTATTTCAAAAACACACACCATTTAAAAATATTTTCCATATTGCTTTTCCTAGTGATGGAAGCGCTATGGATCAAGAGTATGGCCCAGCCTACACACCACAGACTCATACTCCGTTTGGCATGCCTCCCAGTAGTGCACCTCCTAGTAATAGTGGAGCAGGAATTCTCCCATCTCCTTCCACTCCTCGGTTTCCAACTCCTAGAACACCAAGGACACCTCGTACCCCTCGTGGAGCAGGTGGACCTGCCAGTGCTCAAGGTTCAGTCAAATATGAAAATTCTGATTTGTATTCACCAGCATCGACGCCATCAACCTGCAGACCACTAAATTCAGTTGAACCTGCAACTGTACCTTCCATCCCTGAGGCACACAGTCTTTATGTGAATCTCATCCTTTCAGAATCAGTAATGAATCTGTTCAAAGACTGTAACTTTGATAGCTGCTGCATCTGTGTCTGCAACATGAACATCAAAGGTGCTGATGTTGGAGTTTACATTCCTGATCCAGCACAAGAAGCGCAGTATAGGTGTACCTGTGGGTTCAGTGCTGTCATGAATAGAAAGTTTGGCAACAACTCTGGGCTGTTTCTTGAAGATGAATTGGATATTCTTGGTCGTAATACAGAGTGTGGCAAGGAAGCAGAGAAACGTTTTGAAGCTCTTAGAGCCGCTTGTGTTGAGCGGGGTGGTGTACTGAAAGAACCTGAGAAATTGCCTGATGAGTTAATACTTTTGCTGCAAGATCAGTGTACCAACTTGTTTTCACCATTTGGAGCAGCAGATCAAGATCCTATACCCAGAGTTGGTGCAGTTAACAACCTGGTACGTGTAGAAGAAAGAGATTGTTGCAATGACTGCTACCTAGCATTGGAACATGGACGCCAGTTCATGGACAATATGTCCGGAGGAAAAGTTGATGAAGCACTTGTGAAAAGTTCTTGCTTGCATCATTGGTCAAAAAGAAATGGTAAATCTACTTATGTTTTTTCTCCCCCCCCCCCCCCACCCCCGCATGTCTTGCTTCTAAACCTCTGATAGCGTGAGGAGTAGGGATTGCCAATTGACTTATCCTACTACATAGTCATCTGAGTGGATGTTCATTGCTGCTCCAAGCCTCTGGTCTTTGTAGGTGCTAAATCACTATTCTAACTGTTTTTATTTGCCTAGACCCAACTTTAAAAAGGATGTACCAGCCATAAGGATTTGAATTCTGAGCAAGCACAATCTGGGTGCACATAGTGTGGACATTTTATCAAGTGTAGTCCTTTATTTGATATTTTTGAGAATTTATCTGAGTACTGAGTAGAAATATAGGAAACATAGGTGATACTGAACAGTTGTATTATTAATAATATGCTTCCTGCAATGGGTTGTAGCTGTGTGTGTGTGTGTGTGTGTGTGTGTGTGTTTTTGGATGCAAGTCTTTTTTTTGTTAATATGGGATACATATGGCAGATACTTTACAGTGCTGTGCATTATATTAATTTATGTAGA
The DNA here is from genome assembly GCF_033958435.1 of Carettochelys insculpta. Lineage (NCBI taxonomy): Eukaryota > Metazoa > Chordata > Testudines > Carettochelyidae > Carettochelys > Carettochelys insculpta. Next base: position 6,391,710 of record NC_134155.1, read on the forward strand.
AATTGTATTTAAGGCTTCATAAATAGAAACAAGAAAGCATGGTAATTATTTTAATCTCACTTTTGAAGGTAGAGTGAGGAGGTTTGAGTGTAGGAGAATTTGTAAAGAATCAAACAGTTGTCCTTATTTAAAAAAAATGCATTTCCATCTTCAGTGATTTTAAAAAAAACAAACAAACCAAAAACCTCTTTATTTTTTTTTATTTTTTTTTGTTGTTGTTCCCCCATTCTTCTGTAGTGGCACGATTACATTTACAGATTACAGTATCAAAACATTTCTGCCTATTTTGAACATTTAAGTCCTGTACTTTGGTTTCCCAAATACATTTTTGTTCACTTTCTGTGCAGCTTGAAATTTGAATAACTTGCATATGGTAGGATACACGGCTTTCTACTTTTGACCTACAGAATTTGATGAATGCTAGGCTTTGTTTCAACTGACTCACACATCCTAATTTGTGTGTGGTCGTAGGGCAATAGCAAGATTTGTGATATGTGGTGCTGCTATCATTTCTGCAGCCTGCTTTCTTCTTTCATGCTTCTTGATACTAACAATGTGGAAAATTTGGTCGTAAACTTAGTATCTGTGAAACATGCATTTTCTTAAAATATAATACTGCTTTTATGTAATATAGACCACAAAGTTCATGAAGCTTTTTTCCTAGAGGAGATCTCATGTTAATCTGCTGTCCCATAGAATCATGGAATACTAGAACTTGAAGGGACCTACAGAGGTCAGCAGGTCCAGAGTCCCCTGCACTCATGAGAGGACTCAACACCATCTAGGTCACCCCTACAGATGTTTGTCAAACCTGCTCTTAAATATCGCCAATGTTGAAGTTTCCATAATTTCTCGTGGTGGTGGTGGGTTTTGTTGTTTTTTTTTTTTTAAATAAAAATAATGTCCAACCTAAACCTCACATCCTACAATTTAAGCCCATTGCATCTTGTCCTATCATCAGAGCCAAGGAAAATTTAACTTTACTTTCTCCTTTTAGCACCCTTAGGGACCCCTTCTCACATTGGTAGTCAAATTTCTCCTCCTGCTAATAATCTCATCAGTAGTACAGCAGTTTTTCCACATAGAAAAGTGGCATTCTGGCAATAATGAATGCAGTTTAAAATACCTAGCAAGGAGGGAAACAGCCAACTTTCTACACACCACTAGCTGGTGCTCTTTGACCACTGATGGTTCACGTTTGGGAATTCCTTCTGTACACACACTATTTTTGAAGCACAGAGTAGTACTGAGGCATATGTTCTTTTGTCAGATACTGATTAAAGGGTGGGGGACAAATGCTTCATTAAAAAAAGGGACCACAGAATTTTAATCCTAGTTTTAAGCATCCATTTTTTAACTTTGAAAGTAAGCTTATTAAAATATCAGAGACAGCTGGTGAGTTTGACAAATGTTTCCTAAATAGTGAATACTGTTCATAGGATTTCCACCAGGCAGTGGTGGTGGTGATTTTTTTTTAAACATTGGTAAGAAAGGAAAATAACTGAAATTTTGAAAACTATAAAATTAAAACATGCCTATAACTCAATTGTTAGAGTTCAGAGAAAGGTAAAAGATGGAGAGCTAAAGTTTGCAAGGAAGGGACTGTTGTACACAATGTGCAATCAAAACAAAACAACGTATGATAAAACCTTGAAGATAATAGTAATGTGGCCTTCATGAACAGGATATATGTTTCAAGAAATTGACCTTTTGCTTAAATCCTGAAATACATGAGTTTGGCCCTGCCTAGGGCAGGGGGCTGGACTTGATGGCTTTTTTAGGTCTCTTCCAGCTCTATTGTTCTGTGATTCTACATCTAGCTTAGGAGACTTTAAATTTTTTGCAACTCTAATGTCTGTTTAAGCTGTGAGTTTCTTTTTTTGTTCTTTTTCAGTTGTGGATGTGAGCATGCAGTGTTCACAGGACATCCTTCGCATGCTTCTGTCACTCCAGCCGGTTCTTCAGGATGCTATTCAGAAAAAGCGAATAGTCCGATCTTGGGGTGTGCAGGGCCCCCTCACATGGCAGCAGTTTCACAAAATGGCTGGCCGAGGCTCTTATGGTAAACTAATTTTATAGGTTCATTTAAAATAGCAAGAACCATTGGTTTTGAGCAGGGGTGGCTAGCCCACAGCTCTTGGGGCACATGTGGCTCTTTGAGCCATTAAATGCAGCTCCTGAGCACTGTCTGCTGCACTGCTCACGCGCCCCAGCATTTGGTGGGAGAAGTGCAGGTTGGTAGCGGTGGCTCCAGTGAGTCACCAACATTGAGTTCGAGCAATGGGAGGGAGTGAGGGTGCCTGGGGGAAGGTGAGGGCATTGATTAGAGCATGGGGGAGCTGAGAGTGCCTGGCTCTGTGGGAGAGGGAGGGGGACTGACGAGGGGAGGGTGGCTTGGGTTAGAGCTGGGGACTAGGCATGCCTGGCTCTTGGGGAGGGGGAGGGCATTGAGCCAGGTATTACATGTTTGTTGATCTATCCATAGATATATATTGTAGCTACAGCTAGATCGATATATAGATTGATAAAAAATAAATGTGGCTCTTTGCACGCTACCTGTGGTTCTTCATTCCTAAATGGTTGGCCACCCCTGGTTTAGAGGTATTATTTTCTTTATAATACACAGAAAATATTTACATTTCTAATATACATGCAATGGTTTTAAAATAATATATTTGAATTCGCTCAGTTTTACTTGTAATGTTTTGAGTGAAGAATTATCTGAAGTTATGTAAAGCAGTGGGATTGGAGTTGGAATAAACAGTTGTGGTTAAGAAACTTTAATGTGTAATATAATTTTGTGCTTTCTTTTTAACCCACTGGATGTTATTGATGCTAGTGTTATGGACAGAAGTTCAGAAATAGGCCTGTTGTATTTATTACAAATGCACAGAACAGCTTCACTTTGAAATCATATGTGCAAAGATGAGTGTTACATTATTGTGATACATCATTCATACAGCTCTAGATTCACTAACAAGAAAGAGGAATGGCCTTTTTATCAACTGACTTCTGATATTTATAATAAATTGTAAACAAATGACAAAAACATAACTAGCCATGCACATATCTAACATGCTTTGCATCGCCTTCCCTCTTTCAGCCAGTCTGATACATACACCATTGTTTTATCATTTCCTAATTAGATTATAAACTGAGGTTGGGACTGCTTTTAATGACTTCTACAATGCTTTGCTAAATGGAAGACTGCTCCTGAGAAGGTCCTCTCTATTCAATATCATAATTAGGGTGGATTGATTTAAAATAAGTGATTTACATTACCAATTTAAATTATGATTTCAAGTGGCAGGCAGGAACCTCTGAAGTCACTGATTTTTAATATTGGTTTGCATGTGTACTTTCATAAAGAAAAGTTGATTGTCATTGGGTGGTAACCATTAAAACATACTAACTTACAATCCTCGTATAGCCACAGATGTTGCCTGCCCAGAGAGGACCGGACCAGACATTCATTCAATCAATCTCTCTCTCTCTCTCTCTCTATATGTATATATATATATATATATATATATATATGATATGATATAAAAGTGTGTGTGTGTGTCTAAAAAAAAAATAAATATCTACTAAGATTAGGATGTTAATGATTAACTGACTAACCAGTAAACCTCATCCTAAACAGATGAGGCTTACCAGTTACAATTAACTGATGAGGGCTATTGTAGGCAGGGGGCTGCTCCAGCCCTACAGGGCCCATTGTCTGGGGGTGGAGGGGAAAAGGAGCAGGGGAAGGGGTGAGACACACACTCCAGCCTTCCCGGAGCAGTGTCTCTTGACCACCACCACCAACCCCATTTGATGGGTTAACTGGTTAAACTTAATGTTTAAATGAGATTTTTACATCCCTTGTTATGTTAGAAAATGGTGGCTGGATTCATGTTTACTAGGTTTTCTTTGTACTTTTTGATTTGTCAAGCTGTATTTGGAGAGAAATTGAAAGTATTAGAGATGCGCAAAGCCAGCATTGTGCCATTATTAGTTAAAACTGCTGTAAGTGTGCGGTGTACTTAAGAACAAAAAAATGTTGTCCAAAACAGGTTTTGCATTTAAAACTGATTTATTAAACAAAGGACGTGTGGTCTGCAGTTGAACTGATTTGTTTCTGGTCACGCTGTTCTTCCAAAATTTTAGAGTTCAGTCTCCACTCTCCTGTAATTCTTATTCATAGATCGGAAGAAGAAAACAACTTTCTTGCGCTCCCCCTGATCCCAGTCAGTTTGTTAACTTCTGAATGAACTAGTCATCAAAGTAAACATTGAATAAAACAAATCCATGAAAATATTCCCTCTGCCTTGATTAGCACTTCAAAATACTCCAGGGCTATGTCTACACTAGCCCCTCCCTTTTGGAAGGGGCATGGTAGTGAGCGAGTTGGACAGATGCTAATGAGGCACTGCCATGAATACACAGTGCCTCATTAGCATAGTGGCAGCCATGTGTGGTTTGAAAATGCTGCTTTCAAGTCGCGTACTGCCTGTGTAGGTGGGGGCCTTTCGAAAGGACCACCCAGACTTCGAAAGCCGCCTCTTCCTAAAACCAAGTAGGAAGCAGGGGCTTTGGAAGTACAGCGTGTCCTTTCGAAATGCCCCGGTCTACACGGGTGGCACGCAATTAGAAAGCAGCACTTTCAAACCAGCGCTTTTGAATCGTGTACAGACATCATTATGCTAATGAGGGCCTCATTAGCATCTGTCCAACTCACTCATTACCATGCCTCTTCTAAAAGGAAGGGGCTAGTGTAGACATGGCCCAGGTGTTTAGTCAGTAACCATCAGTTCAGTGGCTTTGACTGTAACTACATACAAGTACTGCTTCATAGCTTTATTTTCAATTATGGCAAATTAAAGGTCTTAACATAGTTTGTGATAAATTTAATTTAAATAAGCCTTTTTAAAAAGGAAAATGTGTTTAAATTATAAAAAATCCACTTTGTTTCTTTTTAAAAAAATCACTGTTTAATCCACCCTGACAGTAATACAAATACTTAATAATAATAATACTGTGTTGTAGTGGGAGATGCGTGTCTGGCTCACAGAGGGTGTGGGGCTCCTGCTCTGAGGGTAACCCAGGTGACACCTCTTGGACTGCAGACAGAGGGGGAGGGGGAGCCTGAGGGGTTTGAATTGGAACTGGGAGTTGGAAAGCAGTTACTCTGGGCTGAGAGAGAGACAAAGAAGGGGACGAGGCACCAGCTCGGGGGGCCCCTTGGGGCCTCCTCTTCCCAGCATGGATTGAACTGGCTGTCTCTGCCTGTTGTACTGACTCTTCTGTAAGATGCTGTGTCCTGTCAGCTAATAAACCCGCTGCTCTCCTGCTGAGTGAGAGTTACTCCTGCCGGTGAACGGGGTGCAGCGCTTGGGGACCCCTGAACCCCATAACAAAAACAGAATCTTTTTCTGGTGGATCCAGGAGGTAGCCATAAAAATTGCTGACTCAGGTACAGGGTTAGATACTTACTGACTTTTATATAGTAACAAATGCTTATAAAGGCAAAGAGACCTTGATTCTGCTAGATTCCTGTTTTTTGTTGTTAATGTATTGGAAAATTCCATCTTTATCTAGGAACCGATGAGTCACCAGAACCACTGCCAATTCCAACGTTTTTGCTGGGATATGATTATGATTTTCTGGTGCTGTCTCCGTTTGCCTTGCCATACTGGGAGAGGCTGATGTTGGAGCCTTACGGATCGCAAAGAGACATCGCTTACGTTGTTGTGTGTCCTGAGAATGAGGCCTTGTTGAATGGAGCAAAAAGCTTTTTTAGGGATCTGACTGCAGTATATGAGGTATGATATGTGAAGGACAACAGTATAATGGGTTATGTAAAGAATAGTATTCTATACTCACTTGTCAAACTTGGGTCTCAAATTACATTGAAACTCTTGCACAGAGCAGCATCTCTCGGAGGCCTCTAAAATGGATGTTAAATATTTGGAAGATAAAGGCACATTCTCATGCTCATCTGTATTGGTTTGGATATAGCTTTTTTTTTCCAAGCAGTTTTTTTTTTTAATTTATCAATGCCATCAAGTGGTTAAACTATGTATTACTGTTTTTAAATAAATACCAAATATTAATTCATTGCAATTAAATAATTGTATTCTTTTGACCTGTGGTTTAAGATACAAAATTAGGCATGATATAGCCTGTCCGCCCCTCCCCGCTCCCCCAGTGCTTTGGTAAACTTTATGATAACCAAATATCAGGATATGCACATTGCACAACCACTTAGCTTTCTAGAATTATAAAGCAGTTTTTCAGTTTGATAACCAAGTTGAAGGGGTATGTTCTTCAACGTTATAAAAAAAAAAAAAAAAAAAAAAAAAAAAAGAGAGAGAAAAGCAAACATCAAGGTTTCTCTTTGTGGTGAATTCCATGTATCAAATGCAGGAATGTTGAAAGCCTGAACTCATTACTGTCTCATTTTTATTGTCTTTTGACTTTTTTAGGCTTGCAGACTTGGCCAGCATAGACCTATCTGTAAACTGCTCTCTGATGGCATCATGAGAGTTGGATCCACTGCTTCAAAGAAACTTTCTGAAAAATCGGTCACAGACTGGTTCTCTCAGGCAGCTAATGCCAATAGTGAAGCATTTTCCAAACTCAAGCTCTACGCTCAAGTTTGCAGATATGACCTTGGTACCGCATTTTTTTTAGCTTTTCTTGTTTCATCTGATACTGTTTTTTAAATTAATATTATAGAATTTAAAGATAAGAAGTCATATGTAGCACACTCTGTCAGACTACTTCATAATAAATCCTGCTGGCCATTTGTACGGTAACTGATTTTGACTTGCTGCTCAGCTGTCAGCTCATTTGTAACAGAGCTGCGACCAAAGCTCTGTATTAGTCCCCAAAATCTTAGTGAATTATCTTTTTGAAAAAGGACTGAATGGAGTGAAAATGAATCTGAAAACAGTCACTGTTCTAATTTGCATTGCGTAAAATGCAATGAAAAAATGAACACTAAAATTAGGAAATTTTCTTCATTGGTCTTTTTATATCAGACTGAAAAAATTAAATTCCAACTTTTAAATTTACTTCTGTTTCTGTTTTAGGTCCTTATCTTGCTTCTCAGCCATTAGACAATTCTTTACTTTCTCAGCCAAATCTAGTTTCCCCCGCGAGTCAGTCTGCATCTACTCAATCACTGGCAGGTAACACTGGAAATTCCAACACTCCATCGTCCAGTACTGCAGCTGTTACTAGCTGTTCCGTGACGGTAACCTCAAACAGTGCCATCTCTTCTGCAGCTACTACAACCAATTCTACTTTGACCACCACCACTCCTTCATCTTCCACAAACATAGGCAGTGGAATATCAACAAACAAGCCTTCTTCATTTCCACCTTTTGGCAGCATGAACAGTGCTAGTGCCTCTCTACCTACACAGGCTACAACAGTTCCGAATGGACAGACAGGGGGACAGCAGCAACAGCCAGCTCTTCAGGTAGCTGGGATATCTGGGGAAACTTCCTCTGTCCCTCCACAACCACACCCAGAAGTCTCTGAAAGGTAATGTGTTGTGCTTCTCATAATGTGCATTACTTCTCACTAAAAAGGAGAAAAAAATCAGCCTACACAACTGATGACAATGTTCTGTTTTTAGTTTAAGCTTTTCCTTATCTTCACATCAAAATTTTGAGATGACATGAGTTAGATGAAAATTTGTTTTTTAGATGCCAGTATTTTATAAAGATTGGCCTGAACTACATCTCTAACGCTCTGAAGGTTTGGGACCCATTTATTAAGATTGGGCCCCAACTCTTTTTAAAAAAAAAAAAAAAAAAGTAAGGAATTTGAATAGCTGCTGGTGTTCAAGAAATAGTAATCCCTGTTCCCTACATCTGTTCACAAAGTTTACTTTCAACCAAATTAATAAGCAGGTTCTTATATATTCAAGAAGGAAAATAGTAGTAGAGAATAAAGAAACTTGTTTTGTAGAATGAAGTCTGATTTTGGTTTCAAAGTTGTAATGATAGCTTTTATTGGGAAATGATTGATATCTGGCTTCTGCTACCAGTTGAAGCCACGGGGCAAATTTTCTGATGAAAATGGAGCAGGGTGAACTGCATGTAATGGAGCGCGGTAAACTGCAGGGATAAATAACAAAAGAATAGTTACAGACACTGGCAAGCTGATGAGTTTGTGCACTAAACTGAAATCATTAAAGATGATGCAGTAGATTCATTCCTCATGTCTTATGCCTTGTATACACTTAGCTGCACTGTCAGTGTATGTCAGAAATGCAAATAGCATAGCTGAAATCGACATACCTACCACAGCATTTTGTATGCAGTAGTCAGTGCTGGCTACTCTTCTTGACTTGGTGGGGTACCGTTGTTGACGGGAGTGAGGTCACGGATCGATTTTTAGCATTCTGCGTTAGGCATGATATATTACTGGTCAGTGGATTGATTGCTGCCACATCAGTCCACCACGTAGAGGAGGCAAGGTCTTAGTAAAGTCAAAAAATTCTTTTCGCTTAGTCAGAAGGTGCCATCAAATTCCATTTTTAATGTAATACATACTGGGCAATTTGCTACACTTCATAAAAACCAAAGAATATTTTAGCAATTGGTTTCAAATTAACTTCCAGCACTATGGATCGTGATAAAGTTGGAGTCCCTACAGACGGCGATTCCCATGCTGTCTCCTATCCACCTGCAATTGTAGTTTATATAATTGATCCTTTCACGTATGAAAAGAAAGATGAGCAGAACAACTCCTCCAACGTGTGGACCCTTGGACTTCTTCGTTGCTTTCTGGAGATGGTTCAGATTCTTCCACCTAACATCAGGAGTACAGTTTCCGTGCAGGTAAGTTAACATATACATGGGGGGTTGAGGGGTGGACTTTAAAGGGGAAAATTTCTTTTTGTTTCGGATGGGTTTTGAGAAACTAGTATTTTCCTCAGCATTAAAGTTTTTTGTTTTCTTTGGATTCAGTATGATTGGTCTGTTTTTAAGTTGTGAGAAGTAGCCTCAAAAATTATCAAGAGCAGTTCAGAAGCTTACAACAGTACCGATCAAAAGTTAATCCTGTAACAGGCTCCTTAACCTTCTGTCTGGCATGAGACAGATGGAGCTCTTGCTCCACTCAGCTAATGGTAATAGGGAGAGATGCACTTGAAATGTCCTGTCATTAGTAACCAACCCTTCCCCCCTGCCATGGACTGTCAGTATTATTCAGCACTCTGGACTTCAGAAGTTAGCAGTGATAAAAGACCTTAAGCACTGGGAGGCTTACAGGTGGAGAGAGGTTTTTATTGTGAAGGTGCTTATTCTCCTGGTCTGAGTCATCCATTGAGATGACTGTTCAAAAGGGCCTCACATCCTAGAACCAAATATAGAGAGGATAGCCAGAAAATTGCATAGGACTGGCCAGAAAATTGTATATAACTCGAGAGGCCAGATTACGAAAAGTAATTTTACAAGCAATAGCCAAAGATCTCTTAAAATCTAAGGAGAAGACTAATTTGCACTGAAATTATTACTCACTGGTAATTACTCACTGGTAATTTTATTTTTCAATTCCATTCATAGATTGTTCCGTGTCAGTACCTCTTACAACCTGTGAAACATGAAGATAGGCAAATCTACACCCAACATTTAAAATCTCTGGCATTTTCAGCATTTACACAATGTCGGAGACCACTTCCAACTTCAACCAATGTGAAAACTTTGACTGGTTTTGGTCCAGGTTTAGCAATGGAAACTGCCCTTAAAAGCCCTGATGTGAGTATCTTGAGGTTCTGAAAAGTGCTAAAGATTTAGAGCTATCTGTATGCTCAAAAACAAGCTGTGGATATCTGTGGATTTTCAGGGTTCTAGCTAGAAAATTTGTATGTGCATATGCATCCATATCAGCAGAAACGAGCTGCAGATACCCGCTTTTTATCTGTGGATGGGGATATCTGCAGAGTTGAAGGGCTCTATGAAGATTAGTCCCTAAATATTTACCAAAAGATCAAGTCAATGGCAGAACTGCATGTATATTTCCATAGCTTGTATTTCTTTTTGTAGGTAAATGGTTCATTTCAATGATTAAAGAACCCTAGTTCTTAATGATTAGCTGTCCTTTCGTACTTAAATTTTCTGTTGCATTTCTTACAGAGACCCGAGTGTATACGACTCTACACGCCCCCTTTTATACTGGCTCCTGTAAAGGACAAGCAAACAGAGTTAGGAGAAACTTTTGGAGAGGCTGGACAGAAATATAATGTGCTTTTTGTGGGCTATTGTTTATCTCATGATCAAAGATGGCTTCTTGCGTCGTGCACAGACCTCTATGGAGAACTTCTAGAAACTTGCATAATTAATATTGATGTACCAAACAGGTAAGAAGCAAAGCAAAGTGCACTCAGCACCTGTAGCTTGACTATATCCAAAACTTCAAATTTCTTCTAGCACAGTGGTGCTGTCTGTATGTGTCCAATTAATTTTGTGGAGCCACAGCCTAGCAAAACAAACTCAAGCAGCTGAGTATAAACTGTATTATTTGGGTATTGTTGTGGAACTAAATTTCTGGAAGCATTTCATGGGGGTTTTTGATTGATTTTTTTTTTTTTAAACTGGCATGCATATTGAAGGCTGATCATATAGGAAAGCAAGATCAAAGCTTTCTTTCGCTTTGATTATCAGTAGTAGATGACTGATCAAATAAATAAACTATATACGGTATTGATGTTTCATATTTACATCGTTCAGTAGGTAAGTGTTGCCTAACGTTATAGGATTATACCTCCTCCCAAAAAAAAACTCCTTGTGGCTGAACACCACCATTCCCGTGTCTGCTGATACATAGTGTTAGTTTGAATATTATTATTCATTTGTATTTCTAAAAAATTTTAATTCCAAATGTGAGTAGAAATCTTTCATTTACTGTTTTTTGTTCTTTTTCTTTCTCCTCTCCCAACCCTGATCCTAGGGCTCGTAGGAAAAAAGGATCTGCCCGTAGACTTGGTCTCCAGAAACTCTGGGAATGGTGTCTGGGTCTTGTGCAGATGAGCTCATTGCCATGGAGAGTGGTAATAGGCCGTTTAGGAAGGATAGGTCATGGAGAATTAAAAGGTACTAGAGCTGTTACTTGGTGGAAAAGCTTCGACTTTTATTTAATTCACAAAGGTGAACAGTATAATGAGCTTTCCCAGCCACTGAAACAAATGTAACTAAATCTTTGACAATACTTTCATAAATTTACTGCTGAACAGCTTTGAAGATTAGTATAAACAAAAAGTAATAATGCAAATTAATTAAGTTGACCATCTCCTCTTTTCTATTCTGTGAACAAAGCTCAAAAATATTTTCTTGGTAGATAAAATAATATGATTTAATATTCTTAGATTGGAGCTGTCTGCTGAGTCGCCGAAACCTCCAGTCCCTCAGCAAAAGACTAAAAGATATGTGTAGGATGTGTGGTATATCTGCTGCAGATTCTCCCAGCATTCTCAGTGCTTGCTTGGTGGCAATGGAACCACAAGGGTCTTTTGTTATTATGCCAGGTATTTGTAAAACTGCTCCTTTTTTGTGCTACGGTGCTTGTTTCTCTTAAAAGTATGAAGTTCAAGGAAAATACATATTTTTTTTCTGTGTCTTCAAAGATTCTGTATCAACGGGTTCTGTATTTGGACGTAGCACCACTTTGAATATGCAGACATCTCAGCTGAATACTCCCCAGGACACATCATGCACTCATATTCTTGTGTTCCCTACGTCTGCTTCTGTGCAAGTCGCGTCGTCAACCTATACCACTGAAAATTTGGATCTTGCCTTCAATACAAACAATGGTTAGTGATTGTTTGCATATAAAATAATGGGAGTATGTTGGGAGTAAGGTTACTGAACACAAATCTACTGACTCATTGACTTCCAAGCAAGATCTGTTCCTGTTTATATGTGTATGGAGATATAGAAGTTGTTTGTTCATTTTTTTTCAAGATGGAGCAGATGGAATGGGTATCTTTGATTTACTAGACACTGGAGAGGACCTTGATCCTGATATCATTAATATTCTTCCTGCATCCCCTACTGGATCCCCTGTACATTCACCAGGATCCCATTACCCCCATGGAGGGGAAATGGGCAAGGTAAGTATTACAAAGTAAATACCAGTTTACCAATTTAAGTTTCTCAGATCAGGATTTCATCTGTATAATACCAAGGCTTTATGACCTCTTGCCTTTCATCATAGTCAATCCAGTTTGATCCAAAAATTTGGACAGTAGCTGATTTATTAGCTAACTAATGTTCCATTCTGGCAGTAACTGTGCTTCTTCCTGATATTTGTCAACATTTACCTGCCGTTCACAGGGTCAAGGTACGGATAGATTGCTTTCAACAGAATCTCATGATGAAGTAACAAATATTCTTCAACAGCCATTGGCCCTTGGTTACTTTGTGTCAACTGCCAAAGCGGGTCCATTGCCTGAATGGTTTTGGTCAGCATGTCCTCAAGCACAAAATCAATGTCCCCTGTTTCTTAAGGTACTGTACTATCAGCAGTTGAACATTCAGTGGGCATTTAGAGATAAATGTGTAAAGTATGATGTGAAGAGCGACATTTAGACTTCTAAACTCTTTTTAAAGCAAATGAGTACAGTAATTTTAGGTTTGTTTCAAGAGACATGCAGTTTTGTTTTCCTAGAAACCAGGCAAGTTTGTCTTTTTGAGTCAAAAATCTTTGTTCACATTCTACCCAAAAAAAACTTTTTAATGTTAACAGGAAAGGTAAGGTCCAGAAGTGTTCTCTTCTGAACAACCTTTTCACATCTTTTTTTTTTCCACAAGATTTTCCTCCTCTTGCACCACCTGCAGCGTTGTTTACTGTTAATAACTGCAGTTACTGTGTCTTGCTAGCACTTCTAGTCTGGACTTCTAGTTTAAACACTCAAATTTGCCTCTACCTCATATTTGGAAACAATAATAAAAAAAAGTTGCACTAGATCGCTCTATCTCCTCCTCCCCCCCAATCTGATTGATTTTTGGAAAATGCAGGGTTTTATGCCTTGTCCCTATCTCTGTACAAGGTTAAATTTTTGTTTTGGTCTTCCTCAAGAAACAGTGTAAGTGGAGACTGACCCTAGATAGATGTTGCCCCTCTATTTAGAAGAGTTTCTCACATCATGTATATGTACTACTCCTGCGGTTAGCTAGGATTTTTAGAGATCTTGGTACTTTTATTGGCAGCAACGGTAATGCAGTATCTGGGCAAGATATCCCTAGAAATCCTGGACAGAATTCTTCCTTGTTGCAAGTGGATAATGCAACACTGCTAAGTTTTTATTTTCAGTCCCTTTTTTATTTTAAGTAGATCAGAATATTTGAAGGTTCTGTGGGTTCCTGTTCAAGCTCAGGGTATAACATTAAAGCATTCTCTGGCTTTGTGTCAAATGTTAAAAGTAATTTCAGGGTGGGGATATATTGTAAAGGAAGAGAGATGTTCATTTTGTACTTTAATGCAGTGGTGTTTGATAACATGCCTGTTCTCTCTTTAGGCCTCTTTGCACCTCCATGTGCCTTCAGTGCAATCAGACGAGCTACTCCACAGTAAACACTCCCACCCACTTGACTCTAATCAAACTTCTGATGTTCTCAGGTATTGATGCTTTCTTACTTAGCTAAAAACGAAACACTTCTAGTTTTGCATAAACACAATTCTTTGCATCATGTCACCCTGGCTCTTTGCAGTAAGGTGCATTCATTATTGATTGAATGCTGGGCATACGTCATGGAGGACAACACAAATCGGATTCAGTGCTCTGAGTGGCTGAAAGTTTAATTGTGCAGTAGCCCTTTTTTTAAAAAATGGCACGACTTTAGTATGTTGCACGTAGGCTAATTAGCAGTGGTGAGATTTTAATGGAAAGTGGCTGAATGTTGGATGCAACAAAACAGGGTGGGAGTGGCAGCATAAGGGAACCAGTGGAAGTAGATCCATTCACAAATGGAAGAGGGCTACCAAGAAAACAGTTAGGTAAGGGGCTTGGAGGTGCTGCAGGTGTAGGAAGAGCTCAGAGCAGAGATCACGTATCTCACAGATGTAGACATCGGTAGAAGATAAACTATTAAACTAGTTTTGTTGGATTTCTTTTAAACCTAATGATATGAACACTTGGGTAGCGGTATTGTTTTCCATGCAGACAAAAATATTAGGCTTAGCATTGTTGGCTCACTTTGAGAACAGTGACTCCACAGGCTAGCTTTTTTACAAGGTTGGCTAGTTCAACATCTGTCAGCAACGTTTCCAAGGCAGAATGCCGAAATTTAACACTTTGACCTTTATGTACGGTCCAAGTGCGAGTGATATTTTTTAAAGTCACTTATAATTCTACTTACAACATCTTCATTAGTAAATAAATTTAAGATGCAGAGCTTTACCATTTAAGTGGCAGCATTAGCTGGTCTTTTGTTTAATTGACAGAAGGTGTGGCTTTGAGCAAGCTCCTGGCTGCATGAGGGAGGAGAGGTGAGACTGAGCTCCTGTCTCACATTCCAATGAAAAGTGGCTCATGTGCCATTCTTGGAACTAGTGCTGGGAGTTGCTGACCCCTGCTCTAACAGCATAATTGTTTAGCATTTAGAGAAGTTGGTTTATTGTAAAATCGTATAAAATGCTTTCTGAAAATTTACTGTAATCAGAAATGTATAGCTTGATGGAAGTCTCTGCTTTACAGGTTTGTTTTGGAACAGTACAATGCACTCTCCTGGCTAACCTGTGATCCCGCAACCCAGGACAGACGGTCCTGTCTCCCAGTTCATTTTGTGGTGCTGAATCAGTTGTATAACTTTATCATGAATATGCTGTGATCTTCATCTGAACTTTGTAAGAAAAGAACAAGGAAAAGGGATATTTCACTGCAGGACTAAGTTGTATTTCTTCTCCGTTCAAGTTATGTGTGATGGGGTATAATTCTTGTTACTTCCAACAAATATTATTGTGACTTCTGAAGGGCACATAGTCCTGCTGTCTTTGTTTCATTGACTCTACAGGACTCTTTTTTTAGAGTGATGATTGATCAGTCAAAATGTATTATAACATTTTAGTGGCAAAGTTAACCCTTTTTCCCAGTCACAGTATTTGTGAAAAGTAATGAGCCATAGTACCCAGTCATGTTTTAATTAATATTAAAAGCATGGAGACGAGAAGAGACACGAGGAACAATAGGTTTCAACCTATGGCTTCAGAACATCAAGATGTTCTTGTATCAGATAATAGTACCTAGTATTCAGAAAATGCCTGCATCTCTTATTTATTGTAAGTTTTTAAATGTATAAATTGTCTTATATTTCTTAACCTCTTTTATAAAAATTTTCCTAGAAGGTTTATACTGCCTTCTTGCTTTAAAGCAATTGGTCTAAAATATATGTAATCGTCTTAATTAAAAGTTGCAGTAGGTTGCTTTTAGAGTATTATTTTTTTGTAAGGGGGTGGGTGGGGACAGTAAATTTGTATTGTCTTGATGTACAGTTTAATGGGGATAGAGGGGTTAATGTCCATACCATTGTGTGTGGGGGATTTACAGCTAAGCTGTAGTTGCAGAGTACATGTACAGTAATGAAGTTCACTGTGTTTATATAAATTGAAAAGGTACCGGGTCTTACAGCATTTTATATCACACCTTTACAGAGTAACATAATGGCAATATATAAGTGATACTGTAGGTGGTTTAACTTGTAGTGAGAATAAAATGAGTAAACTCTTCAATTTAACTTTGTATTATGGTTCAGGGCTGTGGCCAGTTTTTCACACTTTTTCCATTTAACGTGGAAAGGTTTGTTATTACAAGACTATCTTTTACCCAGTGTAAGTAACCAGGAATATTGTCATAATGGGATTTATATCGTGTTCCATAAGGCTTGTGCTCGTCATACGTCAGATGGAACATTTTAAATAGAGAAAACCATAATGAAATTACCCTCAAGGAATCCTGTAGGCTGAAATTTTGCCCAGCTCTAGCCATTTTACAAATGCAAAACCAGTCAATCTTGACTTTAAGATTGGTGTGTGCTTGACTAAAATGTGGTGTATATAGATTTTCAGTGAATTCTGGTATTCAGATTTGATTTCACTAATGAAAGAAGCATTTTTCTTTCCTTTTTAATCTATATTTTTGGCATTGTTGGGAAGGTCTCAGGCCACCAGCATGTGGACTTTCCCCTCCAGATTCCAGCCAGGGCACGTGCCAAGCCTCCGTAAGGAAGGGATTCGGGAGTCACGGGACTTTCGTTTACTGCTTTCTCCTACAATCACCATTTTCCCCTTGCCTAACAAATCCTTCCTTGACTTGCCATGCCAAATCTGTAATGCTCTGAAATGGCCCCTACGGGTGCTCATGAGCAATTCCTTCCTTTATTTGCCTGACTGCCAGACTGAAAATGTACTCCTGCAGTGCCCTTGTCAATCAACACTGGACAACTTTGAACAATCCACCCTTCCTATAAAGTCTTTAGGGAGCCAGTTTTAAAATCCCACCCACTGCTAATTCTCTACAAAAACAAAAAAAAAAAAATCACTTGTATTTACAAAACTAAATTGGCTATCTTACTGAAAATCATGTTTTGTAAATACAAAATATTTGCCTGAGATCACTTCATGTGAACAAACATAACCTCTTTGCTAATATATATTAGCAGTCTTATGTTGTATAAAGAACATGTACAATTGGTGACAGGTTTTTTTTTTCAATCATTTCTTCAAAATAACAGTACTACAATCAGATTTCAACCTTTTTTGATATTAAAGTTAAACTGGGTTTGTGCATCAGTTTTTCTTGATTATGCTTAAACATACCACATATTGACCTAGCATATTTTTAATAGGAGTTTTTTCTTTTCAAAGCAGCTGAGACTTTTGAGGGAGAAGATGCTCCTAAGTCCGTAATTTTCAGAGCTTTGTATCCATTTTTTTTTAAGCTCAGTGTTGCCAGATGGCTGATTTTCAAAATCTGTCTTAACACAACCTCTTTAGCTTGGAACTTGTTGGAAGTAGGCTGTTCAGAATCTGACCGTGACTTGTATTCATAAGTGAGCCAGCTGCCTGACTGCTGAGGTCTAGTTCATAGTTTAAATAAATGTATTCTGACATTCCCCCGCTCTATCATCAAACTGCTGGTAGAAGTTTTTCAGATGCAGTCAGAAACATACAAGGCTAAATTAACCAGTAGAAGAGATCAGAAGGCCCCTTTTCAAGTGGCAGTTTTTAAAGAAAGCATTTGTTCTGGGAGATTGAATCTTTTTGGTGGCATCCATGGCCAGAAATGTACATATCAAAACTTCCAGCACCAAGGAGCTAACTGCCATATTTGGCTTATTTCTAAGTAAGTTAGTCTCTCTCACCTTATGAATCAAACTTCTTTGTAATGATTAAGCCTTCCACTCTTAAAATTAAACATGACTAATTATTGGGAACAATTGTATTGTCACAGCCAGTTTACAGCAGAATTGATCAAAAGGTGCAAGCTTAATAGGGGAGTTTATCCAGATCATGGACAATGTGGGCAGCAACTTCTCAAAATGCTCGTTCCTAGTGTTAGTCTGTGCAGTTCTGTGTTTAGTGGGTGAACTTCCACAAAATGCTATCACGTATTTTGGATTTCAAATTACAGCTACATATGGTATCTTTCCAGCCAGGCCAAACCCACCCCCCACTGCAAATTAACCATGCTTTCTTTATGCAAGCCATTCAGTCATCTGGATTTGACTTAACACTGCGTGAATTAGATTTTTGTACACCCTATTGTTTGGCCAGTAGGCCACCAAGCATACTTAGATAAAATCTTTACATTTTAAAATAGGTGTAATTTTTAAATCTAACACTCTGACATGGGAAAAATTTGAAGTTATCACTAAAATCCTCAGCTGTAGTCTTACTCAGCTGTCAGTATGGCACAGATTGCTCTGTTCTTTTTATCTACATATTTACTTTCTATGGTGGCTTAACTTCATATGTTGCTACCAAGATTTGCAGATGTTTTTAATCAAGCACTATTTGTTAATACTGTACTATCATTATGTTGCATTATTTAAAAACATTCAAATTTAATAGATGAAAGGTTTTTTTTTAAATTCTACTGCACCATTTAATTTGCAGCAAAACAGTCTATGGGATAGCATATAGCGGTCTGTTAATATTATCCATGTAATTTTATATGAAACAGTGGTTTGGTCTGGGCTTTCTTTGAGAACTCAGTTTCTCAATTCAAGTGAAATTGTATGACAGACTATCTTGACACACATTCTAAGGTGAAGAATTAATTATTTTCATCTTAATTGAAGGATTCAGATCATATTTAGAAATCTTATTTGTGGGTGTACTCTTTATTTTCAATGGAGTGAAACTTCATTTATAGTAAAACTGGATTTGGGACCTACAACAATCCTCAGGGTCACTTTTTCAGGAAGTTTTAATATAGCTTTAGGTTTTCCAAGCAAACTGGATTTGAGGACCTTGAACAGATATTGGATTTAAACTGCAAATTGTGGCATCATTACTGGACATGTCACTTTCTTAAATCTCAACAGCTGGGTCACTTTAAGGGAGGTTTTTAAGGTCTCATTCAGCAGTGACATTTAATGGTCCAAGTCGTCTTATTTAATATGAGATAAAATCAAATAAGGAACAAACACTATTGCTGCCGAATGCCATAAACACTGAGTTGTACAAATTGTGATTGAGGAAATGAAAAAGTTTATACTTTTAAAAAAAATTCAAATGGAATAAATTATTCATGAAGCCTTGATTTGTGGTGTCTCCTTATTTCAAATACTTAAGTATACAGCAGGAAAGAACTGTATCCTATTACTGCTTAGACTGAAGATGACTAAAAGGGCTTTGGGTGAGATGTAGTATAGACAAATTATACAGTAGAACAGCACAGTTGTGAACTGATGGGTTGCCCTTCCCACATCATTTGGAACTGGAGGCATGGAATAGGGTAGCAGCGGATGCAGCTTCCCTCCCCAGCCCCAATATTGTGTCAAATATAAAATTACTGCAAGGAACACTTTAAAAAGATGTGATGAGGAAACATGTTTATATACTTGTTTAGTTTAAATTCTTCAAAGCACCTGTGGGCAAGCTGGCACTTCAAAGTTGCCGTGGGGAAGAACTAGCTTAGTGAAGTGCTGCATGTTCATTAATAATCTCCTAACCCCGTTTACCCTGCTCCCTTCAAACTGGGGAGCTAGTGTAGACACAGCCCAGCAGAGGAAGACACGCCCCCCCCAAAGAATGGGGAGATGATATAGTAGATTGGGGCAGAGCTAGTGTACAGAAACTAAGCCACCGCACTGGACAGCAAGAGCTGGAAGGTAATTGTGAGGAAGGCGTCAGACACTACATGGCAGTGACCCCCCCAGTGCTGGTTGGTGAAGATGATGAGGATGAAGTCAATGTTCTGGTGTAGGCTTTTCAGAGCCCTCTCGGGAAGCCCTAGCCCATGTCCGCTGTGTTGATAACGCCTCGCTTCCACTGTGCCCCAGGCAACTTCGTTCTTTCACGTTTTGGGGGGAAAAGGATCTGAGGTGTGCGTGAGGAGCAGTGATCTCATCATGCTAAGAGTGGGGCTACGGGGGGGGTGTTCAAAGTCTTAGGGCTTGAAACGACCTCAAGAGGACATCCAGTCGAGCCCTCTCCCCGCCCCGCCTAAACCATGATCAACCTCTTGGGGGAGTCGCGCCCCTCACAGCAGGGTTGGGTTCGCGTTGAAACGTCACACGCAGGGCGGCGCTTTACGTCACTGTGTCAATGATGTGTCAGACGCCATTTCCCCAGGCCTCTAACGGCTGCGGTTGACGTCACCAACGACTGCCCTGGCAACAGCCTTTGCGGACCCAGCAGCAATTGGCTGACGCCACTTCCGGAGCGCCTGCCAGCGGTGCCGCCCATTCGCCCCCCTCAGCCCCGCCACTGGTTTCGTCTGCCCGTTACTCCTCCTCCTACGTCCTAACGTTGCTCAGAGCGCCTGTGACGCGAACAGCGTAATTGGAAGAGACGGGTGTGATGTCATAAGTAGGGGACGGGCGGCTGCGGTCCCCTCCAGAAGGTAGTGGCGGCGTGGGCGGGGCGGAGCCGCCGGCGGACTCCGGGGAAGGGGCCGAGGCCAGGGTTAGTTGGAGTCAGGGACTTTCTTCACCGCTTCCCGGTGAAAGTTTCGAACCTCCGAGGCTTGGTTGGGAGGAGGGGTGAGGCTGTTCGACCCCCCCCACACACCAGGGCTTGGACGCCTGGATTCTGATTGTGGGGGAGGGGCGAGGATGTTAGAGCCTCCCATGGGCTTGGACGCCTGGGTCCTTGTCGTAGGAGGGAACCATTGTAGGAGGGCCCCCCTCCCCCCACGGACCGCACGTTGGGATTGGGGGTGTGCGGGGTAAGGCTGTCAGAATCCCCATGGCCGGGCTGCCTTGGTCCTGCCTCCCCTCTGGAAGGAGGATGGTTCAGAGCTGAGGCCTAGGTGCCTCAGTTCTGCTTTCAGCTCAGGGTTGCGAGCATTGCCCCAGAGCCCCTGCAGGACTGTCCCAGCCCGTTATTGCCCCGTGTCCCTTCCCCTGCCGCAGCACTGCTACCAGTGCCCTTTACTTCCTCAAACCTTTAGGGGTTTGAGCTGAGGTTGCTGCCTAGACGGCTTGCAGGTGCTCTCTGCCACTTCTTTCAGATTCATTCAGTTAAAGTGAATCACTGCTTTGGAGCTCAGAGATGTGCCCCATTCTAGAGAGCTGGTGTCCCAGGATTGCAGAGCATCTTGGAGATACTTACAAACTCAATTTCTTATGAGGTTTTAGTGACAGTTGAAGCTAGCATCCAGGAATACTGGTTACTAAATTTTTCTCCCCTCCTCGAGGTGCAAGTAGAAGACAGGAGTCTTGACACAGCTTCCTTCTTTTAACTCTTAGCTCAAACCCCTCAGACAGGAACACAATCAGTAATTCTGACTCCTAATTCTGTTTTAATTGCTAGACCACATTTACCTACCCAGAGCTCTCAAAAGTTGTGATGCAGCCTATGCAAATGAGGCCTCTGCTTTTTTTCCCCTCTTGCTGATAATTATCTTTTTGTTTTGTTTTTAGGGTTGGTGATAAAAATGGCAGAATGTTCTGGCCTTCAGTTTGTCAGCCCTTATGCATTTGAAGCGATGCAAAAGGTGGATGTTGTGCGTCTGGCGGCGCTGAGTGATCCAGAGCTGAGGCTTTTGTTGCCTTGCTTGGTGCGAATGGCCCTTTGTGCTCCAGCTGACCAGAGCCAAAGCTGGGCTCAAGATAAAAAACTTATCCTGCGGCTCCTTTCAGGAGTGGAAGCTGTCAACTCAATTGTTGCCTTGTTGTCTGTGGATTTTCATGCCTTGGAGCAGGATGCAAATAAAGAGCAGCAGCTTAGGTAGATAAAAGTATATGCTTTTCATGTGAATAGGATTGTTTAGAAATTTGTATGAGTATTTCCTGTAATGGTGCCATTATTTTCCAGAAGGTAATAGCAATAGCTAATGTTGTTGGCTTATTCCAATGGTCAAATGGTACTCCTAAAATGCTGCGTCACGCCCCATGTGAGTTTCTAGTACCTTGGGCTCGATAGGGCATCATGCAGGGGAAGAGGTGGAATTTATTGATTCCCCTCCCACCCCCCAACATAACATTCTTCTCCCACCTCCAAAGCTGGGCAAGGAGCACTGATGCCCTCCAAATGGAAGTCCTATCCAATCATATTTTAGCAGAAGGAATAAGTGTCAGAAGTTAGGGCTTCTGAGGGTGGATGGGAAATAGGGGGCTCTTCAAAGTGGGTGCCACCCCTTGGAACCATAAGGATGTATTTGTTGTCTTTGGCTATGTGTTTTTGAGGCATGAATAGAGCAGAGATTCTGTGATGGGTCATGGCACTGAGGGATCAGGAGGTTATGATTTGGGAGGGGGTCACATGCTGTCTGCTTCTACCCCAAACACAGCTTCACCTCTAGGATTGATGATAATGTTAAAGATATGGAAAGTGGTTTTTATTTTATAAAAGGGTCCTGCTCAGAGGCTTGCAGCGTGGAAAGGGGTCGCAAGTATAAAAGTGAGAGAACCACTGACGTAGAGGCGCCTGGGTATTGTGAGTGGATGAGGGTTTGTCATGTAGAAATTTATGATAATTCTTCTATTGACCCAAGAAGACTATCAAGGATTTTCATAGAATCAGCAAAACAAGTGTGAATTTTTGCTGTCTTTCTTGCTTAATATTTAAAGTGCTCAAATGTTCATGGTGCTGAGCTTGGTGTAAGAACCAAATCAGAGCCAAATATTCAGACATGCTACTGACTTCTGTGCCTTATTTTTTAAACAGCTGTGGTTTTTTGCCTTTTAATTATCTGTTAGACATAAACTTGGAGGAGGCAGTGGTGAAAGCATCTTGGTGTCGCAGCTTCAGCGTGGTCTGACATTGGAGTTTGAGCACAGTGATTCCCCTCGTCGGCTTCGTCTTGTGCTCAGTGAATTATTGGCCATAATGAATAAGGTGAATGTCTTTGTTTAATTATTATTCCTTAGTGATTGTGAACGTGGTCTTGGTGGAGATGAGGACCCCAGATAGATGGCAATGTTGAGAACCTGGCAAAAAAACAGTCGGTATTGCACGCCACATCTGACCTTGCTATTGCATCTGAGTACTGCCCTTGACTGCCTTCACTATCTTAATTGCAGGCTGCCATGAACCAGAAATCATGAACTGTGCTAAATTGTCAAAGGAACTAGGACTCCTGCTTAGACAACCTCTGCTGGTATTTCAACCTTGTGTGAATCCAGTTTCTAGATCTCAGAGGCCAGGAATAAGATTTTCAGAAGCATCTAACTCACATCTTTATAAGTGACTTGGGCACTTAATACCGCAGGCCCCAATTCTCTAAAGTGCCCAAGTCCCATTTGAAAATGAGAGTTAGATTCTTAAGTGAAGTAGGCACTCCTGAAATTTTACTTCTGACCTGTTGTGCAAACATTGCCGGACCACTTTGACCCTTCATATTGAATTCTTATTTTACTGTTCCTCCTGAAAACTTAAGAGGGGTATACCTGTCAGTCAACTGTGTTCTTTAGTTAGAAAAACTACTTTCAATCTTAATATGTAGCAAGCATTATTGTTTCTATAGCTGTACTTTAACTAGTCTCAGAGGGGTATTAGCCATGTTAGTCTGTAACCTCGCAAATAATAAGCATTCTTCTCCTGTAAGTTAGTTCTTTTTACCATAAAAATGGACACACCTTTTATAGTATTACAGCATGATTGATCCAGGATTCAGTAGATGACGGTGCTGTAACTGATGTTACAAGCAGGTTAATTACATCATAGCCTTTTATGCTACCAGACTATAGTGAAATATTTTATACTGGAAAGTTTGTGTCTATCTACAGTATATGTATTAAGAACACTCAACAGAAAGCATAGAGAGTTAATAGAAAACTTAGTCTTTTAATGAGATAAATAATTACTATTAGGATGTAGTTTCAGGCATTTGAGGTTCTTTAGTGCCCTAAATGTCTGTTGTTGTTGTTTTTAACCACATTCCTAGTTTTTAGACTAACGAGCTGCTCCCAAAAGGTGAGGCACCAGTTTGAGGACCACCTAACTGTTGGTTCAATTGGTTTGCTGTGTAGAAATTCAGAGGCTTCTTGTTCTACAGAATTTCAGTCGGACGATCAAATATTACGAGCAGCTGTGTGGCTCTTAAGAAACTTGTGAGAGCAGAACTGGCATAGTGACAAAATATTCACTTTTATCGGCCATTCTTAACATATACCATATGTTGAGTTCAGATCCACGGGAACTTAGTGGGCAGCTATACTATGTGATGGACCCCTCAACTGCCCCTTAAGTGTTCTGCCTTTCCAGGCAGCTCCTTGTGTACCTCAGAGACCCCTTTCGTTGCCCTGGGACTTCCCAAGGGCAAGGGTCTCCCTTTACCAAGCTATTTTCATCACAGGCCAGTCTGAATTTGGGGTGAAGCAGGTTCCTCTCCACCAGCTTTGAGCTGCTCAGGCTCTGCCCCAGTTGGTCTACCCTCCGGGGAAGTGGTGGGGAGAGTCCAGCCCTGCCCAATGCCCTAGACTCAGGCCCAGGGACCCTAGGGAAGGAGGGAGCTGGTGGGGCGTTTTGCCCCTGCCCCAGGGCAGCGACCTTTCCCTGGGCCTCTTCACCCACCATTACCCTCTGGTGTCTTTCACCCCATGCGATGTTGCTGGGGTACCTGACTGTGCTCAGTTCGGTACCACTCCCCTCCCCTCCTGCTGCCTGGGGAAATCCTTTTATAGGAAGCCTGGAGGCCTTAACTGGTCATAGGCGCTTTAATTATGGCCTGTTGCTGGCTGACTCCTGATGAGTCCCAGCTGCCTTTCCAGCCTGCAGGATTGCACCCTCTGTGAACTTACAAGGGGAACAAAAAGGGGTTCCTCCAGCACCCAAAATGTACCCCCTCCATCAGGCACCTGTCGGCTGCAGTCCGAGATCTGCCACAGCTATTTAGTCACCTTAAGCCTGCACAACAACTTAATGAACAGCTTTTCTTGTTCTAGGTTTTGGAGTCAAATGGTGAGTTTTTCTTCAAGTCATCTGAACTCTTCGAGAGTCCTGTCTATTTGGAGGAAGCCGCAGATGTTCTCTGTATTTTACAAGCAGGTGCGCTATTCTGTATGTGAAGCTTTCAGTAATGCTATTTTTAAATTGGCTGTTTTTTACTCTGACTAAACTCGTTCTAATTTCATAGAGGGTTTGAGACTTAAAAGCCCACCCTAATTTCTGCAATCCTCTTATTAACTGATTTAAAATTAATGGCCAGCTCTTCTGAAGGATAAGTGGACCATACATTAATCTTAAAAGCCTAATGCTAGTGCAGTTTGACACTTAAAACTGTGTTAGAAAGCGTCATGACTTTTAAACCCCTGTTTCCATTCAGAACTGCCTTCGCTGTTACCCATTGTTGATGTGGCTGAAGCTCTGCTCCATGTGAAAAATGGAGCCTGGTTCTTGTGTCTCCTAGTGGCCAATGTCCCTGATAGCTTTAACGAAGGTAGGCTGTAATTTTTGCTCTTCACCGTATATGTTTCTGGGAGTTTGTAACAACTTGAGCATTAAAAATTCCTTCCAGGTTCAAGTTCATTCCAAGTACTTTACCTTCTAGTAGCTCAGGAATACTTACTTGAAAAAATTAGTTTGGAAACCTGTCTGTCTGGGGGAATTCCTGTCCTGCTACTTTCCCTCCCTTAATGCTCACTCTCAGTGGTGTGGCTGCTGCTTCTCATAAGGAAGCCTAATTTGGAACTCACTGCTCTGCCTGTCTCTGCATTTCTAAATATCTGGCAGTCCTGGAGTCTCTGTCAGTGTATGCAAACCAGCATGGACAAGAGCAGTGCCAAGTTTCTCCCCTGTACCTACTCAGTATATGCCTCAAGCTGACCTGGAAGGACTGCTTACCCTGTTTATCTCTGGCCAGGTCTACGATAGACCTGAAAGTTGATCCTCGACACAGTTCCGGCTAGGACAATCGCATAGCTGGAACAGATGTATCTGTTGTTTGGCCATCCTCACAGAGGGAGTGAGGGAGAAACTCTTCTGTCAACCTGCCTTACTCCTTGCGAAAATGAGGAGTGCAGGGGCTGATTGTCAAGGCCAGGTAGTTTGATTTCATGTGTCCCAACTCAGCATGTGAAATTGACCCTGATCTGGTTGATCTCCTGGTAAGTGTAGACGTTCCCTCGGACTCTCTGCATTTACTGAATAAGCAGGACTCCCGGCCCAGAAGTGGGCGATTTCCCTCGTGGCTGCTAGATGGCACTCCAGCATGGCATTGTCCTGTTCTCCAGTTTATTCAGCATTTTTGATTATCATTAGCCTGGGGTCAGTTGGCTCATGTCTAAATTTGTACTGAGACAGTAAGTGCTTCGGGGCAAAGACTTGTCTTTTTATTCTGTGTGGCACTTTGCATGTTGATGCCATAGTCCACGACTCGGGCTGCGAGGTGCAACCATAATCCATACAGGAAATAGTGACCACCTTAGAGCTGTGTGTGAGAATGTCTGTCCAGAACATCATACGGCTTTTCAGAAACCCCCACCCCCACCATATGTTTAGTTTGTAGAGGTTTGATTAAGAATGGTGAACGTCAAGATGAGGAGAGCCTTGGAGGCCGTCGCAGGACAGAGGCGCTCCGTCACCTGTGTAAAATGAACCCGTCCCAGGCCTTGAGGATCCGAGGCATGGTGGTAAGCCTGTGATTGGTTCATTATCAAATGGCATGAGAATCCAAATTGTTTTCTAAAGGTCCATTAAGGATAAGGTGCAAAATGGAGACTGGCTTTCTTTGGCTATGTTCTAGGTGGAAGAGTGCCATCTACCAGGTCTGGGGGTGGCTTTGACCCTGGATCACACAAAGAACGAAACTTCAGATGATGGAGTGAGCGACCTGGTGTGTTTTGTGAGTGGATTACTTCTGGGAACGAATGCAAAAGTTCGGACATGGTTTGGGACTTTTATCCGAAATGGACAACAGGTAAGAATCTGAGAATTCCTTGGGAATTGGTACAAGTAAAGTTCAACAGTTTGGATTTTATGTGCGTTTTGTTTCCAGGGACCCTATTTTTATACTTTGCTGCAAGGCCTGACTTATGGGAAACCTTCCTCTAGCTGAGAATGAATGGACACAACTCTTGTGGGTCTTCCAGTTGTGGAATAGGGTCACTGACGAGCGCCATCTAGTGGTCCCTCTCTACTTTCTTAGGGAGTTTCAGTTGTCTGATAGCCATATGGAATGTGGGACCATAGATCCAGTAAGAGTTTAGAGCCCAGGCAATTTTAGACCATAGGTCCATTATTGTCAATCTGACAGGAGTAGAAAGTGATACGTTGGCTTGTTGCAGTTATTTAATGCCTGTACCGCGTTGAAATAGTACATCACAATGAAGTTTTTTCTGTGCCCAATTAAATGATTGGTAATGTGCCACGTTGTATTTTCACTGAGCTTGTCCAATCCTTGCAAGGTACCTTGTAATAAAATGACCAGATGGATTTCTTTTCCTTGAAGTACTGTCTCTTGCTTCTTTCTGCTCTTCACACAGAGGAAAAAGGAGAATGTCAGCTCTGTGCTTTGGCAAATGAGAAGGCAGCTGCTCCTGGAGTTAATGGGAATCCTTCCCACTGTTCGCAGCACGCACATTGTAGAAGAAGCAGATGCTGACATGGAGCCAAATGTATCTGTGTATTCCGGCCTGAAAGAAGAGCATGTTGTGAAAGCCAGTGCATTGTTACGTCTCTATTGCGCGTTGATGGGGATCGCTGGTTTGAAGTAATTGATATTTTCCTCCTATTGGTATTACTAGCTGTTTGTCCATCCATTTGAAAAGACCTTTCAGCTTTTAGGAACCTTATTCAGTTCCACTCTGAGCTTTTTTCCTCTTCCGTGTCTTTGGTGCTTACCTAGCAGGACTTGCCTTCTTTAAGAATTAGAGTGCAGTCAGCTTGCTCTCTCCTGCTCTGTCTCCTTACCTGTTGGAGTTGAAATTGTTAGATTGTGCCTTCTCTTTTGTGCAGAATATATGTACGTTGCTTAAAATCTGTGCAAACTGCTGCTCAGTTCCTTTTCCTGCTACATTCTTAGCAGGAAAGCTTTCTGCCCTCCACTTTTGAGGGTGAATGCATTTGTGAGAAGTCTCACCATCTAAAGTGAGACGTATGAGAAATCTTAGTTTCCCTTTTGCAATAAAACTCAGTCTTGTAGAGTCATTTTCAAATGTCCTGGGAACAGTACGGAAGGCAGAAAACTGCTGAAAATTCTGGTTTTGGTGGATGAAGTCACAAAATACATTGCTTTTACTTTGAATTAATTTTTATATTGATTTTTTCCTGTGGATAGATTGATAACATAGTACCTTCTTACAAAGCAGTTTCTAGTTGTATGAGTATAGGTATGACACTGGTTGAACCTCTCTAATCCAGAACTTTTGTCCAGCAACGTAATTCATCATGATTTTATTTAACCAGATGACCACTTATCAGGGATGCGGCCAAGTTTCCTGTGGTTCCGTAAAGTTTGTTTACAGCCACCAGTCCTGGCTCTCAGCGTTCTGGGCTGTTATATAGCTGTAATTTACCTCTGAATTTCTTCAAAAGGCCCAGTATGCAGTGGAAGTGTTGGTAATGCTGCTAGACAGTCTTGACCTTGTGTGGACCAGCAAATTCCCTCGTTCAGCACTGGTCAGATCCTGAGGGTGCCAGACTAGAGAGGGTCAACCTGTACTAATTGTGAGTGCATGAGATAGTGATCTGGTTGTTTTGGGAATTCTAAAGCAGAGATTTTTATAATGAAATCTTTAAAACAGTTACGTTGTGAATGGTTGAGTCCAAGGGAGAGAGCATCTGAGTTCTTGCAACCAAACATTGGCATAGTGATTTGGTAGAGTAACTTGTAATTCTAACGTAAATAGTGTCTCTAGCCAGGTTGGAAGTGATTTTGGCCATGAGGGAAATTGTCGTAGGGGAGAAACATCTTTTGCTTTTTTTTGTTGCTGTTTAGACCAACTGATGAAGAAGCTGAGCAGTTACTTCAGCTAATGACAAGTCGTCCTCCTGCAACTCCAGCTGGCGTTCGCTTTGTATCGCTCTCATTCTGTATGCTCCTGGCTTTCTCTACCCTCGTCAGGTACCAGAACAATAGAGTCAGAGGTTTCCTAGGGGTATTAGTTGAGCATGGCCCAGAGCAGTGATATTCCAGAGCATTTGGACTTTCCATCTTCCTCTAGCTGGTGGAGCTCCCTCTGGTGGGGTTAAATTGTCATAGCTCAAGCTCTCCAGTGCAAAGTGCTTTGGGAAGTGGAATACTGGCATTGGGTTGGTTTTCCATGTGACACTGCAGGTTGCTATAGTTGGGCCCCTGGATTAGGCCTTCTGTATTCCTTTTTCACTGACTACGTTTGGGTGATTATCTTGAGCCACCACTCAGAGCTGACAAAAGAAATGGAAAGTATCGGAGGGGTAGCCATGTTAGTCTGGATCTGTAACAGCAACGAAGGTCCTGTTGCACCTTATAGACTAACAGAAAAGTTTTGAGCATGAGCTTTCGTGAGCACAGACTCACTTCATCTGATGCTGGTCTTGGAAATCTGCAGGGCCAGGTATAAATAAGCCAGAGCAAGGGTGGGGATAACAAGGTTAGCTCAGTCAGCAAGGGTGAGGCTTACTACCAGCAGTTGATCTGGAGGTGTGAACACCAAGGGAGGAGAAGCTGCTTTTGTGCTGGCTAAATACAAAAGCAGCTTCTCCTCCCTTGGTGTTCACACCTCCAGATCAACTGCTGGTAGTAAGCCTCACCCTTGCTGACTGAGCTAACCTTGTTATCCCCACCCTTGCTCTGGCTTATTTATACCTGGCCCTGTAGATTTCCAAGACCAGCATCAGATGAAGTGAGTCTGTGCTCACGAAAGCTCATACTCAAAACTTTTCTGTTAGTCTATAAGGTGCCACAGGACCCTTCATTGCTGTTAAAAGAAATGGAAGTGGCCTAATTAAAGTGGAACAAGAATTGTCTTTTTTGAGGATCCCTTGGTGTGCTCTCAAAACAGGACAATGACCTAAGAAGGGTAAAATCTTTTACAGCTTTTGCCATGTGTAGTATCAAATTGAAAAGTTACCCTGTTTATCAGCCTGTTTGACACCAATGGGCAAGTGAGGAAAAGCTTTTCTCAGCCTAAGAGCACAGAGCTCTGGTTTGTACGTCGTTGAACATGAACTCTTTGGGTCTGCTGATTATTAGTAAAATTACATGCAGCTCCAGAAATGAAAGGGCTGTTTTGGAATTTCTTTTAGTACTCCGGAACAGGAGCAGCTGATGGTCATGTGGTTGAGCTGGATGATAAAAGAAGAAGCGTACTTTGAAAGGTGAGACACAAATTTTCAAACTAACCCAATACGCCAACATTTTATGTCCTCTTGAGAGACTCACTTGTTCATCTCTGTTCCCACAGCATTTCTGGAGTGTCTGCTTCCTTTGGAGAGATGCTCTTGCTGGTCGCCATGTATTTCCACAGTAATCAGCTGAACGCAATAATTGATTTGGTCTGTTCTACTTTGGGAATGAAGGTAACTTCTCAATGCCTTCCTCCAAATGAGTTTTTCTTATAAATACACCATTTTCCCCCGTGGTATCTGACTTTTCTATCTAAAGACAACTGAAAGTCAGTGTTTTTACTGTGTTCTTGAACATAGGTATATTTAAATGAAGAATCTTATCATAAACAGATTTCCTTTGTGTAAAAGCAAAATATGTAGTGAGTAGTGGAACTGAAACACGAATGCTTGTTAACGTTAGTCTTCTGTATGCTAAATAGTGTATAAAGAGATCAGACTAAGTATTTTTGAAAGGAATTGCCCTATTGAAATTAACTTTGTGTTCTTAATAGACACTGAATTCTAACAAACTTCATTTTTTGCAGGTCGTAATGCAAAGTCCTTTCTAAGAGGAGCTGTAAATTTATTTAAAAAAAAGTAGAGAAATCACATCATGTGAACTTCTTAACCAATAGCTGACGGTCTGTTTTACTTGTAAGCTGAGTCTTGGATTCATTTTTTTTCCCCATAGTGGAGCTTTTGACTTCACTAGATCTAACCACATCATTGAATTTTCAGTGTGGGGAAGAGAGACAGAACTTTGAAGTCATGACACTGGAATGTAAAATTAACTGTATAGCAAATATAGCTGTTTAACGTGTGGAACATTGCTTTAACTAGGGCAGTGGCAAATTTTAGCCATACCAGGCTGAACTAGATTAAACACTAAAAGCTATTTGTAATGTTCTTCATATTTGAACAGACCAGATAAGAGCAAAAGCACTGTAATTTATTTCAGATTGTTATTAAACCCAGCTCGCTGAGCAGAATGAAGACCATCTTTACGCAGGAGATTTTCACTGAACAGGTAGTCTTTGGCTTTTTTAATCATTTTAATTTTTTTGTTTGGTTC
The DNA here is from genome assembly GCF_033958435.1 of Carettochelys insculpta. Taxonomy (NCBI): domain Eukaryota; kingdom Metazoa; phylum Chordata; order Testudines; family Carettochelyidae; genus Carettochelys; species Carettochelys insculpta. The sequence goes on from NC_134155.1 coordinate 6,422,695, forward strand.
TTTTCAACCATTTTAAAAATTTCAGAACATCTATTTCTCTTGCTTTTGGTATCTTTGCTTTGTCATACTTTTTTTTTCCTTCTTGTTAGTTCAATATAAACTCTTAAAAATGCATTTGAGACTGCTCTTTCTGTTGACAGAGTTATTGTTGTTGATCTAATGGAGAAGGAAGGTCTTCTAGGACCTGTTCCTGTGATCCTTACCCATGCTGAATAATACCCTACTATGTCATTAACCTCTCTGATTTTAGTGTGGTCCTGCTTCTTGTGTACTGAACTGGCAGAGCTGGGTCTTGTGGCTTTTGCTTATTTTTGTGGAGATGGTGATTTAAAACCCTCCCAAACACCTATGATGATCCATGGCTGCACAAACACATCACAGCTGAAAAAAAGCATTAGAAGCATATCTACTTTTAAAGAGCAAACCAGTTTTAAAGGAGGCTCAGAGGCAGAGCTGATGGTAATTTAAGACTTTGTGTACAGCTGATTATAGCATTGCTAAACTTTTGCCTCGCAGGTTGGGGTAAAAGGGATAGTGGAATGGAACCTAAGATTTGAGTGATTGCTCATGTGCATTCCAATAGATGTGATGACTGACAGAGAACTTTTCCATCAGTGGTACCCTTTGGGTCAGCTGTTGAGCCTCTGGTGTGGTGGCTTCTGGGCACAGTGTGTAGGACACTTTCATCCCCCTACCCTCTCCGTTCCTTTTTACTGCCAGTGATGGACATTTGAGTTTCTTTGCCTTTTACATTGCAAGCACTTTGGTAGCTGTTAGTTCGGTTCAGTTCTAAGTGGAGTAGGTAGCCTGGGGGAATTCCCCCGACTGGGACATGTCGCGATCTGGGGTTTAAGGTGCGTGAGGACTGCAAGAAACCTCTGTGCAAGAGAGATCCACATTCTTCCTGCTCTAAGTGCTTCAGTGAGGGCTGTCACACCTGTAAGTGCCCTATTTGCAGGTGCCTTAGACCTCACACTAAAAAAGAAAGAGACCTCTGCCTGGAGCTCCTACTCACGGAGACAGCTCTTCATCTCCAGCCCACTATGGAGTCAGCTCTGTGTGGGTAAACTGCACCAGCCTCGCTGCGGGACCCCTCAGGGCTGTGCCGGAAGGCCACGAAGGATCACTGCTCCTCACCACAGGTGAGTTCGAGCTTGTGACACCGTTCCCTCTCCATGGTGCTGTGTAAGAACAAAAGGATGGCTGGAGACCCGTCTCCAGGCAGACCACCTCATACGGACCTCAGTACAGCACGCCATACAGTGGGCCCCCTGAAAGCCACAATTTCCTCGACTCCAGACCTGTTGGGGGGGGCTCATCAAGTCCGGTGCTCCTTGTCTTCCCAGTCAAGAAGACTTGTTGGAAGAGCTGGACTCTCCCTCCACTCCTGAAATCATTTGAAGCCACCAGCGACGTGATTGCCGTAGTGACACAATCCCCGCCTCCGCAAAACTCAGTCGTGACACCATTGGCCCAGCACTGTCGCAACTCTCAATGGGGAAACCAGCTCCAGCACAGTGGCTGGCACCGTCCCAGGGCCTGGTCGCCTCCAGCACCCCAACCCGCTGGGCAGCCACATGGTCATCCATACATGACGTCCTGTCTCACTAGGTCATCGACCCGCAGGCACAAGGCGATGCCACTTTTGATAGGGCAGTCCTGCAGTTGGCAGCCAGTTGATCTCCAACCCTTTCTCCAGGGAGACTGCAGGTGAGTCACCTATTGGAAAGCACATGAGAAATCTCTCGATGAAGAAGCCCCCATTACCTACCTTTTGTAACTGTTGTTCTTTGAAATGTGTTATGTCCTTTTCACATCCAACTCGCCTCTCCTCTGTCGGGCAAGAAAGAGCTGAGGGGGGTGGCAGGTGCATACCACATCTGAAGGCGCCATTCCGGGGGGCTCTGCAGTCGACCCAGTAGTCACCACTAAGGAAAAAATTCTCTGATGCTTGTGCATGTGGTGCGTGCACACCTGTTCAAATGGACGTGAGCAACACATCCCACAGAACAGCAGTTACGAAAGGCAAGGTAACTGGTTTTTTCCTGAGTGGTGCCATTCCTCTGCCACATACACATCTCTGAAACCCACTGGTAGTGTCTCTCATCCCCTGCTGGTGCTGGTCATGAAGAGGAGGACAACCTGTGATAGCTGTCAATTAGTCTGTCTGGACTGGCAGAGATCTGTGCGGTAATAGCTCTGTAGGTTCCAGCTCTGCTGATCAATCCTGTGGCTGCCGGCCCCAGGATGGATTGTCTGACGTTATTTCATAATTTACTCTTTTGAGAAGCCTAGGGAATTGTACATGTACATGCCATTTGAAAAACAGTAAGGCTGCAAAATCAAGCTTTCAAATTTTAGGAAATGCCAGAATTAAAATTGCCTGTGAAATCTTAATTTTGACCCCCTAGTGCATATGCCTCATGATATTTCCATTAATTACGTGATCATGGTGTATCACACAAAGTGGCCAAATTAAAATTGTCCGTGAAACTCAAATTTTATCATTTTCTGACTTCTGAGAGCTTGACTTTGCAACCTTCTTAATATTCGTTTAACAGAGATTTTTGTACTTAATGTTTATATGAAATGCTTTTGTGCGACTACTGTAGAAAATCATTTGATAATGGAGAAGGAATGAGAGTGTTTTTCTTGAATGTTACAATTTTCCCCACAGGTTGTCACTGCCCACGCAGTTCGTGTGCCTGTGACAGGAAATCTGAGTGCCAACATTACTGGGTTTTTGCCCATTCACTGTATCTACCAGCTTCTAAGGAGCCGGTCATTCACCAAGCACAAAGTGTCCATAAAGGTATGACTCGTCTTCCATTCACATTGCAGAACTCTGCATAGTGTCAGGCTTAGGTTCTGCTAATAACTTCCGCTGCCAAACAGACTCTACAGAAAGGGTAGTGAACCCCTGTCCTGTGGTCCGGATCTGGATTGTGGTTTATCTGGGTCGAGTCCCATGGCTCAGGGCTCCCCATCTCCACCCTTGGGTGGGGTAGGTGGTGGGGAACCCCAAGGCAAGCTGGGGCTAGATCCAGACTGCAGGCTCTTCTGGGGGATATAGAGCTGAAACTGACCTCAGGCTCCACTGCTGCTCACTGCTGTTTCCCCAGCTGAGGAGAAGGGAGGGGGAGAGGCAGCTTTAGTACTTCCCGGGGGCTTAATTCTGCTGCTCTGTTTGGCTGTAATTTCAGCCAATCAATCAGAGCAGTGGAGGGCGGTGCCTGGGAGTGATGATGGGAGGGTGCAGAGCCATGTGCATCCAGGGGTGCTACCCAGGTAAGGTGCATCCCTGATGCCCAGATCCCATGCTCCTAGACTGTTCCTGCATCCTCCCTCCCATCGCAACTTCCCATCTGCAGCCTCCCTCCTACGCACACACTCACTCACACCCCCTTCCCAAACCCCTCATCCCCCTGCAGCCCTTCCTTCTGGACCCAGAACCCTGAACCATAAACCGTCCTGCCCAGGCGTGCAGCCTGCTCTGGCTGAGACCTAACCGCCAATTTCCAGCCTTCTCCTGCACCCTGCTTCCTACCAAGACCCCAAACCCACTTCCTGGCAGCACCTGCCGACACTGAACCCCTTATTTTTGGCCCAGGTCCAGAGCCTTGAGTGACCCACAAAAAATACTGGCTCTGGGGCTGCCATGTGAGGTGAATGTTGCCTTGTTTTGTTTTGTTTTTTTTCAGCTGAGGACTACATAAGCGAGGGCTGTTTTTTGCCCCTACCTGGTTTGTGTATGGGTCAGTGGCCCCGACCTGAAAAGAGTTCCCCACGCCCAATCTATAGAGATACAAATTCCCGCTGTGTGTGTGAAAATTAAAACATAACGTATGAATGAAATCTTAATTTGGCTGGGGAGTGACCCCTATCCTGTAACTGGGGATTTTACAGTACATTAGATTTGCGTGCAAGCCTTTAAGCTCTGTATGCCAGTGTTCACAACCCAAGTCACACACAGTTTATCCCAGTTTCCTCCTGTACACTTGTTAAAATCCTTATCAGGAAGAGGGAGGAGTAAGAATGTTCCTGAGTAGGACCAAGATGTATTATTAGAGCTTTGTAGCATGGGGATAGTATCCCAATGTTTGATTAGGATATTTGGCTCAGTTCAGAGCTGATCGTTTTCCTTTATTTTGAAAGTGTGAATGTAAGCCTCTAGCAGATCTATGTTAATTCGTTTGGTTAAAAAAGAATTGTACTTGCACCTAAAAGTAGAAGCAGTATTTTTAGTTCATGCTGTGCTGCTGCTATTAAGTGTAACGTGTTTGTTTTAGGACTGGATTTATAGACAGCTGTGTGAAACCACCACACCACTCCATCCTCAGTTACTTCCTCTTATTGATGTCTACATTAACTCTGTTCTTACTCCTGCATCTAAATCCAACCCGGAGGCCACAAATCAGCCAATCACAGAACAGGAGATCTTGAATGTTTTTCAAGGACTTACTGGGGTAAATTGTTATTTCTTACTTCTCACGTATCTGTTCTCAGAAGAGTCGATTCATAAGCATCCAATATATTGCACAGAAACTTGCTGCAAAATCTCACCAGTGCCTAGTTATGTTTTCCTGCTTGTACTTCTCATGTCCTAAACTGCACCTAAACTGTGTCCAGAGATGGCCAAATGAGGTTTCCTTCAGAGTTTATCGCTGCCATACTTTGCCCTGCTCCTGAGAAAATGCCGAACTTATTGTCTTTGTGGTCCCCACCAACCCTTGACTCTTCTAAGTACATGGGTGTCAAATAATTCCTCTTTCCAGCAACAAATTAAAGTGGGAAATGAGGATGACCTTCACAGTAACACTTCTCGTGCTGTTTCATATGCGTCCAGGTTAAAAACCAGATTTTAATTAGAAGAGCCCTATTTTACATTTCTGGCAAGCAGTTGTTTATGTGTGGCATGAGAACAGGAGGCCAAAACTAACATAATGGGCTCTGTTCCAGAGTTCTGAAGGCAGATCAGTGCTTCTAACCAAAGAAATGTTAGAGATGAAAACATTTTAGTGACATTTTCTAAATTACTTCTTTTAAAACACCTTGCAGCCCTAGCTTTGGGGCAAATTTAGCTTGACAGCGTCACTCTGACTGAAACCTGGCTGTCTTGCCTTCCTGCCATGCTCTCTGCTGAGTCCAAACTTTTCCTTTAAGAGTAAGGGCAGTGTTGCGACATGACCTCTGTATGGTTTTCTGTGCAGGGAGAGAATGCTCGCGTTAATCCACGTTACAGTATCACAGCCCAGCTGCTTGTCCTCTATTATGTTCTCTCTTACGAAGAGGCGCTCCTGGCTAACACAAAGACATTAGGTACGTGTGGGTGAGTGTTGCGCATGTCATTGTGACTGAAAGTCAAATGGAAGCTGATGAGCTCTTGTATGAACAAGTGTCACAATCTGATGGCAGTAAGCACTGTGGCTGCCTAAAATAGATCACGTGGCCTGAATTTCAAGTGCTGAAGTAATAAGCACAGCAGTAAGACCCATTTGATATTCCTCTTCTCTCTGGCACGGACTCTCATATGTAACACACTATTATATCAGTGGTCTGAAGACTCTAGAGATTCGGTGTAGGAGTTGTGTAGCCATGTTTGTGTCGTCTGTGCTAAATCAGCCATTTCAGATCAAGCTGAGGTGGAACTTGGCAGAAAAGTTACCTCAGTTTTTTCTGTAACAAACTGCATTCTAAGTTAGCGATGAAAATATCAAAGCTTTTTTGCTAGCTGTGGGTCGGATCTGGTCCTCCAGGGTTAGTCATCTCTACAGGTATCTGGCAATTTGCAGCTCTGTTGGCCACAGGTCACTGCTCATGGTCGGTGGGAGCAACAAGAAGTGGTGTCCTGGTCTGTGCTGCGTCCCAACACTCCCATTGGCTATGAATGGCAACCTGCGGCCGATGAGACTGCAATCACCCAATACCTGTGGAGGCGCAGATAATTATAGTGGTGGAAGCCTGCCAAGGACTAAGCCTGCCTCTTGTTTATTGCCTGCCCCTGGTTTGTATTGTTGCTCAAGCTTCTTCCTGTGCTGATAGCTCGCACTCTGCTGCTGGAGTACGTTGTGTGCTGGCAGAATACGTTCTACGCAGCCCTGCACTACCTGTCCACGTTGTTCTTTGAATAAAGCCCATTCAGACATCAGCTGTGATCTCGTAAGACACAAGGGTTGGACCTGTTCAAAACTAGTACGGTAAAGATCTAGTGACAGTCCATGAACCCAAGGGTGAGATGTTTGGTGAAACTCTTCACGGGGTCTTTAAAGATTCCCTGATACTCTGCACAAGATTGAGCATTCCCTAAGTGTCCTGATCAGAATTCATCTTGACCAGCTATAGTGTGGTTCCTGAAATTCTCACTGCACCTTCAGTTGGCAAAGCTGATCATTTATTAGCAGTTATGTAATATTCCTGGCACAAAATGGCCGCCTCAGATGTGCTTGTGTTGTCGACGGGTCATTCAGCATGAGGGATGGGTAGAAATGCTAGGAAAATGCAGGGAAGTAACGCTGCATTTATTAGTACTGCTTTGAAAAAAGAGTGCTTGGTGTATGGCTTTGACTTCATGTCTCAAGACCATGAAAATAGAATTGAATTAAAACTCCTTTTAGACCTCACCCTCTTGCTGCTGTTTCTCCAGATAGCTATTTAAATAGTTCCATTTATCAATAGTCCTCAGAAAAAAGGGTGATTCTTTTGTCCTTATGAACTGCAGTGTGAGCAGTTCACAAGTAGGTTGGCAGCCTGAGCTCTCAATTCACTTGTGCCTTCTAGTCTAGTACATAAGATTTTAATGGCGGTAGGAATTCTTTCTTAATCTCTTTCCTTACAGCTGCCATGCAAAAAAAGCCCAAGTCTTACTCTTCAGCACTGATGGATCAGATTCCAATCAAGTACCTTATCCGGCAGGCCCAAGGACTGCAGCAGGAACTGGGAGGTATATCTGAGTGTATAACATAAGGGAGAGGAAACTGAGGATTATCTGTATTTTTGGCTGTCCTGCAGTTGTTGAGCAGAATATAAGAAAGTAGCTTTCTCCTGCTTTGTGATGTGTTTTTATTAATTATAAAACTTGCTGTTCTCCTACATTTGGTACTTCAGATTATGCTGTGTTTCTGCTTAAACTCTGTCAATCTAGAGTGAGATTCGATTCATACTTAGAGAAAGTTGCCATATAACACTAGCCATCCCATACACCTCTCTGAAACCTGGGAAGCAAGCTTCCATTTCTGACAGTGGAATCTGACCTATATCAAAAGCTCTGTAAAAGTGACTGAGTGTTTTTAATTTACTTTTTTTCTCAGTCTACCTGATTGACATTTTGGGAAGGTAGCAGGCCCCATCATCATTTCCTTCGTATTTGTAGGCATTTGAGTTCTGATCTGAGGCTGTACATAGGCAAGCTTGCTTAATACAGCTGAGGTGAACTACATGCACTGCATTATGTTCCCAGATGTCATTCAATCAAGTTTTGTGATTGAGGTTATAGGGGGACACAATCGTATTGGGATTTAGATTGGCGACTGAGCTCTCTTTAACTCTCTAAGGCTTGCACTCTGCGTTGCTGCGCCTCCTTGCTACTAACTACCCACACTTGTGTATTGTGAATGATTGGATCTGTGAGGAGCAAATCACGGGCACGGATGCCTTACTGCGTCGGATGCTTCTTACCAACACCGCCAAAAAGCATTCTCCCAAACAACTTCAAGAAGGTAAGTAATCTGTGAACCAGGAGATTCCTCTTTTCTTCCTAATATCTTCGTTGTCTGGACTACATAGACATTGAAAATAACGTGCATGTGATCCACAGCTCAGCTGTTTCCTCCTTCCTTTCATTTGTGAATCTGGATGTGCATGACAATTGAGGATTATAATAGCTTGATAGGGGATTAAACCTCTAGATCAGATTCCTAAATGCACCACTACAAATACACTGTCACTAGATAGGAAAATACGTATATTTTTTTCACTTCAGTATAACATCTTCATTATGTCCATTGTGGCTCCTCCTGTATGGGATTGTGCTGCACAGGTCAGCTCTGTTATGTGTACCATAAGGTTAGTTGGCATTCCTACCTAGGATACAGAAATTACTTGAAATTACAGCCACATTAGTGGCTCTTCACAGAGTTCATTGAACACTAGAAATACTACTTCTTACTTTGCAGCAAAAATTTATTACTGTTTTATGCTTCTCCTCAAGGAAAAGCTACGCTATTTCTTTGGTGTGGGTTCTAATTCTACTCACTATGCAAACTGGGTTTGTGACTCCAGCTGACTGGCTGGAAACTGTTTGCTCTTTCTGACCTCTTCTTCTAGGTTGAGCTCAGGTAATTGCATTTGGAACTACACAGTAGTGAGCTTGCTGGTACTGAAGATTATCACTTTTTCATTTTAAGCAAGGATTCATAAAAGGGCAGAAGCCGAGGCTGATGATGTAAATTCTTCCTGCTTTTTCTCTGTAGCATTTTCCATGCTCCCAGGAAATCATACCCAAGTGATGCAGATTCTAGAACACTTAACTCTACTATCTGCTGGGGAGCTGATCCCATATGCTGAGGTATTGACATCAAATATGAACCAACTGCTGAATGCTGGAGTCCCACGGAGAATTCTTCAAACAGTCAATAAGCTTTGGATGGTCCTTAACACTGTGATGCCTAGGAGGTAGGCTCAGCTTACTGTTCAAGTTTAATGCTGCAGGTAAATTGGTAGACTGCCACCTCCCATCTCTTAAGCTTTGACTCATAGCCCCTATTAGTGGTGGTAAGCCAGGGAATTGATCGCACCTTGATTGGCTTTGCACCTTATAAGATCAGGTCCTTTTTAAAATGAAGTTGCTGGAGTTAAACTTTGTCTCTGTTTTCCAAAGCAAATTTCCTTTATCATCGTAAAATTAAAATTAATTAAAAAGAATAAAGGTCACATTAAAAAAAACAAACAAAAAAAAACCCTAGAAACTCTCAGCTGTCTTCAGATCTGCTTTAAGAACAGGCTTATAACATGCAGCCATGTATGGAGCTGGCTGAATATTAATCTTAGGACCCAGGTACTTTTGAAGAATGTATGTAGTAACACCTTGCTTTTTAAAACAAGTAGGTTCTCTGTATTGCACTGAAAATACATCTTGGGTGGATGACGTTCCAGGAAAGTGTATATTGTAAGAAGAGTGTCTTGTTTTAAGCCATAAAGTAGTATTGTATAATCAGTGCACACTAAACTGAAGATTATAACTATATGCCCAGAATGCGTAATTAACTGCCGCACATTTATTGCACCTGTTGTCTAATCTATGTGATCCAGTTTGACTTAAGCAGCATCTTTTAGATTTTAAAAAAAATTGTTTTGTAGGTTGTGGGTGATGACTGTTAATGCATTGCAGCCTTCAGTAAAAATAATCCGACAGCAAAAGTATACTCAGAAAGATCTGATGATTGACCCTCTGATTGTATTAAGATGTGATCAGAGAGTTCACAGGTAAGTTAAACTCCAGCTAAATAAGGTGTTCTGAGACCACCGCCTACCAATATTTGTTCCCTTGTACTCTCCCATCTACTGGCATCTGCCTGTGACCTCTTACCTTGTATTCAGAGACAATAAGCACTTTGGGGCAAGAAGTGCTTTTTCCATCTGTCTGCATAGGATCTAGCAGAAAAACAGGGTTCTGTTTCGTGACTGGGGCCCAAAAGTACCGTGGGTAAAACAAATAATTTTTTTATTTATTGAGTTTACTTAAAGTATTACCACATAATGGTATTCCTTGGCTGACTTCTGTAAAATGTTCTAATATTCAAAATCTTCTCAAGCTTTAATTTTTTTTCTTTGCCTTTCTTTCTTTGGCATCCAGCCTTCCTCTTTCACTGACTTATAAATAGCATTTATCTAGGTTTGTTTTTCATGTTCTCTGTGTAGTGTCTCTCCTTTCCAGCTTCAATGGTATCCATACTGCTTGATCTGTTGTTTTGCTGGAGTATGTATTTTCCAGTTAACTCCAGGCTCTTTTCAGTATCCCTCTGTTGGCATCATTTTAGTGTCATGCATTGAGTGAGACTAAAAGCCCATCCTTCTGTCTATCCCTGGCTATCCAAGTGCGACTAAAAGATCCCATGTGTTTAAAAATGGAAGGGAAAATAGTGACTTAAGCCAGTCAAATTGGATTTCATGTCTAAATACTCACAAAGAATTGCTAATGCTGGGAGGTCAGCCATGTTTGTCTATAGCGATAGTGCATTACCACTATTGAACTTTCAATGGTGTTTTTCTGCTCCCTTTCGTACATAGGTTACAATAGGTCAGTTTCTTTTGCAATTTACTCATGGTTTGTGTGGAAGGCAGAGTCAAATGGCAATACTCTAGAGGAGATTTTTTGGCTAAAAACATGCTGCTCTTTATTATGGAGTTTGTTTTATTTATGGAAGAGCTGTCATATTACTCAGCCTGCAACCTAGGGAACTTCCTTACTGCTCCCCCACCTCCCAAAAATTGTTTGTACCTCAGGGTAACTAACTTGGGTTAAAATAGCCATTAAGACATGGCAACTTGGGTTAGCAGCTTGAGGTAAAGCCTGTAGGGGTCTTGTCAGTGAGAGGAGGTTTTTCACATTCCTTACTCTGCTTTATCACATGTGCCCACTCTGCCTGTCCTACCCACTAACTACCTTTTGTTTGTCATCTGTTCTGTGTTAGGTGTCCTCCTCTGATGGATATTACTCTGCACATGTTGAATGGGTATCTCCTTGCTTCAAAAGCCTACCTTAGTTCCCACCTAAAGGAAACAGCTGAGCAGGACATCAGGCCACCCCAAAATAATATGATGGGCCCAGAGGCCCCAGAAGTTACCAGAGAGGAGCTGAAAAATGCGTTGCTTGCTGCCCAGGTAATATGGTGAAGTGGATGGTAATGAAGATACAAAGCTAAAGATAAAAGCTCCAGTATCAATAACCGCTACATGCCAATGTATGGAATAGGGAAAGCAGAGAGCCTGCATTTTATGCTGATTTCTCCTAGAAGTGGAAAACTGACTCTCTATTCAACTTCCAAATTGTATCTGATAGATTGAACTCTTTTCACTCATTTATTTTCTATCCTGGAGCACCATGCTGATGGCTGACCATTAGAACAGCATCTTTCACTTACAGTGGAATAGAAACTTGTTCTGCCTTTCTTACCCTTTTTATGTTTCTCTCCCATTGTCCAGAGGAATATTTTTAAACCTTCATAAGATTTGAGTAATAGAGCATGAGCAAATGTGACAGCTCCCTGAAGGCCATTTCAGTGATGTTTGCTGCTTCTTGTTAAGTAACTTTATGAAGTGCAAGGCTAGGGAATGGTTGGTTTGCTTACCTTAATGTCTCAGAGCTCTTGTTGTGAGTACTTTTTTATTTTACGAACATGGTTCTTTCCTATCTTGTGCTAACAAGTGTATGTAACCACTTGTTTGCCTCCAGCTGGGAGAGTAATTGAGCAGTCAGTTTCACATCCGTTATAAGGCAACAAGAGGTTTTCATGCTTCTGTGGTTAGCTTATTGTCCTCTGGATGCAGTGTACTGTAGGCATTTGTGTATCCATCTGTGATCTCCTCAAAATTTTGGGGAGTAAAGGCACTTTGAAGTAGTGCCCGCAGCTACGTGCATGCCACATCTTCGAAGCTTCAGAGCTGCCGCGGGGGAGAATTAGTCTAATGAAGTGCTGTGTATTCACTACAGCACTTCATTAGTAATCTCCCTTCGCCCTGATTAACATGCCCCCTTCAAAGAAGGGGGCAAGTGTAGACCCAGCCATAGTTAGGTAAGGTGAGACTGAGTACATCCTATGCTGACAGTAGGATTTTAATGAACCATAAACTAGTCCCTGGTAGCTGCAGTAGTGTTCAACAGCTTCAGTGAACAAAAGCTGAACGTTATAAGCAATGGGAAGAGAGAACTACGAAACACATTACAACTGATTTAAAACTCATGCGTTGGGAGGATAATAGCACTTATTGTGGTTTATGTTCATTGTTTGACCATATCTGATGAATAGAAATGTGCCACATGCAACCGTTTCATTTATGAATCAACTTTTTCCACAGGCACAACGTATTTGTATATAATGGTTGTGTCACTAAAATGATTCCATGTACGCATGCATACTTCATGCTTCATTCTCTTTTATTAACTTCTGTGCCGCTTGCCTTCTTTGCAGGACAGTGCTGCTGTGCAGATCCTTTTAGAGATTTGCTTACCTACAGAAGAGGAGAAAGCTCAGGGCAGCAACCCTCACAGCCTACTAAAAAACATTCAAAGTGCTGCTGCCATTGGACTTCAAAGTAAGGGTCTAGAAGAGGAAGAAGATAGCCTCTTGTGCAATCTTCGAGAGGTGCAATGTCTCATCTGCTGCCTGCTGCATCAAATGTACATTGCAGATCCCAACATCGTTAAATTAGTTCACTTCCAGGTCAGTATTTTGTTGGTTACCTCTTATTCTCACGTTTTTTGTAATGGCTCTTTGGGAAGTGATAGAGGGTGGGGAAGCGCAGGATGAATCCCAAAAGGGTGCGCTCATGCGCTGTTGCAACGAAAGGAATGGCAATGGTTTATTTTCTGAGGTGGCACCTAGGCTCCCACGGCTCATTGCAGATATCTGCACTAATGCAGACACTCAAAAAAGCAGTAGTCAAGAGGGGAACAGCCAGGTGCAACTTCTGCTGCCTACCACACGTGTTCATATGTACCCATGCACCATTACAAATAGCATTGCAGTGGTCATTCTGTTCTCCATTTGTGCACATCGCTTTTTTCCTTGGCAGGAAATTTCTGTGTTTGGGGCTGCATTCTGTATATTGGCTTGTGTTGATATTGCTTTTTAAGCCTATTAATATATGCCTGTGCCAAAAGCCTGAACTTGGCTGAGAGTGAGAGAATGGAAGGAGAAGGATTGCATTAGCATAAATTGCTGGGTGGTACTTGTAAAAAGGCTGAAGATTGAGCAAAATGAATTGTCTCAATGCAAACATGGCTTGGATGACACTTTCTCTTGGTTTGGGTGAGGACACTGGGAAGTGTTATGAGTTAAATGTTTAAAATAACAGAAATAAAGAGTTTCTTTAAAAGAAATGCAATTAAGCTTCTGGTATGACGATGAAATTGAATGACATTTTCTTCTCTTGCTCAAATAGGGTTATCCATGTGAACTTCTGTCACTGACCGTAGCGGGTATTCCTTCCATGCATATCTGTCTGGATTTTATACCGGAGCTCATTGCTCAGCCTGAACTTGAAAAACAGGTACTGTATGGCACTGGAAGTATTTACCCTTGGAGAAATCGTACTCTGGGCTGCAGAATATTGCAGGGGAATGCTGAAAAAACATTTTCCATTGTTCAGTTAATTTCCATGTTCTTCCTTAGTGTTAGCTTTGGAAAACATTTTCACAAACATAACTGTATAGGTCTAGTTTCCCCATCTGTAAAATGGGCACAAATTAATTTTGTATGGATCTTTGGACTGAAAGTGTTGAAGTGCAAAGCAAATTGGTATTAAAAATAACCCTTTTTCACCTGTGTGTGTATCTCTTTCTCTCTCTCTCGTTGATCCCCACAGATATTTGCCATCCAGCTTCTTTCATATTTGTGTATCCAGTATGCATTACCTAAATCTCTCAGTGTGGCTCGCTTAGCTATCAATGTCATGGGAACTCTGTTAACAGGTAAGCATCCAGATAACATCAACACAGTGGAATAAAATTGTGGCGAAATGGCTGTAGTTTTATTGTCGGGGCACTACACATTCTGCTATACTCCTTTAGTATGCTAATTTGTCTTCTCATGGAAACACCAAAATTAAGAAATAGTTATTTATATTTGTACTAATTCTTCATTTCTGTTAATGTAACTTTTAGACAGTTGTGCCGGGCAGAATGAAGAAACTTGTAAACCTGCAGTAAACTGTTCTCTTACCCTTATGAGTTTCTAATGACTTGTTAGAATTTAACTGTAACCTTTAAGAGGTTAGCATGTAGGAAATTTGAATTCCTTCCTACTTGTAAAGGAGGAAGGAAACTTACTGCATAATTTTATCCTATTTATCTTGCTAATGTCCCAGAAGAATTGTGTTTTTTAGGGTACAGCTACGCTTATGGGAAGATTGACACTAGTGGTCGATCTTCAAGGTTTGCTTTAGCATGCTTAGTGAGGATGTGCTAAATTGAACTGTCATAGTGCCGTTGACCCTGGTACTCCTGGTGGTTATGAGGAGTAAGGGAAGTCAGTGGGAGAGTTTCTTCTGCAGCCTCCCACTGTGGGAACAGTGACAAAAATCAATTTTCAATACATCAACTCCAGCTACACAATTTTCATAGCTGGAATTGCACATTGAAAATAAATTTTATCTCTTAGTGTAAACCTGACCTAAGACGTACAACTGTAGCTATGTCTACACTAGCACACTACGTGGAAGTAGGCTATTTCTAAGTAAGAGCATCGAAATAGGCTACTTTGATGCTTATTGTCTACACATCCTCCGGGGGCTGGTGCCGTCGATGTTCGACGTTGAAGTAGTGACGGGGAATGTCGAAAGGAGCCACCCCGGAAGGAAGTGCGGAGTGTCCACACACACAAGTGCTCCCCGTCAAAATAAGGGGCCAGCAAAGCTTGCGGGATAGCATCACAGGCTGGACTAGCCCTTCTGGGGCAACAGCAAGCCGCTGCCTTAAAGGGCCCCTCCCAGACACCCTTGGCCTGCACAGCACGAGGTCCGCAGAGCCGACAACCCATTGCAGATCCCATTCACACAGCATGGACCCGCAGCTGTAGCAGCCAGAAGCCCTGAGCTAAGGGCTGCTGCACAAAGCGACCATAGAGCCCCACAGTAGCTGGGCAAAGCGTCTCTCAACCCCTCAGCTGACGGCTTCCATGGAGGACCCCGCTATTTTGATGTAGCGGGATGCGGATCATCTACACATGCCCAACTTCGACGCTGAATGTCGGAGTAGGGCACTATTCCCATCTTCGGATAGGAATAGTGATTTTGACGTCTCGCCGCCTAATGTCGAAATAGTGCACAGCGACGCTTGCTATTTCGATGTTGTGCCAGCTACTTCGAAGTAGCCGGCTAGTGTAGACACACCCTAAGTGTGGTATAATGCTGCATGTTTGCTATGTTGTTTTGATTTACAGCATACAAAGCATTAAATGGCATTTTAAGACATAGGTTACAATCATAAATGTAGTGACAGCTCTTGATTCTTTTACACATTTTCTCCTTCCTTTCCAGTTTTAACTCAGACGAAGCGCTATGCTTTCTTCATGCCAACCCTGCCCTGTTTGGTCTCCTTCTGCCAAGCCTTTCCTCCACTGTATGATGATGTTATGTCTCTGCTGATACAGATAGGACAAGTTTGTGCCTCTGATGTTGCTACACAGACTAGAGATTTTGATCCTATTATTACACGTAAGTAATGACACTGTGTATTCCATAACTAGAGAGAGAATTGAGGACAGTAATTGCATCTTTAACAGCTTAGAAAGTTAGTCATGTTTTGAGACAGCTGTGAAGGTGGTCCCGACAGGTTTAAAAATACAGATGGAGCCATGAGAGGATGAGATACATGGTATTTGCGATAGCAGATTTGAAACAAACCGATGAACAGAGGCTTTTGACTTCTAGCATACTTTATGGACTACTTACACTGTTTATTTCCTTCTTTAAGAATAAATGAAATCAAATGTTCTGCTTCTAAAGTATAAACAAGCTCTAATTGGGTAGAATATCTCATTTTGGAACTGGGCTAAGAATATAAAGAGCACAGTGTTATCCCTATTCTGTGAAGTAAAAATCCAGAGTTGTTTGAGGTTTGTTGTGCAACTCCTCCTAATTTGAGAGGCCCAAGTTAAGCCCTTTTGCTATCCTTTGAATATGTCCCATGAAGCTTGATTTTTAGGATACGTCTACACCATGCTTGAGATTGACCCGGCAGGGACTGATCCACCAGGTGTTGATTTAGTGCGTCATTGAAGATGCACTAAATTGATCTCCAAATGTACTCTTGTTGACACCGGTATTCCAGCAGAATGAGAAGAAGCCAGTGTCAACAGGAGAGCAGTCCCTGTTAACCTTATTGCATGGAAGACACTACAGGAGGTAGGTCGACTTCAGCTATGCAATTTGTGTAGTTTAAGTAGACCAACAGTAAAGGTAAGTGTAGGCAAGGCTGTACTCCATTTTCCTGTACGTTTATAATGGTCTGTGAAAGGGAAATGGTGGACACAGTAGAAGTGATTGTCTGTCTGGTTCTGTTAGTGGCTAGCTTGTAACCCACAGTGAAAAGATATGTAAAGTTCAGGTGTAAGTGCCTGCGGTTCCATTTCTAAAGTGAAGAAACTGCTTGTAATGGAACGTCCTGGGTGGGTGATGTCTGCTGCATCTGTAAGGGGTGGAGAAGTGTGTAATGGCTGGCGCAGGAAAGCCAAGTCTATTCCCAATTGTACTGCTGACTTATGTCATCTTGGGCATGTCACTCAAGGTTTGTGCTTCTTCCCCTTTCTAAAGCATTTCACAGAGTGCAGTGAGACCTTGTGCCCCTTACCAGAGGAGTTATTAAAACCATTGTTTTTCTGTCAGAAAAGAACCAACCAAAAATAAAAGCAAGTGGACCTAAGTGAAACCAGCCAGAAGTGTTCTCCAGAAAGGCTGGTGGAATTAAATCAGCACATGCCTGAGTTCTGAACTGACTCCTTGGTGGTAGCAGTATTTCCAGTTCACCATCTGGGGATATATTATCTATGTACATAGGAGAAAAAACAGTTTTTGTTGACCTATGTTTGTTTCTATCTGACTTTCTATAGGTCTCCAGCAACTAAAGGAGAAGCCAAATGAACAATCAGGACTTTGTAAAGATTTGTTTTATAAGAGAGGACTAAAGAACATGGGAAGTATGGACCCTGACGTTCAGCTGTGCCAGTGTATTGAAAGGACCATTATTGAAATAATTAACATGACTGTTAGTGGAGTTTAGGGAAAAACAAATGAAGTTGCACTACAGCAAGTGCAATGTACAGTTTTTGATGATGTTACCAACTGCCAAAGGGGAATCAGGAATTGGATTGGAATTGTATTTTGACTCTACACAAAGTCATGGACTGAGCATGAGGAGAATTCTTAAGGAGACCTGCATTGCTTTCCTCTGAAAGCCAATCTGCCTCAAGGGATGTTCCTAAATGAAGTCTGCTCTAGTTGAGTTAGGTTGCGAAATTCTTTTTTGCTTAGCTTGTGAAGCAAGAGAGGAGCGCACCTGCGTATTTTCATGTAACAGCTTTTTTCAAAAGCAGCCTGTGAAATAAGTCTGATGTTTGTCTTAGCCTGTTGAGCCTTCCCATCGTGCAGCGACATGCTGGTGAAGAGAAAAACATGCAGGGAAAATTTGGGATTGAAAAGCATGCGCTCAGACAAATGCACCAGTGTCTTGCAAAGCAAGATGCAATATGGTCCCTAAAGAAGAGCATGGAAGACAAGACTGGAAAAGCACTGTAAATTGCTTCTGCAGTTTCACCACGTTGAAGACTAAAAGTCTTTTTACTCACTTTTCAAACCACTTCACAAGGTTTGAGTTGAAATCAGCAACTCTCAAAATACTAACAAATTCATTTGCAAATGAGTTAACTTTTAAAACATTGGTCAAACCTGTTTGGGATGACATTTTAGAAGTTTTGAAATTGTCTTAAAAGTTTCAACAAATGTTAATACTGCAAAACATTCTTATTAAGAACTTTAGTTTTCTAATGCTGCTCAATTTCTTTAGTATGTTTTTTTAAGAGGAGGCACCTAAAGTGCTAAATGCAAAAGAGCTCTTGGTTTATCATCCAGATTTATTTTTAAATCCTGTGTTCTTAAAGCCAAAGTGATTAAAGCTAAACTGTCTTGTGATTAATGGCTGATTTGTAGCCATAGCAAAGTGGTTCTGAGAAAAGAGGTATGTAATGGAGCAGTGTGCAGTTTTCATGATTTAAAAGGATCAATTCATCAGTACTTCCGGCACTCAGAACTTTAAACGTTGGCGTAATTATAGCATGCAAGAAAACTGCAGGATGAGGCCTTTGTTCTGTCTTGCATTGTGCCTGGTACACCCTTCAGCAGCCTCTTCTGTAGCCATACACAAATGCTTTTGGTGTACCAGGATAACAATCTCAACAAAAGCCATAAATATGATAGCAAATGGGTATGTTATGTGAGGTGAGTGTAATACTTCTAGCAGGCATTTTGCTATTAAACTTACCATTGTAAGAGGCTATTCTGTTGTATTAAAATGGTAGCATCTGTGATCTTTCAAAAAGAGGAAAGGTAAAACATTACATTTGATTAAATCTGTTTTTATTCATGTGAAGAAAAGGCCTGATTCTCAGAAAACTGGGGCCTTAACTTTTGTGTAGCTTGTCCTTCAAAGGTATCTGATCAGGTGCAGAAAAACTAATACTGAAATTTGCAAAACTAAGTGTAGAATACACATTCCAGTTTTATTGCTGTATTGATTGGTCAAAGCCTGCAATAACCATGTGTTAATACACAGTTAGTAGGAAAGTTGTGTGCTTTTTTGCTGTATGTATGGATGTAAGATATGTATATAAGTTAAATTTCATCTTTCTCAAGATTCTAATATTTTATATGCGGTAGGGACTTTTAACTGAAGCCTTATGTATGTGTTTTGGATGGATTCAGAAACTGTTGCAAATGGACTTGTATGGATTGATAATTTCAAATTTAAATTATTTTCCAAACTGAATGCCAGACTTAGTGAAGGAGTACTTCCCTCGGGCCTCTAATGCACAAACCAAATGGCTTTACAAACTACTTTTTTACGAAGTCAAAACCTTCCCTCATAAATGGTAAAAGGGTTAGATGTAATTGTGTTCTAAAAGTTAAAAAATAGAGTACTGAATTTTGTCTCTATTAGGTTTGTAGGTTCAAGCCCTTCATTTGCAATAGACAAGTTACACTCCCTGCCTCCAGTTACCTATTCAGTGGGCTGGGGTTTGTTTGTAAACATTTGAAATATGAATTAACCCCTCCTTTCTCAAATCTCTTCAGGAATAGATTTTCATAACCTGAAGGCAATCTGTTAAGGAAGAACTGGGGTGTCTCTCAGTGTCCTATCTTAGGACTCTGAACCAAGTGGAAGATAACTCCAGAACCACAGCTGCTTTGCCAAATACTCTCTGCTACCCTACCCCTCCTATTTTAAAACAGGGCTTTCATCATTTTAACAATCAACCCAGATAAAGAACCTTACTTGCATTATCTTGAATGCCTGAAATTTCTTTAAAATACTACACATACCTCAGCTGCAACCCTGCACTGCAATAACCCGACCTCTACATTGCTATGATTCCCATGACTCCTTTACTCTAAGTGTATCAGGTTTTTTTTGTTGTCACCATTAAGAACCAGTGTGGAACAATACCCCACTTCAGATAGGATAGTAAACTAGACATCAAATGACCAGTGCTTTTGGTTACTAATGATAGTTTAAACTAAACCCTAACATTATTCATGTAAGTCATAAGACATAGACATGGTAGCCTGTATTGTCACAAAACAAAAAAGCACTCCTCTAGCACTTTAAAGATTTACAATATAAATTATTAGATGATGAGCTTTCAGTGGACAGACTCAGTTCTTCAGATCTGGAAAATTCTGATAAATGATGTAGTCTTTTGCCAGTCCTGGAGCCATGTAACTGGTGCACAGTTATTAGGTATTAAAAAAAAATGTATGTGTTTTGTGACTTTTGCATTATGTTGTGTATTTTGTTTAATCTTTCATCATTTGGGCTAATCATTTCAATGTCCTAGGAGGCTGAGGCATTACCCATAATATTGATCAAACTGCAAAGGGAAAACTACAGATGTGGTTAGAGTAGGAAATGGTGTCACGTGTCACAAAGTCTAGTCATTCAAACTGCACACGTGATATGTTAGCATACTTACTGAAATAGCAATGTTGATATTACTATTCACATTTTAAAAACTGATGTTGCTGATCTAGTTTTAAAAAAGCACCTATGGGGGCTGTTTCATTAAAATTATATAAAGCGCAGCATTTTACAGAAAAAGACATTTCTGTCGTAAACTCAGTTGTAAGAAGGGAGCAAAAACGAACACACCTGCGTCAGGTGGAGGTGAAGGCAGGGCCTGCAGTTAGCTTGCTGTGCCCCAGCCAGGACGGCCGGATACCAAGTGTGATGGGGGTTGTGGGTCGTAGACACCAACATAAGAAAGAAACATTCTTGGGCCTGGCTTTACCAAATGGGGAGCTGGACACCCCAACCCCAGCAAGCCCCGTGCTCTGTGTGCTTCCGGGGGAGGTGGGGGGCGGGCACGGGCCCCTGCTGGCGCCAGTCAGCTCCAGGGGAAGGAGGTTGGGCGGGACGCAGATCAGCCCCCGCCCCTGCGCCTGGTTACCCAGGCAACTCTGGGACTCCCCCCTCCCCATCCGCTGGCACGAATATGGGCCTCAGTGATTGGCTCCAGCAGCGAGAGGCGGAGGAGGGAGCTCTTTGGCGGTCGAGGCTTCTGATTGGCCGTGGTGGCTCCCCTTCCTGTCAGCTGTGATTGGTGGGTGATGGACCAGGCTGAGCTGGAGGCGGGAAGACTTGAAGAAGCGGAAGGGGGGATGGCTTCCCCCTACCCCGCAATCTGAGGTAACGGGTCCGGAGAGTGGTCTAACCTCCTGCCTCTTCCGGGCACGGGCTGGGAGGTGTGGCCGTCTGCCGGTCGGGGAGGGAATCCAAAATGGAGGCGGAGGAGAGGTGGGGGAGGGAAGGGCGTGCTCTGTGAGGCTGGGGGGCTGGTCTCCTTTCGCTCGGGGGTTGCGGTAGTTGCCCTTTCCTTCGCTCTAGGGAGAGGGCTTGGCGATGAGCCCTTGTGTAGCAGGGGTGGGGATCCGTGTGGCGCCCCCCTCTTCTCTCCTGGGAGGTGAGGTGTGGTACGGAGCGCAGACCTTTGGGCTTCCCTTACCCCAAGGGTCTATCGTAGGGCGGGTAAACCCCTGGTATATCTTCTCTCTGCTCTCGTCAGGGAATTGGGGGAACCCTGTAATTTTCCTCTTCCTGGGCCGTGCAGAAGTTCCCCCTGTAATCCGCATCTCAACCCCAATCTTTTGAGCATGGGGTGGGAAAGGCTTGTGCTAAGTGAATAAGAAAGTAACTAAATAAAACAACTACACGTGTTACTCTCCTGGCTTTTCCCCTCCCCGTGCGCCCCCCCCCCCCAAAAAAAAAAGCTGTAGCAGGTTGGGGGCCTCAGTTCCTACGTCACCCCAGCAAAACTTTCACTAGATGGTCATTGACGCAACACAAAGTTTTGAAGAGATTAACCGGCTCTGTAAATTCAGACTAGTGTCCTGCTAGGTCGGTCTCCTTTTTGCATCTCTCTCCAAGTAGCCTTTGGATGGATGTATATTTGTCTCCTTCAGCTGGGGACCTTGTTTTCTTTCATAAAGACTGTTTGGACGCAGGCATAGTTGTCTTTGTGGAGGAGAGACACACCACCTTTGAGTACATTTGAGAGAAAGTTTTCTCAATGTGGGAGCTGGGCAAGGAGAGGTGGTAACATTCTTTTTTTGGTAGGTAGATTTCTATAAGGGGGTGGGTGGGTCAGAGTGAGATGGATTTTGATGGGGCTGTGTCATACCAATCATATGATACTTCTTTGGTGGCCGTCCAGGGAGACAGGGGACTTGCCCTAGTGAATTAATCAATGAAAAGGGTGTTGCTAAATCTGGTCCCAAATTTTATCTTTGTAAAATGATCTATAGGAATTATTTTCCTCAATTTAGAAAAAAATGGCAAATAGTTATTTTCAAACAAGCAACCCTATATTTTCTCTTCTGTATTTGAAATCTAAACATTACAGCTTTGAACATGAAAGTGAAATTGACTATATACCATTTTCAACTCTTACTTTTAATTGTTCAAATTGGAAGACGTATATGGTGTAAATAGTGACACGTAAATTGTATTTTCTCTTTTAATAATTCTATTATTACGAACTAGTAAGAAATGTTTATTTAAAGCATTTGACGTTTAAATGTGTAGTGTGTCTCTTGAGGTTTATAAGTTATAAAGATGGAAAATCTTACCTAGAAACCATTCTTTGGTCAGATCACTGAAGGATGCACTGTTTTGGGGTTCAGGCTAATGAGAATGGGTTTGTAAAATTTAGGAACTGATTGCGTGAGATGATTAAAGATCCCAGAGTGCTGTTCACACCAGTTGGGGTGCTAATCCAATATCCTGGCCAAAGTCATATACTGTATGAGTGGCTACATTCCAATGGTAAGACAGATTATATGTTAGTAATTATTATTACATCATTTATGTTACTGAAAAGTCATCAGATGTTAATAATTTTGTCATTACTAAGATGGGCTAAATCTGAACTGGTGACCTGTAGGTGTAAAGCACTATATCCCACCATAGCCAATATCCTGAACCACCTAGTTCCCAAATCACCTTAATCGTTTATGCTCAGTTTCATCTACTGCCTTATGTTTTTTGTGGATTTCTGATAACTGCTGAGGTAAAATTGATTTGTCAACATTTTTCATTTTTATTGCAGACATAAATTTGAAATAAATAAAGGAAAATAACCCATACAATGTCTTCAGTTATGTCAGAATATACCATTGGTGGGGTGAAGATTACATTTCCTTGCAAGGCTTACCCTTCGCAGCTTGCTATGATGAATGCAGTAAGTAGAATTGACATTAAAATCTATTGATTTAATAATTTATGTAGCTCAATAATTTTGAACACATAGGCAGGAATTCAGATATAATTTCAGGACCTCCAGTATCTCCAGTGTTTCCACTGCAATACAGACATGCTGTGTTTGCTCATATGTGGGGGAGAGCTCAGCTACATTTTTGGAGTACTAGAATGAATACATACTCCTACACTTTTATACCCAATGTCTTCTTGAATAGAAGTGTGCATAATGCATACCTATTTAACTAGATATTATATGTTAAGAATTATTTGATATTGCAAATGCAGAAAGGGAAGGTTTCAGAAAAATATCTGCCATCTTTCAATCAAAAGATATATTGCTAACCCAGTAAGTCTTCATTTTACTGAAGTAGTTGTTTTAACTTTTATTTTTTATTAAATTTAATAAATTGTATGATAGAAACCTTTAATAGCCTGCCCTCTTTGCTCCAATAACATTAAGGATAAACAGTCTCACTTGAGCCTGCTCTGCATTAAAATGTTAGGTTCATCCAGCTACATCACCCAGTGGTGTGAAAAATCTGCACCCCTAAACAATGTAATTTAGGTGACTTAACCTCAGTATAGAGCTCAACAGAAGAATTCATTTATGTAGCTGCTGTGTCTCAAGTAGGTAGATTACTTATGTACAAGTAGAAGGGCTGCAGCTATGCCATTGTAATCTTTCAGGGGTAGATGAGCCCTCTACCAGCTGTTACTGCTATTTGGGGAGATAATTGACAATCCCATCCGAGTCACTACCAACCTATATCTCGGTATATGAGAGATGTTGCAAATGTCTGTAGTTGAGAGAAAACCAGGACATAATTACTGTGGGTGGTCTTTTGAGATATTTTTTTCCCAAGAAGTATGAACTTCTGATGACCTCATCAAATTCCATTCAGGAAATTACTTTCAGCATGCCTTTAAAAATTTTCTATGGTTTCAGGTGGAGATGTTCTCTTTGTTACTGTCTTATTGCTGACCCAGGAGCTTTACTGCAGTTCTCAGACAGGCGTGTGATAAATGTATATAAGTTAATTCCTTTTCAAAGACAGAATATGCAATTTTATTTAATTTTTCTGAGCTGGTAGCTTTCTTTTTCCCTTACAGATTGTTAAGGGGTTAAATTCCAGGCAACACTGTTTGTTGGAGAGCCCCACAGGAAGTGGTAAAAGTTTGGCATTACTTTGCTCTGTATTGTCATGGCAGCAGTCTTTGCATGGTAAGTTATCTCAAAATGCCAATATGTCCAGTTTCACTTAGCAAGGGTTGTCTGCATTAATAAATAAAGTTAGTGGGCAACCTCAGAAATCTAGTTTCGGAAGTAGGCCAAAATCTTGTTGGTCCTTAAAATAGAGGTTGATGCCAGTTTCGTGGACAATCAAAATAGTAGACATATGGGCTGCGTCTACACGTGCACGCTACTTCGAAGTAGCGGCAGTAACTTCGAAATAGCGCCCGTCACGTCTACACGTGTTGGGCGCTATTTCGAAGTTGAAATCGACGTTAGGCGGCGAGACGTCGAAGTCGCTAACCCCATGAGCGGATGGGAATAGCGCCCTACTTCGACGTTCAACATCGAAGTAGGGACGTGTAGACGATCCGCGTCCCGCAACATCGAAATAGCGGGGTCCTCCATGGCGGCCATCAGCTGGGGGGTTGAGAGATACTCTCTCTCCAGCCCTTGCGGGGCTCTGTAGTCACCGTGGGCAGCAGCCCTTAGCCCAGGGCTTCTGGCTGCTGCTGCTGCAGCTGGGGGTCCGCGCTGCATATACAGGGTCTGCAACTAGTTGTTGGCTCTGTGTATCTTGCACTGTTTAATGAAAGTGTGTCTGGGAGGGGCCCTTTAAGGGAGCGACTTGCTGTTGAGTCCGCCCCGTGACCCTGTCTGCAGCTGTGCCTGGCTCCCTTATTTCGATGTGTGCTACTTTGCCGTGTAGACGCTCCCTCGCTGTGCCTATTTCGATGTTGGGCTGAGCAACGTCGAAGTTGAACATCGACGTTGCCAGCCCTGGAGGATGTGTAGACGTTATTCATCGAAATAGCCTATTTCGATGTCGCAACATCGAAATAAGCTATTTCGAAGTTGGGTGCACGTGTAGACGTAGCCATACTCAGTGTGATTTTTTCATTTTAAAATGGATAGGGCTTTGGATGTTATATTAAGGTGGCAATATTAACATCAGGATATTTTAAAATGTTGTTGATTATCTGAAATTAGATAACATTTTGAACTGAAAAATGTATTTTCCAGCGCTGTAAATTATTGACATGTCTTTTTTATGTCGTGGAGGTAATGTCCTAATTTCTGGATAAGACTAAAAACCTTCCACATAATGTAATTTTCATTTTTTTTCTTATACTATAGTACAATCTTGTACTATAGTACTGTGTTCAGTGTGGCTGATATACCCATTCAGAGGATCTGTGATGGATCTTATCTATATATGTGTGTCTTACCATTTTCTCTATAATGCTTGCTGTCTTGGATGCCATGGTCAGAAATATTGTGAAGAGTTCTATGCAAAATGTCATCAGGAATCAAAATGCCAGGACCCCCCCAACTAAGATGTTGCCACTTTCCCCAAGTGGTTCCTTAGAAGGCAAATTTGCAAGGCGGGGGTGAACTTCCATTTTGCTCTAGACTTGTGAATGGAATGCCACACAACGACTGGAAAAGCATATCAGCTGCCACTGGACATGGTGAGACAAACGTCAGGAGCTGGGATTCCTGGTGCCACAGGTGAAGAATACAGAACACGTAGTCATCACATCAAGAGCTGGAACCATGCTGGCAATTACCCTGAAGGATACTGTCTGCTGCTAATAGATGAAAAACCTGAAATGGAAGCTGGACCAGGGCAAAGCCTTCAAGGTAACCTGCAAATGGAACACCAGCAACCATTTTCTCTCTGGGGGCAGCTTCATCAGTTTGCCAACTGGAGTTTCATCCACAGGGTCCCTCTCACCTGCATCCCGCTGAATGGAGCCAGTCTATAGAGGATTGAAGCCAAGCAATGCAGGAAGTGCTGCTATGCCAATGAGATGTTAATACGTCTTGTGTAGCTGCAAGCCTCATTCCAAAGCCTGGCAGCTGTGCCACAATGCCATGCAAGCTTGCCTGGTTAGAGGCTTCCCTGCCATCCATGGCAAAGGTTCCTGTGAACTCCACTGTCCCTGGAAGAGAGAGCCAACTGTTACCAGACAATCCTCTTCGTCAAGGAACATTAGATCATCAAGATACATCATCATCATGGTTCCCTTTGAAACAGACACTGTTCGTCTACAACATTCAGTCTCAAAAGTTGGAGAAATATGCCCCTCTAGCCACCTAGGGGCTCTAAGGGTCATACACACACGCACACACTGATCAAAGCCCTGGCCCTAACAAGCATGTGTTGGAAGAATGCAGAATCAGTCAATGCAATGTTTGGATGATACAGCAATTCATGTTATTGGATACTAATCAGATGGTTGAGGGGCCATCTAAATAGAGCACATCATAGGGCCTAGCAATGCCAAGTGGTGAGCTGGAGTGCCAATGAGAGGCGAAATCATAAAGTAATTGAAATGCTTCTCTGATGGGTTATATCTGCTAAACCTGTCCTAAGTGCTCAATTGCTGAGGGACAATCTACACACATTCCTTTGTTTTCTGCATCCCAACTCTCTTTTCTTGAGTGATGTACCAAATACTAATTGCTAATATTAAAAAATTTAACCATTTAGATCTTATTTGGGTTATTGCTGATTATGTACTCTATCTATATTGTATTCCTTTTAAACTGACCTCTGTACTTCTTGGATAATTTAAGCACTAAACCCAGATGTACAGACACTTTCTTTAAGCTGTGTATTATATAATTTTCACATTAACTCAGATGGCCTACTGTACTACTTTAGTAGCTGAATCAATAAGGTTTCTGTAAATGTCTTCCCTATAGCTATATTGTCTAGTTTGGGGCTGAGCAAACTGGGGGGTGGGCCCCCTCATGGGGGTGGGGAGGCATGAAATGTCATAAGGGGGCACAGCATGATTGACTGCTATGTGTCAGGTTCATCCAGCTCGTTAAAAATGTTGAAATATGTTACTGTTTATATGTCTTTGTATTCACATTTATATACCAATTAATAAAGTTTTTACATTCTACATACTTATTTTCTTACATATGCCAAAAGGTTTTTTCATATGAGCATAATTGAAATTTGTCAGTTTTGATTACATTAGACAGGTTGCGGGGGCACCCTTGCTAATTGCAGGGATGAAAAGTGGGGCCCAGCGTAAAACAGTTACTCACCCCTGGTCTAGTTATTCCTATTGTATGGGAGAACCTAATTCTACAATATGGCTCTGTGGTTATGATTTTGTAAGAGAAGAAGAATGATCCTCTCCTGTCCTGTTTTTAGAGAAATCACTGGATGAGTTCTCAGGTGAAAAAGAATGCCAAAAACCAGAGACTTCGTTGCCATGTCGATGTAAATGCCATTCCCAGGCTGTGACTAATGACACTACTGCAGATGTAAACCAAAGCGCTTCTTGTTCTTTCACTAATTGTAAAGCAGCAACTTCTGTAAGAAGTGAAACACTCTCAACAGGCAAAGGTAACTTTTGAACAACTTTCTTTCCGGTGTGGACCTCTTACATGGATATTCAGATTGTGGGTTCTCATTTGTCCTATGATTGCCAATGCTACACAAGTCAACAACTGATTAGAAGTGCAACTTTCCTCATGCTGTCACCCTTCACCTTCTTACTGGGTCATTGATTGCTCCTGGATTTAAAGTTTCCCCCTTTCTTCCAAGTCTCCAAGTAAAATTAATTTGTGTGGAGGAAATGGATTTATAAATTAAAGAATCGGCATGAGTTGTTTTTTTTTGTTATTCTGAATTTCTTTGATTTTTATTTAAGCTTTTTTCTACTGTTCTTCCTGCCTAATTCTTCAGTGAAACCACATTCCTTTGTTACTCATGACAGTCTGTGGCTATTTCAGTGATTGTGCTGTCACAATTCAATATTGTGACTATAGTCCTAGGTGCTGACTATACTCTGGGCTGCAAATTGTGGATGGTCAGCAACTGCCAGCTACCTACTGATCTGCTGTTCGGAAGCTGGTGGGAGGCACTGGGTGGACGAGGCCTGGCTGAGGTCAGGAAGCAGCATTGGGGCAGGAAGAGATGGTCAAAGGGGCAGAGAGCAGGTGGAGCATCCACCTGGAAAGCAAAAAGTCAGCACCTGTGATTTAATAGAAGGTTTTTGGCTATGAAGAGGATATAATTATTTCTGATTCAAAATAAGAATCTCTTGTAGTTAGCCACAATAGCAGGGGAAATGATTGAAAAATCAATGGAATGAATATATGTAATTTGGAAGTCAGTTATTTTATCACCTGTTTAATAGGTGACAACTTTGAAGCATTTTAACAAAAATGTAATATTTTCATTCCTTACCACTATAGCCAAAATCAGTTTTACATGGGGAAACTTAATAGCTAGTGTTATGCTTATTATGTTTTTCCTTTTAGGAGGCCTCCCTTAGATCAATCATTTTTTCTATGTAATTTAGTATTTTGCTACTTTGCTAATAATTCTTCCTATGTAAATCTGCCTACACTGTAGTGAAGAAAGCTGGCCCCAGAAATATTTACCAATATTACAGTCCACCTTAAACCTCAATTATTTTTTCTGAATGAGTTTTATGACTAGAAAATTGTTACTTTTATTTAATACTCTTTTACTAATGAATACTCCTGTCACAGAACATAGTGGAAAAGTCACACTGTCTTCAAAATTATCTGCAAAAAAATGGGCATCTTTACATGAAGATGAAAATAATGACTTTCAAGTAGACAGGAAAAGGATACGTTTATTAGAAACTGAGCAACAGGTGAGCAAAATTTATTGGCAGTAAAAAATACTCCTGTAAGAGCTGAACAAGCTTGTCAAATATCAACATTTCAGTACTATAAAAATAGTGATTAGCTGATAATGTCACAGCCATAAATTAGATTTTTTCTTCATTTTTTACTATTTCATATTACAAAGGAGTCCATTGTTGTATTTAGTTTCCACAATAGCTTATCATAGAGATGAATTACTTGATATGCACTAGTACATGGAAAATGTAAACACTCTCTGAAGCCTGGTTTTAAACATTTAAGTCAAAGAAAATTCATAGGCATTAAAATTCACTTCCACATATGTGCTAAAAATCTAATATACCTTATAATGCCCCTTGATAACCTAGTAAACTCTTCTCACTAGCTTTTTACATGGTGTGAAATTTCTCTAAAGATTTTGTTACATTGTCAGCATTGGTATTACAAGTACCATAAGTCAGATTGAGCAGACTTGTAGGCTCAGAAGTTTTACCTTGTTTTATTTTTGAATAAAGTTGTTTTTGTATATAATTCTGCATTTGTAAGTTCAGCTTTAATAATAGAGATTGTACTATAGTACTTGTATCAGGTGAATTGAAAAGTACTATGTTTTATTTTTATAGTGCAAATATTTATAACAGACATACCCTGTGTTGCTCAGGTCCTTAATTGGAGCGATGTGAGGTGGGTCATTTGGGGAAATTAAAAGAAAAATATCTGTGCTGTATTTAAATGATTGTATAGGGTGGAGGTGCAGGGTGCAGAAGTCAGGGCAGGACTTGCAGGGCTCAGAGCAGAGGATTGGAAGAAAGAGTGGGGGCTGTGGCCAGGGATGGTGTGCAGAAGTGAGGGCAGGGGCTGTGAGAAGCTCAGGGCAGGGAGTAGAGGGTACTGGAGTGAGGGCAGTGAATGGGCAGCTGAGGCCAGGGGATTAGGTGTGTGGGGACTCAGGGCAGGGAGTGGAGTTGTAGGAGTTAGGACAGCTGTTGGGGAGGCTCATTATGAGGGGGGGTCCAAGGAAGGGGATGGGGGTTGGATAAGTGGCATAGCATAGGGCAAGGGTCTGAGAGGTCTGGGGGTCTTACTGGAACCACCTGCAGCAGTGAAGGTAGCATTGATCCGGGGGAAGGAGGGAAGAGCAGTGTTGCACTACTCAGCCCTGGTGTTTCCTTGCTGGGGTGTGACCATGGCTTCTCCTCTGGAGGGGGTGGCCCGCAGTTCCCTGCTCCCCTTGGTATCTCTTTCGGGGTGGACAGGAGCTCATGGTTTCCAGCCCCCTCCCCTAGTATCTGCTCTGTGGTTGGGGGACCGGCCCATGTATTTCAGGCCACTACAGTGTTGCTCCATGAAGGGAGGGGGGCAGTTTCCAGCTTTCACCAGTGTCCCTTCTATGTGGAGGCATGGCCCTGATTCCCAGCTCCTCCTCCAGCATTCCCTCTGGGGAAGGGTTGGGGGGGCTCTACCTCACCTGAACCCCTTCTGTTTCCATGTTATAGAAGACCATCGGATTCCAGGCATACCCCATTTTTCTGGCACAAACAACCCTGATCTTGCTTTAAATTAAGATAATAGGAAGCTGCATACCAAATTTGGTGGTCCTAGATTTTACAGTTCGGAGGAGTTTGTGAACACTGTGCATTTTGCGTTCTGTGTTGGAATTGAAATCAATATGGTTGGAAATGTGAAAAACATCCAAAAATAGTATATAAATGGTATTCTACAGTTTTTTTGAGCACAGTTATGCTCAAACATCAGGAGTAATTATTTCAACCACTTGCGTAATCTAGCCCTACTAGTTTTATCAGTGCAGGTAACAAAAGGAAATAACAAGAGGAGACATTCAGTAGATGAGAGTGACTCAGTGATATTTGTTAATTACTAAAGAAAAAGTGTGTAGTTGTGGAGGATTATAATTCTTTTTAGTTGGCATGCTATTCATTTTTCTTCTGGAAATTTCAGCAGTCAAACCAGCTTCTGTTTAATTAATTATATATACATTTTTTGCTTATTGGTCTCCAAAATATTTGGCAATTTAGGATGTTGGAAGCTGACTTCATACCCCATGATTCTCTTCTGCAATAATTTCTTCCTTTGCCCTGGCTGTCTTAGTCTGATGAAATGTATCACAGAAATGTGTAATACTTTATGTAGTAGTTTTTAGTAACTTATCATTTGTAACACTACCAGCTAGGCCCACATCCTGCATCGGAATAAACTATTACAGGTACTTATACTCATGGAAATCAATAGGACTTGGGATCTACGTATCTTTGGAAGATTGTGTCCTTATTCTGCAAGAAAGCCATCCATTTGCATCTGTAAAACTAAATGTAAATGTTGCTTATGAAAGTCCTTGTGTGACTGAAGTCTGTAATGGGGAAGGTGGTGGGGGTGTACTGTTTTATCTAAGGAAGGCTCAATAAAATATAATTTTAAGGTTATAGGAAGTTGCTCTTATTCATTTATGCTTTTATTGTGCAAAACAAAATGATTTTTAAGAAGTTATTAAACTGTGTATTTGTCTTGATAGCCAAGATGTACAATGTTATAGTAACTTCTCTGTAAATTACTCATTTTTGGTTGGCTTATGTTAGACATGGTGAAACTGATAGGTATTAACAATGCACTGAGTTTTGGAAACAGGTTCAAAATGAAAGAAAAAAAATACAATAATATTTGACCACTAATTTAGTATGTTTCTGATGTAATGCCACATCTTTGTATATTATTGTCCATTTGAGTATCTGTATGTTTTCCAAACAGATAAGAAAACGGCATTGTTTTGCAAAAGGAGTGAAGTTAGTTGATGCTCTAGAAGTTTATCAACAGCGAAGAAATGGGGAGCTGACTGTTCAGTCAGAAAAAATTGCTTCTTTCTCTCCAAAAACAGTAAGTAGCATGAGTCTTGTAGAACGTTTTTGCTGCTATAAAGAAATTGTATCTAAAAGGCCAGTTTATAAGATCATTTTCAGAAAGTATCCTGCTGCTTCAGAATCATCGCAAGATAAAACAGAAAGAACTGGAGGCAAACTCTTCTGATAATTGTCTGCAGCTGCCCTTTCTACTAACTCAGGGGCAAGCAAAACATGGCTTGCAGGCTGGAATTGGGCCACCAAGCCTTTTAATTTGGCCAGTGACCTGCCCCTATGCACGGAGGAGCACTGTTCAAAGTGGCTAGCTTTCCCCTGTGGATCTCTGCACTATAGAGAGGGGCAGAGGTAGAGGCTTCATGTGCTGCCCCCACCCCAGTAAGATCTCTCAGCTCCCATTGGCCAGCATGCGATGATTCCCCGCAACACAGAGAGCCACATGGAGAGTCTAGCACTGTTAGCAAGCCTGGAAGTTTGCCTGAGAGTTTTGCTGGCTGGGAGCTGCTTAGATAAGTGCCTTGAGGCCAGAGGCTGTCTCTGTCACCCCCTCTTCCTTTGCCCCAACTCACTCCCAGATCCTGCACTCCATCTGACACCCCTCCCGTAGGCCAGAATCCTCTCGTGCACCCATACGCCCCACCTGGACCCCAACCCACATTTCTTCACACCCTGAGAGGATTCTAATGGATTGGTGTGCCACGTCTTCCCTTTAAAAAGTTGTGTGGACCCCCTAACCCCAAGAAATCATGTTCACTTGTTTGTCTGACACTTGTTCTGTGTTTGGTAAAATTTTGATAAGGGGCACAGGTGCCAAAAAGTTAACTCTTTTCTATTACTGTTTTCTAACATTGTTACAAATTTACACTATTAACTGGATATAGGTTTACCTTGAAATTGCCTTCTGATATGGTGCATTCATTGCCATGTAACTTGGAAAGTCAAAAATTTTACTTACACATAGGTGCATGGTCGCTTATTTTTGAAGCTGTGCTTGTGCTGTGCTTCATGCCACATAGTAAAGAGCAAGAATGAACCCTTAGCAGAATCCTAATGTAAACTGTGTTCATATAATATTTCAGTTGTGATATCCCTGGGAGCCATAGCTTTATGTCACTGTCATAGGCCACTATTCTCTTAAGGCAGCCTCACATACAGACTTCTGTGTCTTCAAAGGACTTTGCACAAGCATATTCTTTTGGTGTTTGATGCATGATTCCTCCTTAAGAGGGCTTCATATATACACTCTAATCATGTGAATGAGTGCTTTTCTGTATTCTGAGTTAATGACCTCAAACCTGTTGCACTGACAAGTTAGGAAACATTGATTTTTTTTTCACCTGTAAGTATCTAACTTTAAACCTGTGACTGCACACTGAAATCGTTTCCGTGTTTAGTGTATAGTATTTCAGAAGACGGGGAGTGATGGAAAATCAATGGGAATGCCTTCAGTACAACTGCTTCTGAGGTACTGGTTAAATATGGATAAATCATAAATTATGTCTTTTCAGGTCCTGGATTAGGAGACTATCTATTCAGTATTTTTACAGAAACACATCTTCACTTGTATGAAAAGCTTTGATAAAGTCAGGTTTTGTGACATCTTCAATACCTTTCTAAAATCTGAGTTTGGTTGTATTGTTTTCTATCCAAATAACATTAATAAAGATAAATCTTCTATGATGTATAAAATTGAGCAAACATTCCACCAACAAATAGTGTTAATGAACTAGATACTTACATTGGATGAAACATTTAAATTTTTAATTTTTTTAAGAATTGGGCCAAGATTTAAAAAAAAATGGTAATTTTGGATGTCTTGGTTTTTGGACATACAGTATGATGTAATAAGGGAGTCTGATTTTTTTTTTTTCCCTCCTTCCTCCTTTCCCCACAAGAGGGCAGGTACTCAGATTCTGAAAACGTGACTACACTTACAAATAGGAGTTTGCAGCAACATGTCTGAATCTGTATGGATTTAACACAAAGTATAGTCGATTTATTGTATTAAGGAGCATTATGGGAAATCTTAAAACCAGGACTGTGGGAATAAACAAGGGCCTCCTGGAAATTGTAGATCTCTTCTTCTCCTCACCCCACCCAACCTTTGCTTTTGTTGTGTATGCAGTAAAGCACTGCGCTATTTGTGCCTTTTCAAACTGGGAACAATGCTAGACAATTTTATTGTAATTATCAGATTCAGCCTCTTTTACAATTGGAATATGATCATGATAAAATAGGAAGCAAATATTGAATATAGAGTAGGTAAGGTGAAAGAATGAAAAATGTGTTCTACGTTGTCATATGAATAATTAATGTGCAGTTGTCACTTTTCATAGTGTAATGTCTAAGAAAATGCAAGTTTTTTTTTTTGTTTTTTTTTTTAAAGGAAGCAGGCTCAAAAATAGCAGTGGTGTTTTCAGAGTTCCCTACTGGAAATTTGTTGTAGTTTTTACTGTTCAAGTTATCTTTGCTTTATTATAAGGGAGGTAGTGGAGGGTGTGGTAGTAACAACCTTATTGTTCAAGTAAATCCAAAATAAAATGAATATGAAATTCATAAAATTAGTCCTACAAGGATGATGTGGAAAAGCTAGATCGCTTCCATGATATGTGAGGCTACTACAGTGCATTCACATGGATTCTTATTGAAATGCTACATCAGTGTTAAAAGTGCAATGAAAGTAAAGAGCTGCATGAGTGTTTCAGATAAAAATAAGAGGAGGCAGACTCTTCCGTTTTCTCAAAACTCTTAAGGATACTCTCTCCTTTCCATTTGCTTTTTTGACTTTTAAATAATTCCCAAGTAATAGGCATTTACAAGTAATCCAGCATGTAGTACAGAATAAGTCTTTGAAAGCACTCCCAAGCTGATGGCCAGCCAGAGCCTCTTTTCTGTGTCTGATATGCTTTTTGACCTTTCGTATACGTCTTTCTGAATAGTGAATTAACTTTTTTTTAATTTAAATGTATATTTTAGTCCCTATTTGCACCTCCTTTTCTGACTTACAAAACAAGCCAAATTGTGATACTGCCCTAAACTGGTAGTTACTTATTTTCTTTTTTTTTTTTTTTTTTTTTTTTTCTTTAGAGAAGAGTGGGAAGTAAATTTTATTACTGGTTTGGAAAGCTTCTGAGGTTTTCAGTTGGGATGTTTAAATCCCTCTTGTCACTGAAATTCAACTGGCATTTTGAAATAAGAAGGCCAGCAGAGTGTGCTGTTGGTTTTAAAATAAACATCCTTTCCTGCCTTTTTGACTTTCTGAACACTGTGGATTTGCTTAAAAATTAAACTATGCTTTCAGGTTTTAGAATTGTTCGTAAGTAGTGATGGTAACTAACAAGATGTAGTATCTGAGAAGCATTTTGGAACTCATTTTAAAGGTAACTTACTACTTACATCAAAATAGTTAAAAAACCACACTGAATAAGAGATTTATAATCTTACTTCATGTCAGAAAGAAATCCGTATTACTTTTGAGATAACATTTGAGCAGAGCATTATAATGTCATGTATAGGCCTAATTTTACATATGCTTACAAAGATAATGCTTACTACCTGAATAATCCTGATGTCAATAAGGCTATTCAAGCAATAATTAAGTTCAGAAAGCCGACATTCATGGTTATGTGAAGGTTTCCAAATTTGGTAACAATTTGTGTGGTGTCACTCCTGGGACGAGTTGAGGTCTGATACATTGTGCCTCTAGTATTTTGCAGTGGTGCAAAAGCTAGTTCTGGATTATAAATGTGGCATCTCCAAAAGTCAGAAAAATTAAGATAAGCTAAAATAACAGAAAATGTGTCTGAGATTAACAGTAAAGGAAGAAAAGTCATTGGTGTGCATCCTGAAGATTTATTTGGACACATTGTATGGAATATAAAAAAGAAACCATAAAGACTTCAATAAATGTATTTTGGCACAGTAAATATGAAGAAAAAAAACCTCTAGGAATGTCTTTGGCACTGGGAGTAAATATTGCAAATTTTGTATAATGCTTCTGAGAGAACAAAAATGCAGCCTATGAAATTGGTTTCATTGTCTTTTGAAATTCCTAAGTTTGCAAGAGAGATGTCTCAGATTTTAAAGTCTGTGTAACTTTCTCCTAAATAATTTTTGGGTTTAAAATAACTTATCCATTTCCCAATTACTGCCTTGGATAAAGAGTTTGATTATTTCAGGACTATGGAAGGCAGGGAGAAAAAAGATGAACTAAGATAATGAATAGCTCCGCACTAGAAGTGTTATTAACTAAGTATTTAAATGCCAAGTTTTAAAAAGTAAAATTCATATGGAAAATGAGACATCCATGTTAGGTGATGGGGTTTCTTTGGAGAACACACAGATTGCAACACTCTCTAGTGAAAGGATTAAAAAAAGGGAGATAATTTATATAATTGTGTTATAGTACATAGTAATTCTTGATAAATGTTTATCAACTTTTCCTTCACATTTCTTATGGTTCTTTTAGACCCTGTAAGTCAAAATTGAAAAATAATTTAAAAAAAAAAATCTGAAGTGTCCTGGAAGTCCGTATTTGGGCTCAGTGTGAGATTATGTATATTTTGAAATCTAGGAGGCAGATCTTTACTGCTTCAAAAATAGTCATTTGCAGTTGATTGTAAAACAGATGAGCTTTGAGTTTTCAGGGGGGTGGGGGGATTCCTCCAAAAGTTAATTGAGTAAAGGGGAAGAGGGGGGGAAGTACTTAAGTACAAGTCACTGGTGTCCTTGTGGAACACTAACTGAGAAAATGTGTGTGTACACACACACACACACACACACACACACACACACACACACACACACACTCGATTGCATTCAAGTATTCAGAAGTGAAAGCAGATGCACTTTTAATCAAGTATTTTCGGAAGTACTTTTTCCACCTCTGTTTTCTGCTATATCTGACTAGACTTCCAAAAAAAAACTCAAGCAGTCTTGTAGCACCTTAAGGAGTATCAATTTTATTTATTAGGTAATGAGGTTTTGTGGGAAAGACCCATTTCATCAGATTCTGGAGCAAACCAGTATTTGTCTCCTCAGTTGTTTATATATATATATATATATATATATATATATATATATATATATATATATATATATATATATATGAAGGGTTATAGTTGGAGATATTTGCATGATCAGGGGTATGTGGCGCAATACCTTTTCCTCATTTATACTGTTATAAGAAAATAATTAATGGTGTAAGTAGTGGATATCAGCTGTGAATGAGAAGTTGTGATCTGTTACTTATGTTATTGCATAGCAGTAGTGACAGATACTACCATGACCTGAGGGGGGGCTATCTTAAAAATATTGACATAACAATACAATGTTAAGATGGCATGAAAAGGAAGTGGAGACAAATCTTGATAAGTATTTATTTTATAGTGCCTTGTACATAGTACCACATAAATGGTGACATCACTGCTTCAAAGAGCTAAAAAATATAAAGACATTTGCAAGTAAAGAACAGCAAACAAATTGACAAATGCCCATTTTAGCACCATCTGTAATGGTAAAAGATGTCAATAAAGAAACATCTGCATCAAATAGTGTAATAAAAGTGCAAGTGAAAAACTGAGAATGTTCTATAACTATCAGCGCATACAGATGAATATTGCTTGGGAAGATGCTGATGATTATGCCAACAAGTGGCAACACACATACTTACCCTTTTATTTCTTTACATTCAGGTAATGAAGCATACCATTCAAACCCCTAGGGTATTGTAAGGCAGAACACATGATTGAGTGCTTCTAATCATGTAAGACTAAGATTATCAATTAATAAACTCCTTTTGCCATTATGATCTTCCAAATTTTACATGTGGTTTAGTTAATGTAAATCTGCAGAAATTAAATTAACTCCTTTTTTGAACACCCAGTTAAGATGCTCCTTGAATCATAGTTGTTTTGCAGTACAGAATTTTATGCAAACTGTGTAGTGTAGTTGATTGGGTGGTTAACATAATGGTGGAAATGTTTTTAAACAGGCTAAGGAAAGGGGTTTGTGTGTTTGTTCCTTTTTTTAATGGAATGAAGACTTGCCACTGAGGGTCTGAATTTCAAATCTGGTTGGCCAGCAAGATCATGTGTCTTATTTTCATGACATAAAGTATAGTTTTTAATTATAATGTGTTTGGCAGTCTGCTAATCAGATGATTCCTAATCCTGGGTGTTTAAATGGACTAGAAAACCTGACCTGTGGCTGAAAAGTGGTTATTGATGTGCATTCCTTTTACAGTACAGTCTTCCAGGTGACTGAGCAGAGCCAGACAAATTTAGAAATGTAGTAGAGTGGACTAAATAGACAGACTAGGTAGTTCATGCTCTTTCTGCCCTGAAACGTGGCATTAAATTTGGGAATTAGTGTGAGGCCAGATTTCCTGTTCGCCTGAGCTCAGGCATAGTGGTAAGTCAGTGCTCCTAGGATTTTTAAGTACAGGTAACCAAAATGTTCGGTAGACGGTACTTAAGTTCTACACTGCAATTAGATAACCATGGCTGGGCTGTGTCAGCTAACCTAGGCTCATGGGGCTTTTTACTGCAGTGTAGAGATTCTTCAGGTCCAGGCCTGCAGCTTGAGCCCAAATGTTTATAATATAGTTAAACAGTCTTTTAGCCTGAGTGTAAACATACCCTAAATGTCACTTGGCTTTATTAGGTTTTTCATTATATTAGGCTACTAGACAACATTTTCCTGGCATTGTTTCATAAACACAAAGTACCATAAAACTTTCAAAGCTGTTTGTCTAATATTTTTCTTCCCTCATTTTGAGAATAGCGGGATGGAGAGTTGAGGCAGTGCTCTGACCATTGAAGATCTTTCTCGCATATTTTTAAGCGAACTCCACTTGACCATAATAATGATACATATCAGTGTTTTTCTGTACTTCAGGAAGAGAGAGACACTTTTTAGAATGGTGGGTGAATTTTATTCCCATTTTCAGATGAATACATTGAGGTAAAGGGGAAAGTAAGTGATTTATCAAAGACTGCAAGGAAACATGGTAACATGATTGTCAGAACTAGAACCTGTCTTCATTATTTGTAATCCCCTGTTCTAATAAATAGCTGTACAGTCCTACATCAGATCACTGTTGTTCTAGCTGTGGCTGATGCTTAGGTTAGGAGCTTCTCAGTGTCACCGGCTAGGATCGTTGAGTAATGCAAGATACTCAAAGTTCTTAGGAACTGAATGTGTAGTCTCAGAAAGACCTTTAGCCCCTGGTACCAGAAAACAATCTATCCTGCAGAAATTGGAGTTGGTTTTGATTCTCCTGAATGGGAGTCTAAGGTATTATTAATTGGCCAGTTCACCTAAATCTTTTCCCTTTTGTAATATGTGATTTTCTTCTGTGGTGAAATGGTAGGAGATTTTCAGAAGTTCAGTAGTGTGGCTTTGATTAGTCTTTCAGGGGAAGAAACATCTTGGTTTCTGGAGGACATAGTTATTCAGAAGTTTCCGTTTGCATAGCTCTGAAAGGCATGGGGGACCCAATTTAGCAGAGGAGTCGTAAAATATACGCTGTCTTAATATGAAAGGGAAAAGAAGGGTAATTTCCTAAATACAGTAGCTTGCTTTGATCCCACTGAAATAGTCATGAGAAAAATCAGTAAAGTATCCACTAGTTAGTCTCACTTTTTTGTAGAAATACACTTCATCTGGCAATGAATCTAAAACATGTTTCTCTGCTCAGAAATAGAGACAAAAATTAGAAGTACTATAATGATCTAAATTCTTCATTCTCATTGGCTTTGTCATGCCTTGAAACTCCTCTGTAGATTAAGCATTTGGTGTGCATATTTGTTTTTACTGTAAATTATGGGTAATGTCATTTCATTATTTATGCTCTGAAATTTTGTATGCTGATGAAAACATACTATAGAAATATGCCATGTAGCACTTTATGATACTTTGGAATACTTGTGGAATGGTATGATCTCTCAAATCAAGATTAGAACAGTTTTTTTAAAATACATATTTAGTAAATAAATAAATCTGCTTTTCCTTTACTTTTTTGAGATAGAGCTGAGGGAGCAGAATTGTTTTTTTTTTTTAAAAGGACATTGGTTTCTTTTTAAAACTGTAAGGGCATGAAGTTATTTACCAACTATGGCTTTTTGAAAAAATGGAGGTGGGAGTTTTGTAAAGGAGCATTTCTTTGGTAGCAGTAGGCAGTTCTGGAATAGTAAGACCTTGCCTTCATTTAAAAGTTTAGCTGCTTTAATTTTGCCCACATTGTTAAAGAGGCAAAATACTTCCAGTGTCCACATGGATCAGTAGAAAAGTGCTTATGCTGGAATAGTTTCATTTGCCAAAGTGGAATGAGCTATACCAGCATAGAGCTTTTTATACTAGTACCACCTGCATTTAGGCTTTTACTGGGTAACTGTTGGTTAAACCCCTGCCCCACAAAAACAAAACAAACTATTTATACACCTGTAAAATTATAAAAGGCCTAATATTTTAATTTCACTTCTGAGTTAATCTAATAAGGTTTTAGGCCCTGCAACTGTCACTGTATAAGTGCATGGTACTCCCAGGATGGAATTAATTTCAGGAGCAAGACTTAATTTTAACAAAAGAATCTTAAGTCATATTTTAATTTTTAAAATGTCTTTATAAATAAACGCTAAAACATCTTTAAACTAACACATTTGTGCCATTAATTTAGAATCTTAACATGTATTTTATGAAGAAATATATAGATTAAGAGATTTGATATTTATTCCTGTGGTTGCAATTAGAGACCCCAGCCAGGATTGTGACCCTATTGTATTTAGAACTGTAACACATAGTCAGACATGGTCTCAGCTGTGAAGGCCTTACAAGCTGAACTTTCAAGACAGTGAGGACTTTAAGAACAAAAGATAAAAGAAAGAAAAAGGTATAGGATTCAACACACAAAGCAGAATGATCAGGTTAATGGATGTTGGGAAACATGTTATTCTATGGGTTTTTTTTTTTTTTGTTTGTTTTTTTTTGAAATATCCTCTTTCTCCTCTGTCATTCCACTTACCCGGATATGGGTACCTCTTATTAATTAGCCATAGCATTTTTTTTGTCTGAAAAGCTAAGGTTATTTTTAGCATGGGCTAAGTGCTAATTCTGGACTGAAAATTCATTTATGTATGTATGTTGGAGTTAATGCAACAATACACAGCATATTGTTCAGTGCTCACTTAAACAGAACTTCAACTGTCATTTCTGGTGGGACAAAACAAGATAGATTATATATAATCTATATGCTGTCTTTGATACTTATAGAGGAGCAGTTAACTAAAACATTCTTTCACAGTCAGTGCTGATGAGTCTGATTCTAGTACAAAGTAAAGCTAATAGAAAGGGCTATGTTAATTTCAACATCTTTTTTGACATTGCTTAGAAATAAAGGGTTTATTCATGAAAGTATTTCTTATTAGGTTGTGTGTGGCCTTTGATTGGAGGATAAATTCCTATGTTACCAAATGATGAAGTTTTCTTATGTTTTTAATAGTTTAGTAAAAGAAAATGGAATTTTTTTGTCATATGTCATATATATCATATGATATATATATAATATATGGAAAAAAATACGGTGTCTTTTTACAATGTTTGTGTGTGCATGTGTGTGTGGGAGGATGTTTCTTACAAAGTTATTTTTGTTATCCAGTGGGAAAATGAA
The DNA here is from genome assembly GCF_033958435.1 of Carettochelys insculpta. Lineage (NCBI taxonomy): Eukaryota > Metazoa > Chordata > Testudines > Carettochelyidae > Carettochelys > Carettochelys insculpta. The sequence goes on from NC_134155.1 coordinate 6,463,848, forward strand.
ACTTTCTATATTTCATCTCAGTGTTTTATCCTAGTTGATCATTCCTGCATGCAAGGAAATTTTTAAGCTGAGCTGTAATTTTCTTTCTAAATTTTCTTTCTAAAAAATCCCTTTTTGTGGCCTACCAGAGAGAGAATAGGTTATCTGTTGCTTAGAATTTTTTTTAAGTAGATACTTGTATTTCCAGTCCAAGAGTTGTTTAAAAACAAGGTATGGTTTCTTCTGGTCTTGTTTGTTGATGCAGTATATTGGTAAACAGGAGAATGTTACAATTCTGACATCCAATAATAAACTTGTGGCCTGATTAAACCATAGTCAAATGTTTCCTGCCCTGCTTACCCTGTAGCCAGACAATGTTACAATTCTAACAAGTCTAAATTGCTGTATAATAGTTTCATTTTACAGCTGATACTCGTAGCATAGTCCACATTTTTCAAATTTCAATGTCTAATTCTAGGCATCTAATTAAAAGTGGCTTGATTTTCTTAGGTACTGAACGAAAGAGCTTTCACTGACCCTTCCTGGAGCTGTGGGAGCTCTGAGAAACATGTAACTTTAAAAATAGTGTCTGAAAATTGTCTTTAGGTACTAAAAATCTCTCTCAAAAATATTGGAGTTAGTGTAATCTCAAAATTAGTTTCATCATCTCAGTTTTCACATGCATTTTAAGACTTGAACCAGTTTGTACCACGGTCCTGTTCCTGAAAACCTTACTTGCATGCTTAATTTTACTCATAGTAATCGCAGTATGGCTAATGAGACTACTTGTATGTGTTTTTACAGGATAGGGGCTTTATAATGTACTGTTGAGTATGTGTATAGGTAGAATCAATATAATTATACTTCTTTCTGAGAACTCTCTTCCTTTCAAAATAGCTCTTGGTTGTTTTTGTATCATACAAACAAAATTTACACTATCAGGGCCTTGACCTAATAACAGCAGATGCCCCAAATTCAACTCCTTCATGTTTTAATAGTTAATATTATAACATCATACTTCCTCCTCCAAAAGCACCCCAGGGTGGTACTGAAAACTCTGGCCCACTGATCTAGATGTGGTCACCAGTTTTACAACCTGTTCCAAAAAACCTTACTTGATCCTGCAGTCTAATGATTTTTATGTCAGGTGTTAAACAGTTAGCCCTGTCAATACAAGTGGCCAAGTTGTTTTCAGTTACATTTGAGAGAGATCTATGTGACAACTGATTTAAGGCATGGAACAGTGTATGGTGTAGTGCATTATTAGATCTTCTTATACACCATGTGATTGCTTTTGTAATTCATACATGGTTAAACTGTTCCTCCCCATTGTTTTGAAAGAGAGATTTTTGTATGCTGGATGAAGTTATGGTGCTTGTCTGCCATTACTTGTTGATGAGTTAATTTTATAGATATCCCAATTATGTGTTTGAGTTGTTTTTTTTTTGGGGGGTGGGAGGGTGGAAACAGATTGTGAATACAACTTTGGGACCATTACTGAGTGCTACTGTTATATAAATATCACAATCAAACACCTATGAAGGGATTCTCCATCCAGAAGAGTTCAAGCAAATAACATACAAAAGGTACAAAGACATGACAAACATATCATTTATACACACAATGTCTATATTTTATATAAATATTCATCTACCCCCCATCTGTTCCTTAACTTTAATTAAATAGCTAATTTAATATAGGCTTTATTATTTACAGATTGTTTTTGAAAAGATATTTGAAGGAGAAAGTGTAATGGGCTTACAGGTAAATAGGGAGTTCATTCCATGCATAGATGGTATTTTGGAAGAAGATATAGGGATCTTTAAAAACAAAAAAGTCCTGTGGCACCTTATAGACCAACAGGTATTTTGGAGCGCAAGCTGTCATGGGCGAAGACACACTTTGTCAAATATCTGTTAGCCTATAAGGTGCCACAGGACTTATTGTTGTTTTTGAAGATACAGATTTACTTGGCTACCCCGCTGATAGGGATCTTTGTAATGAGTTGAGACGTGGGTGATGCTATTGGCAATATGTTGGTGGCAAAGGTGGGGACTTGAAAAAAGAACTGTGGAGAGGTAGGGTGGGAACAGGGTTGTGAAAGGCACTGTATTGATAATTAAATAATCTCTAAGAATTAGGGTGCATTCTGTCTTCTCTGCCTAATCCTGATTAATGTATGCCAGTAAGAATCTCCAGCACAGACTCTTCAAGAAGGTATAAGTCAGGGGTGGGCAATAAATAGCCCATGGGCCAAATATGGTTCACCAGAATTAGCTCCTGACGTGTGACCTGGCACTTTATTTACCAGCATGTCTGCAGTTTTGTCCACTTGCATCCCCTATTGGCTGTCTGCAGTTCGCATTGCCTGAAACAGTAGTTTGCAGCCAGCAGGGGCTTCAAGTGGCTATACCTGGAGATGTTCAAGTAAATAAAGCATCAGATGGCCCACCGGGGCTAACCCTAGTGAGCTCTATCCAGACTGCTTATTGCCGATGCCTGGCCTAACCTAAGGTAATGTCTACACTAGTGAGATAAGTGGCACAGCTGTACTGATGCAACTGCGCAACTGGAAGATCACTTATGTAACTGCTGTATGCTAACAGTAGAGAGTTCTGCCATCAACATAAAACCAACTTAATGAACAGCAGTAGTTGTATTGGCAGGAGAAGCTCTCCCCTGGATATAGCACTGTGCACATTACTACTTATGCAAGACATATGACACTCAGGGGTTTAGTTATTTTTAATACCCATGAGTGATATAAATAGGTAGTATAGACATGGCCTAAGTTTGCAGTGTTTGTTATAGTTCATGGGAGTTGTGGCCATGGAGCCATGCAACACTTAGTATCTTTGTTTTAGGGCTCTTTATTTTGGGGTAGCAGTCTGTCCGTTTTGGTGCTTAGTTCACTGTAACTTATTACTCAAGGGAAGGGCTGCTGATTGGGGGAGGGAGAGCAAAGCAGGGGTAGCTGCCTTGGGGCCCAGTGATCTGAAAACATCCAGGTTTTGTGGCTGCTTTGCTACTGCAGCAGCTGGAGCCCTGAACCCCTCAAATAGCTGCTGGAGCCCCTAGGGCATGCTCCAGACACCCCTAAGAAGTTGGCTGGCAGAGGCTAGCCTCAGCACTGTCCCTTCTACCCACATCTTCTGGGGGCACAGAGCTGGGCCTCCTTCACCCTTCCCAGGGGCCAGCAAAGTCTCTCTGCAGCCCAGGGTCTAGAGGGTGAGCTTTTTCACTCCCCCCCGTCCCCAAGTGACACAACTTGTGGCAACATAAGTGATAGTGTAGATGTATCCATAGTGATTAAATTGTGAAGTAGCTGGAGATGTCCTCCTCAATAGAGGACTAGCCAAAACCTCTGTTACATAGAGAAGTCAGTGGAACTTTACATATTGACTCAGAAATATGGAGTGTCATCTGTTTAGCTTAACTGTAATCAAAACACAGATTCCTTAGAAAAAATCCCCTTTAAATTTCAGAATTCATGCAAAATCTCAAATGTTACGAAACAGGAAGTTAATTATGGGAATGATGTAATGTGGCAAATTGTCAAAGTAGGGAGGTGAAAGAGTTAACCAAAAAGAGGTGGCATAATGGAAATCCAATGCAAGAGGGCAGCATGGTTCAATGGGTAAGACACAAATCTGGGAATCGGGAAACATGAATGTTAATCTCAGCTTTTGCTATATGACTTAAGTTGCATTAAAGAAGACCTTGAACAAACCTAGAACTGAACACTGTTCTCCAAGATGAGGGTTCACCAATGCTGAATAGAGTGGGACAATTGCTTCTCAGGTGTTGCGTACAACACTCCTGTTAATACAGTGTGAAAAGATACTATCCTTTCTTTCAACTGTTGACTCATATTAGAGAAGGTATTCCTAATGCCAATAGTAATGCATGATTTTTTTTTCTGTTTTTTGAACAAATGTATAACAGTTAGTGCGTTGTGATGCTAGTGCGGGTGCTGGATTGACTTCACTCAAGATGAGGTGCTTACTGACAGCTACTATAGCAAAGATGCTGGCAGTACTGCTCAACACCAATGCACTTCCCCTTTAAATGTGCAAGGCCACTTTTGGGCTGAAAAGAGTTTTGCTCTTACACTTCTCAGTAACTTTGTCACAACTCTAAGTTTAGAAGGCTTGGCTGATTAGTAGACTTTTTCATTACAAGAAAACAAAACATAACATGATATATCAAACTGCTTACTAATCGCTGTTGTGGTGGTGCTGGTTAACTGAAGCATACTCTGAAAGGAGAAAGGCAGCCGTCAACTCTAAATGAAGGTCAGAAATGTTTTAACTTTGGATGGGCAAGCTTGTTGTACTCATAATATTAACTATGCTGTTAAAAGTAATCGAAGCATATTTATTAAGTAGCTTCTAACTTAATCCCTTTTCCCAAAAGAAAACAAAATGATAACCTGTGATTTTTGCATGTGATGGCACACAGGACAAGGGAGGGCAGACCACAGGGGAAGAAACTATCAATGCAGAATCTGAACTGCTCTCCTCTCAGTCTACATCTGTCTAATGTAAAAATTTTTATAAACCTTGTTGGACATTAACACAGACTAAACACCTGCTCTTGTGATACTAGTAATGTTTTGATTAAATTCACTAGATTGCAATAATTATAATAGGTAAGGTTTGAAGAAAATATGTTAACTAGTTTCTCTCATTAATGTTCTAAATTTTTAAAATTATTTTTTTATTTACTGATAGCTAATAAAAGTGCAATTAAAGACACACCAGTTTAATTAATTGGGAAACTGAGAAGCCAGACTTTCAAATTTATTGAATTAATGACTTCAGCATCTTTTTTTTTTTTAAATTGTCATGTTATTTATCAATAACTGTGTTGATCTTTATTTTCATTACTTCATTCAGTATACAAAAATAATCTCTTTCAAAACCACAGTTTTAGACTATTTACTCTGCTTAGCCTTGTGAGCCCCATTTTTTGCTTTCAGTCAACATGAGAGAATGGGTGAGAAGCAACTTTGAGTGCTAAATCAAGGGCATGTCTGTAGACATGACGAAGGCTTGACAAGGTTCTGGCTGGGATAACTTAGTGGGGTTGATCGTGCTTGAAGCAGGGGGCTGGACTAGATGACCTCCTGAGGTCCCTTCCAGCCCTGGGATTCTGTGATTCTAAGGCCGGGCCCTTCCTGTCTAAAGTAAATGACTGTCTTTAACCTCTTTGAGTCTGGGAAGCCATGTTTTTTCTTGAACTAGATATTCTTGCAAAACAGTACAGTTCTGGTATAAATTTAGATGAGCAACTATACCCTTGTCGTACTGTGTTGATTAATTATGCAGTAGCATTGACTTTGAGAAACTGGGACAGCTGTGTTAAGGAATCCCCATTTACACTAGGTAAAAAAAATAAACAGTAAATGGAGAGTAGTGTAACAAACACTTGGGGTATCAAAAAACAACTGTGAAAAGAATCTGTCTTAATGTGCTAGCCCACTGCAGTTTAACATATTGCTTACAACCTTCACAATAGAGTTTGAGTGACTTCAGTTACACATTCCAGGAGACTGGCAGTCTGTTACAATCAGAGCCCAGACTCTAAAGCAGGCTAATTTACAGCGATGGGATGAAGAAAGTTGTGGATTTGTATTACACACTCTCACCTGACACCATATCTGATCCCTTACCTGCTGAGTGACATCTTGAATGAGCTCTTTGAAGCAAGTTCCAGCTTAATTAAAACGTTTGCTTGGTTAGCAGTGATCTGTGAAAGCCTGTGATAAATATTGAATCGGGTTCACCTGCTGGTTACTGTGAGTGGATAAACAGCTGCTTTGTGCAGTTTAATCAAGAGACGGTAGCAGCAGAATACTACTCCTTTTAAAAGAGTTTTAAAAAAAGAATAGCTGAAAAGCTCTAGTAATGTCCCTTGAACTTCTGGTATCTTACTAGGGTGTGCTTGTGTGAGATTTCACACAACAGGTATTTGTCACAGTATCATTCAGATGGCTTTGTAATCAATGAAATATAGAAGATATCAAGAAGTCCTCTTATCTCTATGCTTCAAAGATCATAGCCTCAGTGTTTGTTTAGCCTTATTTTACACTTAACTCTCAATGTATTTGACTCTTCTTTTATTATTCATAGAATCACAGAAATGCAGGACTGGAAGGAAATTTAAGAGGTCATCATGTCCAGCCCAGTGCACTGAGGCAGGACCAAGTAAACCAAGATTATCCCTGACAGGTGTTTATCCAACCTGTTCTTAAAAGAACTTCCATTGATGGGGATTCCACAACCACCTCTGGAAGCCTTTCAGAAATTAACTAGTCTTATAGTAAGAAAGCGTCTCCTAATATCTAACCTAAATCTCACTTGGTGCTGATTTAAGCCCTATTTCTTGTCCTGCTTTTAGCAGGCATGGAGAACAGTTGATTCCCATCCTCTTTATAACAGCCCTTAACATATTTTTAGACTGTTATCAGATCTCTCCTCAATCTTCTCAAGACTAAACATTCCTAGTGTTTTTACATTTTCCACCGAGGCCAGGCTCTGATATTTCTCTTCCCTAGATTCTCTCCAGTTTGTCCACCGTTTTCCTAATGTATGGTACCCAGAATTGAACACGATACTCCAAGATGCTGTTTCACTGGTGATGACTAGAGTGGGTGCTGCCTACAACACTCCTGTTAACACACTGAAGAAAGATATTACCTTTCTTTGCAGCTATTCACTCATATTTGGTTTGTGGTCCACTATATCTCTGAGATCTTTTACGGCAGTAGTATCACCTAGCCAGTTATTCCCCATTTTCTAGTTGTGCATTTGATTTCTCCTTAAGTGTAGTACTTTGCTTTTTTATCTTTATTGCATGTCATCATGTTAAATTCAGAATAATTCTCCAATTTGTCACAGTCATTTTGAATTCTAATCTTCTCTAATGTGTTTGCAACCCCTCCTGTCTTGGTGTCTGCTGCAGATTTTATAAGAACACTTTCCACTCTATTATCCAGATCATTAATGCTAATCTTCACCAGTACTGTATCCAGGTCTGACCCCTAATGGCTGGCTGAGCAGCAAGAATGAAATAAGCAACTAGGGATCATCCCTGAAAAGAGACGAGCAGGCTTTTGTAAGCCAAATACATCCATGTTTTGGAAATAAAACTCCTTCAGGAATAAGACCACCAGCAGTAAATCACTGCCAGTGGACATAATCAGGCCAGGATATCTTGTGGCACAAATACAAAGGAAAAGGCAAGGTGGAAGCTGAAGTTGGAGCAGGTTGCTCCAGATAGTAAGGAGAAAGCTAATAACCACGTGAAATTCAAGAACAAATACATCATCATGATCCCATTTGTGGAAGAGCACATATATCACAAAGAACAGTGATTTTTGAGATAACTTACAGGAAGCTTGGGTTGGACTCCACCCATCCATATGACCAGACAGCCAACATAAGTTTGCAACTCATCTAATTTTAAAGATGGCTGACTCAGAAGGAGGAGGAAACACAAGCAGCCTTGACTAAGGTGGAAGAGGAAGAAAACCAGTAGAATATGTCCAAGAAGAAAAAAATCTGTAAGCTTAAATCTGTTTAATGAACATCAATGACACCATGAGCATGTACATAGAAACAAAGCAAAACCCCAGAAGCTGGAGCTGAGGAAAAAGCTGAAGGACTGCAAATGAAGCTAAAAAGACACAATAAACTGCATTGCTGTACAACAGGAACTCTCACTGAAGTGAGACTAGGAAGTGGATTTTCTGAAAGACCCTGATGGTGATGCAAAGACTCATTAGGTATAGGCGATGAGACCAAAGCAGTTACGCGCTATGAAGGAGCTGACAGAACAGCTGGAGCATGCCATGTAGATGGTGACAAACTTTGAGAAGGCAAAGCCAGGTTCTGGAGAGCGCGCAAGCAGAGCTGCTCAGTGAGGTGAACATATTTCAGCACGTCAAAGAGGACTCTGAATTCAATTGCAGGAAAATAGTAGTCGAACACGAAGATGGTAAGGTGAAATTAGATGACTGCAAAGTAATGTGAATGGAGCTGGCTAGGAAGGCTACCAGACTTCAAGGCAAGCTAAACAGTGTCACAGTCCTTCTGAGCCAATCAGAAAGCTTGTCCTTCAAATCAGCTAAAGATGATGTTGTCCTAGAGTCAACCTCGGTCTGCCCAGGAGTAGTTGCAGATGTGCCAGAAGTTGAGCCTTATACTGAGCTGAGGCAGATGAAGAGCACCTTCCAAGAGCAGTAAAAAGGGAGCAGGAGATCATGAGATCTACCTCCTGAGTATGAGAGTCATTCAGGTCTAGGAGAGAACCTGTGAGATGAGAAGGTAGTGAAAGGACACAATGTTTTTGTGATTGTTGTTCGCATAATAATGTGGGTGGAAGAAGACAAGTGGGTTCAATTAAAAGAAACCCTAAAAGCCTCAGGCAAGGCTGTGTAGACCTTTTATAATTGAAATCCCAAGAAGAAACTGGATATTGTTATGGACATTTTCACTGTGGAAGGGTGTACATATCTAACATTTGCATTATTTACTGTTGACGTATTGATGCAGAAAGGTGGTTTATCTTGAGTTCTTCTACCTAAGAAAAAGGAATTGCCAAACTGGATCAGACTCATGGTTGTCCTGTCCAGTATCATGTGTCTGACAAGGATTAGTACCAGATGCTTCTAAAGAAGGCTCAAGAAACCTGAGGAAGGTAGATGTTGGATAATTTCCCCACCCCTCCAATCCCTCAGAAGTCCCATCCTGCCTTGTAATAATTAGAAATAGATTTAAGACCCGAACCCTGAGGATTTTATATTTCCTACAAAACATTTTTAAGCATTAACTACTATAATTTTGGCAATTCTTGTTGTCCAGTCCCTCAGAATCTTGCTAAATGCCACACTGTGAAAATAAAATTTGACCATAGATCAGTGAACAGTTATTAGCTCAACTACTTTTTAGCATTTTTTTATTAGGATTAAATCAGTTGGTATTTTTAAACCAGTTATAACCATTTGCTTTCCAGACCAAACAATAATGCAGATGGACCACAGTCATATTTAACATCTCTGGGTAAACTTCGCTGTTTCCATAGTGTGGAACAGAAGGTTATGGGAAAAATTAGGTATTGTCCTTCATCTTTCCTTTAAGAAAATGTAACATTCTTCTAATTGTAAATAGCCTAATGAGAGTTACAGAATGATAATGTAGATAAGTTTTATTTCTGCCAAATATTTCTCCTGTTTTCCTCAGTAACTGTTTGTACGTATTTAAATATTCTTAAAATAAGAAGATTTAAAACTCCATAGAAGTATTATATAATATATAGGAGAAAGGGTATTTATTGAGCACTTCTGGTGTACCTTATCCTCATCCCAGGGAGTTTACAGTCAAAATAAAGTAATAGGCTGTACAATTCATTAGAAACTCGAGCATTACTGTGGCAGCAACGTAAATATAACAAAAACTGAAACATGGGAGTCGCATTTGAACCCTTGCTCCAACTTCCAGCCTAAAACACACACAAGCATTGGCCTTGTGTTTGACAAACTTGCCCTGAAGTTAACAAATTTGGGCTATTAGTAGAATAAGTTGTAATATACAAGTTAACTTTCTTTCCTCACTATTTTTCAGTTCTCTTGAAAGAGATAAGACAACTACTTTTATTGTAGCTTAGCAAGCACCTCTTTTTCCTTTAATGCAGGTTTATAATTTTTTTGCTTTACTCTCCAACTATACAATAATTATTTACTCTTACAGTGAAAAGTAATGAGGACTCTTTTCTCTCTTTGTACAGTAATGGGAGACTGCAATGTCATAAATTATGCTAAGTTGCAACTACAAGGCTATAAATAGCTTCTGGTACAGAAATGCAGAATCCAAAGTGTTATTGATAAAATTTTTCAAAAGTGCAACTGTTTCATATCTTATTGAACATACTTATTTTTTTAAAAAGGTGCCACCAGACTCTCTTTAAAGAGAATCTTTGTCAGAAGTTTTATGACTGAGTTTTGCAAGATGTATGATAACATGAAGGAGAAGGTGCTGCTTTAATCATCCTGTTGGCTTAATTATTCCTCCTTTTGTGTTGTTTCATTTCCAGAGATATTTGTCAGTTTGGGACTGATTCTACTGTGTCTTAAGGTATAAAATGTATACTTCTTTACATTATCATCTGCCAGTAATCTAGCTTGTAGAAGTCCCAAATCTTAATTCTTTTAAGATGAGATTTAGATTTTATTTTTAAAGGCTTGTTTGGGTCCTCAGCAACGGAAATATAAGAATTTATTCCTCAGCATCCCAAAAATATTTTAAATATGAAAAAATAAGTGTGTGCACGCACTCTTGTGCACACACACACATACAATACATGCCTCAGGAATTTTGCTCCAAATTAATCTGCACAGAAGGAAGATTTTTGAGGGCGTGAACAATATCTTTATTTTTAATTGTTAAGCTTAGATGGGCGAACGTTTTGACTCAAATGTGTTTTTTAGAAATAAAAGTTAAAATAACCCACACTAAACCATAAAATTATGTAACTATATGCAGCTGGGTCATAAATTCATAGTACAGGGTTGGGGAGTAACTTTCCTGAAACAGACAGTCCTCTTTACTAATTGATCTGGATGCTATTTACTTTAATCCACTTACCATGCAACTCATACAAACCAGTAAGTTAATTGTTTTATGAAGTATTTTCTTGTGTGTCAATGCCTAACCTATAGGTATGTCAATTAACATTCATAATTTGTAATATATTTGAAAGATATTTCCCAAAAAATTTTAACAGGCAAAGAGCCTTGGAAAGTGTGAAACTCCAATTTAATGCAAGTAAAAGGTTTGCCATCTAAAACAAGAGCCTCCTTGGTGGGTGTGTGTGTGTGTGTGGTTTTTTGTTATATAGGCACCTTTTTAAAATTTTTTTTAAGTTGATGGCGTCTGTGGCTTTCAGAAATGTTATGACTGCTGCAAAGCGGTTATATACTTTTACTGGTTACTATAAAATCAGTCTGAGTTTACAGCTTTCCTGGTGTTGATTTTTTTTTTTAAGTAAAAGGTAAATGTGCAATAGTGAGTGAAATGCTTCTTAAAGCCAGTATTATGCCAAATTCAGCCCTTTAAAGTAAAACTTTAAGGTCACTTGTAAAATACTGTTATATATACCCCACACACATTCAGGCACTATAGTTTTAAATTTTGCTTTTTATAAACTTTTTATTTAAAAGTTTCTTTGAATTTTATTTTTCCTCCGAAGATACAGTGAAAGGAATTACCACTGTTATTGTACATAAAGAATTTGAATTGCATTTTTTCCAGTTATCTTAATTGTATAAATACTGCATAGGACAGCAAGTATTTCTGTGCTTTGGGAAACTATTGTTGTACTAGTCTAGATTTCTCTAAAATTTACCTTTAGTAAAGTAAATGTCTAGGCCTTGCATTATCCTCCTATAGAGGATTAATGATATTGCATCATCTCTGAGGGGGAAGAATGAATTCATATGGAAGGGATAGATATGGACAAAAAGGTCTACACAGTAGGCAAAAGTAAACTGATTCAGCAGCTTATTTAGATTAATTCTCTTTGTGCGTTAATAAATGTCATTATTTCAAAGACCAAACTAAAATATATATCAAAATATCATGATATAATTTGCATTCCAATTTTCTGAGTGTATACTGAGTTGGATATTGCCGTATATGTAACATACACCACTTGTCAGCTGTTTCCTGCTTCACTCCTGACAAGAGCCCCATTCATAACTCTCTTCTTTTTATCCTTTCAGTGAATAAGTAATTATTCAATATAGAAGGCAGGATATTTGGAAGTGGCTATTTAATGTGGCAGCACACCGTAATGAAATCTGCTGTTACTGGCAACCTGAGAAGGGAATGTAACAATTCCAGCATGGCTGTAACTTTATCTGCTTTGACGGCCTGTTTATTTGGCACATCAGTGAACCTTTTATCCCAGTGAGTGACAGCTCCAGAAGGGTCACATTTACATCCATTCTATCATGTATTGTAATATTTAATGGTGGACAAGGTTGAGTGGGACTCAAGGTAATTTGAACTTGCTTTTCTACAGAGTAGAGGCTAAGAGACAGCTTGATCCCCAGTATTGTGGTGTAACACATGCCATGACTTAGCATTTGTTTATGAAGGATAATCCTCCCAAATCAGCGGGAAAACTTTCGGATGTCAAGTACAGTGAGTTGCCATTTGCACCATCAAATGAAAAACTAAGTGTGAACTACTTTCTGCTATTAAGACTTGCTGATCAATTTTTCACTGTTGGAGCTCTTAAAGAAAAGATACTCTTCTTACAGATACTCTAACATTTTCTTTGTGTCCTCTATCTACATCCTAATTATAAGCTTTCCCAAAATTTTATGTTGTGGAAGAAATCACGGAGGATGAATTTCTCTGCGACAAAATACTTAGTGAAGAAAGACAAGCTGCCCTGTTATTCCAAATATTTTTCCTGGATTCAGTTCTGTTAGTTAATTATGAAACTGAAGGCAAAATGGGAGTATTCACTAGAACTGACCAATGGCATAACACCATGATGAGTGTATTAGTAATGGAGTATATGCTTTGAAGCCAGTTGAGTGAAATTTCATTTGCAGATGAAACAATATAAAAAAATTTTCAGTATTAGTTTTAATTTGATTGTCCAGTCAAGTCTTGATCCCAAAAGGTGTTGCAAACTTGTGTCCTGATCCAGCAAAGCTCTTAAGCACATGCTTAAATGTATGTATGTGAGAAGTCTCTTTGACTTCAGTTGCGCTATTCACATGCTTAAGTGCTTTACTGGACTGAGGCCAGAGTGCTTGGTACCTTATAGGATTCAAGCCCTCAGTGGAAGTGATTTCCTTTAGCTGGCAGTCAGTATAGAATTCTTGTATAATAAACAATCGTTTTCCCCCCCACATTAATGTTTCTCACTTTTTCTTCATTTGTTTCCTATGAAACAAAGGCTGGCATCTGGTTTGAAGACAACATACGTCTCTTGTATAACATGCTATGACTTAATCCTTAAGGGCTGAGAACTAACAGTAGGTGTCCTGCATAACTTGCTACAAAACTGTCCTGGCTTTTTTCATGGTCGTAATTTATCACAGGTAAATTAGAGGCAGTTAGGCATGCTTGATGATCGAAGATAAATCTAAAATTGAAGAACTTTCTTCATGTACTGTAAAAAAATTAGTTTAAAATTATTTTTGTTTTCTGGCATAGAGGAGTAAACAAATTAAAATCTCATGTACAAAATAATGTTATTTTACTGGCATAGAACTTGAGTTGTGTAAAACCTGGAGAGAATGTGAATAGTACCAGTAAACCTCTCTACCTGTCAGATTAATAGATGGTATAATGAAGGACATGGATCGACTTTAGTACTAAATTTTGTATGTTGATTTCAGTGGTACTAGAACTTTAAAGCAATGGCATGTTAACCTGGGAAATATTATACTGACTGGTAAAGAATATGTAAATAAAAGAGCAAAAGGAGAGTTTGATAAAAACTTTCTTTCTTGGTAGGTACTGTTTTTGCTTTATAATTTAAAAAAAAATTACCTGGTGACTGAGAAATGGTTGCAATTTTGTAATGATTTAGGTATACTTTTAGATGATTAATTAGCTGTTTTGTGCCATCCTGGAGGAAAACTCTCAATGGTTGGTACTAGGATTGGGTATATGCAGTTTGCAATGATAATGTCCTAATAAACTCTCTCTTTTTGGTTACAGTCTTCTGGCTCCTGTACACAGTGTTCCTGTTCTTCTGCAAAAGAAAATAGTAAAGATTTTAGTAATGCAAAGAAAAAGGAAAGTGGAGGAAAGCCGCACATCCCCAAAATATTTTTTGGAACTCGAACACATAAGCAAATAGTTCAGATTACGAGAGAGTTGCGGAGGACAGTGTACTCCAGTGTCCGTATGACAATTCTTTCTAGCCGGGACCATACCTGTGTTCATCCAGTGGTGTCCAGCAGTAGTAACAGGAACGAAAAATGTGTAGACTTGCTGGAAGGAAAAAATGTGAGTAGCTTTGTTTCAAAAAATTAACGAAAGATTTAGTTGTCTGAGCAGCTGGATTAAACAACATTTATTGCACACTGATTGGAAGGTATTTTGCAATTTATAATTCATTTTGCTTTACACTGTTAATTTTCAGTAAATCTTGGTTCGCAGCATGAATATGTAAAAGTATAATGGATTATGGTAATATGTGATAATTTTAGTTTTGGAGCTTAATTATAATTGCAATAACCTTTACTTTCTTAAAACTTGTTTCTTTTTAAAAAATGTTCTGATAAGGATTAATCAATTTATTTGATTTATCTCAACGTATTCTTTCATTTCATTTAGCATTTCTGGGTGCTGAAGATGATTAGAATGCATGGGGGTTAAAATTATTGTAATAATTCTCGAGCTGGAACAAACTGTCTGCTTCTTCAAAATTAAGAGATTCCTGTGTTATGCAAGTACAGATTGAAACTCTCTAATCTGGCAGTCTCTTGTCTGGCATCATCTGGGGTCCAGCATGACTTGAGGCTGCGTCTACGCTTACCTGGAATGTTGACGGCTGCTACACAATTTGTGGTACACCAATTGCATACCAAAAATCAGCTTTGTGGCTCTTGACTTCTGTGCCTGTATTCATGGCAGAAAATCGACAGGAGTCCTTCTCTGGTAGATCTTCCTTAATACCATGCCACTCAAAAGTAGTACCAGGGTCAATATCAATCCTCCGTGGCGAGTATAGACCCAGCCTAAGTTAGCTGGGTGGCCACTTATCATGGGTTTGGCCAAGTTTCCCATAGTCCCATAAAGTTTGTTCACAGATACGAATTCCCAGCTCTGAGCATTCTGTGCTGTTGTTTAGCTGTAATTTACCCCTAAATGTCTTTTAAGAGCTGAGTAAGCAGTGGAAGTGTTGATGATGCTGCTAGAAAATATTGACCTCCTGTTGTTCGGCAAATTCTCTTGTTCTGCACCATTTACGTCCCAAGAGTGTCAGGCTAGGGAGGTTCAGCCTATAGTAATTTAGAGCCTTTTTCATGTTAACGCTTCACAAATATTGAACAAATTATCTGCTAATGATGTTAGCAGAGATACATTGTACTTGCTCACCCTTTGGTATAAGTGTTATTGATAAAATTTGTTCATGATCGTCTTGGTTAACCCAATTTAGTATTTGTGCATGCCATTTCAGGGTTGCTTTAAGACGACTTAGTTTCCTTTCCATGCTTGCAGCCTGTAATTAAATTAATAAAGGTAGACTACGAAAGAACAGCAGAATTTATTTATTTACAGGTAATCTGCAAAGCCTGTTGAAATCAACCCACATTTTGCTGCTGCGTAATGTATATAGAAGTCTTGAAATGTATGTTCCAAAAAAGTGTTTCTGCTTTTTTTCACGTTAGAAATATCACGTCTTGACTTTCCTGTTTTTGTTGGAGGTTGAGAAAATAGTTGGCTTGGCTGCAGGTCAGATTGAGCAAGACTAAATCTTAAGAAACAGTGGAATTTTATATTACTGTCTAAAACCATTTTATAACATTTTGTTTTAATTCAAGCTGCTGAAAAGTAATTAAGATAGAAATTCTTTGTTCACGTTTCATTGCATTACATAGTCCCATTCTCTTTAGTTGTGAGCTGAGGAACTTTCATTCCTGTTTTCTAGTCCTTCAGTAAATCCTAGAGTAAAAACTTTTGATAGTGATGGTAGTAGTGCAAATAGAAAATGTTTTCCAGTTGCTTCTGTTCCCTGTAAGGCAGTTGAAAAGGGACACGTGTGTGTGTGTGTGTGTGTGTGTGTGTGTGTGTGTGCGCGCGCACGCACACACGCTCACTTTTCTTTGTTGGTCACTTCTAAAATACATCAGCACTACGCATACATTGTTCATAAACATAAAAAGATTAAATTTGAAATCATGTCAAAATATTGTGCATTTATAAGCAAATTAAATGTTTTAATAATTGTGTGTTCCTCTAGTAAAATATTTTTTCTGGTTTCCAATGTACAGCTCAGACTATTGGGGGAAAAAAAAAAAAAAAAAAAAAAAAAAGGGAAAAAAAAACCCATGAGTGACATAAGCTTAGTAACAACAGCTTTTGTTGCCACTGACTTACTGTTTTAAACATATATGGTCCTACTGTAATGTACCTAGTTTGTTTCCTCTTACTGGGCCTTCTGGTTCATTTTGTACTCATCCAGGGTACGTGAGCCATTACTTTTTATGCTCCCAGGCCATAAGGGTAAGCCATAGTGGTAATGAGAACTAATTACACTGTCACTTTAGGTGTCTGTGTTAACCAAGACTGTATTATATAAGTGAGTTGACAAATAGATAACTGACAATTTGTGAGCGTAAAGGCAGTAAGTGTGATAACACTTCAACTGACAATCTGCCCCTTAGGGTTGAGTTACTCTGTTAAAAAGAGATGGGCTTTCCTGTTCATGTTATCAGTCCACATATGACTAGGTGGCCTTAACTGCTTCCAAAGTGTGTTTCCAGGGATTTATTCCTTTCTTGGTGGCTTTGTTTATTTAAAAGTTCATCGTAGAAAAGAGAATTTGCAGCTACTAATTTTATATTTTTAAAAAAATGTATTCTGACCTTAACAGAAATAATTGTTCACTTATTGCTTAGGAACACCTGTGTTAATCAGTATTAAAATTTTAAAATTCTCTACTCCTCCTTGTAATTCCTGGATATCATCTCTGACCTGTAAATTAAGCTTTGCTCGTCTAATTGCTCCCCTGCCTCTCCAGAAAAAGTAACAAACCCAGACCAACCTATGAATGATGTACTTTAACACACGTGAACAGCAGTGGAAGGACTGCTGTCAGTCATGAGCAGAACTACTGTTGTTTGCTCTGATTGTTAGTGATACCCTCCTGAGCTATTATTACAGAGGAGATAGATCAAACAAAGAGATCAGGTGGATGCTAATATGATTTAAATGCACTAAATATTTCTGGTTGATAATTTGTTGATATACTGGTGAGTGGATGTGAATGTGCCATACTTTTTCTGTCCTTCCTGATTATAGTAACCATATGTATTTGGATATATTAATTAATTGTTCATGATTTAGAATCCATCCCGCCCTCTTCCATTGCTAGGTTGCTATTTGTAAAAGAGATAAGAAATTTCTTTGGGTTCACTGGGATACAACTCTGATATGTACCTTTTGTTTCTGCCATTATAGTTGTTGTTACTGTAGTCCAAAATATAACAAATACTTCAAAAAAAATACCTTAGTGACTGAGGTAAAGTACAAGATTGCAAAGTAAGTTTTTTGGTTGTTTTTTAATAAAAACCGTAAATTCACTTCTTCCAGTGATGTCCCAATGCGTGTTCCACTTGAGGTGTCAGTGCCTACTTGCACCAGCGATCGCAGGTTTTTCATTACCAGTGCCATGCTGCTGTCGATGCCCATTGATTGAGCGCAGGTCCCCTCAGTTCCTTTTCTACCATCCTCAGCAGCAGACGATGTTCCAGCAGTCACCCCTTCACCTTTGAAAGCAAAGGAACTGAATTGTTCAACCTTTCCTTTCCTGTACCAGCCCTTTTGAGTCCTCCTTCGTCCCTGCCAAAATAAAAAAGGAAAAGTTGTGCACTCCTTGCAGAGCCAGTCCTCCCTTACCATGCCTGGTTCATCCGATTTCAAGAAATGTGACGCCTGCAACGATGCCATGCTCGTCTTAGATGGACGTTCTTGCATCAGATGTCTAGCTGAGAGTCCCATACCACAAAAATGCTCTCACTGCAACAATCTCAAGGCCAGAGCAAGATGTGACAGAGAGCTGTGCCTCAAGATGAATTTTATTGGAAAACTCCTTCCAGCCATCAAAAAACTGTACCTAAAGACAAGGCTTGAAATTCCTCCTCTGTGAGGAAATGAGCCTTCTCTACTCCAGACTGGGACCCTCGCAAGATTTCTTCCCCAGCAACATCTCCACCTGCAGTTCTATCCTCCAGAGTTAGCTCTAGCGATAAACTGGGCACCTCCTCCATAACCTGTTGATTGACTACCGTGGGATCCATTGGTCTCCTACAAACACCAAATATTGGTACCATCAACCCTGATGAGGAGAGCCACGCAGTCCCCACCACCTTGAACCCCTGCCACTTCATTTGAAAGTGAGGCAGCTGAGGAACCCCTAGAAGAAGAGGGCCCTGAACAACCCAAGACTGATGATCAATTCCCTCAAAGTAATTCATTGTCCTCACCCAATGAGGCTGTTATTCTAGATACACCAACTCTAATCAATTACCTGAAGTAGTTTCGATACCTGTTTAAGAGCATTGCTGCAGTCCCGGAGATGAACCTCTAATAGAAGCAACACAAACTTTTGAGAATCCTCCAGCCTTCCACCAGCAGAAAAAGAGCCCTCCCTATGGACAAGGCCTTAAAATAACCAGCAGACGCAATATGGCAGATTCAGGGGATGGTTCCTCCCATGAACAAACAAGTCAATAGAAACTACTTTGTCCCCACAGAGGATATGGACGTTTTCTCCCATCCTCAGTCAAATTCCCTAGTGGTTGATGTAGTCCATCACGACTCCAAACTGCCACAGGCCAGCTCGGCTCCTCATAACAAAGAACATAAGCGTCTAGATGAGGATTGGCCAACCAGTTTGGGACTAAGAGCCATATGGATAGAGAGCAAAGAGCCACATATTAGATTATATCTCTGTCTAGATAGATGGATGAAAATAGGATGACCATCCATCCTGTTTTTGGTGGGACAGCCCCATATTTTGGACATCAGAAAGGTATCCTGACTTATGTTAACAAAAGGGCTAATTGCCCCATATTCAGCTCCCTGTTGGTGCACTGGCACAGCAGTTTGCTGGAGAGAATGTGGAGAGCATGTATTTGCACGCTCTCTGGCCACACCAGAGGGAGCCAGCAGGGGGTGCTGCAGACAGAGGTACTTTGGGGCACAAGGGGTGGCTGCATCATCCTTCCCGGTTCCCCAAGGCATGGTGGGGGAGCTGGAAGTCCAGCCCCACACCTGTGGCAGGGGAGGCAGTGTGTGCCAGGCATTGCACAGCACCAGCCCATGGCGACAGGGTGCCCCAGCTGCTTTCTGTAGCCGTGCGCTGCCTGGCATCCCTACAAGCTGCTCGGAGAGACCAGCACCCAGCCCAATGGGGAGCAAGGGCCACACACTTCCCAGCAGTCCCAGTGTGGCTCTCAGGGTGCATGGCTGGAGCCAGAGCATCTGGGGCCCTGCATGTACATCCTGCTGGGGCCAGGGCCTTTCCTACAGGGGCAATTGTGGGATATGAGATGCTCAGCCTGCCTTGTGCATGGGCAGCTCATGGCCCTGCCCCAGGCACAGTGTCCCAGCAAGCTGCCAGGCTCCTGGAAGCCAGAGAGGGGTGTCCAGACCTCAAAACCTATGGGCTATGTGGTGAGGCAGTGCAGGCAGAAGTGGCTGAGTTCCAGGCCGAGCTGGTGCGGCTGGGCTGGGGCAGGGCCTGTGGCCTGTTGGGCGCCCTGTGCCTGGGCTCTATGCTCAGCAGCATCTGCAAAGGTACTGGTGCCCACCTGCTCTCGCCACCCCCAGTGGGACTGCTTCTCCTGGGCAGGGAAGTGCTGCCATGAGCTTCCTGGGAGCAGTGATGCACTCTACCCTGTCTTACCCCCTCTCATCCATATGCTCTTGGCACCCCATGGGGTCTTCCCCCTGGAGCATGCAAGTGCCCCTTGCCTGGCTGGGGTCCCTCAACTTTTCCGTACCCCTGGGGAGCAGCTGCCTGCGGCCCCCTCCCTGCTGCACTCCATCCACCCTGCACAGCAGCCCCCTGCTCATCCCTCATCCATGGCTCAGTCTGGTTGGACAGAGCAGACCAGGGTGGGGGAAGGGGAGTAGCTGGGACAGCTTAGCCCAGATTGGACCTAAGCATTTGATATTCCATGGCCAGTGTAGACCTAGCCTTAGATTCTCTATAGGCCAGAGCAACCCTGTCCCAGCACAGGCTCAACACCCTTTGTTCCCTCATTACTACTGTCAAATTCAGCCCTTTCACCAACATGAGAACCTGCTTGCAAATTCTCTGCTACATAGCTGCTACAAAGTACATAGTCAAGTTCACCAGGCTCCATATATGCTGCCTTCAAGCCTGACTCAACATGATATATACCCTGTCCCAGGATGGACTAAACAAGTCAGTCATGCTCCCACCCAAATTCCTTTCTTCTTAAAATGGTGGACTCCCTTCCAAAATCTAAACACCATTCTGTGTCATAACCTTCCCACCCTTCCATTGATACACTGGGTGATCAGGAGGATATGTGATAACAGAGCTAGAGTTATTTTCATAATACCAACCATGATGAGACAGATTTGGTACCTCTACCTCCGTCACCTGGCCATCCGCAGTCCATGTCCTGTTCCTCATCACCCACCTCTCCTCTCCCAATACCACCATCATATGAGACATCAGGACCCAACTGTTTTTAGTCTCAAAGCTCGGTAATTCCATGGCTCCATTGTGGTGAACAGACCTTCTCACATACTGAAAGAAACGCATGAATAATTGCTGCACTACAACAAGAAAAACTTACTGTGCAAATAGAAAAGATCTGCAACATGGTGTCAACATAGGCAATTAATGCCACCTTCCACCACACCTCTCCTGATCGTTCTTGAATCTGTATTACCCCTCAAAGACTCTGGCTTGTGGCTCAGAAGTCACATGGCAGTTCCCTTGGGGTTTACATGGCAGCTTTTGTGGCCTCCCACAATAAAATTGATGTCATATCAGTCTTTGCCCATTCTATTGCAAAGTGATTTGTGGTGGGATGTGGAGTACATTCCCTGATAAATGATCCCAAATCACCATGGGACCTCAATCGTGATCAGGAGGCCCCACTGAGCCCATAGTGATTTGCTCTTTCCCACATAATGTGAAAGTGGCATTCCTTGTCACAGTCATGTCACCCCAATGAGTTGGGGAAATAGCAGCCCATATAGTGGATCCCCCATATACCGTCCTTATTAAGGAAAGAATTACATAGAGGCCACAACCAAAGCTCCTCCCCAGAGTCTTCCCAATGTTTCACATCAACGAACCTATCTACCTCCCTGCCTTTTCCCCAAAACCACTTGAGTGCACCCCCTTCAGACAGTGTTCCACACGCTGGATGTATGATGGGCTCTAGCCTTTTATCTAGAAAGGACAAAACATGACACCAAGTCACTGAGGCTCTTCCTCTCCAGAGCTGAAGGCTCCAAAGGGGAAGCAGTCTCATCCCAGTGTCTTTCCAAATGGATCTTGATGTGCATACGCATCTACTATGCAATCCGCAAGAAGACACCCCCACAGAGCGTAGCAGCACACTCCACTTGAGCCGTAGTGACATCTACTGCATTCCTCAGACATCCCGCTGCAAGGCATGTGCAGAGCAACCACTTCATCCTCTGATCACATATTTGCTAGACGTGAAATTACATCCAGACCAATTCCCACTTCTTCAGTGGGACACCCTGTCCTCTCATCAATAATACAACTTGAAAATCAGCTGTCTAAGAGCGAATGCTGCTTTTTGGTCACCCAGAGTGGAGTACCAACTGGGACATCACTCAGAGAAGAAATTACTCACCTTTTGCAGTAATGAGGGTTCTTGGAGATGTGTCCCTGTGGGTGCTCCACAACACTCCCTCTTCCCCTCTTTCTTGGAGTTTTTTTTCTGGGACTCCCAGGTAGAGAAGGAAGTAAGGGCTGGGGACTGTGTATACATGACATGGCAGGGCACTGCTAATGAAAAACCTGCAGTTGCTGGTGCAAGGACACACCAACACCCAGAGTGGAGCGCACACAGGGACACCCGTTTCGAAGAATCGTCATTACTGTACAAGGTGAATAACTTCCTCTGACATTGTTCCTGGTATGAGATTTTTTTCAAACTCACATTTATTTTTTAGGGCAGCTCCTGTGTTTATTACCATGGTGTCCATAAACTTTGTGAACATCACAGTCTGCAGTTTGCACGTAAGAAGTGCCAGGCGTGGGATATAGAAGATCTAGTGAGCCTGGGAAAGAAACTACGTGCATGTGCTTATTTTGCAGCTCGAGAACTCATGGTGGGGGCAGATATAATATTTTGTCCTTACAACTATCTGCTGGACCCACAAATAAGAGAGAGTGTAAGTATGTTTTAATTAGGACTTGGTCTAAACTAGGAACTTACATCAATATAACTGTATTGCTCAGGAAAGTCCACCTCGCCACCTTCCCTGTGCGCAACGGTTATGAACCTAACCCTTGTACGCAGCACTATGTTGACAGGAGGGCTTCTCCCATCAACATTGCTACTGCCTCTTGGGAGGAAGAATATCTATTTGATGGGAGATGCTCTTTCATCAGCCTAAATAGTGCGTTCACTAACACTACAGTGGTGCCGTGCCTCTGCAGTGTTGTAAGAATAGACAATCTCTAGGTCTCGTTTGTTGCGTTGACTGGAGTTAAAATTAAATGAATAAAAATGTGATAGAGACACGATCAACTTAAAATCACATTCCTGTTTGAATGCTTGATGGTATTAAGTAGTATCTAAATTAAAGAGATTAAAGAATATTTTTCTTTAGTTTTGTAATTTCCTTATATTGTACATATGACAGTACCTCAGGTAATAGTCATTTTTTTCTTCCATTGTAGCAAATCAATTGTGTGGATTTTTCATACAACAGAAGTGAAAATTTGAGTATCGCATAATTACAAAAAGTGGGCATAGGTACTTTGAGAAGAGTAAAAAATTAAAATAGTTTTGTTTAAAATACATGTTTCATCCTGTTTTGTTTTTTGCTGTTAATTGTACAGTAACATACAAGTGCTCTCTGCAAACTCTTTACCCCTGTAATATTTACAGATAAGGACAAAATTCTGTCATTTATGTGAAAAACCTAGCTGGTTCCTACGCCGCCAAGATTCAATTAAGCCTTGAAAAAAATCACTTTCTGTAACTTGCTCAACTGACGCAGTCTAGACAAATTGTTTTTTTTTAATAAATCTTTTGGAAGTGGGTCTTGACCACGAAAGCTAATAAATAGTTTTGTTAGTCTGTAAGGTTCTACAGGACTGTTCGTCAGTCTGTAGCTTCACAAACAACATGGCTATCCCTATGGGTCTGCTACTCATTTATGTGTATCACTTCGTTTTACTGGACAGTTGTCTTTTGCAGATGGAGATTAACCTAAAAGATCAAGTAGTCATTTTAGATGAAGCTCATAATATAGAAGATTGTGCACGTGAGTCAGCCAGTTACAGTGTTACAGAAAGTCAACTGAGATTTGCTCGAGAAGAACTTGATAGCATGGTCATCAACAACATCAGGCGGAAGGACCATGATCCTCTGCGGGCTGTGTGTTACAGTCTGACGAAGTAAGGCCTATTTAAAAAAAAATCCCAAAAACAAACCCCACCAACATTACAAGTTATACATAGTTTTTTTGTGCATATCATATACTGAAAGCTACAGTGTATAGTTGAAAGTAAGTTTTTCGTTAAAATTTCCTACGTTAAACGAATGCCAATTTTACAGAATTGAGCACTTAAGATAGGAAATGCCAGAAATCTGGCTACTTATGCAATACTGGTTTTACTTTTTCTCCCCTTGCAGGATCTGCGCTTTATTGCCCAGGGTGGATGGTACTTTGGGACTGAATCATGGTTGCATAGTGAATGAATTTCTTACCTGTAGAACCTGTGCCTCATTTGTTGCAGAATATGGAAAGTTTATGGTGGATGAGGCAGGGGGACATAAGAGAAAGCACAGTTTTATGCTTAAGGCAGTTGAATGCCACCACAGAGATGACTGAAAACTGGAATTGCCATGCCATGGAAAATTCTGAAATTAAGCAATTCCTATGAGCAGATAGGAATAAGGGGACTTCAAAGTAGCCAGGGTCATTTTGGAGAGGAGCCCTGTCTGGACGAGCCGCATCAATTTCAAAGTGCCACGGCCGCCCGCGTGCTAATGAGGCGCTGAATGTGTATTTCAGCCCTTCATTAGTAAACTTCGAAATGGCCGTTTGCACGGCCATTTCGAAGTTTTTGGCTGGTGTAGACGTAGCCTAAGTGTTTCCAAGGCTCCCAGGTTTGCCTGGATAAGCCAAGCTTCTTGAGGAGTCCGAGACAAAGCCGCCCAGATTTCCAGCAGCTCACCTACCTGAGAGCTGAACAGTTTGGGGGACCTGGAACATAAAAATGGACATACCAGGACAGACCAACAGTCTATTAAGCCCAATGTCCTGTCTTCTGATAGTGGCCAGTGCCAGATGCTTCAGAGTTAGTGAATGGAGCAGGGTGGTTTATCAATTGACTTATGCCCTGTCACCCATTCCCATCTTCTGACAGTCAAAGGGTTAGGGACACCCACAGTGTAGGTTGCAATCCTGACAATCTTGGGTAATAGCCATTATGATGCTTTCCTTCATGAACACATCTAATTATTGTTGAAAACCAATTGTATCTTTGGCCTTAGCAACATCCACTGGCAGTGAGTTTCATAGTTTATTCTGCATTTTGTGAAGAAGTACTACTTTGTTTTAAACCTGTTGCCTATTAATTTCATGAGTGACCCCTTGTTCTAGTGTTATATAAAGGTGCACATCACACTTCTGTATTCATTTCCCCTCTTCCCTTTTTATATACTTTTCCATATCTGCTCCTCATTGTCTCTGGGCCATTTGTGAGCCACAGAGATATGTTCTGACAGAATATTAACATTTTCCTGAAGAAAATTTTAAATTTTGTAGAAAGCTAATGTCCTGTCAGAAAATTCCCAATGACCTGAAAGAGAGAACACAAATTTTTCTGCTCCTGCTACACTGTTTCTATGTAATCTTGAGCAAGTCCCATAAATAAAACAGCAGCCAATGTCCACCACTTGCCACCATTTCATTTTTGTTTGTGTTTTGTTTGTATGGGACTGTACATGGTGGTTGCTACAGTACTATAGTTAATAAATAACTAGCACCTGACTGTGCATGTCCGAATATTCCAATTAAGCAATTAGCTCTACATCAGAAACCTATCTGACTAGTGGAACAGCAATAAAAAATAACAAAATAAGTGACTTTATATTAATTGAGCTTATCTTAATTACATTTGGGACACATTTTGTTATACTACTTGTCTAGGAATGTTGCTTGTTTAGGAAATCCTTGTTTATATTAGAGATAAGGAGTCCTTTCAGCTTCACCCTGTTCTCCATTTGATGCCAAGGGTTAACATTTGTGTGCCACTGAGACACAGTAATTTCCCTATAGCTATGAATTCTCCTTTGCTGGGTCTTTAAATGTTAAACTTCTTAGCAAAAGAGGAAAGGAGCAAAGCTAGAAATTTGACTGCCTCCAGCCTTTTAACCTTATCAGAAAAACTCAGGTTGATTGTCTTGTCAAGTCTGCCAATTGTAGAGAAAGCAATGGTTGAAAGTAAGAGACTGGGTGTAAATGACAAATAATTAGTAATATCTTTTTGCAGAAACTGCCAGGTCTGGGCCAATTAAGTAAACCAGAAAAATTCAATGTCCATTTAATAAAAGTCTGAGATGTCTGATTCTAGAAAGCACTTAAGCACATATTTTAGTGCCCTTTCCTATACTTGATAGGGTTTGCCAGCTCTCCTAGTGGAGATTCAGTTTATATTAGCAAGAGTTCTTCATTCCAGCCACAGAGAAAGACAGATGAGATACAGGGAATGTGGCTTAATTAGGCTGGTTTAACTCACTGGGAAATACCTAACAACAAGCTATGTGGTGCAGGTTGTCACTCTTTCTGGAATCATACCAGTTACAAAGGTAATGAATTGTCCGTAAAGCATAATAACTTAAAATGAGGATTGGTGCAAGGCTACACAAATGTTTCCTATGCATTTCTGACACATGAAAGAAACAAGTTGTATGTTAGTTTTGTTAAAGTTAAAAATAATGCATGGATTGGGGAGATTGTCAAAACTAAGGGACAGGTTTTTCTTTGACATCTACCAGACTATATCACAAGTGTCTCTAATCAGTTTATGTGGTTCAATGGTGTACAGCTAGCATAAAGGAGAATAGATTCAGTCCCTAAATGTAGAGGCATCAGCCTTTTGTTGAAATGATTGTAATATCATAGGAGTGTAGTACAATTTGTGAAGTTGATTCAGTTTAGTTTCCTGAAAATTATCATGCACAATAATTGAAATTAATGAATGAATAATTCATTACTTTCACTTGCTTCATTTACAGTTGGTTACACGACAGCTCTGGTCAGCTTAAAGAAAGGGGGTATGAAACCTCCTGTAAAGTTTGGAGTGGAAAGGAAATGCTCACTATTTTGCACAATATGGGAATAACCAATGCTACGTTTCCGATTTTACAGGTAGACTTTTATGTTACAGAAATTAATATGCATAATATTATTTGGTTTCATGTTTTAAAATACCCTTATACTACTTGTGCTCTTTTAAATTGAGTCCAGTTTCTCGAAACTGACTTGATATTCATCGTGCACAAAATGTAAATCCACTGAAACTGCTGAAGTCATGTAAGTATAAAAAACGTGTGAATGGCGAATCAAGTTCTAAATCTACTAGAGTAATTTATTTTCAAAGTAGCTAACACTGATCTTGTTACACTGGTCATATAATTACTTCGTTCTTTGAGTGATTGCTCATGTCCATTCCTATAGTGGTATGTGCATGCTACATGCATAATTGTCCAAAAGTTTTTACCGTAGTGGTACTAGTCAGATTGGGTGCAGAGACTACTGGAGTTGTGCTTGCATTACTTCTACTTACCCTCATTAGTTGTAAATAATTTTAAGTTTTAGTTAGAGTAGTGCTGTTAAGCTTTGTTTGGGGTTATGAGCAACACATCTCAAAGACCAACAGTTACGAGAGCTATGTAATCATTTTTTCCTTTTTAACAAAGAATAACATTGATCAGGCAAAATTATTCCAAGTTATGTGGTGATTTAGTTCTGCCTTTTGTGACCATCTGCATTCAGACTAACAAATAATATTTCTTCTTCGAGTGGTTCCCTGGGTGCTCCACAGTAGGTGTCGGGCTCGCCCTGGCGCCGCAGCTCAGAAAATGTTCAGCAGTCTCCGTCGGGTCGCGCATGCGCCGATGCGCGTCGGCTCTTCGTGCGCTTACGGTCACGTGCGCGATCTGGTCCCCGCCAGTTCCTTCTCAACCGCCAACGGCTGCAGATGGAATCCTCTCCGGCTCCAATGCCTGAGACAGATAAGTCTTATTTTTTCTCATGTTAATAGTTTTTAACAGTTCATAGTTAGCAGTCCTATAGTTATTATAGTTAGTTACTCTGTTAAAAGTTGTTAAAAGTTAAAGACTATCTTAAAACCGCAGCGGCCGCCTCCGGGCGGGCCCGCTGCTTTTGTTTGTCGTCCTTCAAAGGCCAACGGTTATTAACATCACCTAACATACTGTTAAGTGTGCTATTAGTACCTAAGGACTCAGAATTAAGTTTTAACAATGCCATCCCCCGGCTTTAAGAAGTGTGAATCTTGTCGGAGGCCATGCCTGCTTTGGATGGCCATAGCAGATGCATACGGTGCCTTGGGGAGACGCACGTTCCCCAGAAGTGCTCCCATTGTTCCAAGTTGACTAATAGAGCTACAAAAGATAGAGAAATGAGGCTGAAGATGCTGTTAGTTGACAAAGCACTTCATCCTGCCTCATCGAAGGCAACGCATGCGGAGGGCTCTTCAGGACCGCACAAGAGGAAGGCTGCCTCTTTGACCTCCTCTGCGCAGAAGAAAAGAAGAGCCTCGCCTACTCAATCCCTGCCCCTTACTGTTGGGAGCGGGACGAGTGTAACAAAGGGCCTGCGAAGAGCCTCGCCTACTCGATCCCTGCCTCTTACTGTTGGGAGCGGGACGAGTGTAGCAAAGGGTCCGCACATGCTGGCTTCCTCCACTGGTAAAGCCGCGGCGCATGCAACCACTCAAGGCCCTGCAGTTACCGGGGAGACGGCACCAAGAGCCATGCGGGCACTAATCAGTTCAGCACTGGCTACTGCGGCACTGATCGAGACTTCCCCAGAGGCACCGAGGACGATGGCACTGGCGACGACGGCACCGGCGACGACGGCACTGACAACAACGGCACCGGGAGCAGTGGAAATCAGCATGACACCTGCTCCGGTACCAAGTTCACCAATCGGACCACCTGACAGGGTAAAGGCTAAAACGAAGACCAGGCACCGCAGCCCCTCTCCTGAGGTAATTGTGCTGCCTCTGTCACCACGATCACCACCGGAGATTCGACGGGCAGCAACACCTTCAGCCTGCCACAGACGTCCTTCTCCTTTTCTTCGGAGCCCATCACAGGGATCTGCACGCTTTTCTCCAGCATCTAGCAGAGATCCCTACGAGTCTTCTCACAGAGGCTCTCCTCGTACGTCGGTATCATCTCAGAGGTCTCGACATTCCAGGCACCACCCTTACATCCTTGGGTCATGGTCTAGGTCTCCATCGCCAGGCCCCTGTCCCTGTTGCTACAACTGCCATCATTATGCGGGGCGTCATCATAGGAGGTTGACATCTCACTATGGATCCCCGTCGACCACTCCTCAACGCCACAGTGTTCTGCTTCCACCTGGGGGAACACCACAGGTTCCCCAGTCAGAGGCTGGGTCTAAAGACATTGAACCCCACCTCGAAATTCCACAAAGGCAATCACATCAATACAGCCAGGATCCAGAGGAATTGGAGGAGAGATACCATAGTGATGCCTCCTCATCCTCGCCAGATGAGGCCGTGGTCCCTGGAGACATTTCTCCCCCAGATGACCTGAAACAGTTCCTGGAAGCTGTTCAAACGGGTAGCTCAATCCCAAGATATTCAAGTGGCGGAGGTGCAGGAGAAACACCACAGACTCCTTAAAAACCTCAGGCCTCCATCTTCTTCTAAAATTGCTATTCCTCTGGACGATGCAATCATGGAGGCAGCCACTAATATATAGCAGACCCCAGCATCCGCTCCTCCTACCAACAAAAAAGCGGACAAAAAGTACTTCGTCCCTGCGAAAGGTATGGAATTTCTATTTAGTCATCCACAGCCAAACTAGCTAGTGGTTGAATCGTCCCAACACAGGTCCAAATCGTCCCAGTACAAATCTGGGGGATTGGACAAGGACATAAAGAAGCTGGATCTTCTGGGTAGAAAAGCCTACTCCTCCTCTACTCTGTTGCTCCGCATGGCCAACTATGCTGCTCATTTGTCGAATCACAATTTCGACAATTATTCCAAGCTTACTGCCCTCATGGACTTCCTTCCAGAGGAAAAAAGACCAGTTCTTAAAGCAATTGTGCAAGAGGGCTACGCTGCTTCTCAAGCAGGTGTGCAGATTGCACTGGATGTGGCGGACACAGCGGCCCACGCCGTGGCCACTGTAGTGGTAATGCGGAGAGAGTCATGGTTTCACACATCTGGCATTCCAAAGGAGTTACAGGTCAAAATTGCAGACCTCCTCTTCGACAAAATAAAATTGTTTGCTGAATCGTCCGACTCAGTCCTACACTCCAGCAAAGATTCCAGAGCGACACTTCGGACTTTGGGGATATATACCCCACCGTTCAGAAGGAAGAAATTTTATCCTCAGCAATGCCATTATGGTTACCAACAGCAACATACCCAATTTCAACGGGGGTGTGATCAGGGACGTCGTCAACAAACACATTATAAGGGCCCTAGGCGCCGGCCTCAGCAGGGCAGCGCCTCCGCAGGGCAAAGTGCAAGACAGCAAGTTTGACGGATATGTTGAGGGCCGCGAAGCCAAGACTGTACCTCAGTGCCAATCTCAGTACATGTTCCATCACCGACTCAAGCCATTTTACCCACAATGGAAAAGCATCACGTCGGATAAGTGGGTATTGGAGATTGTAAACACGGGATACATGATCCCCTTCCAGTCTTTACCTCCACCAAATCCTCCCACCGCACCCATGTTCAGAGACCCCTCTCACCTACCGGAATTAAGGTGGGACGTGGACCACCTCCTATTCATAGGGGTGGTGGAGACTGTAGCGGAACAATTTCAAGGCAAAGGGTTCTACTCCAGGTATTTCCTGACGGAGCAGAAGACAGGAGGGTGCAGACCCATTTTGGATCTACACGCACTGAACCAGTACCTACGCAAACAGCGCTTCAAAATGACTACGATGGCTTCAATAATCACGGCACTTGACCATGGTGATTGGTTTGCAGCCCTCGACTTACAGGATGCGTATTTTCATATCGCAATTCATCCAGCCCACAGGCGTTTTCCTCCAGTTCCTTGTGGGTACGGATCATTTCCAGTACAGAGTCCTCCCATTCGGACTCTCTTCAGCACCCAGAGTCTTCACCAAGACCTTAGCGGTGGTATCAGCATACCTACACAGACAGGGAGTTTTCATTTTCCCGTACCTGGATGATTGCCTGCTAAAGGGAACTTCCCGGGAGGAGGTATTACGGATGATACACATCACCACAAACACATTTACCTCACTGGGCCTCATCATCATTTTCTCAAAATCAAAGACCAACCCCACGCAAAATATAGAGTTTATAGGGGCTCCGATAGACTCAGTCATGTCAAGAGTGTATTTACCCGAGGCTCGTTTTTGTGCCATCGAATCTCTCGTACAACTACTAACGTACAGCCCCACTGTTCCAGTTCTCACGTGCTCACAACTGTTGGGGCATATGGCAACCACCACGTTTGTGGTGCAAAATGCCAGGTTGCATATGCGAGGATTGCAGCATTGGTTGGCAACCATATACAAACCCTCAATCCACACCGTTCACAAGAGGGTGTCACTTACAACAGAGGCACGAAGCTCGCTAACATGGTGGGGAAACCCCAAGAATCTCCTAACAGGGGTGCCCTTCCACCAACCGCAAATTACGGTGTTCATTACAATAGATACCTCCCATATGGGATGGGGAGGCTCACATGGACAACAAAACCACTCAAGGATTATGGTCCCCCGCGGAGAAGACACTGCACATAAACATATTAGAGCTCAGGGCAGTGTTCAATGTGTGCAGGCATTTTCACAATTATCTGCGTGGAAAAATAGTCGGCGTGAATACCGACAACACCACCACCATGTTTTATATAAACCGATAGGGGGGAGCCAGGTCTCGTACGCTTTGCGCGGAGGCGGTCCGGCTCTGGAACTGGTGCATCGCCAACAATATAACCCTAAAGGCTTCATACCTACCGGGGGTCCACAACGACAAGGCGGACCAACTCAGCAGACACTTTGCGCCCACTCGCGAGTGGCAGATCCATCCAGACCTACTCCACCAAGTGTTCCGCAGATGGGGTTTTCCCCAAATCGACTTGTTTGCCACCCGAGAAAACAAGAAATGTCCCCAATACTGCTCCAGAGCGGGCATGGGACACGGGTCTTTGGGGGACGCCTTCATGATCCCATGGAAGGGCCCTCTACTTTATGCGTTCCCTTCCACGACACTTATACACAAGGTCTTGGAGAAGACCAGAAGGGAGAAAGCACGCATGATACTCATAGTCCCAACCTGGGACCGACAACAGTGGTTCCCATTGCTCTTGCGCATGGCTCAACATCAGCCATTTCCCCTATCAACAGTACCGGACATTCTCTCTCAGGCTCGGGGGTCAATACTGCACCCGCACCCGAAGAGACTTCGGCTACAAGCATGGCTAATCCATGGCTAAGCGCCTTAGAGACTACATGCTCAGAGGGAGTACAAGTCCTTGAATGTAGTCGGAGAACTTCCACCAGAAAGACTTATCAGCACAAATGGTCGCGTTTTTCCGAATGGTGTTCCTCCAGGCAACTAATACCCCAGGACGCCACCATACCTACGATTCTGGATTATTTGCTACAACTCAAACAAAAGGGACTTTCGCTATCCTCTATAAAGGTGCATCTGGCGGCTATATCAGCGTTTCAGCATGAAGAGGATGGATCAACCACATTTGCCCATCCTGTTGCCTCGCGTTTCTTAAAGGGGTTGGTGAACCTGTACCCCCCTCGGAAACCAATACCGCCGTCATGCAGTTTAGACCTAGTTCTACATACCCTCTCGGGACCGCCCTTTGAACCATTGGCTACAGTCCCCCTCCGACTACTTACCATTAAAACAGCTTTCCTCCTGGCAATCACGTCAGCTCGCAGAGGAGTGAGCTCGCGGCCATAATGTCCACACCACCCTGCACGATCTTCTCAAAAGAAGCGGTGGTCTTACAATTACACCTAGCCTTCGTTCTGAAGGTCTCTTCAGATTTTCATATCAACGTACCAATAGTGCTGCCCTCGTTCTATCCTAAGCCTCACAACTCAAATGAAGAGGCACGGTTGCACTTACTTGACGTAAGAAGGGCACTAGCCTTCTACATCAATAGAACTAAACCTTTCCGGAAAACGGACAGTCTCCTGGTGTCCATTGCATCCAGGTCAAAAGGAGAAGCGCAATCTTTGCAGAGGATTTCAAATCACATTGTGTCTTGCATAAGACTGTGTACGAGAGTCGCAAGACTCCTCTGCCAGTTCCGCCAAGAACCCACTCTACGAGGGCGATGGCGGCATCAACGGCCTTCTTCAAAGGCATCGCGCTGAGAGATCTGCAGAGCAGCGATGTGGTCTTCCTATGACACCTTCGCCAAGCACTACACCATGCACAGGATGCTTGATGAGGATACACGCCTGTCGACAGCAGTCCTTTCACGGGCAAGCTGCGCATAAATTGGGTACCCACCTCCTTTTTCGGGGGGGGGGGTTACTGCTGGGTAGTCACCTTCTGTGGAGCACCCACGGGGACTACTCGAAGAAGAAAGTTACTCACCTGTGTAGTAACGATGGTTCTTCGAGATGTGTCCCCGTGGGTGCTCCACTACCCACCCGTTCCTCCCCACTTCGGAGCTCTGTTTGTGTGTTTTCAGGGGCGTCCGGAGCGGTTGATCAGGAACTGGCGGGGACCGGATCGCGCACGTGACCGTAAGCGCGCAAAGAGCTGACACGCATGGGCGCATGCGCAACCCGACGGAGACTGCTGAACATTTTCCGAGCTGTGGCGCCGGGGCGAGCCCGACACCTACTGTGGAGCACCCACGGGGACACATCTCGAAGAACCATCATTACTACACAGGTGAGTAACTTCTCTTTACTGCATACTTCAGTCAGTACTTTCTGTACAGTACCTATCACTTTGAAAGTACTGAGTTAAGTACTAAGATTTTTTTTATCTTGAATCTAACTTCTTCAGATGTATTGAGAGAAATTCTTTTAAAATACTCTAGTGAAAACTTCAGTTTTGAATTAATTTATTTTAGGAAAAATTTTAGGATGATATTAATGAGGAGTTTGCCTGTTGTAGAAACACTTTGCTGCTGTCCTTGAAAAAGAAGAAAAAGTGTCAAATCTTCATGGAGGAGATGAGCTTGTTGAGGTTCCTATTGTGAGCTCTGCCACTCAGATTGTGCTAAAAGGACTATTCATGGTTCTGCTATTTCTTTTTAAAGATAACAACAGGTTGGTGGAAACATAGACTGAATTGTGGATTCTTTTTCTTTCTCCTGCCTAGCAGTTATATTTAAATATTAAATGCATTTTTGTAAGCATCTTATTGTTTATATAAAGATGGAAAGATGGCAAATATAAATATTTTCCCTAAGACATTTGGAAAGTTTTGGCACACGTTATAAAGAAAAAAATGAGTATTTGTAGGAGCCAAGCAGAATGGAGACATGCTTAATGCAAACATGTTCCTGTTTCTTTGCCAAGCTGTTGCTGTCTCAATTATTCAGCACTTCTGCTATTTATTTTAGCGTCAGGCTTCTCCTGAGCTAAAACTACCAATTAAACAGGATTGTGCCAAAAATATCTCATGTGGGTAAACATCCAGAAAGAAGTAGGTTAATATCACCAAATTAATTTGCTTTTTTATATAACTAAAACGTTGACTATCGTTTCTCTAAAGGTCAGATTAGAATATTTTCTTGGCATGGTGCCTAACTTCAGTATGGACATCAAGCATTTTAAATTAACATTAAAATGGTCTAAACCACTCTTTGAATACCTTCACTATTAAAGCTAATTGTAGCTATTAAATAACGTTTTAGAACTAATTCTGTAACACATGGTTTAGCAATTATAGGACTCTGTTTTTTAAAAGGAAAGTCATATAGCTTTTGAATGTTACATCATAAATCGTAGTCTGTTTCTAGTGTAGAATATCTTCTTCCATGTACTGTGTGGTGCCACAATTGCAAGTTCATTTTACTGTAGGCAAAATTTTGTGCAGCATTAGGCTGGATGCTTAAGGCAGAACCACATTGTGGCAACACTGGTTTTGATTTTTCAGACTTTAATGCTGACCCCACATGACAGATATTATGAAGTATATTTAACAAACACAAATGCAGGTCACATCTGTTTAGCAGTTATATTAATTTATTTTTATGTAGATTTGCAGATGACTACAGAGTTGCTTTGCAACAAACGTATGTTTGGACAAATGAAAGCCAACTTGATATTTCAGATAAAAATGCTTTCTTTGCACAACCAAAACATAAGAGGAGTTCCCGGCAGAAAACTGCAGTCCATATGCTTAACTTTTGGTGCTTGAATCCAGCTGTGGTGAGCTAAGTACAAAGTGAACTGGCAATTTCTTAGCAATCTCTTTTGATTACAACTGTAAATGTAACTACAGGCCTGGTTGCAGCTCTGCTTGCAAGCGGAAGTTGGCCTGGAAGAAAATTCTAGACAAACTTGTAATCCACATCCAAAATGTATGGGCTGGGCCCTGTGATGCGGGGAGAAGCTCCATTGGGGGTTGGGCTTGACCATGCACTGGCAGGGGGAGGGGCTGGCACAGAGCACTGTGGGGTGCAGGGGGAGACTGTGTTGGGGGGCTGGGAAGAGGCTAGGGCTGTCATGTTGCAGGGGGGACTCCATTGAGGGGCTAGGCTGGGGCCTGTGCTGGGCGGGGGAGGGGCTGACAAGGCTCAATTAGGGGCCTCTGTCAGGGGGCTGGGCTGTGCTCTGCTCTGACCAGGGGAGGGGCTGGGATTGCATAGTGAGGTGTGGGGTCGGGGGGAAAGGGCACATGGTAGAACCTTGCCCAGACAGATGGACAGACACAACAAAAATAATATATATGATAGTTTGTACTGATTTTACATTATTTTCTCTAGGCCTTTTCAGACTTAAGTGGTAATGTCAGGACAATTGTTCTAACATCTGGTACACTCTCTCCAATGGACTCATTTTCTTCAGAACTTGGTGTAAAGTTCGCTATCCAACTTGAGGCAAATCATGTTGTTCATAACTCACAGGTAAATGTTTGAAGTGTTGCTTTTACTCGTGAAACTTGAATGATACTCACTACAAAATAAGCAATAAATGGCAAGTTAAAATGAGGACCATATAAATTTGTTCTATTTCTAGAACTTGAAAGGAGTAAAATAGTTACTTACATTAAGAAAATTGTCAACTAAACGTTTAAATGAAATATAACATATAATATATTTAGGAAAATATTTCACCACTATAGCTAAAACGTAAATACCACTAGTAAGAGCAGCTCTCAATCTGATATCATGCTATACTCTGAATTTTTCTCTGTTGAATTTATATTTTTCATTGGCATAAATCTGTTCAGAAATCTTTTATTTATTTTGATTATATATCCCTATTAATTTAGTATAAACATGTATATAACATTGAAATATTAATACAACAGGTTTGGGTTGGCACCATTGCGGCAGGACCCAAGGGTCGGAAACTGTGCGCCACATTCCAGCATACAGAGACCTTTGAATTCCAGGATGAAGTAGGAGCACTTCTGCTTTCAGTGTGTGAAACTGTTGGCCGAGGGGTCTTATGTTTTTTGCCATCTTACAAGGTAAGGAAATTTTAATTCATATTCTTCGTTCTTTTAAACCCTGTTTAAAGATTTATTTTTTATCCCTATATATCAACATAGAGACAACAGCTATGTTCATACGGGAATTGCTTGAATCCTGTGGTTGATTGGTTACAAGTTTGTTTTTGGAAGATACGTTTTGTTTCATTATAGGAGTATTGTTTTGATCAGTCATCCAGAAAGACTCGCTTGGTCCTCAGAGCAAGCATGCTTATGTGAATTTGGCATCTGTTAAAAAGGGCTCTCAGTATAAAAATAAATCTTTGATAGAAATTGTTCACAGTTCAGGGCAACTTTGCCTATATTAGTACAGCAAACTCCTAAACTTCCATTTCCCCAGCTATCACCTTTCTTGGGCAGACACACCTTTCTTCTTTCAGACTATGGTATGTCCAGGCTGCACAATTGCCTGCCTATACTGTGAAATCCCCAGCAAGACAGACTGCCTAGCAAACCTCCTTTTGCCCTCTACTCCGAGGCTCTAAGCAGCATAATGGTCCCTGGTTAAATTACCTCACAGCCCTTTCTAAGCAAGTTCATTTGTTGTTAAAGCAAAACCGTATTTAAAACAATCAAAGAACCTACATGCATGCAGGTAAGCTTACCAGAAATCATCACTTACTACTTCACAAGGGTTCTGGTCAGTGTCAGTCCTTTCAGTTCTTCTCTTGAGGATTGGAGCCCTTCACTTGTACAGAGGGCTACATCCATTTGTTGGATCAGAAAGAGCTCCCCGAGTCACGCTATTTATCCAAAAGTCCTTTTGCTGTTTCTGGTCTCTAGAGAATCCAGTTGGAACCAGTATACGCAAGTCTTTCCAGGTGGTGGTGCCACTTGGGACATGTTACAACCTGAGTGACTGCCCAGTCAACCCTCCCCCCTCTGTTCTTTGTTTCTGTGTCCCTCCCTCCATGGAATTATATATACCGTCTGGCCCACAGTGGTGTATAAACTTAATGGAGTAAGATTTAACAATTCAATATGGTTTGTTCAGGGTACTTCAGGAAATTGCTGTATTTTTTGCAGAAAGGTGAGCTGTTCAGTGTTTTTCCTTGAACTGTCTCCATGGTCTACCTTTTTAAAACCACTTTTTAGAAAACTCTCACTGTTCAGTTGCCCATTGTAAAAGGCAACTTTGTAATGTTCATTGATTCAGCAATTAGGACGTCTTTGGCCTTTTCTTTGTATGCTGTTTGTATATAATATATAATCATTTAATTTCTTCTCCCTGTGCCCTCTGTTTCATTTCACTTCACTATGTGTGTTAGCAGTGTTTTATTGAATCAGGTGGAAATGCACAAAGCCCACTGTCCCAAATAAATTTTCTTTAATTCAAAGCATATATTACTAAATTTTGTTGATTGGCTAAAATTATATTTCAGTGTTAAAAACTGTAAGTTTTTATATTCTTTTCCCATAGTTTTTATTTTTGCACTTAACTCAAATCTGAGGAACAGTAATATAAATCTGGAATGTGATAAGTACAGATCTGTTTGTCTCATCAAACTGTAGCTGTTCTTGGGTCACAGTAACCAATTTAGTGAAATCAACAGTGGTTTAATATAAACCTTTTAAAATCAAAACTGGTATCACTGGAAAAAGAGACACTTTATGCAGTTCAAAATTTCTGACCACTTTGCTGATATCAGAAGTGCCACCAGAAAGAGTAATTTAAAGCCTGAATTAATGTATTTAAAAAAAAAGTCCTTTTGGGTGACAACTACCTATGTTATGTATATTGTTATATTGAAGGGAAAGAGCTGCAATCTGTGCAGTTACTGGAAATAACCATTAGGTGACCACATTAGACCATACAATATAAAATTGGTAGCAAATGGCAGTTACAGTTCACCCTATAAACTGTAAGCCATCATTCTACCTCATGAATTAATGTGCAAGAATAGCAAGGTGAAAATAAATCTTAATTTGTCATTTCATTTCATATCTAAAATTGAATCCCAAGCATGTTTTCAGTTTATTTCTGTAGAGCAATAATTGACAATAGTACCGCATATGTTGCATGGATATTATTGTTTGTGTGTATATACAAAACATTTGCTGAAAGATTCTGTTTTGAGAGTATTTATCTTAATTGAAAATGCTTAGACTTTTGAGATCAGAGTAATAACTAGCATATTTACTAAGAGTGAAAGAAATTGCTGATCAGCTCAAGTTATCCCTTCCCCCCTTAATATCCCAGTTGACCTTATGCTTCACTGAAAGGACTACTGACTAAACCGCATGAACTGTGTGCCTACACGAAAGCACTGGTGACTGTCAGCTCAGGCTGCAGAGCCATAACATTGCAGGGTATGTATTTTGTGGGACCTTTGGGATCTCTAGACCCAGGTTCCTGCCTGATCACAAATGTATACACAGCATTTTAGAGCCCTGCAGTCCAAACGCTCTGAGCTTAAGTCAGATGACCCAGACCAAATGTGGGTGTTTTATTGAAGTGTAGACATACCCTGTAAGTTTTTTTCTTTAAGGAGGCACTTCCATGGGCCTAATGAAAGTATTGGTAAATATGAATTCCAGACAATTTCTGGATATTTTCAAATCTCATTTCCTATATTTCTCTGCTGTTGCCTCTCTTATGCCATTAGTTCATTCTGCCTTGGGCTGTTATCATGCAGATCTGGGAAATTAGGTCAAAAATGGAGAAAAATCTTAAATGTTTCAAAGTGCCTCAGTTTAGACCCCTCAGTTGGAAAAACTTAGTCTGTGCGCCTAGAGATATTGGTTGGCACTATTTAATAAATTAAAATGTACTTAAATAGATAAGAATTTATCTGGAGCTCATGCTCCATGGACCATTATGATACTAAATGTGAAAAAGTTTGAAAAGTCACTTGTTCCATAGTAACCATAATGCCTATTGAATATGTTGTTTATAAAATCCTAACAATTAACCCCACATGACCTATAGCAAAATAATAAATATTTTTAAGAGATTGAAATCAAGTTGTGGGTGGGAAACTGTAATTAAATGTCCTGATGTCTCTATTTAAAATCAGGCTCATATGGAAGTATTAACAGTGGTCTTTCTTTTGTAGATGTGTCTGTATTTTGAAGTTTCAGGAAGTTCTTATAGGATTGTCATGGAGCCATTTTATGTGTGCTGTGTCTCAGCTTATAAACAGTGCCATGAAGGTACCCCATTAATTAGCTGAACACTCAAGGGGTTCAACTTTTCTTTAAGGGTAGGCTAGGGGTATGTCTACAGCTGTAACAGTAGTTATTGGCTTTGGGAAACGAAGGAACCATACTGCTTGATGTAGTTTGTACCTATGAACAACATCAAGTGTCTAGAACCAGAAAGTAAGCATTAGTGTACTATCAGTACCTGTGTGTTGCACCTATATTACTTAATGTCCTGTAAAAGAAACTGTGGTGGAAGTGGAACAAATGAAACCACCTGAATCCTGTAGTCTGGAAATAAATAATGAGGAATCAGCTGTAGTATAAGTAATATTTACCTTTTTAAAGTATATTTCTCTCTGAAGATTTCTAATTACTTTACAAACATTAATGAATGTGTCCTTCCAGAATCTTGTGAGGTAGTAAACTTTTATTCGCATTTTACTGCTGTGCAAAGTAAGGTGCCAGGGAATCCAGTGACTTACTCTAGAGCCCATAAAAATTCTATCAGACAAAAAAAAAACACCTTACAATCAAGTACGAGCAAAAAATGTTGTTACGCTTATATGGAGAGGTGCTAGTCAAAGACTGCATTATAATAAACATACAGAGAGGAGCTGTCTGCTACAGATAAAATCTCTCAGGTAAGATTTGTGACCAATGCTGGTTGCTATAGAAACTATCATGGCAGTTATTTACAGCTTCCAGTGCTAACAGGTGCAAAAAGCATCCATTAAAGGCCTCATTTTTTCTATCGGTTGCAAGTATTCAATTTAGGTAGACTTTCCTTTGGGGAGAAATCAGTCTCTTGGTTAAGTATCAGAGGGGTAGCTGTGTTAGTCTGGATCTGGAGCAGCAACGAAGGGTCCTGTGGCACCTTATAGATTAACAGAAAAGTTTAGAGCATGAGCTTTCGTGAGTAAAGTAAAGCATCTGAAGAAGTGAGTTTACTCACGAAAGCTCATGCTCTAAACTTTTCTGTTAGTCTATAAGGTGCCACAGGACCCTTCGTTGCTGCTACAGTCTCTTGGTTGTTTCTCCTACTTCCATGAAATCGGAATAGTGATTTGCCCACATTCTGGTTAAGACAGGGCCCTTAAAAATAAATGTTTTAGAATCTATAGAAGTATTTCTCAATGACCAGTCTGTCAACTGGCTCCACTCCCTGAGATCTCCTTGACAATTTAGGAAGACAGCAAATGGGTCTCTGTTAACAAAAAGGTTAAGAAACGCAGATCTCTGGTATGTTACCCTGCCATATTGTGAAGATTTCAATGTATATAAAATTTTGAACCTGAAGTACTTCATGGTAACCCAAACATTTTTGACAACTGAAGTAGATGTTTTTCCAAGCTTGTAATATGAGCTGTTTTTCTCCCCATTTCCATATACTTTGTCACATTAACTGGATTAATAAAAGAACACATATAGTTACACATTTTATTATTCAGCTCATCAAGCTTGAATTGTTCTTTAACTTTTCTTGTATCATATTTTCTGGTAAAAGGAGACTATAGTATTCCACTAAAAATGCTTTCTCCTGTGCTATGCTTGCACAGAAAGTATACTGTTGGTCTAACAAAACATTGAGAACGTATTAATCTGTGACTGGAAACATACATACACATTTAAAATATTTCAAACATATGTTAGATTTTAACAGAGAGAAAGCCGTGCTAGTCTATACACTATCAAAACAAAAAGC
This sequence comes from Carettochelys insculpta, assembly GCF_033958435.1. Lineage (NCBI taxonomy): Eukaryota > Metazoa > Chordata > Testudines > Carettochelyidae > Carettochelys > Carettochelys insculpta. The sequence goes on from NC_134155.1 coordinate 6,504,601, forward strand.
AGTCAAGTAGCACTTTAAAGACTAGCAAAATAGTTTATTAGGTGAGCTTTCGTGGGACAGACCCACTTCTTCAGGCCATACCCAGACCAGAACAGACTCAATATTTAAGACAATATTAAATATTGAGTCTGTTCTGGTCTGGGTATGGCCTGAAGAAGTGGGTCTGTCCCACGAAAGCTCACCTAATAAACTATTTTGCTAGTCTTTAAAGTGCTACTTGACTGCTTTTTGTTTTGATTGTTAGATTTTAGTGTTTGGTCAGTTGTGAACAATGGGAAGTGGAGATTTCACTATATGTTGTTTGGCATACAACTTATATATTATAATGAAAAATTAAATTCAAATATACTTGTCAACTTTGCCTTTTTTTCCAGTTATGATTTCATAAATTCTAGATGTTCATGCTTCAAGCAGGAAGAGCTCTTTTTGAATGAAGCCCCAATGAAGCAGTTATAGGAAAAATTTAGCAACGTCTATGGCACGAGTACAATGACCTCATTCCTCCTGCTCCATAAGAGTGGCACCCTTTTGTACTAAAAAATAGTACCTTTCACAGCATTTAAACACATACATATATTCAAAAATACAATTTCAACCATAATGGCACTGAGTGTGTCAACTTGACGCTAAGCTGTAAATGAAAATCCAACTCCCTGAATCCGAAAGAAAAAGGAGATGATGTTCAGCAAACCAGGGCAGATCCCATTCTGTTTGATCAGTGGAGCAGTTATTTCAAGATTGTGGCTCCCTGCATGTCCTCATTGAGAAACACCTTACTTGCAATCCATCACAGTTAATTTATAGTAACTTTTCTCTGAACTGTTGGAATGGAGCACGAAGACAGGGGAGGGTTCATAACATAGCCAAGACCCTTGTGGATATAACAGCACCCTGGATTGTGCCCAGAAACCAAATGGGTGGGAAGCTGCATTCTATGCTAGTTAAAGTGCGAGTGCTCTTCAAGAGCACATAGAGCTTGTTTCAGGAATCTATCTGAAAACCACGAATGTGTTGATTTATTGATACCCTAAATAGCAACATCTATTCCATCAGCATCATTGCTACCTTATCCAGGTTCATCTTCAGTCCTCTACCTCTCATCCAAGCTCCAGAGGAAATACACTGTCATTAGATTGAAGGCAAATAGCCTAAATTGTTTTGCAGTTACCCATCCTCCCTTTGCTCATGTGCTTTTAGAAATTTAATTACGTCGCTAAAGGATGAAAAGGAAGACAACAGAGCCTTCTGGGCAGATGTGCAATTGCCCAATACCTCCCTCTTAAAGGAAAGAATGGAAATGGAATTGCTCATGTGCAGCTTCCATTTATTTTCTGTTAGCATCTGCAGGTACAATATTTCCATGGTAGTATCAAAGGTTGATGAAAGATTTACAATGCATGGACACCTGTGATTTAATTATTAATCAAGAACAGCTCCCTATTTGCCCCAAATTATGGTTTAGGATCAAAAGTGTATGAGAAGTCTTGTTTTATCTGGCTCATGTACCAATTGTTCAGTAAGATCCTCTAAAAAGGAAAATATGAAATGTGACATCTAAGGTTAGTGTATATCTGTATGCTGATTGTCTAATATACAAGACCCATAAGCAGTTGTATTGAAAAATTCCCACGATTTCTTATAGCAGAAACAATTGTCCTCCTGAATATAAAATTTCATTCTGAACATAATAGTAAACACTCAGAGCTTATACTCTTCATAGCCTTTCAACTGTGAAGGAGAGGGATGTGGCGGGGGGAGGATACAGAATATACATTCCATCTGCTATATTTCTTGTTACAGTTGATCTATGGTCCTATATAAGTAATTAACATAAGTGAGTCCAGGTCACACTCTCATGAGGATTTATAGGCAGGCAATTTTAAAGCTAAAACATATGGGGGTTTGAGTTTTCTTAAATACATTTTTTTATTTAAAAGTTCAAAGGATTTTGTGGAGTCAAGTGATGTATATTAGCTCATGTATATATCTTGTTCTACTTTTGTCTTCTTTTGCTCTTCCCCATTACTGTGTTATATTCACTCACTGTATCTTGTTTTCAGTTAGATGGTAGATTTGAGGCAGGAACCATGTCTAGCTGTGTGTTTGTACAGTGTCTAGCACAGTGAAACCCCATTCATGATCATGGCCTTTGAGCATTACTTTTAATTATATTTAAGTATACATACTAAGAATATACAGCATATAAAACGTTACTTTTTAATATAAAATTTAGAGAGATGCTGAAATAGTTAATACTGATTACATATGAAACATCAATAGATACCTACTTAGAGATTTAAAATTTTCTATGTAAAATAGCTTTGTCTGAGGGAAGGAACTGATTGGCTGGTAAGTAAATTCAGCTTCTGTATATTTCAATAGACCACCATAAGTTTGAACTTGTTAGCTACAGAACTTTTTATCAATATGCTCACAAAAAGAAAGGAAAATTAGTGTGGGCAGGGGCTGGAAAGGGAATGGCACATAATTTTCCTTTATGTAATGTATTTAGAGAACAATTACTGAATTTAAAGCACTTTAATAAAGTATGTCCGTACAGCAGTGTGAGCCTAGAGTTAGTGGGATTCAAGTCAGCTGACCTGTGTCAGAGAACTCTGGGCTTGAGCATCTACGTGCATTTTAACCCTAGGTTAAGGATATTCTGACTCATGCTGAAATCAAGGACTCTGGTGTCCACACTGCAGTGCACAGACCAGAGTCAAAGTAACACTGTCACAGAGCTTCTAGTGTTCCCTTCTACTTCACTCTTCACACTGTCACTACAGATGTGGAAAAACTCTGCTGCCCAACTGTTTCCAAACTGTGACAGTATTATTGATTGGACTTAGGTGCTATAAAGAGCAGACAAACTGGACAATCAGCTCTCTTGGTAACTGTCGCAAGAGATTGCAGGTAGAGAAGGCTTTATACTACATTGGGAGGCTTTGCAGAAGTTTGGAGGTTGGCTCCCGCTCTCTGCCCTGGGAGGACAGGCACAAGATACAGAGAATGGAATGGGACCAACTGGCTGCTCTGTAGGGAGGGTGAAGAGGGTGGACAGCTGAGCTCGTGACCCAGCATGTCTGGGAAGGGATGCCTCCCAAATGCTGGTGGCTGGGAGCCAGCTCCTGCCTGTCAAGCTCTACACAGCAGCAAAGGAGGAGCCAAAGCTAATGCCATGAGAGCCCATGAGGAAGTTTCGAGGCTGGCTCCCACTTGCCATCCTGGCCTTGCACACTTCTTGGGCACCCCTGCACATGCAGCCTTGAGAGGCAGGGCTGGGGCAGTGGTGAGAAAGTAGACTATGGATCTATAGGGAGGGCGAGTGGAGTGGCTGCCCTGCAACAATGGGGAGTGGCCAGTATGTTGTGGGTCCTCCCTTCCCTGGCCAGACTGAGCTGGGAGTTCTGCTACTCCCTTCCCTGCAGAATAGCCACTCTGACCTTTTGTACCTGAGCACCTTCTGCCCTCTATGGGGCTGTGTGTGCAAGGTTGTCTGGGTTGCATGCACTATTAGGGTGGCAAGTGGTAGTCAGCCCCAAAACCTCCCTCCAGCCTCTCGCAGCTGTGGATCCAGCTCCTTCTTGTTGTGGGGGAAGTTTTGGAGCTGGCTGCCTGGGTCCTGCTGTCCACACAGCAGAGGAAGGTAGGGAAAGCCCAGAAGCAAGGCCTAAGAATGAGTGGCACCAACCAACTGCCCTCCAAGGAAGGAGAGAAGCAGAAGTCCTGACTCAGCATGGCCAGAAGATTAGGTTTGAGACTGGGTTTTCATTGCTGTGTAGACATACTCTTAGAGCTCTTTCGGAGCCTTAAGCTGACAGGTTTCCTTCCTGCAAGAGACAAACATTGACATTTGTGATCCACGCCTCACACTCACTTCAATTTTGTCTGTTCTTTTCAATGTCAGAGAATTGCTGCCATTTTCAGTCTGAATTTTAAATTCTTCAGAACTTCTCTTTGAATTTTTGCAGAAGTTGAATTTTTTATCAAGGCAACTTCTACATCAGGTCTGGTTCTTCATATCTGTGCAGCTGTGAAATATTCCTATAGTTCTGCTCTTTCTACATGGGGTAAGTTAAATATAATATGAACAGAGATAAAGCAGTAGCAGGGAGGTGTGATTCTTTTTACCCTATTTTAATAGTATTTCAGTAAATAAAATGCCCTTTTTTAGTACAACTACTATTTAGAAAAAAACAAATGCCAGATTAATATTGCAGTCTAGTGAAACATACGTATAAGATGGAAACAGTGCATCTCACACAGAAAATTATCTCCTAGCTTCATGTCTTATTCTTACATCTTAAACGTACAATAATGTACAAACACAATCCTTTCACTTGTATTTTGAAAGTATTTTTAAATTAGGATACATTTTACATTTATTAAAATGAAAATGTAGACAGTTTTTGAAGGCTAATACATTACTGGGAAACAAACTGATATTGTGCAACAAAAATGCATTTATGTTAAAATCAGTAGCAACTCTACCAAAAACACTCTATAAAAGAGAATATCAGAAAGTGAAAAGATTACTCAGAAATCTAAGATGCTTTTAAACAAGATTAAGATAAGGGCCATTAGGGTTCATGTCGCCGACCTGTCTGCATTAAGATATATCTTGCCTGGTGCCTGCATCTGAGATGATTCATTCAATATGTGTCATATCAAAGTCAAAGTATCCAGCAAGGAGAAGAATGCTAATACTTATAAATTTTAGTGATGATCCATCATGGTGAGTTAACTGACCTTTCTTTGGGAGCTGTTTACAATAGATTGTAATATTTTAGTCCTGTCTATGAGCCCTTGTTGATTTCCCTTGAATGTTGATTCATTAAAATGATTAAAAATAAAACAGTTGTTCTAAATGTTTCGAGTTTCAGTTTACAAGTTTCACCAATATGAAGAAAATTATTAGACAATTATGCATGGTATATAGCTTTTGTTTTTCTCTCTGATTTTCTTCACCTTTCAAAAGGCAAATGTCTTCCACTGATTCAGACTCTAATCATATTTCCTCTGCATGTGATGTTCAGAACCTTTTCCAATATGTTTTAACTTTTCAGTTGGTCTGGCAAAGTTCTGCTTGACAGTTGTGGGGTGATGGTATGTACTGTACAGTACATGGTACCAAATTGCTGTTTATACTGTGTGTTGAAGAGATTTCCGTGACATCATAATTTCCAATCTAAAATTATATAAAATAGTTTTGAGGGTTTTTTTCTTGAGAGTCTCTTAGAGATTGTTGAACTTGTTTCAGGCCTTAAAACGAGTTTATCTAAAGCCTGTATTGAAATTACACCCATAATTCTGCCTTTAAATTGTAATTTTCACAGCTGTGTGTTGTAATACGTAACTGAAAGTTGTTTGAGGTTCAGTCTGTAACTGTTGTCATACTGAATCATTTTGGTCTGACAGATCAATAGCAAAAGTGGTAGTCATTATGACACAAATAGAATAAAAAAAAAAATCTGAAAATCCAGCTATCCTTTATCCTACTTTCACAAGTGTCCCTTCAGCCATATATAATTTCCAGCAATTGATCCAATTTTTGTTCTGGGGTGGTTTTGTAATGGAAAAAAAATGTAGAAGGCTTTCAACTTGATTGTGTTTTTCTAAACAATTTATATGTTTGTCAGCTGTGCTACACAGTTGTTATGGAGTTGTCTGGAGGTCCAGATCTCCTACTATATAATTTACTGACTCAGTATAATTTGAAAAATAATTTTACTTTCTCCATACTAACAATTACAATATAAAGACAAAACAAACAAAAAAAAAGTCCATAACCTCCATTAGACAGATCTTTGAGCTAAGCTTGGCCATATATATCCTATAGAAGTTTCTCACCATATCTTAATTTTAAAGGCACAGTCCTGTCCCTGCTGGAGTTTGCCTGACTCTTCACCAGGCATTTCAATAGGGAAAACATAAAAGGGAAATGCATCAGAATAATTGTCAATATTTACAGTAGGTAAATGGAGGAATAGGGAAAGTAATTAATGCTACTTCTAGGGTACAAGTAACTGTTGAACTCTGGTTCCATCATGGAGAAGCATAGAAAGTTACCCAGTTATGACCCCAGCTTGGTCCTCGAAATAGTAATTCCCTTAGTCAGGGGGATTTAATAAACAAACTTTTAGGCCACTATCACAGATGGAAATGAATTTGAGACCAAAAATATAGCTACCTGCAATCCGTAGGATGTGTGGATTTTTCTGAAAGTTCACATCACCTTAGGTTCCAAATGTAATTTTTAGGCACAGTATTTGGAATTTGTACAGTGAGAAAGGTAATAGATACAATAATTGTCTGAAAATGCATCCATTCCCTTATAGGTAGTTCTTTTAATAAGGTTTACAGATGTACAACTCACCAGTATTCCACAAAACTGATTTATTAATTTGTTGAAAAGAAGTTTTAACAAGGAGTCAATATTTGTCTACAACAAGGTTTTTAATAGTCAATTTCCTGAGTCTTGACTTATTATCTGATCGATTATTTAAAAGAGGATTTTTGTTAAAACTTGTTCTGAATTCTATTCTATTCTTTTTGTGGCTTATTGTAAAACAAAATGATCTTAAAAACAGAATCAAGGTGCAACAATGTCTTCACTGCACATATTGGTCTTGAATCTTGATTTAAATGTATGATATTGCTTGTTGACACAGTACATTTTAAGATGAAACTTTCCTTTGTGAAGAAATGGAGATCTTAGTGGTTGATCAGCACAAAAGTCTGTCATGGTATCTGTTATCACAGGCTTTCTTTGAATTGCTGTAATTCGGTAGAAATGTGTACAGGATCTAGAGAGAGGAATATATCTACAGTGTCCTCAGTTATAGACCACTGATGCATATCTCGTAGCTTAACTGTGGACAGTACCTTCCTGTCAGAAGACATTCACCCCCAACGCCCACCAGCAGATAAAGTATGAAAGAATTTAGGAAAAAGCGTTGGCTCACAAAGTGGTGGTTGTATTCACTTGCATGAAAACAGGTATCTAATAGGATACTAATGGGAATAATCAGAGTCAAGTTTTGGAAGAAAAGATTTTAAAAATCTTAGTTGATACTGTCAGGCCGGCCAGCTATCCATAATGAAAGCTTCTACTGAAGTCGAAAATTATAAACCAAATATTTCTCTTCTGGGACAAATTCAATTCAAATATGAAACTTAAAAAATTGCTTTTCTTGTGCAGCTGGGAGAGTGAAATTGGTTCAGTACTTTGTCATTGGGTATTTATGCAGTCCTACTCTCTCGGTTGTTTAAGTGCAAAAACTTTCACTGTTGAGAGGTAGAGGTTGTACAACTTGAAATAATGTGTTAAGAAAAAAAATTTCTGCTGCTTTTGCTGTCAGCATTTAGTGTTTTACAGCCTACTGAGAAACATTTGCATATACAGAAAAAATTGTTTGCCTTGTGGCTATCAAGTTTTGACTAAATGGCACTGGAAAGATGTCTTTCTCTCTGATGCCAGAGTCCAGACTTGGATAATTTTTTATGTTCAGTACATACTTTCCTTTGTTACCTTTTGCACCTTTGAGTCTGCATAGATGATAACTCCAGGGGTGCTGTGGGATTGGAACACCCATAGGAAAAAGAACTGTGGTTGCTGAGTAATCATTGTGTGCCTCCATCAGCTTCGCCCTCCCACCCCCCATGCACACTGTCTGCTGCCCACACTGGCAGGCCCTGACCTCTGCTCTATCACCTGATATTGACCACAATCAGCTCTTATGTGGTATTCAAGACTGGGGAGGACAGAGGATGCAGTGTGCTCAGGGGAGGAGGCAGAACTGGATGGGAAGGTGTGGGGCAGGAATAGATGAGGCAGGAGTGGGACCTTGGACAGATCTGGGATTTGAGTACCCCTTGGCACTTTTCAGTGTGTCTGCCTGTTGTCTGATGCATGAACCATTTCCGCAAAGGTACTTCTTGCAGTCAGTGCTGATTTCAAAATAGTGAGCACAATTTAAACTGTTTTCTCTTTCTAGTCATTACATTATAAGGGCGATGTTCCCTGTGAAACCAGTACATCAGGAGTTTGGAACTAATAGTTGGGATAAGTATCTCATTCTGATGGTATATCATACTTTATTTGAGACCTCCAGATTTATAGAGAATAGTGATAGTTTGTGTTTTTGAGACCATAACGTTGTCATGGTAACATGATATAACAGAATTGAATAGTTTCATAATTCCAATAAACTTTACAAAACCATCTTGATTATTGTATACCCATTCTAATCAGATTTGGGGTGGTATCTCATTGAGGTTCACTTGAAACAGACTACAGAAGTAATTCTATGTTTACTTTAATATTACAGGACCATAAATCTGTAGCTCAAAACCAAGGACCTTTTTAGCTTGTTCTATTCTTTTGGTTGAATAAATCATTTTTTTCCTCCCATTTGCTGCTTTCTCTATGGCTGTGTCTATACTACCACCCTTCTTTGAAGGAAGGATGGTGATTAGGGTGTTGGGAGTTTACTAATGAAGTGCTGCACTGCAAAGCAAATTCCCCCGCAACGCTTCGAAGTACCAGCTCACGTCGGTGCTTTTTTGAGGCGTAAAGGGACTTCGAAGTTGCCGCGGTGGGTAGTTTGCTTAATGAAATGCTGCATATGCAGCGCAGCACTTCATTAGTAAACTGTCAACAGCCTAATTACCATCCTTCCTTTGAAGGAGTGTGGTAGTGTAGAAAAGCCCTATAAATACTGAATGTGTTACAAATTTTTGAAGTTTTTAATGTTTTCTATGACCTGATCTTGCAAACAGTGGATAAGTAGTATTCGCGGAAATGGTGATTTTTCATATCTTGCCAGAAGTATTGATTGGTTAAAATGATAAACATTGCTTTAGTTCACCAGCCCTATCTCTTGTAATCCTAACTTATTTAAAACTTGATATTGCTCATTTACTTATAACTTCTGCATCTGTGTAACTTTCATTAAGTGCGTGGAATAAATGGTCCCAGGGCACTTTTAACTGAACCTTTCATCTCTTGATAACTAATCTCAATCCAAGTTTCACGGTGACCAACTTAACCATTGGGTGCTAAGCAGCTGTCTTGTGTGAAATAAATTAATCTCAGTCCAGTCACTAGAAAACATATCCCCATAATTTTAACTGACACCACTCTGTGCTCTAGCCTTGGCAGAGGCAGATTGTTTGGGATAGACTGGTCTGTATTTCACAGAGGTCAGGGTTGTGACATCAATAGGATAGTGTGGGGAGAAGACGGCGTTGTTGATCTCTCTATTGCATTTGCTGTGTGCATAGTGGACTTCATGTATATTTTATCTGGCATTTATACAGGTACTTATTTTGCTTTAAAGGAAATACCAAATTTAATTTTTCAGGTATGCCTTTACATGATAGATTGTCAGAATCTCTGAATTCAGATTTTGGCCTTAAGTCCTTTAGAAATCATCCCATTATGTCTGTCAGAGCTCATCATTGTCCTGTTTCCTGAGAACTGCAAAAAGTGGGTGGTGATTAAGGCCTTACCAAATTCACAGCCATGAAAAATGCATCACAGACTGTGAACTCTGGTCTTTTATGTGCTTTTACCCTCTACAATACAGACTTCATGGGAAAAAATGTTTCTCCACCTGGGGTTCCTGACCCAATAGGGACTCTCAGAGAGGTTACAATATTGCCTCCCTTATTTCTGTGCTGTCTTCAGATCTGGGTGGGTGGCAGATATTGTCCAGGCACCCACCTCTGACAGCAGCAGTGCAGAAGTAAGGATGGCAATACCATACCATGCCACCCTTACATCTGTGCTGGACAGCTAATGTGTGGTGCCTGTAGACTGAGGGCCTGGCTTTGCATGCAGCATCCTAGAGGTAGAGGCGGAAGTATCGGTCATTAAATTCTTGGCAGCAGTACACGCCCCTGACAGACATCTTTGGAGATGTTAACTAGTTTTATTACGTGAGGGAATGATGGCTGAAAGAATGGAGCTATTCCCTGCCACTTCCAAAAAAGAGCAGGAGACTCTTTAGATTCAATTTAAGCTGTCACTGGTGAGAAGTAGAAATGACCTGAATTTAACCTCGGACAATGTTGCACTCCTCCAGTGTAGCTCTGCAGAATCTGATGAAAAAGTCTTGAGTGTGCTTGTCCAGAGTTGTAAATATGCTACCAACTACGTCATCCCTGTGTACTACAGACAAATTGAGAATACAGTTTTGGTATTTGTTCTGAATGTCTGTCTCTTCCTTGTTGATAGGTTTGTAGTAGAAATAACTTTTTGAGGGACTCAGCAGTTGGAGTGATGGACAGATTGGAAGGAGAATGATAAATCTTCAGTTTCTTCTGAACTGTATCTATTAACACAATGGAAAGGTGTTGACTAGATTTCCATCAGAGGCACTGCCCTCAACCAACTGTTGTAGACATAGTTCTTGTAAAGGAGTCTACCAAACCTGCCTTGTTTTCTTCCTGACTCTGACAAAAAGAAGATAAAAACCTTCTGACAGCTTCTACTTATTTAATGAATTACCTCAATAAATTTACAAAAGATGGTAGTCTGTTTCGCTAGGCCTATTAAAAGCATTAAGATTTGAGCAATCGCTGTTAAAATGAGTAAATGGCAATATTACAAAGTTAAACAAATGCCAAAAAACATTTTCCAGAGTACTGGGATTGTAACAATACCATTAATGAGGGCAAAGAGGTTTTAATGCAATTTGCACATTCTTAAGTTTCAAAAAGAGGTTTTGAGTTAGTACATTATTAATGTGCCAAACATCTGGAACTGTGTAAGAGCCATAGACATTGAGCAAGTGCAGAGTTTCCCAATAGGTCTGATGCTGACTGATTTCCTCCCTAGCGAGATGCTTGTTTTAAGAAGTTTAAGACAGTAAAATGACAATATCCAGATAAGAGATAAGCATTCCACAGTGTGTCTTTGTGAGATGTAAGGAAATAAATGAGAAATCATTAAGTTTGTGGAGTCAGAAGGTGACTTTTGGAATTAAAGATGAAAATTAGATAAATTCACACCTCATGTCATTGTACTTGCTGTCACATTAGAACTTTCAAGTTATGTATGGGGACCTGATAATTACTTACTGTAATTATGGATAATTTAGGTTGGATTACATGCTGGATGGTGTTTTCCTTTTGCATTTTAAGAGAAAACAATGTCTTTCCTCTTCCTGTGCAACATCTTGTTTGCTGATGTTTAGTCATTAAACATTTCTGCGGGCAATCATGCAAACTCTAAAGAATGCAGATGACTCCACTTATGTTAGTAGTGCCAGTGACTTAAGTGGGAGTATTTGAATGTATAACTTTATTCACATCATTTAAATGTTGCAGGTTGGGATACCTTTGTTTGCACCAAGCATGTTATATTACAGAATATTTTACCTTGTAGGCTGTTTATGGAAATGCTGGGGGAAAGTTTTATGTATAATTTTCACTAGTCTGTATATTTTGTTGACTGAAGAACATTAGGCATTGGCATAGAAAACTATCGAGTGGAATGAGAGCTAGGTATGCTTCTAAATAGGCTGGTATGCGACAGATATGCTTATAAATAAATGCTGGTGCTCACTTTCTACATAGCTTTTGCTCATTATGCTGGAATGCAGGGGGTTCTCTTCCTGTATAAGTATAGCCGTAATTTGTTTGAGCCAAACAGCTGCAATTTCATTAAGTACAAAATAAAAAAAAATATATCTATATTTTTAGTGAAGGCTGTTGGGAACCACTATGCTATCATATTTGCTAATCCAAATTCTGTATAAATATCTAAACAAAATCAGAGAGATATTGGAAGAGTGAGTAAACGGCATATAGAAAATTCCATGCGTCAGTTGGCCAGCGCTAAAGAGACAATCCAGTGGATTTTTTCCAGTATTTTAGAGTGCTTGTTAGGTGATCACTTTCTGGTCAAGACTGATAGAAAAGGAGGGCCAGTTGCCAATTTCTAATGCTGTGTCTTTTGCCTTAGAAATATATATATAATGTAATTAAATATTGTAATATTATATTATAACATAATTGAAATATAATTAAATTAGTAAAGAGTATTTAATTTGATACTTTATGCCTGGTGCAAGAGGTGTTGTTTTAAGGACAAAAAAGGGGACCATAGCAGCCAGATTTATAGTGACTAAATCTGCACTTGTGCCTAATGTAGACATGGAATTTGTTGATAGGTGTCCATTGTTTTTCAAGAGTACTTACTGGTGAATTCCTCTGATCTTTAGCTCAGCTTCTACTTTTTCCATACATGGTTAAATGCCTATAAATCATATTAAGGGCCCTATCAAATTAACATCCATGCAAAACTCATTACAGACTATGAAATCTGGCGTCATCTACTGAAATTTGGCCTTTTGTGTGTGTTTACTCTGTACTATACAGATTTCATGCAGGGACCAATGTTTCTCAGACTGGGACTCCTGACCTGAAAAAGAGTTGCAGGGTTATTTTAGAATGCTCAAGGTGTACTTCTGCATTGGCTTCAGAGCTGGGCAACTGGAGAGCAGTGGTTGTAATGTTGGCCAGGTTCTCAGCTCTGAAGGCAGCACCCTGCCAGCAGCAGTGCAGAAGTAAGGGTGGAAATACCATACTCTTCTACTGCTGATTTCGGAAGTGGGTGGCCAGAGGTTGGTGGCTGCTGACTAAGGGTCCAGCTCTGCCAGTAGCAGCACAGGAATAAGGGATGCAGTGCCATACCATGCTGTCCTTACTTCTATGCTGCTGCTGGTGGTAGCCCTAACTTTAGAGCTTGGCTCCTGGCCAGCCGAGACGTACAGCTGCCCAGCTCTGAAGGTAATGCTGCTGCCAGCAGCAGCACAGAAGTAAGGATAGCAGTACCACAATCCACATAAAATAATCTTGCAACACCCCTGCACCCCAGCTCCTTTTTTTGGTCAAGATCCCTACGATTACAATACTGAAATTTCAGATTTAAACACCTGAAATGAAATTTACCATTTTAAAATCCGATAACCAGTGAATAGTCCAAAATGCACCATGAATTTGCTAGGACCCTACTCATAAATTGCATCTTTACTTTCACTGTTTTTAGCCTCATGTTTTTCCTCATTTAACAGTTTCAAGGCTCTGTAATATAACTAACTTGCTTGAGGGCATTCAACTCAATTCATGGAACAATTTTCAGACTTACTGTGTAACATTAGCTGACATAATTCTGCAAGATAGGGTAGCCATTACACATCTTATTGTGATTCCTGAAATTTAAAAACATCTGCAGTTTCAACTTTTTCTGTTTTGCTTGGATGTAGTTGAACAATATGGTGATAAAGTGTTTCAGTTAGTCATCTGCAACATCTAAAATAAGGGGATGGTAGGAGTTACACCCTCAACCATCCTTTAAAATTAGCACCTGAGGTGGGGGTGGGGAGAGCAAATCTGAGTGATATTAAATCCAGTATGCAGGACGGGAGGCAGGAATTGGTGCTTCCATGGACACAGCTGAATTAGACCCTAGGTCTTCTGTAACCTGAAATACAATCTCTGTCCTCAAATAGTCTCTTGTAAGCCCCCTACTTTAATGCCATCAACTCATTCAAGTCATTCCACCAATCTTCAATTTAGGAAGGAACTGACAGTTCACATTCCTGTACGATCAATTTCTGTACCATCCAAGAGGCCCACAGCAACCATATTTCCTTTGTTTCAGAAAGGCAAAACAAGTTCAGAATAGCATTTCAAATGAATAACTGAAATGCTGTTAAGTACATAGCCAAAAAATAACTTTAATTTTTAAAAGCTGATATCTGTTTTCTTGCACAGAATAGTTATTTCTTCACTTGCCTCAGATCATTTTTTAATCTGTCAAGTTGGTTTCTTTGCTTGGTTGGTTACTACTAATGGCTAGTACAGGTTTTGACCATCCAGGTTTCATACTGAGAAAGCAGTTGCAAAAAAGTGACCCTAATCCATTGGTTGATATCCAGTATTTTATTTAAACCATTTCCTGTCAATCCTGAAGAAAAATACCTCTTGAAAAATTTTCAGCAGAAAATCAGGGTAAGTTTTCATTAAACAGGGACTCTAAAGGTAGGCTGCATTATCCAAAATCACAAGTGGCTCATTGCTGACTGTGATGGTAGTGGAGAGCATCACATCAATTTGTCCTTATTGAAATAGGTCACACTTCTGGAGTACCCTGGCACCATGCACACTGACAGTATATCTGATGTAGATGGCCATGAATATGCCTCAGTGATCTGCAAAGGCCTGAATAATGTCCTTGCTTGAAGTGGTTGGAATATGGAGGTTATATGCATACCATGAGTCACACTAGCACATGTTGGGAAGCACAGCCACTCAAACCCACAATTATTTCATAGATATTTCAATTTTTTATAACCGTGGGAGACAACACAACATTAACTGCTTTGGAAATCTCCATGACCACTCTGCCAAGTGTGAATTTCCTACCCCTGAACAGATTGTTACTAAATATGCAGCAGCCTGTCCCCTTTACCTTACCAAGCCTTCTCTCCCGCCCCCTTTCTTGATTTACTGGACACCACCTTACTGCCTTTCTCCTTTTCTTTATTACTTCAGTCTTTGACTCATACTTCTTTCTGGATCCTTGCCTACTGGATGAGTCTAAGGCCTGGTTTACACTAGGGGTCGAAGTCGATCCCAGAGACGCAGTTCTAGCCATGCCATTAGCATAGCTAGAATTGACGTATCAGGCTCAACTTTGTTCCCTGGCGTGGATCAGGGATTTTCGGGCTCGAACTGACATCCCTTACTCCACGCATCAGCGTGGAGTACCAAGGTCGATGACCGAGCCCAGAGAGAGATTTTGCCTCATCTTCACATGTGGCAAAATTGATGCCCAGAAGATCGATCGTGGTGCACTGACCCCTCCTACCCCTGCATAAGTACAAATGTACCTTCTATCTTGCTGTTTTTGTTCTCAGTAACGTCTCCCAGATACAGCCTTTCCTGTCCATCCACATAGCCAATACTGTTGTCCAGGCTCTCAACATCTTGATTACAGCATTATTCTTTTCTCCAGACTTGACAAATTCAATCTTATCTTGTCCATATCCATTCAAATGCTGCTGCGTTACTTTGACGGTGCCACTGCTCCCTTTGTGTCATTCCTCTAGTTCCCCTATCTATGCCATATCAAACATATGTCATTTCAACACTGTTCACATCCTTTGTCCCCCTAACTTACCATCTTGAATTCAGTATTGTGACGTTGACTCCTGTTTCTGGTCAGCTTATAATATCAGTCTCCTTTGTCAACTGGTTAAATTTTCAACAAACATCTTTGTTTTTAAAACCCATGCTGTTCTTTGTGCATAAGGGAGTTCCCCTTAAACAACTGTAAAGCTACCTCATTAACCTCTTTCAGATTCTTTCTTAAAACTCTCTCCTTTGCCTTGATGTGTGAGAAACTCGACAAGGATTGGGCCACTGGCTTACTTAGATCTTTGCATAACATGCTGACCAAACCTGTCTTCTTGTTTCCCTGTAGCATCCATCAGTTTGTCTTTATCCATCTGTTTTATTTTATGCTGAGATGGTAAGGGCAGGGAATTTTTGTTTTGTTTTGTTTGCACAGCATCTACCACTCTGGGGTTTTGGTCCACCACTGAGGCTGCAGGTTCTACAATAATAAAGCCAGAGTTTGGGCTTGAGAGAGACAGTCAGCACTAAAAAGTCAGCATTAGACAACAGTTGCTATGTAATGATAAGAGCATCTAACACACTAGGGCTACGTCTACACGTGAAGCCTACATCGAAGTAGCCTATTTCGATGTCTACACGCCAAAGTAGCACACATCGAAATAAGGGTGCCAGGAACAGCTGCAGACAGGGTCACAGGGCAGACTCAACAGCAAGCCGCTCCCTTAAAGGGCCCCTCCCAGACACAGTTGCACTAAACAACACAAGATCCACAGAGCCGACAACTGGTTGCAGACCCTGTGCATGCAGCATGGATCCCCAGCTGCAGCAGCAGCAGCCAGAAGCCCTGGGCTAAGGGCTACTGCACACGGTGACCATAGAGCCCCGCAGGGGCTGGAGAGAGAGCATCTCTCAACTCCTCAGCTGATGGCCGCCATGGCGGACCCCGCTATTTCGAAGTTGCAGGACACACAACGACTACACGGTCCCTACTTCGACGTTGAACGTCGAAGTAGGGCGCTATTCCCATCCCCTCATGGGGTTAGCGGCTTCAACGTCTCACCACCTAATGTCGATGTTAACATCGAAATAGCACCCAACACGTGTAGCCGTGACGGGCGCTATTTCGAAGTTAGTGCTGCTACTTCGAAGTAGCGTGCACGTGTAGACATGGCTTAGGGGAATTACTGTGGTGACTGTGTGATAACTATTTCATTAACCCAGCAAAAGGAGATTTACATTTTCCTGTCTACCATCTAAATTTTAGATGGTTCAGTCTAAAATACATTCTTTTGTAGTTTAATTCTCATCATATAAGGGTAAAGATTTTATTTGATTTTGTAAATTATTTTGAAAAGAAGTGTAAGGTCACTTTTAACTCTTTTTCCCTTATTAGAACAGACTTGTAATAAGGTAGGAGGATATCTGCATGTGAGCGCCACTCTCCTTATACAGCTGTCTGTTGCAACAGTTCTTCTCATAGATAATCTATTTTACTTTAGTTGGGAACCCAGCAAAACCTCACTCTCAATGTTGAAGACACATTTTTATAATATCTTAAATGTTTCCTATTCTGGAGTTGATGCTACAATGAGAAGTGAGTGTATTTAGATTATGTATAATATATATGAGACTTACTAGTGGTCTATAAATATGATTTTATCCTTTACATTATTTAGTGTTTGAGGTCAGGTTATGCATTTAATTAGTCACTATTTTCTGTGGAAAAAAACTTATACAGTGTACTGTCATCTGTTAGAAAACTGGAGTGTGCAACTACTCCTGAAGATATGAAAATAAAAGCAGAGCCCTGATTATGGGGATGCCGTTGTAGTCCTGACATAATAAATATGCTCTGCGATTGGGCCGTTTACATGTGGGCCAGCTGCTAGAATTCTGCACAGTAGACACTGATAGCAGTTAAAATCTGTGTTTAATTTCATCATCTTCATCAACAACCATGGGCTCAGCACTCATTGGTGTCTGATGTCTCCCTTGCATAATGCCAATATGGTGCTGTTGGCTTTCAGGAGATTGAGGTGTGCTTTGGGTGCTACCCTATCCTCATGCTGTGAATGGTAGTGGGTTCTTTTTACAGCTTATTGAATGGTTACAATGATCAGCAGGGGCTTGCAATTTCTGAAGTGCCCTGTGATGGTTGCTTTTTACATGGGGCAGTTGTTTTCCAGCAACATCGGCACAGCACGTAAAGGAGAATTTGTAGTGACATTCAGTGACTGATTATTAGACACATGTCTCAAAAATTACATGCTATGCGGGTAGATTAACTTTTCCTCTGAATTTCATATGCTGCATAGCAATGTAGTTTAATATTTTATTGCACTGTTAGTTTCAATATCTTGACCATACAGCGTCAAGAAAATAAAGTAAAAATCCATTATTGATTCTCTCTTCTTGGTTCTGCCTTGTTAAATTGCAGCAAGCTGAATTGGAGCATCTTACATAACACTCAGTTGGATTACATTTTACTTGCATGTTGTTCTTACCATTTAAGCAGAATTTGCATGGGAAATTAGGGTTTGTCCAAGTCAAAATGCTGTACTCAAATATTGAATGTAAGAGTCTAAACAATAATTTGCAATCATTGTATTATTCAGTATTTTAACTGCAAAGGAAGCAGGAATAAAAACAAGAGTTAGTAATAAAGAACAGTGCAACCTAGGAACATTTCTTTGTTAAATAAAACTGCTGTATACATCTTGCCTCGGTTGTTTTGACCTTACCATTGTTCTGTACCACTGCAGCCTACAGAGTTCCCACTCCCTTTGGCATTTCTTAAAGGTTCACTGCCTGATGTGATTGAGATGTGAAAAATCAATGTACCACTAGACTGATCACAATCTTACGATGTTTATATTCCAACCCCTGTCTTTGAGGTTTGTTACTAATGCATTAATGAACAAAGGTAAGATGTCAGCTGAAGGAGATAAACTTGTAACGTAAAACAATTTATTGCGGTGTTGATAGTGACCTTGTAAATTTATGTAGGTTTCAGTGCGTCAGCACTCAGTCCAAAGGACTGGTGTTGCATCCTTCAAATGCAATTAATATTAATTTTCATCTTATGCACAGTCTCTAGTTTCTTATAACTCTATGCATCTCTGAGAGCCTAAGGCAGAGACAGAGGATTGCACTGGCACATAGACTAGACTGATTTTTCACCCCTTAGTATTTTTTCCAAGCCATGTTTGAGACCGAACAAAAAGGTTTTTACTGTTTCAGCCCATGCTATGCCATACATGGGGTGAAGGGAGACTCTCCAGTTATGTTAAACTATCACTAAAATATAGATATATAAAAAATACATACACACACATACACATTAAAAAAATCCTGATTTGTGTGTGACTGTAGTAAACCCCAACAATTTTAACGAAGAGTCTAAGGGGGCTTGTTACTTTCATGGACACAGTTCCCGCAAAAGAAAAGAGAAGACAGCCCTGAGAATACATATTTGAGCTGCACATTGTGCATCACCACATATAACAGCACGTAAAAAGTTATATATTTGGGTGTCCTGTTAATTTTTTTTTTTATTTTAATGTTATGTGAGTAGGCCTTTGAAATCCATGCGTAAAACTGAGCTGTGAATCTGGGGGGAAGTAGTTTATAATTACATTAAAATTTAGACGGTTATATAGCATATTCACTGCAAATTCACAAAATCTTTTTAAATTTGTTTAAATTGTTATATAAATATAAAGAGTGGCAAGAAAACAAATTTTTCATAATCAACACTTGTATAATTTTGATCATATTAACATGGTGTTTAAACTCAAAGGAAGGAAGTAATTCGACAGTTAATGACTATCCAGACTGATGCTGCCTTGGTTATGCTGACTGTATTCTAGTTCTTTTTGCTTGGTAGGCAAAAGGATAAAACATGGGCTTCTTTTTCTTCTCTGCTAATATATCGTATAGGAAAAGAATATTGGCTAGTGTTTCGATCAGGAGTTGGAGTTAAGGTTTCCTAGGTTTCTGGCTTTGCTGCTGGCTTACTGAGTGACCTTGGCCACTCTCAATCTCTCATGCTTCAGCTTCACCTGCTTGTAAAAGGACCCTATTGTGAGGCTTAACATTTGTGAACAGCTTGAAAATTCTTGCAGTGAAAGTCACAAGGAATGTTACAAAGTAAGGCAGTCAAGTAATTAAAAAAATGTCGTGATTAAAAACATTAGTCTTGATTAACCAAGTGAGTAATTTTGGTGTTAAACAATAATAGAATGCCATTTATGTAAATATTTTTGAATGTTTTCTGCATTTTCAAGGACATGCATTTCAGTGACAACACAGAATGCAAAGTATATTGTGTACTTTATTTTTGATTGCAAATATTTGCTCTGTTAAACATTTTTTTTTCAATTCACCTAATACAAGTACTAAAATGCCATCTCTATCATGAAAGATGAACTTCCAAATGCAGAATTATGCATAAAATAATTGTATTCAAAAATAAAACAGTGTAAAACTTTGGTGCCTAAAGTCCACTCAATCCTTCTTCTCGTTCAGCCAGTCACTCAAACAAATTTGTTTATATATACAGGAAATAATGTGGCCTACTTCATACTTAATGTCATCTAAAAATGAGAAAAGACATTCACCAAGGCACTTTTGTAGCAAACATTGCAAGGTATTTACATGCTAGATAGGCTAAACATTCATATGCCCCTTCATGTTTCAGCTACCATTTCATTGGACATGCTGATATGCATTACAAAAATAATGCGTTAATTACATTTGTGACTGAACTCCTTCCGGGGCTGGGAGAGGGGAGAGAATTGTGCATCTCCTGCTCTGTTTATCCACGTTCTGTCATATATTTCATGTTGTAACAGTCTTGGATGATAACTCAGTATCTGTTTTAAGAGCTTTCACTGCAGATGTTTCAAAACACAGATTGTGAGATTTCTAAAAATATCTACAGCGCTCGACCCAAGCTTTAAGAATCTGTAGTGCCTTCCAAAATCTGAGAGAATCCATGTGTGGAGCATGCATTCAAAAAATCTCAAAAGAACAGTACTCCAATGCAGAAACTACAGAACCTGAACCACCAAAAAAGAAAATCAGCCATCTACTGATGGCATCTGACTCAGATGACAGAAATGAACATGTATTGGTCTATACAGCTTTGAGTCATTTTCAGGGAGAATCATCATTAACATTAAGTCCTCTGGAAAGGTGGTCGAAGCATGAAGGGGTGTGTGAATCTTCAGCGTAGGAGAGGGAAACCCCCAGCCTCCAGTCCGAATCAGGACCACAGCACGTCTGGATGAAGACCCTGAGGTTCGGGGCTCCTGTCAATGACCTCTAACCTGCAGTGTTGTGGAGGGTGCAGAACCCCCAAGCCTCACGGTCCAGATCAGGCAACCCATGCTCTGGATACAGATTGTGGGCTCTTCTGGGGGCTGTGGGAAGTGGCTCTGGGCTCTGGCTCCGCTACTGGTTGCTGCTGTTCTCCCAAGTGGGGAGAACAGCAGTGGCCTACTACCGCTTCTGTGATTGGCTGGTAGAAATTCCAACTAATCAGAGCAGTGGAGGACAGTTCCTGGAGCAGGGGGGAGGAGGCAGCAGAGCTATATGCATCCAGGGGTGATGCAAAAGTAAGTGCACGCCTATTGCCCAGACTGCACATCCCCAGACAGCTCCTGCTCCTCCCTCCTACCCTGACTCCCCACCTCACGTGACCCTGCATCCCAAACCTTCCACCCCCTCAAGCTCAGATCCCCAACCCCCTCCACACCCCTTTCCTGCCCAGGCTCCCCACCCACACCCGGCTTCTGCTCCTACCTTCCTGACCCCTCCCTTAAGTCCTTAAATTATGTAATTTTCTTTAAATGACATCTTTACTTACCTATGTGCCTACAGCTTTCATCCAGAACACATCAAATAATCCATTGTCTATAGCCAAGCCCTAAGATGCAACCACACTTGCTCCAATCCCTCATATAGAGACAAACACAAGATCTCTATCAAGCATTCTTAAAACCATAATAACTATCTGGAGAAATGAGGAAACTGGTTTACCAAGAAATCACCTACTACAGGACAAACCCAACACAGAAAGCAACAGAATGCCACTGGCCATTACCTACAGTCCCTAGCTAGAACCTCGCCACATCAAGAATGTATAACCTATCTGAGATGATGGTGCCTCGCTCACACAGTTCCTTGGGAGCAAAGCCTATCCTCAGTTATAAACAGTCCCCTAACCTGAAACTAATATATACCACCCACTACACACCACACAACAGAAACACTAACCCAGGAACCAGTACATGTAACAAACCCCATTGCTAACTCTATCAATGTATTTACACCAGGAATACGATTATAAAACCTAACCACATCAACTATACGATCAGTGGCTTGTTCATTGCACATCTCCTAATGTGATATATGCCATCATGTACCAGCAATGTGTCTCTACCATGTACGTTGGACAAACCAGATTGTCTGTACACAAAAGAAAAAATGGACACCAGTCAGATGTCAAGAAAGATAACATTCAGAAACCAGTAGGAGAGCACTTCAGTTTTCCAGAAGACACAGTAACAGACTAAAAGGTTGTCATACTTGAGCACAAATACTTCAAAAATAGACTGCAGTGTGAAACTGCTGAGCTAGAATTCATATGCAAACAACATAATCAGAATGGATATGAATAGGGACTGGGAATGGCTATCTCATTACAGTGAGACATTTCCCCCTTTAGGTATCCTTATCAACTATTGCGTGTGGGCCACATCCACCCTGACTGAATTAGGCTCATTAGCACTGATCTTCCACATAGTAATGTAATGTTCTTGTCCTTGTATGAATGTATATATTCTTGCCACACCTGAAGCTTCATGTATCTGGTGAAGTGAGTTGCTGCCCACGAAAGCTTATTCTGATAAATTTTTTAGTCTTTAAGGTGCCACGGGAGTCCTCATCGGTTTTGTTTAAATTATGTAGTTTCCCACAGGGTAAGGCTGTTTACATAGTATCTTCTACAGATTAAATCTCTCTAATTTGGGACTCTCTTGTCCAACGACATCTGTAATCTGGCATGATTTTAGTTAGCTGGATGACCACTTATGATGGCCATGGCCAAGCTTACCGTGGTCCCATAAAGTTTCTTTACAGTCATCAGTTCTGGCTCTGTGTTCTTTGTTGTTGTGTAGCTGTAATTTACCTGTAAATGTCTTCCAAGAGGCCAGTAAGCCATGGAAGTGTTGGTAATGTGCTAGACAGCATTGACCTCCCATGGTTCAGCAAATTCTCTCGTTTGCCAGTGGTCAGGTCCTGAGGGAGCCAGATGAGAGAGATTTAACCTTACTTGCTTAATTGCTGTTGACTGATGTGTATGTTGCTGTTATTAATGTGTATGTTGCTGTGGAGGATCATCATTTGCTTTGGCTTACTTGTGGGAAGTCTTTCTTGCTGTGCATTTGAGTATTTTAACATTGGTTTAATTCTCTAACCTTTTAACATAGGTTTTATTCTGTAAATTGGGCCCAAAACTATCCTAAATTAACCACATTCCTGCACAACAGATACTTTTTAACCCACTTTGGGAGCCCAGTCTGATATTTTCCTTTTAAATTGCAATTCACTTTCCTTCATGTTACCCAGCCATACAGACCATTACGCAAAATTTGGTGATCAGGGGTTGAGAATGGGAGGATTTTACATTGTGCTATGTTGCTAACTTACTATATGACACTAGGCAAATTACTTAATCTTTCTGTCTTCTCTTCAGTTTCCCATTCTGTAAATGAGGGGTAGTCATGCAAACTTTTTTATAAAATGCATTGAGATCTATAAATCAAAGGTGCTACTATAAATATTTACTTTATTTTTCCTCTTAACAAGGAAAGGCAACTGAAAGTCAGATCCTGCTACTACTGTCCTCTTGTTGGAACCAGTTCGCCATGACACACATCAAGTTACTTCAGCTTACCTGGGCAGCAGTACAGCATTCTCAGGCTGGGTTGGCCCAAGGCCTAGGACTGAAGTCTGTTTTGAATCAGTTTTCCCACATGGCACTGTGCTTCACTGCTAACATGCCACTAAGCCTATTTTGTCTTTCTTTTTTGTTTGATTGCTCTGGAAAAAAGAGGTCAATGGACGATTCAACTTGTTTTATGACAGCTGGTGAGGAAGAAGACAGCAGTGTGGACTACTGACTTTTGTCATATTATGTATGTTGTAGTTAAAAGTCATGATCGAGTTGGAAGCAACTTCTAAATAGTCCTTTTTAAAATACTTTCACTGACAGAATTGTTCATGAAAGTGTGTCTCATTAGCAAGCAAAACAATATAGATCACCTAAGGTAAATGTTTATAAATACAAGTGCTATTGTAGCACAAAAAGCTGTTTCCTTTGGTAGACTTTGATCCAGAATACAATCAGATAGCTCTAAATAATTGTTTCAAAGGTTTGCAAATTTATTTTAACAAAAAATATGTAGATTGGGGGCGGCAGTACAGATTTTGCGTAAGTTGCTATTTTAACAATAGTAGCAACATATTAACCATGTTATTCTGGAGTAGTAAGCGCGCAAAACATTTCATTTTTCATTACCGTTGTCACCGTTCATATTTTCCATTATTTAAGGGGGTTATTGAAAAATTGATGGTATGTTACCAGAGAGACATCCTGTAGGCTGCAGTGTTGATTTATGGCACATGGAACACAGTTCAGTACTTCAGTTTCCTGCCGGTGAGCGGCACTTTGTCATTGTCCCTAAAGAAAAAATCATACCAGTGAAATCCCTTGTTTCCCCAAGTTGAGTGATGCATACTCTTTCTTCAAAAATGATGATGAATTATTCACTTTTTATTGTGCTAGTGTGTATACACACTGATCCTAACCTTGTTCATAGTTTAGAGTTTTTCCACCCTGTACAGGGTTTAGTTTAATTATGTAGTTTGTGTTGTGTTTTTAACACAGTATATGTGCCAAGCCTGTGTGGGGCCAGCCCAGATTTTACCCAAGTTTCTTAGCATATGCAGATGTCTCTTGCATACATCTTGGTCATAATGTTGTGTGGGACAAGTATCTGGTAGTTTTTGCTTGAAAGAAATTTTTCCTGACATATAGAGAGACTGTATTTCTGAAATGAAAAGATGCTTTCTTTTTTCAAAGGAGTTGTTAAAGTTTACAGATACAGATGGAACCTCTCTAGTCCAGCATTCTCTTGACTGGCAAAATCTGTAATCTGGCATGATTTTATTTAGCCCACTATCAATTTATCATGGATATGGCCAAGTTTCCCATGGTCCCATAAGTTTGTTTACAGTCACCAGTACTGGCTCTGTGTTCTGTGCTATTATTTAGCTGTAATTTACCCCCTAAGTGTTAGTAATGTTGCTAGACAATATTGACTTCCCATGGTCTGGCAAATTCTCTTGTTTGGTACCAGTCAGGTCCTGAGCGTGCTGGGCTAGAGAGGTTCAACCTGTACTTGTGTTCTATGAGAAGGTTTATCTTTAAGCTGATTCTCTGTTGCAATAGGGTGTGAAAGGCCTAAATCTATCATTCTCTTGGGATAGCACTTAATCATATGGATTTCCTGTTGAGGGCAGTTTTCTCCTGGGATGAGCTAGGAGAAAGGCAAGAGAGCAAAATATTCCACAATACAGAGGCCCACTTGTTAAGAAAATTAAAAGCTTGTGTGATCTTTCTCCATAGCACTGGAAGAAATTTAAAATGCCAGAAGGACTTTGAGTTTTGGATAAAGATCTGTTTTCCTCTTTTTGGATCCCATCTATAAACTGGTAACAGCTCAAAAGTAATATTTAACTTCTCTTTTAGGAAAGAAAAAATTATGAAGTGCTTGTTATCAACTTATTTTTTCAAATCTTGTGCATCACTGCCAGCCTGAGCTTTCTTAAACTCTTTTCTTTTAACTCTTTTCACTTAAATATACAAGCTTTCACTTTATAGGCTTGTCATCTTGTACTGTTAGTTAATTTAGGTGCTCTTTACATTCATTTTAATTCTCCAAATTTAAATCAAATAGGGGAGGCAGAGTTTGACACAAGTCAGAGCATTTTAAACTGAGCTCTTTTTCAGGTCATCTATGAGCCTGAAAGCTTGTCTGTCTTACCAACTGAAGATGGTCTAAGAAAAGCTATTGCCTTGCCTGCCTTGTTTCTCACTTCTTAATTGTCATAGCTACCAACAACAAACTTTTTATTTAGCAAAATAAGTTAAAAGTGGACTTGCAAAATAACATTATAAAAAGAAATTCAATATGAAACTTGTGTGAAAAATGTATGTGATCACCCTTTGAAATATTATACCTATGATATTAGTGGTATAGATGACATAAATTTGTTGCGGCTTTTAAAGAATATTTTCTGCCGATATGTGTTTGGAAGGGATGGAAAACGGCAAGACACCTACTTTATTAAATATTCAGTGTTTTCCATATTAATTATCATTACAGATATATTGAAACCTAGTGGGGCTACAGCTTGACCCCACCCTGTTCAAATGTAATACCCTCACCCACTTCCTTCTACACTGGCTTTTAATGGGCTCAATTTCCTCAACAAACACTTTGCCCACGAAAGCTTATGCTCCAAAATATCTGTTAGTCTATAAAGTGCCACAGGACTTCTTGTTGTTCTCAAAGATACAGACTAACATGGCTACCTCTGTGATACAGGGGAAAGAGAGGACAGGAGGACCTCTTCATCTTACATCAGGAATCATAAGACATACATTGGTCCAACTGCTGTCCGCTCCTCTCCTATGCAGTCCCACTTCTATCAGCCTCCCCCTCCCAGTTCTCCATGCTCCTATATATGCTGCTGTTCAGTATCCTCCTTCCATTCTTACCTTTGTTCATTCCTAAGTTCAATGCTAAAACATAAAGCCATGCAGTTAATCACTGTGGAGGACTGACTAGGACCTAAGGCCAATAGGAGAGTAATTTGGACAAAGTGTTATAGCTATAGATAACTAGGTGGTTCAGCAAATCTCATCATCCAGCAAGTTTATTAAATAAATGTAAATATCAGTTGAACTAGAAGCTGACATATTTTACCATCCTTAGTTAATCAGAGGATTACTTTCATGGAAAATATGATCTTCACCATGCTCCTGTCTGCTTAGGCTAGATTTCTTCTGAGAGGAAGGGAAAAGGCAGCAGATGCAACCATGCTATGGTATTCAAGCAACCTGGACTAGCTCTAGCAGGTGGTCCAAATGGTGAGAGATTTCATCTAGTAACAAAAGAAAACTGTATTTCTTCCTCTTGCCTATCTACGCAGACCAGGACTATGAAAGGTGGTATACTGAGAAACCCTTTTTCCCAGTGGCCTCTCCATTCATTTCTCTGCCAAAATTTGAGTATTTTCTGAGAGCAAAAGACTTATTTTTTGGAATTGTGCTGAAGCAGAAACATACATCAATGGATCCTCTATGGAGGAGTAAGAGGATCATATGCTTTATGGTTATCCCTGCTAAGAAAAAATGTAAATTTGTATTTTAAAAATATGTGTTGCAACTATTTTTATAGAAGCTTTGCATTTGTGGAAAGTGTAATGTTTTGGTAATTATACCAACTGGTCCTGCAAGAGCTGGCCACAGTGTTTTCCGTACAGTTAGTGCAGGTTGAACCTCTCTAATCCTGCACCCTTGGGATCTGACCGATGCTGAACCGTGGCAGATCAATATTGTCTGGCAGCATTGCCAACACTTCCACTGCTTACAGAACTCTTAAAAAACATTTAGCAGATAAATTAGAGCTAAATAACAGCACAAAATGCTGAGATCCAAGACCAGTGGCTGTAAACAAATTTTATTTTACCATGAGAATCTTGGCCACATCCATGATAAGTAGACAGCCAGCTCACTAAATTCATGCCAGACCACAGATGTTACTGGATCAGAGTGTGCCAGACTGGTGAGGTTTAACCTGTAGTTATAACTAGAAATGTGGATGCCTTCCAGTTACATAGTAGCTGAGTACTAGAACGTAGGACTCACAGGTCAGCAATGAAAACCCAGGCCATGTTGACAGTTGTTAAAATTGGATGTTGGTGTCTGTCCCATTTTTGAGAACATGTGCCTATCCTGTACACCAGCACAATTGTCAATTTGTGTCCTTATTGGCAGTTTTATTAGAGGGGCCAAAAATCGAGACACCTTGGAGACTGCCTGCCTGCTCACTCAAACTTGTTATTTCTCAGTTAGGTTTGAGGACTTTGGGAGAACTTCTATTGCTGTAGACCATACTGTGCCAGTTCAGTGAATGCAAATAAGTACGTGTCTGTACGTAAGGGGGTTTGATGTGCTGTGATCGATCTTCTGGAGATCAATTTTGTCACGTGTATGAAGACACAGCCAAATTGATCTCTCTGGGCTCAGCTGTTGACCCTGGTACTCAATGTTATTGCATGGAATAAGGGTTGTCAGTGTGAACTTGAAGAGCCCACATCTACAAAGTCGATCCTTACAGGTTGGTTCTAGCTATACTAATTGTGCAGCTAGAATTGTGTATCTGTGATAGACTTCGTTCCCTAATATGGACTAGGCCTAAGCTTTCCGTTTCTAGGGCTCTTAACTAGGTGTTCTTCACAAGTTTTTAATTTACATATGAAAAAATGAAACACGTGCAGTAAATTGTCTGCCTCACTTGCTGAGGTAATGGCAAACACATACCGCCTTAGACAAAGCTAAAAACAACATTGATTTTAATTTAGTTTCTTCTGGAGTCAGTAAGGAGTGCTGGATAGGTTAAATTAGTTAAAATGAACTTTTAGATTGACAAGTAACAGAGAAAGCCGTGCTAGTCTATATATTGTCAAAACAAAAAAAGCAGTCAAGTAGCACTTTAACAAAATTTATTTTAATTTATTTATTTAATTATAAATTATTTTGTTACTCTTTAAAGTGCTACTTGACTGCTTTTTTTGTTTTGACAATAAAGAGTAACATAATTTATAATTAAATAAATTATTTTGTTAAAGTGCTACTTGACTGCTTTTTTGTTTTAAATTGACATCTGCAATTGTGATTACCTCATTCTGTGGCCTAGGTAAATGGATACATCAGTCTCCTTGTGAACTGGTATTCTAGAACATAAAGGCTACGTCTACACGTGAAGCCTACATCGAAGTAGCTTATTTTGATGAATAACGTCTACACGTCCTCCAGGGCTGGTAACGTCGACGTTCAACATTGACGTTGCACAGCACCACATCGAAATAGGCACTGCGAGGGAACATCTACATGCCAAAGGAGCACACATCAAAATAAGGGTGCCAGGCACAGCTGCAGTCAGGGTCACAGGGCGGACTCAACAGCAAGCCGCTCCCTTAAAGGGCCCCTCCCAGACACAGTTGCACTAAACAACACAAGATCCACAGAGCCGACAACTGGTTGCAGACCCTGTGCATGCAGCATGGATCCCCAGCTGCAGCAGCAGCAGCCAGAAGCCCTGGGCTAAGGGCTGCTGCACACGGTGACCATAGAGCCCCGCAGGGGCTGGAGAGAGAGCGTCTCTCAACCCCTCAGCTGATGGCCGCCATGGTGGACCCCACTATTTCGATGTTGCGGGACGCGGATCGTCTACACGTGCCCTACTTCGACGTTCAACTTCGAAGTAGGGCGCTATTCCCATCCCCTCATGGGGTTAGCGGCTTTGACGTCTCACCGCCTAACGTCGATGTTAACATCGAAATAGCACCCAACACGTGTAGCCGTGACGGGCGCTATTTCGAAGTTAGTGCCGCTACTTCGAAGTAGCGTGCACATGTAGACACGGCTCAAGTAGAATAGAGGTTTATGGCTACTGTTTTGGTATCTGTACTGATGAAAACATAGTGAAAAGATCAGTAAAACAACTGTCAGACAAATACAGGAATGTGAATGTGTAATTTCCCATCTAGCAGAAAAATGCTATATGCAAAGCATAGTTAAGTATAATCTAGTATAAAATTTGACATCTCTAGTACAGTCTGATTTTTGTTGTTTTTGTTAAATGACTAGCAGGGTGGATTGATTGAAATCAAGACAATTTAAATAATGATTTAAAATGCCAAAAATAATTGATTTAAATCAAATTACCAAACAAGTCTAAGACTAACTGCACATAGAGTGCACTTAATTTTGGAGTAAGCCCCACTGAATTCACTGGTACTTTTGTTTTTTGAGAAAACAAGTATAGAATGAGATTCCCTTGGAAAAGCTAGGTTATACTGAAGTAAAATAGTGACTAGACTTATGGCATCACCATTATGGTCTGTGACTATGATGTTGCAAAATCAGGGGCATGTGTTACGTAATATAAAATAAGAAAATGACAGTGGCAATTGGCAACTTCAGATTTCTCTTACTACAGCTTTCTGGTATGAACTAGAAATACTAATTTCAAGCACAAATTTTTTTATGTGACCATATGAAACAGTTTTATGTGCAACACAGCTGAATATGAATAGAGCACGATCTTGAAAGATGAAAAAAGGGTGAAATTAAACTTTTTTTTTTAATTGGACTGTGTTCTGGTTTTGTGCCCTCTTCCCCAGTAAGATTTCCAGGCAGCTGAAATTACCTTTTTGTGTGTTTTTCTTTCGTCTGATGCTTGTGGTTGATTTCATGAACCTGTGGAATTCATGGCCATTTACACAATTTATAAATTATCAAAGGGCTTGAAGAACTCAAATTCAAGTTGACAGCATTTCTTGTCTCCCCATGAATTTCACAGTCATTGATGAAATACTTGTGCACTGTGTATGAGTACAGGTAGATGCAGCTGGATATGGTTTCCATACATCTGCAGTTCTTTAAATGTTTCTAGTACTCTGAGGCTAAAAGATTGTTCCAAAATTGTTTTTGAGTGAGAGAGAGAAATCATTTTTGATAGACTTGAGACAGTTTATAACTTCCCAAGTGTTGAACCAAAATTATATACTTAAACTTTCAGTAATTTAAAAGTTACACCATGGTCCTCTTCATGTGTCAGAGCCTTGAGGCATTCCTTTCTCCCCTTTGTTTGATACCCTGATCTTTAGGACCTTTTGTCCCCACTGAATGCAGACTGGATGTTGAGACTCAGGCTGCGTCTACACTATGAGATAAAATCGAATTTAAATCAGTTTGCTTGATTTTACCGTGTGACTGTCTTCACTGTAAAGACCGTTAGCTCGACTTTTGGGTGCAGTAATATTGAGATTACAAAATCACAGTTGCCTGATGGGTATAGTGTCAAGCTCAAAGTCTAAAGTTTGATTAAATGCAAATGTGGATGTGCCAAGCCTTAAAAACAAACTTATTAACTTCCAGAGGTGTCCTGCATGTAACCCATAATGCCCCTCTCAGTGCTCTGCTCTGGCCTCTGCTTTCCAGTAATGGGAAGAGCC
This sequence comes from Carettochelys insculpta, assembly GCF_033958435.1. NCBI lineage: Eukaryota > Metazoa > Chordata > Testudines > Carettochelyidae > Carettochelys > Carettochelys insculpta. The sequence goes on from NC_134155.1 coordinate 6,535,126, forward strand.
TGAATTTCCAAGCAGGAGCAGCCAGCCTTTAGCTGTGGGCTCATGTTAGTATGACAGCCTGAGAAATGGCTTTTCTTTCTATGCTGCTAGTGGCGTGCATGCATCTATCCATTCAGATAGCCCCTGCAGGGAGTTCGCAGTTGTGTCTGTACACTTGCTATTTTTTTCTGCACTGCCTGGCGCCAGCCCCTGGCGTGCCATACAAGTGAGAACAAGGCTGTGCCAGGGGTTGTGCTTGCATAACATGCTGAGAAGCGGTTTACATTTGGGTGCAAACTCCCTTGCCTCCCCCAGTCACCACACAGTCTGGGTCTTTTCTGCACTCAGCCACATCACATGGTAGCCCCAGTGCAACCCAATAAAAGGATGTGCCTGCCATTTTGTGCTGCCAGTCATGTGTTTAGGACTCCAAAGGCAGAAAAGACATTCTGGGCTTTGCTGCTGCCATGGGGAGGTCTCCCCCCAGTAGTGAAGATACTGGGGGCTTTCTGCCATGGGGAAGGACCACCTCAACTGCCTTCCCAACTACTGATCCTCCCCTTCACCCGTACCAGGCCTCACTGCTGCTGGGGAAAATTTTTTTCTCTGGCGGCTAAGGGGCTTGCTGCCACTGGGGGAGGACCACTTCAACTGGTCATCCGGTAACACCTTCCCCTCCCAGCCCCACCGCCCCATACCTGGGCTTGCTGCTGCTGGGGAAGAGTCTCCCCCGGTGGCTAAAGGGCTTGCTGCTGCCTCTGGGAAAGGAACAACTCAAGTGATCATCCCCTGACACAACCCCTACGCCTGGCTCATACCTGTGCTTGCTGCTGCCAGGGAAAAGTCTCCCCCAGTGGCTAAAGTGCTTGCTGCTGCCGCCGGGGTAAAGTCTCCTCTGGTGGCTGATTGGCTTGTTGCCACTGGGGAAGGAAGGTCCCAGAGTGCTTTTTAAAAGTTCGAAGAAAGAGGATAGAAAAGTGCAGGAAAAGCCCTGGTATGGGTGAAGTGGGGGTTGCACTTCACCCATACCAGGGCTTTTTCCGCACTTTTCTATCCTCTTTCTTCTAACTTTTAAAATACAGTCTGGGACCCCACATTAAGACTCTCCCCAACACCAATATAGTGTATGGGGAAACCAAAAATTCTTTCTTCCTACATTCTTCTCAATTTAAGAAACATTCTGGACCACATTATTATTTTGAGGGATCACATTTCTGCAGTGATTGGAGGTGGGATACTCGGTGGATGGCCATTTGTGAGAATACAGTTGCTGCACCCGTGTTGGCAATGTAATGTATGGGGAAACCAAAAATTCATTTTTCCTATATTCCTCTCAAATAAAAACATTCCGGGCCCCTGCATTGTTCTCAGGAATGACATTTCTGCAATGATGGGAAGTGGAATACTGAGTGGATGGCCAGTTGAGAACACAACCGTTGCACGGAAGCCTTATAGTGCGCTGTAAAGCCAAATACCCGTTCCAATAACAACATAATAAACAGGGAAACCAAAAATTCTTTTTTCCTACATTCTTCTCAATTTAAAAAAAAATCCAGGCCCCTGAATTATTTTCAAGGATCACATGCATGCAATCATCAGTGGATGGCCAGTTGAGAATACAGTCACTGCACCATGTTGGGAACGTAATGTGTGGGGAAACTAAAAATTCTTCTACATTTGAGGATCTTGGCGTTATTTCTAGGGATCGACATATTTTCAGGGATTGGAAGGGGAATGATAAAAATGCAATGGGGGATGATGACATCAAGACCAGCGAGCATACCCAGAATGCTACGGGGATGAGGGAACTGTGGGATAGCTTCCCACAATGCACTACTGCAACTGTCAATGTTAGTCAATTTGTGTGTGGCAGCAATGACTCGACTTTGTGGGGAGCATGGTGTGAATTGAGGATGGTCAAAATTGAACTTAAATTTCAGTATTAGAAAATCGATATAAATAAATTTAATTGTATGTCATAGTGTAGATGCAGCCTCAGTTTGGAAACAGTCAGCAGTATCAGATCTAGGCATTCGCTAGGGAGACGCACAAATTTAATCTTTGTCCCACACTTTCCCAGAAACCCCAGCCCTTGCTGTCCACAACTGAAAATAGAACCCAGAACTGCAGCACAGCAGTGTAAAGCATTATCACTAAGCCACAGATTTTTTAACTAAAAGATTTTTCAAATGTATTTGAAATTCATAAACATTTGTGAGTATTTTAAACATATATTTAGGGCCCTGTAATTAAAGGGAAATATTTCAAAGTGTGGAATTTTAGCTGCTTTGCTCCCATCAGCCTCCATTTTATTATCAATAGTTAATAAAATGATATTGGTGAGGGGATTCTGAAGAAGTAATGGCATATGGTATTGTAAGAATGTTGTGCATCCTTTTGTGTGTCTCTTACATGTTGACAGATGGGTTGGTATGATCCTTTTCAGCAAGTGGGTGTCCTTATTGTCCCAAATATTCTCTAGCCATTCGAGTTTCACCAACATTAGGTGTTTTTGAAGCTCGGCTGCCAAGCTACTGGGTTGGGTGCATCTGTGTTTTCCATTTCTGAAGTTTTATGCTTACTGTGTGTAGAACTTCTATTTGACCCTTAAAACATGTTTCCAGCCCACTGGAGAGACACTTTGATTTTGAAGCAATGCTTATTCAAAAAGAAAATTCTGGTAGCACACACATGAAGAGCTCTGCATGGGAAAAGGCTTTTAGATCAATGTTAGTCTCTTGAGGATCCCTGACTTTTTGCACTAACAATGGTGCCGATGCTGTGATTTTTATTAAGGAAAGCCTAGTGGCTGCTTTGCCATATCCCATTTCCAAATAATAGTTAAATGGATTCAGAAATACTAGACTGGTCAGTTTGATAAAATGCACTTTGTAGCTTTATAGAAACCCTCCTGTACAAATGAGGTGAAGAAAATGTGCAAGTCTGAAGACAGGACTTTTATGTATAAGATTGCAAGCTTTCAAAGCAGTACTAGATATTTGTCTAACATCGATAGGTACATAGGCAATAGAAGAATAGGCGTATGGGTAGTCCAATGAGAGGTTAAAAATCATTTCAAGAGCCACATGTTTTAGAAGATTAATGAATATAAATACTGTGGGGACAAGCCCACTGCGGTTAAGGATACACTATTTCATTGCTATAGTTGGCAGTGTAAATAAACCCTGTTTTTACTTAACTACTGAGTAGATCCAAAGCTGTTATCTGAATTGTTCCTGTGCCATCAGATGACTCCTAGGTCTTGAACAACATACCATCTTTCCTTCGTTATCCTGGGCTGCTCTTTGTACATCCTCTGTTAAATTCTGTAACTGTTCGCTCTCTAAGTATCGCTTGAGGAAGGATTCTTTCATTTCATCCCATTTACTCTACTGGCAAAATAAGGAAGTATTCCACATTTAAAATTTGCATTAAAATATTAAATGCATATTCTGTGTAGGGAATTTCTCAGTTACAGGTCCTTAGGGTAGGTGCATATAAAAGAGAATGGTTAACTGATAGTTCTGTGTTCTCTTTTAGATTCCCCATCCATTCCCAAGGACCTATGTCTCAAAAACCAATCAACCAGGGGATAGTGCAAAGAAAATAACTGTTTCCATCATAGTGTAGTACAGCAGTATGATTGCTGCAGTTTGTCCCTAAGACTGGAAAAATGAAAAAAGGAATTTGGAAGCGAATCATTCCATGAAGCGGAATATGAGGACCACACCTGGAGGCAGGGGAGAGAGATGGTAAAAGATGCCCAGGAAACCTCTTCTCCTGTACCTCACAAGTTACTGGAGAGCTTCAGTGGCTGTCTAAAAGACAAGAAATGGCAGAGTTGGGAGACGAGCGTAACTACTAAAAACTCAGTTCCTGGGGAAGAACTTGCAATGGTTTTAAAATTACAAATAGAAAATAGCAAATAAACATCCATCAGGTACTGGGAAGATGGCAGATTCTACTTGCCTAGCAAGATTTTCTGCTTTCTTGGAGGACAACCTCATTTCATTTACAGAACCATTAGAGAGTCAGTTTTTAAAGGATTTAATAAAACATATATAGACTGTATTGCCTAGAAAAAAACTATTATTCCCCTGGGCAGAGAGAGTGACTGAGTATGGGCACTAATGGTCTCCTTTTGAGGTTTCTGGCAATATACCCTCTCATTTGTGTTTTTCCCAACCCAAAGTGCTATTGTTTTTTGTGCTAACCCTGCACTTGAGTTCATAGTTCCTCTGAAGATGGATGTATGCTATATTTTATTTATTTTTATTTATAGGCATCTCTATAGCTCTCCTTGTGTCTGTATGTGTAGTGTGCATCATGTTTATGTAAATGTTTGCATATGTTTTCTATAGATGAGATAGTTCATGTATATGGTAAACACCAGTAAAATGAAATAAATGTTTTCATTAAATTTTCTTTTATCATTGTCAAATATCAATTATATTCAAGATCTGCGTATTTACATGTGAAGGTAGACTTGCTAGTGTCATGGCAGCTGTCAGTTAAAATACAAAACTGAAGTAATCATGGGCCATTAGAGGCTTTGAATGTATGCCTCAAAGTGCAAAGCTAATACTGATTACATTACTGTGTAATCCATAAAAGTGGAAAGAGTATTGACTTTGTAGATGTTTTTTGATATATCTGGCTTAAGATGTTCTAGTAAAATCTTTGCCAATATGGAAAAACAGTAAGAAGTCCTATGGCACCTTATAGATTAACAGATTTTTTGGAGCATAAGCTTTCGTAGGCAAAGACCCACTTCGCCAGATGCATGCTCCAAAAAATCTGTTAGTCTGTAAAGTACCACAGGACTTCTCATTGTTTTTGTGGATACACACTAACATGGCTACCCCTCCCATACTTGCCAATATGGAATGGAAGTTATTTCTTTTTAAAATGAGAAGAATACAGAAAGATTGAACAGGTGAAGTCAAGATTTGAAAAAATATCTGTAGAGATTTAAAAATATCCGTAGAGATTTATGCAGGGTCTGCACATCCATATATATATCTATAGATATCTATAGATATATAGATATAGATATGTGAAAGTGGATACTGTTTGTTGTTGATCAAGGATTAAATTTTGAAGCAACCTAATGTGGGATTGATTACCCTTTTGCACCTTAATTCTCCTTTTTATGTGGCAAGTATTGGAGGGGTAGCCATGTTAGTCTGTATCCTCAAAAAACAATGAAGTCCTGTGGCACCTTATAAACTAACAGATTTATTGGAACATAAGCTTTCCTTGATCTAACGAAGTGGGTCTTTGCCAACAAAAGCTTATGCTCTGATAAATCTGTTAGTTTATAAGGTGCCACAAACATCTCAATGTGGGAAATATCTCAATGCTGTCAAAATTACACCCACGTGTCAGTGTAGATTGTGACACCAATCACTAGTTGGTCATCAGCGGAGTGAAAATCATTCCACAGAAACTCTAGGTGACAAAGGAGTGCAATAAGCCAAAAATCAATATCCTCAATACCAGAGATGTGCGGAAATGCTCTGTCTTTCACAGATGATCTCACTCACAAAATGGAACACAAACCTGACCAAAAAACCATTGAGGAAACGTGGTCCATGCTGAGAGATGCAATATATGAATGTGCCAAATCTGCCTTTGGAACATGTAAATTCTCTAACAAAGACTGGATCAATGAAAATGCTGACATTCTTAGGCCTCTTCTTGAAGAAAAACACAAGGCACATCTGAATAACATAAAGAACCCATCTCAAAGTGCAAGAGATCAACTTTGACACACATGATCTGTTCTTCAGAGAGCATCCAGGCAGTGTGCGAACAAGTATTGGGCAAACTTACGTTCTAATATTCAAAAGGCATCTGATTTGGGCAATGTGAAAACCATGTATGATGGATTGAAGAAAGCACGTGGGCCAAACATTACCAACTTCGCCTCACTGAAGCATTTAAAAGGACAAATGATCACAGACAAAAAGCTGCAGATGTCCATATGGGTGGAACACTACTCAAGTCTTTATTCCCACGAGTGTACAATACATCCTGAACTTGACAGCTTCATCCCAACTCTTCCAGAAATGTCCAAGCTAGATGCAGAGCCTACAGAGGAGGAACTTTCTCAAGCTCTTGATGCTTTCCAATGGAAAAGCACCATGAGACGACAGAATTCCAGCTGAAGTCCTGAAGGCAAACAAGGCTGTGCTCCTCCCCTTCCTCTGATTTACTCCTAATATGTTGGAAAGCAGATGATGTCCCACATGACATGAAGGATGCAAACATCATCACTCCCTATAAAAACAAGGGTGACTGCAACAACTACAGTGGCATCTCGTTACTGAGCATCACAGGCGAAGCTTTGGCCTGTGTCATTCTCAAATACCTGCAAAAACTCGCAGACTGAATCTATCCAGAAACAACAATGGACGTGATTTTCTCACTTTTTGACAGCTATGGGAAAAGTACAAAGAACAAGGAAAGCCATTATTCATAGCATTTTTGGACTTAACAAAGGCGTTTGATATGGTCAGAGATCAGGACTATACAGAGTATTAACCAAGATCGGCTGCCCACTGACCCTACTCAAGCTCATAACATCCTTTCACAAAAACATGAAAGCAACAGTGCAATATGATGGATCTACGTCAGAACCGTTTGCAAAGAACAGCGAAGTCAAACAAGGGTGTGTTCTTGCCCCTACCCTCTTCTACATAGTATTCTCAGTTCTACTAAATTGTGCATTTCAAAACTCAGGCAGCTTTTTATTTCTCCACACAAGATTGGATGGCTCTCTCTACAACCTGGCAAGACTCAAGGCCAAAACTAAGTTCAAGAGAGTCCTCATCAGGGAGCTCCTCTTCTCAGATGATGCAGCGCTCTTTGCTCATAATGAACATACGCTACAGTCACTGATGGATTCGCTGTCGAGAGCCTACAAGATGTTTTCCCTTGACCATAAGCATGAAGAAAACTGTTATATTCACTCAAGGTATACCTCAGCGACTCAATATCATTCTGGATAACAGCCCATTTAGATGTGGTTCAACAATTCTGTTACCTTAGATCTACTGTCACCACAAACCTATCCATGGATGAAGAACTGAACATCAGAATCAGGAAGGCAGCTACAATTTTTGGCAGACTTACGAAATGAGCATGGAACAATCCTAAACTGACAGTGAAAACAAAGATGCTAATTTACCAGGCATGTGTACTGAGTATCCTGCTATATGATTCTGAGGGATGGACCACCTGTTTGAACAAGGAGAAAAAATTGAGCAGCTTCCATCTTCGCTGCCTCCACAGAATTATGAATATCAACTGGCAAGATAGTTTCAAATACATATGTCCTGTCAAGATCTGGCATACCCAGCCTCATAGCAGTCCTCAACAGCAGAAGACTACGATGGCTTGGTCATGTGAGAAGAGTGGGTGACAAACGTCTTCCCCAAGAAATCTTCTTCAGTGAACTGTCATGTGGGTTGAGAACAAGAGGAACACTAAAGCTAAGATTCAAAGATATATACAAAAACGCCATGAAAAAATTCAACATCAATCCAAAATCCTAGGAATCTACATAATCAGATCGAAATACCTGGTAACAACTGCTACGACAGGGCACATCATCCTTTGCTAGTGTATATGTGCAAGCCACGCGAAAGAACTTGGTCTTAGAAGGAAGAACTCTGACTCAAGAATTCGGAAATAGACTGACATGCAGTTATTGCAATCGACTGTGCAAATCCAATATTGGATGGGTAAGCCACGAAAGAAGCTGCAGACTCAAACACTGCCCATAGATTCTCACCACTGCTGCTAACCACCATCTCTTGAAATGAAAAAGGGCCATATAAGGTGCCACAGAACTTGTCATTCTTAGTGTTTCTTTTGAATCACTACAAGTTGAATCATTCTGTTAGTAAACTTTCTGTTCCAGAGTTCTAGTAGTTAATTTAAGAACTGGAATCAGTGTTTTACGTATTATAATACCAAAACCTTGTCTCCTTATTACAGGATAATGGATGAAATCTACCCATTTTTTTTTCGCTAGAGACAAATACTGTCAATGCTGTCTGAAATGGCCCATGACTGAGTGCGCCAGCTTCAGGGTAGATTGTCTAAAAGCAAGGCAGATGCCCCAAATTTGTTTTGTGTCCTATAATTAGAGTCCACCAACCCAAAAACAAATCTGAGCTACTACAGTAGCCTTACAATGGAGTCATGGATACTCCCCTTAGGCACTGGAGTCTCCTTTGCTGCCCAGGCAAGCCGAACTAAGTGTTAAATGGGCACTTGCACCGTAAGTCCAAAATATACAGGCTGCTCTCAATTCCAGGAGGCCAGTCACTTATCCCCCGTCCAGCTGAATCTTGGATTTCATACCAAAGGCAAAGCTTGTATCCAGTCCTATAAAAAAAACTATTTGAAGGCTATTAGCTAGGAAAATAAATGTTTGCTGTTTAGGACAGTAGTCATACATACACAAATGAGTTTGTGATCCAGAAGGTGATATAGTTGTAAATAATCTGACAGTTCAAGGTATTTTTCAAGGTTATCCCATAACAACCAGCAAGGGGATCTCTTTGCTTATGTTGAAGAATATTTCAGCATCAGGATCCAGAGAGCATAAAAGAGATTGTTTCTCCTTTGTTAGGGATTTTTGTGCTCCACACTCTGGATCCCAAACCTGATGGGATCAGTTCATGTGTAGGTCTCTCCTACCTAGATGGAGTTAGGGCTCATTCCAGCTTCAGAGGGAGCAGTTTGTACAGCCTCAGGCACAGGACTGAGAGAGTCTGTAATGAGTGGAGTTGAAGCGGGAACAGGAGCAACAAAAAAGTCCGAGTTTGACTATGAAAAGCCTAATCCTCATTAAAGAGTTGAATTGTGAACTTAATCTTTGAATATATGAAATTGGGTATCTGTCCTGCAGAACTGTTAAGAAAAATACGTTCAACAGTAATAGATATTAAAAATCAATCCATTGAACCAGATCTACTTAATTTCTGTTTATGTCAAATGCGTTTTGTTGCCATTCTGGTGTCTTGAGAGCTATGCTTTGCATCATCAGACAGAACTGTCAGGGGAAGAAATGGATTTCTGGGTGTCTTGCTTCCTGGGCTGCTGATATTCAGGTTGAGGATTAGTGGGAGAAGGGAAAGGGATAATGACTAATGGCATAATTGCCCTCAAGCCAATCAAGCTGCAAGAGCCTGTCTTCACTCCAGTCTTCTTTTTGGTGTGTTAGATTTAATGCAAATTTTCACAAAGCTTAGAGAGCATCTAAAGCAAGCAAAGTGTTTGCTTGCAAAGGGTCTAATCTGTGGTAATTTGGGAGAACAAATTCAGAAAGTGCAATCTGGTAAGTATAGCAGGGTTCCTCACCAGTATGGCCTTACTGGTCTTAGAAGCAGAGGCTGTTGTTAAATGATATAGCCTTAGTTTTTATTTCTATCTCTGTTAAGTTTGAGATAATTTGAAAGTATTAAAAACTCAAGCTTTTAGAATCCAGAAGATGTCAGATGAATGCAGCACTTTTGGTTTCAGCCTTAGGCATGGGTGTCTCCTGTTTTTGACCTTTGTAGCTGACAGTCTGAGAACGAAATAGTCCTACTTTTTTCTTTTCTGCACTTATTGTGAGGCAGCCAGTTCCCTGACAACCCCAGCAGCATACAGCACAAGTATTCCCCTTTTAGCCTGAGGCTGTCCCTCATGTAGATTAGAAATAGATACACTGCAGCCCTTGAATTGTCTGAGTGCCCTCTGGAGTGTCTAGCCCCTGTTCTGCAGGAAACTTACCACATTCATAGATCTGTTACTCCCCTCCCCCCGCCGCCAAAAAAAAATCATACCAGTGTATTAGCTTCATTTTAGGGCTCAGCTCCAGTTGTAGAGAAATCAAGTTTATCTTTAACAAACAATAGAGATTAAAAAGATACCAAGTGAGATTAAAGAAAGTGAAAGGATACATGTAAAATAAAATCCCAACATACATTCTAGAGCCTAAACATAACTAACAAGATGACCTCCTGTCTAATAAAGTACCATTATTCAGTACCCTTGCAGCACTTTTCAGCTAGGATGACTGAGACCACCTTTATGAGACCAAGCTCACTGGTAGCTTGTCTCTCCAGATGAAGGATCCAAGGGCATCTTTCTGTACCCCCCAAGTACGTTAGGCTAGTTCTTTGTTCTTTACCTGTAAACAGGGTTCCCTTCCCTGCTGTTTATCACTTCCTGTTAATTTCTTCTCTTGATGTTTCTGCAGTCTTTTTATTAGCAGTTCACTCAGTATGCAAATTGACTTCCATTGTAAGAAGCAAACTACACTCCAGTCAGATAGGGATAGGGAAATCCCTGTAGCTCTGACGCACTCTTGTGCACTTGGCTAGTTGGCATCAAGAGGTCCTTTTGGTCTGAGACTCTCAAAACTGCATCTTTTTTCAGCTACAAAACTGATGGCCATCATGCCTTACATAGCATTATATCATGATGCGGTTTATTGGCTTTATGGCTTTGAATACTGTGTAAAGTGGGGAGATGAAAGGATGAAAAATCATCAGGGACCTGTCAAAGATGGGGGAGGGAATCTGTGGAAAGAGATGAAAAATATGGTTGTGAGGTTTTTTGCACATTTCATAATTCATCATTAAATAAATAAAATGTATTTATATGGAATCCATCAATGCAATACCTGTCACAAGATATTTCATTTCTTTTTTGAGAATTGAAGGTCATAAGTATGTTGAGTTTCAGCAGTGGAGAGCATAAATGTTTGAATTTTGAAAAGCAGTTGCTCACATTGAATGGCGCAAATTTCCATTGTGTCAAATTACAAATAATATTGACTAATACTGAATAATAGGGATTTTATAACATTGTGATTGTCATTTTTATTGTTCATTTTAGTAGGGACATGGTTAATATGTTTTAGAACATTTTGAAAAAATTAGGTGACCAAATATTCACTGTGGCACTCTTTTTTTTTTTTTTTGTATGTTTGTTTAGTTGTTGGATAAATTAAAAGATCGCTGGATGCACACTGGTTTATGGAGAAACCTGGAGCTGGTTAAGACAGTCATTGCAGAACCTAAAGGAGGAGACAAGGCTGACTTTGATGCACTGCTGCAGATATATTATGATGCAATAAAATATAAAGGAGGAAAAGGTAATCAGATGGATGAAGATATCTGAATGAATTTTTTACTTGCATTAAGTAGTTAGTGTAAACTTCTCAGGTAGAAACTGTGGCTGAAGATATAAAATATTTTCAAGTTAGACTAACGTGGTATTGTGGAATTTATATTACTATGATGTGGTAATTTTGCCTTTGAGAGAAGTTGTGCCTGATGGCTTGTACATATCATGGTGTAAAGCATTCATATATTGAACACACAAAATAGTTAAAATAACTTTAAGGATGCAAGACAAGCACTTTGAAGTTAGGGAATGCCAGTCTTAACTTTTGTTCAGCCCCCTTGTCCATATATAATATGATAGAATCTTTAATTACATTATTACATACTGTCCGTCCACAAGGGCCCTGCTTTTTGAGTGATTGTGCAGATGTGTGCATGCCCATTGTTCTCAAGGCAGACACTTTTGCCAGCAGTACCACCAGGCAGTGCGTATGATTATTTTATCCTTATTTACAGAGCGAAGGGTATAAAGCAGTGGTTCTCAACCTTTTCACTAGTGTGTATCCCCAGTCAGCCCCACCAAACTGTTCATGGACCCGCATCAAAGCCAATTCTACACTTCATTAAATGAAAAAGGAGATGTAAATAATTAACATTTAAAAAAATATTTAATTTAAAAATAATAGATTGTAAGTTTGCAATTTATTTAAAACTTATTTTCTATGATAATTTTTATTTTTATTTATTTAGTTAATTTTTTTCATGGACCCTTGCAATATCGTCATGGAACCTCGGTGGTCCACAGACCACAGGTTGGGAACCACTAGTGTAAATGACTGTGGCCAGCCTCCCCACAAGCTCTTGTTCCTCCTTACTGTCCATGATGAGAGCTGGTGAACTCTGTTGCTTTTGAAGAAAATAAAAGCTCATTAGTCATTTTACCAAAAAAAAAAAGCCCAAAAAACCCACCTTCTCTGTGTATACTTTTTAATTGAGTTTTACTATAATTTTAGTGTTTTTTAGCTAAACTGTGGTCATGTTTACACAGTGCAGCAATGCATACTACAAGGATGTGACTTCTAAAGCATACTAATGTGTTGGCCTTAAGTTCCCCATATAGACCAGGCTTGTATACATTAAAAGTTCTTAATGCACTTTACCATAGTACTGTTTGAAATAACACTATGATAAAGCACACTTTTGAAAGCTTCTAGTGCACTTTAGAAGCCACACCTCCATAGGTGCCTTGCCCTAGCATATAGCCTGATTCCTAGTGTCTTTAACTATACAAAGATCACAGAATCACAGGGCTGGAAGGGACCTCAGGAGGTCATCTAGTCCAGCCCCCTGCTTCAAGCAGGATCAACCCCCACTAAATCATCCCAGACAGGACTCTGTCAAGCTGGGACTTAAAAACCTCGAGGGATGGAGAATCCACCACCTCTCTAGGCAACGCATTCCAATGCTTCACCACCTGCCTGGTGAAGTAGTTTTTCCTAATATCTAACCTACACCTCTCTGTCTTCAACTTCAGACCATTACTCTTTGTTCTGCCATCTGCAACCACTGAGAACAGTTTCTCATCCTCTTTTTTAGAGCTCCCCTTCAGGAAGTTGAAGGCTGCTATTAAATCACGTCTAAGTCTTCTCTTTTGGTCAACTAAACAAGCCCAAATCCCTCAGTCTATCCTCATAGGTCTTGTGCTCCAGACCCTTAATCATTTTTGTTGCCTTTCGCTGAACCTGCTCCAGCAAATCCACATCCTTTTTATACTGGGGGGCCCAAAACTGGACACAGTATTCCAGATGTGGCCTCACCAGTGCCGAATAAAGAGGAATAACTGCTTCTCTAGATCTGCTTGAAATGCTCCTCCTAATGCACCCTAGTATGCCATTAGCCTTCTTGGCCACAAAGGCACACTGTTTACTCATATCCAGCCTTTCATCCACCATAACCCCTAGGTCCCTTTCCATCGTACTGCTGCTGAGCCAGTAGGTCCCCAGCCTATAACAGTGCTTGGGATTCTTCCGCTCCAGGTGCAGGACTCTACACTTCTTCTTATTGAACCGCATCAGATTTCTTTTGGCCAAGTCCTCCAATTTACTCTGGATTCTCTCTACCCTCTAACAAATCTACCTCTCCCCTTAGTTTTGTATCATCTGCAAACTTGCTGAGGGTGCAATCCAGTCCCTCATCCAGGTCATTAATAAAGATGTTGAATAACACCGGCCCCAGAACCGAGCCTTGCGGCACTCTGCTTGAAACAGACCATCATCCAGATATTGAGCCATTGAGCACTACCTGTTGGGCCCAATCATCAAGCCAGCTTTCTATCCATCTTATAGTCCAAGGATCCAATCTGTATTTCCTTAACTTATGGACAGGAATGTTGTGGGAGACCGCATCAAAAGCCTTGCTGAAGTCAAGGTGTATCACATTCACTGACTTCCCCATGTCCACAGAGCTTGTTACCTCGTCATAGAAGCTAATCGGATTAGTCAGTCAGGACTTGCCCCTGGTGAATCCCCGTTGGCTACTTTTGATCACCTTCCAAGTGCTCCAAAACAGATTCCCTGAGGATTCCCTCCATTATTTTCCCAGGGATTGAGGTAAGGCTGATGGGTCTATGGTTCCCTGGATTGTCCTCCTTTCCTTTTTTAGAGATGGGCACTACATTTGCCTTCTTGCAGTCATCCGGTATCTCCCCTGATCTTCAAGAGTCTTCAAGGATAATGGCCAAAGGTTCAGCAATGACCTCTGCTAATTTCCCTCAGTACCCTGGGGTGCATTAAATCCAAACCCATGGACTTGTGCACATCATTTTTCTAGATAGTTCAGAACTTGTTCCTTCCCCACAGATGGCTGCCCTCCACCTTCCCATACTGCATTGTGTAGGACCATCATGGGGAAGTTGACTTTGTCCGTGAAGACTGAGGCAAAAAAAGCATTGAGTACTTCAGCTTTTCCTGCATCATCTGTCACTAGGTTACCTCCGTCATCCAGTAATGGCCCCACACCTTCTCTGATAACCTGTTTATTGTTCACATGCCTGTAGATACCCTTCTTGTTACTCTTCACATCCCTTGCCAGCTGCAGTTCCAATTGTGCTTTCGCTTTCCTGATTACTGCCCGGCATTCTCTAGCCGTATGTTTATACTCCTCCTTAGTCAACTGTCCACGTTTCCATTTGTTGTATGCATCCTTTTTGAATTTAAGCTGACTAAGGATTTCCCTGTTAAGCCAAGCTGGTTGCCTACCATGTTTGCATTTCTTAGTATGCAGGGGGATTGTTTGTTCCTGTGCCTTCAGTAAGACTTCTTTAAAATACTGCTGTTCTCTTCAACTCTTTTCCCCTTCATCTTCGTTTCCCAAGGGATCCTGCTCATCCGTTCTCTCAGGGAGTCAAAGTCTGCTCTTCTGAAATCAAGGGTCTCTGTTACTACTCACCTTTCTTACTTTTGTCCGGATCATGAAATCTACAATCTCATGGTCGCTGCAGCCCGGTTCCCTCCCACTTCTATTTCTTCTATTAGTTCTTCCCTGTTTGTGAGCAGCAGGTGAAGTTGCACACGACCCCTGGTCGGTTCCTTCAGCACTTGTACCAAGAAGTTATCCTCAACGTTCTCCAAAAACTTCCTGGATTGTCTGTGTGCTGATGTATTGGTCTCCTAGCAAATGTCCAGATGATTAAAGTCTCCCATGAGAACCAGGGCCTGTGATTTGGAAGCTTCACTTAGCTGCCTGAAGAAAGCCTCCTCTATCTTATCTCCCTGACCTGGTGGTCTATAATAGACACCAATTACAACATCTCCTCTGTTACTTCCACCTCTAAGCGTAACTCAAAAGATCTCTAGGTTTTATATAATGTGCCAGTTGCAGGACCATAAATCCTGTGAGTGATAGGCTCAACAGTTGCCTGTTTGGTTTAGGTGAGGGAGTTGTAAAGAACAAATGTCTGATTTGCACCTGATTTCAGTTAAGGATGAAGAAGTAAAAGTACTCATGGATAAGGTGCTTTTACTTAGAAAAGTGATAAAATCCCTGTGCAGAACCTGACCTTGACCATAGGAGGATGGAGAGCTCTTCTATGAGGTGTCTCTTCAGCTGTGTTTCAGAAGGGTACCTGAGTTAGTCTGTTTCGGGTGGCGGGTGGGGGGAAAGAGAAGTCCTGTGGCACCTTTAAGACTGACAAATTTATTTGGGAATAAGCTTTTGTTGCTAAAATCCACAAAAGCTTATACCCAAATGAATACTTTAATCTTTAAGGTGTGACAAGACTCCTCGTTTTTCCTTCATCTCTGTCCATCTCAAAACTGGAACTAGGGGAAAACAAATTCACTGGCTTATCCCAAGGCCTCTTTGAAGCATTTGAAACCACCTTCAGCCTCTAAGACTAACAGACCATCCAAGTCTCATTCTTTGCTCAAAAAGAATGACAAACCTGCTAAAAAATCCTCTGGTGCTGAGTCCACCTTTGTTTACAAACAGAGCCATTCGCTGGCAACATCTGACATGGCACTGGTAGGGGAGTTGATTGGTGTTTTCCCTTTCTCTACAAGAAAGATCTGAAGACCCTGGCGCTCATAAAAGAACATTTGGCTTTGATACCAATACCATTGATGACAGGGGCATTCATTTTGTTAAAAGATCTCTTATGTCTCACTCTGGCTTGACTTTCCATTTCTTAATTGACTGATGCCAGTTAATGCAGCTTTAAGCCCATCAATACCACTGGATTGCTCGATTGCTTTGACTGGCACTGCCAGTGCAACACCCACAACTCCTGTTAACCTTTTGCTGCATGAAGCAGTACATGGGGCTGAAGCCTGAGCAAGGTAGCTTTGTCACGAGGCCCATACAACTGCCTTGCTTGCTACTCCCTAAGGCTGGTCCTGGCTTTTATATGCATTATTATGGCACAGGTGGGCAGTGGAGTTTTTATATCATGTTGAGAGGGTTGCTCAGAAGAAGAAGGTTGAGAACCACTGTCCTAGGTCACTCCCTAAGTGTGTGTCTATGGTTGTGGCAGCATTCTAACTCAACCAGACTGTACATCTCCCAATAATCTTTCCAAAGCCTCACTCTAGCAATGCTGAGGAAAAGTTGCATATTCTAGGCATATGAAGGGCTATCTGGACTGTACAATCAGGTCATCTCCAAGCCTTTTAGTAGCCTATAATGAAAGGGCAACCTATTTCGCTCCAGTATATATCACCTTGGATTGCTGACCATATCAGGCATTGTTATGATTGAGCAAAGGTCTTCTCCTCTAACAGCCCATTTCTTCAGGGCTCATTCCAACGTCATCAATGTTTTTGAGTAACATATCAACAGTAGACATTTGTAAAATTGCAATATTGTTGTCAAATCAGACACCACAGAATTACTTAAGCTTCTGAAGCTGAAGCAAACTTGAGCAGGTTGGTACCACATTCTTCTTTTCAAGTAAATCGAAGTTCAGACAACTGCCAGGCAACTGCTGGTAAGTCATCTGCTTTGGAATGTATATGTGCACAATCACTCAAAGAAAAATAAAAATTACCTATACAGTAACTTGTTCTTCAAGATGCATTGTGCATATATGCGGTGCACAGTCCTCCCACTTTCCCCACTACTTTAGATATTCATTAGAAGAAAAGGAAAGAAGCAGCACTCATACCCCTTTAAATACCTTTGAGTGTGTGCGCTTAAGGATACCAGGGATGTGTCCAGTTGCTGGTACTTCTGGCAAAAGTTTGATGCTAGTCCATTGAGTGCACATATCTCTGCTATGGAATATGTATGTACACAGCATGCCTCAAAGAACAGCAGTTTTTAATATACTGGTAAATAACCATTTACCCCTCTGCCTCTACCTGCTGACCCCTTGCCTAGCCAGTCCCAGTTTCTCCCTCTCAATTCCTATGAAGGATCCTTATCTCTGTCCTCAGGTTCCTACTCTGTCTGCCTCCCATGTTCCCTGGGCTCTTCATACCTGTATCCACTGTAAGCTTTGTCCTATTTTCTCCCAAATCTTAAGCAACCCCATTTGCTCCTCTGTCTCCAATTTCTCTTCTCCACACCTGCTTCCAATTTCCTCTCTTCACTGCCATCTCCTCCCTCCTGGCCTGGCTCCCATCCATTTTGCATTCAAGTAAATTTCTTGTATTAACGGAGAAGATACTGCTGACATTACTGAAGACTTCAACCCCTTAACTGACAGCAAGATTCTGCTAATTTAACTGCAGCAACAGTCTCTTGGATAACTGGATCCTGAATTATTCTTATACTAGACTCTTTTCAGTGTCGACTCCCAATGTGTACAGTGAATGTAACATGCTTAACTTGTTAATTTCTGAGCAAAGCCACCAATGTGCAAAGAATAAAAACATATTTACTGTGCATTATTTTACAAACTTAACCTTTAATTTAAATAAATAAATAAATAGAGCAGTCATTACAACATGATAGTAGGAGAACAAGGGAATATCATTATTGAAATGATAAATTTAAAGCATTAATGCTATAGCGAGGTATAGTGGTCCCCTATAATTCACTTCTGTAGCAAACTGTGCCTCCTATAACCATAATAGGAAAATTGCTAATTGAGCACATCAGTATTTGTCCAAATTAAATTAGTATCATAAGACTTGGAAAAAACAGTATTTTTATTTCAGCTCATTTTTTCAAACTGCTGTATTGTATTATGCTGTGTTAACTTTATTCTTTTCAAAGAATACTATAAAAATGTCGTCTTATAATTGATTTATTCCCAGAGTGACTGTTAAATCTTCTTTGCTTTATTCAAGATGGAGCACTTCTCATAGCAGTGTGCAGGGGTAAAGTTAGTGAAGGCTTGGATTTTTCTGATGACAATGCCCGTGCTGTTATAACCATTGGTATTCCATTTCCAAATGTGAAAGACCTTCAGGTAGGACATCAGCACTTATCCCAAACATGTAACTTAACTTTCGTTATGTCTAAAATACTCTGTTGTGTATGCAGTGCAGTATTACCCAGTCTTGATCAGGACTCTCACCTTACTTCATTTTGACTGCTTCAGCATGTTTTCCACAGGCTAAAATTGAGAGGCTGTGTGGCTTCTATTTTTAGGTTTTACCCTCTGTTAATACTGCTTTCTACAAACATACTACAAGCATTTTATTTTAATCCTTTGTTTGAGCAGAGCTAGTCATGATGATTTTTGCATTCAAGGTGTCCAGCTGGCTCAATTGATACAAGATACAGTACAATATTTCATTATTTCACAACTAAAGACTGTTGTTGATTTATCTGATATTACAGCATATGTGATAGCTAAGGTCCAGTGTAAATGAGGGGAAAACAATTTTTTTAATCTACATAAGTTTTAATCTATATGAGGTGGTTTCCTAAGATAACAGACACAAATTACAGTAGGCATGTTAAAATGAAATAAATTGAGAGGCAAAGGGAGATATGACCCAGTGGTATAAGATTTATATTCATCAACTGTTATCTTAAAGTTCTTTCATGGTTTGTTACTGCATGTTCCCTTCTTCAGTCCTCATTGCCTCCTTTGGTAAAACCGGGTACAGCACTCTTCATTTAGCCTGGGAGTAGAATACGAAATCTTTTTGAAAAGCTAATGTTTTTTGGTGCTTAGCTTGCTTCTTCAGGGTCTGAAATTACTATATGAAAAATACTCTTCCTGGAAACTGAGCATTACTTTTTTATTTATTTATTTGTATTTATTGATAATTCAGGTTCAGCTGACTTGAGGCATAAATTTTAGTGTCTTCTAGCTATAGTGGCATGGCTAAATTAACTATATTTTCCTGCTTCTGTAAAACCAAATTCTACCACTGAAAGTACCATAGCTTCACGTAACCCTTCAATGATTTTCTTTTTTATTTTGGCTCCAGCAATCGAATTTGTAAATAATAATGTTTTACCTTCAGTAGAATAGTATATGTCTTCAGTACAAAATCATTTTCAACAATACAAAATCAGTCCTACAGTCTCCTGTTTTGAAATACATTTTCTTTTGTTGAGGTTCAGTATACTTTTAAGTCTTAATTCTTTCCATTTCCATAAGACAAAGAAAGTAGGGGTAGATTTAAAAAGTTATGACAATATGTGCCTAGAACTCTGGATTGGGCCCGATGGGAAAAGGTCAAAATAAATAATATTCTAAAAGGGATCTTGTTTTCAAACATATTGAGTGTATAAGATGAACACCAATTTAAAATTTCTTATTTAAATGGGCTGAACATGTCATCTGAAAACCTGAAGTAGCAGCTTCTATTTTCTCCAACAATTTGGAGCAAATTATGTTTAGCATTGAACAGTCTATTTGACAGAGACTTTTACGTGAGTACAGATAGTAACACCAGAATTCCAAACATACAATAGAAGTTATTGAAAATTATTTTAGCATCCAACATGTATTTGGGATGACACATGTCGTCAGATGTTCAGCTGCATGTGTGTGTTCTCCCTGTATGCTCCCCCACCCAGCTCTGTGCAAACAGCTGGCGTGGAAGAACTCAAGTGAATAACACAATGACTACAAGATCCGTTAAGGTACGAAGGCACCAGCCCAGGTATACTGATGTTTCAGGCCTTCCAGAAGAGTGGGGAGTGGTCAGTGGGAAGGTTTAAGTATTCATGAAGAAGCAGGACCTAATGAACTGGCAAAATTGTGGCATAATACAAACAGCAGTTTTGTGCATAATTGCCAGTATATCTTAGCCCTCATTTGCATTGCTCATGGTGTTGTTGTTTTGGTTCTCTGTAAATCAAAATCAATGAGATATTTGGTTTTGGGAACTTTTCTATACTTCCAGCTAAATTGGCACTGTTGCAGTCGGATGGAGCAGTGTTACTTTAGCAGTTCTGGTGAAGATAAGCTAATGACAGTGTTCTCCCATTGATTGTCTGTACGCTAGCTCCCAGAGCGTCTCCTATCGACCTAGTATGGTGTGGATACCACTGTAAGTCAACCTATGTTGCCTACACTTCAGTTACAGAACTTACATAACTGAAGTAAAATAACTCAGATCTATCTAGTTATTCATCTGCAAATTCAATACCCTCAGCTCAGGATTAAACAAAGACTGTGAATGGCTGGCTAAATACAAAAGCAGCTTCCCCTCTCTTGGAGTTCACACCTCCAGATCTACTGATGACAATACAACTCAGCCTCCCTGACTGAGCTAACCTTGTTATCCCCAGCCTTGCTCTCGGCTATTTATACCTGGCCTTGCAGATTTCCAGGACCAGCATCTGAAGAAGTGAGTTAACTCACGAAAGCTCATGCTCTGAACTTTTCTGTTAGTCTATAAGGTGCCACAGGACCCTTCGTTGCTGCTACAGATCCAGACTAACACGGCTACCCCTCTGATACTTCAGATCTATTTGCAGCTTTTAGAGTCACCAGCCTCTAAGTGCTTGATAAGTCATTTCACAGCACTGAGTGGTGGTATATCTATGATGCTTAGCGACTCCCCTGAAAGAAGCAGAAATGAGGAAACCCAATTGATGGACTAATTGCAAACCTAAATAAACATATTTCTTACAGTTTATGGTAGAGGTGGACATGCTTGAGACATTTCCAGTGGAACTGAATTCCAAAAACAAGGGCATGTGTGGAGACTGCCATATATTTGACATGAAATTCCACAACTTATCTCCTACCTGTTCTGTAGCTTGATTCTTTCTTTGTACCAGCATAGAATCATGGAAGAGTAGGACTGGAAGGGACCTTGAGAGGCCATCGAGTCCAGCCCCCTGCCCTCATGGCAGGACCAAGCACTTTCTAGACCATCCCTGAAAGCCATCTATCTAACCTCTTCTTAAATGTCTCCAGTGATGGAGATTCTACCACCTCCCTTGGCAATTCGTTCCAGTGTTTGATCACCCTGACAGTTAGGAACTTTTTCCTAATGTCCAACCTGAACCTTCCCTGCTGCAATTTAAGTCCATTGCCTCTTGTTCTATCCTCAGAGGCAAGGAAGAACAAGTTCCCTCCCTCTGCCTTGACACCCTTTTAGACACCTGAAAACTGCTATCATATCCCCCCTCAATCTTCTCTTTTCCAAACTAAACAAGCCCAATTCTTTCAGCCTTTCTTCATAGGTCATGTTCTCTAGACCTTTGATCATTCTCGTTGCTCTCCTCTGGACCCTCTCCAATTTCTCCACATCCTTCCTGAACTGCGGTGCCCAGAACTGGACACAATACTCCAGCTGAGGCCTACCCAGCGCAGAGTAGAGCGGGAGAATGACTTCTTGTGTTTTGTTCACAACACACCTGTTAATGCATCCTAGAATCATGTTTGCTTTTTTTGCAACAGCATCACACTGTTGACTCATATTTAGCTTGTGGTCCACTATAACCTCTAGATCCCTTTCTGCTGTACTCATTCCTAGGCAGTCCTTTCCCATCCTGTATGTGTGACACTGATTGTTCCTTCCTAAGTGGAGCACTTTGCATTTGTCCTTATTAAACTTCATCCTGTTTACCTCAGCATCTAGCAGAATGGGGAACTGGTCCATGACTAAGGCTTCTAGGTGTTATGGAAGCAGAAAAATTTATAACAATTGATTAGTTAGACTTCAGAATATAGAATCTTTAAATTTAGTTTTCATGCTTTTAATTCTTTCCCTACAACTACATAACTCTGGTCTATTTGCTTTATATCCATAAAAAAACACAAAACTCTGACACATCCTCCAGAAAAAAATTCCACTAGGTACCTCATGAGCAAGATAAATCAGGTAATCGCATTATTAAATTATATTAATAGATTCCTGTAATCTAATTTAGGAATAAAGAAAATATACATCAGCTTTCCCATAAGTGAAAGTTTCCCAAATTGTCTGAAGCCATTTCTTTCACTGTTCAGTTAAGCAAGGACTGCCAATCTTAATACTGAAAATCTAAGCACAATATTTCAGTGACCAGAATAGGTGACTGTTGGGTTTTTTTTTCACATAAGCCTTTATTATCTGAAGGAATCAGTGTGTTTTCCTTACATGCAATTTTGATAACTGCTGTGGACACTTGCTAGATATAACTCAAGAGTAGTTATCATCTTTCAGTTTAAAACATTGCAAGTATTTTTCTATTATTGCCATAATTGAGTGCCCAGTTTACACCCAAAGATATATTGCTACACAAAGTAGAATTTGCTCTTAGTTTATCTGTAACAAATAATCCACTGGAAGAAATGTTCAGTGTGGTGAAAAGCTTTTAAAGTAAAGAGAGAAAAGCCAAGAGTGTGAGCAATAGCAAAGCTCTTCTTG